>NC_138779.1:49439643-50054082 GCF_965119305.1 Pelophylax lessonae | reverse complement strand
TCTGCCTCCCAAGCTCTTTATCCATCTCTCTCTCCCCCATCTCTCTCTGTATCTCTCTCTTCTCCGTTGGACTCATTACGTAAGGAATAAAGTTTTGCACTGGGGAATTTGAAGTTGTGATTTGACAGCGGGGAAGTGAGTTGCGTATATCTATATCTAGACAAGGTCGGCGGGGTGTGTGGATGATGGGTTCTGTAGGGGGGAGCAGGAGGGATAAAAGTGAAAAATAAATGGATTGGAAAGGAAGAAATTGAAAAGTGCCATGGATGCAAGCCATCTGATGTGCCCTTGGCAGCGGAGAGGAACATCTGGAATATTAATCTTGAAGCTCACAGTAAGCAGCAGAAATACCTGGGGCCAAGGCTCCTTCTGTCCTCGTCTCTCGAGGCCACGCTGCTGGAAACCCCTTCATATCTCACCAACAGCAGTCCTCCTTCTGCATCCCGCTGCACAAAGCTGTGCTAATTCCATCCAGCATCTGTATGCAAAGCGCCTGTGCCAAGCTGCTAAATAAAGGCCTTACTGGATGGGGCATTCTCTCTCTCTCTCTCTCTCTGATTTAACCACTTGCTGGCGACCACTTCCTCTGAAATCAGTGATTGCTTAACGACATTACTTATGGAGTTTATCATTAGCACCCCAGAGCTTCTTTCTGGGTTAGATTCTGAAAGTTTTATATTTTTAACTATTTAGCTTTATTTTCTTTGTCTGACACTTCAGCTTGAGAGTCGGGAGCCAGAGGTGACTGCTGCCCAATCAACTGGCAGACCTTACGCATTCTTAAAAAGAGAATTGATGAATATAACAGTAAAATGTAAGGAAATTACTTTTTATTATGAGGTCAAAATCCATAGCATTTTGGGGGCTGAAAAAGCTTTGGCGTTTGACCTCCCAATAACAACAAATCAAGTTTTATGGGTTTTTAAATATTTCTTACTGCAACCAAAACCTACATAATTTCTAAACCCCTGAAACTAAAATAAATCTATCACAGCTTACCAGATATTGTGGCTACTTTAGTTTTCTTTTCTCAGGCTTTTTATTCTGTTGCTTTTTCCTGGTCATCCTGCCTGTAACACATTCCCTGTCCTTGAGTGGCAATACTCACTCTTCGTACTGTACAAGAAAAACAAAACAGGAAAAACTAGAGAAACCTCTCCTCCTCTTCTCCATAGCATAGAGGGGAGGGTTCTGTAGTCGTCAAAGATAACTAAAAACGACAGATAAGAATGCAGAAAGTTACAAGCTTACAAGTTTTCTGGCAGGATCAACGGGTATTTTTTTAAATGGTATAGCTAAATGCTTTTATTGGTAGTTTTAAAGTGTCAGTAAACCCAAACATATTTTGTGTCATTAACTCTGAAATGAGTTGCTTATTTTATTCTCAATGTTTCTTTCATTATTATATTTATATACAGTGAATACATAGTTGAGTCTGTGATTTCCTTCTATTCCCTTATTTAGGAGTGGTAATGCTTTTTCATGTATTACTCCATCTTCAGCATTGCCACTCCTACTGTGCATTCTCCAGCTTCCCCTGGAAGGAAGCTGTAATCTGCTCTGAACCCATTTGGTATATATCAGAACTCATTCCTGGCATCCCTTTAGAAGTGCATGCTCCTCCATGTTGGCCACTGGGTGTTACAGACATTAGCTGTGCAATCTGTTCCTAAAAAATGTTATCAAGAAGCTGATCAGCAGATTGCACAGCTAAAGTTTGCACTACCCAGTGGCCAGCAGGGAGGAGCAGCATGTCTAAAAGGACACCGGGGTGTTCTTTCATGTAAAAAAGAAGGCTCAGAGCTTCATCACATGGTAAAACCAATCTCCTTCTCACTCCATCTTGTCTGATTATGACTAAGGCCTATGTAAGAGGCAGAAATGCGTCAATCTTTAGGAATTGATTCCTTTTTATGGTTCGATGAATTAAAAAAAGATATCCATTTTTTATGCCAAGGTGTCCTGGTGCCAGATTTTTACTCTCTCTATTCAATCTCTGTCTCACTATTGGATGGACAGGTGCAGGGATGCAATGGCTATATCACGCAACTGCAAGTTAAAAAAGAGGCAAAAAGATATATATATTTTTGTTTAGTGAAATTTTGTGATTTATGACAAATTATTGCTTGGGTCTTATTTAACCAATTGCCTTCTGTGCACTTAAACCCCCTTCCCATCCAGACCAATTTTTAGCTTTCAGTGCTCTCACACTTTGAATGACAATTGCGCGGTCATGCTACACTGTACCCATATGACATTTTTATCATTTTTTTCACACGAATAGAACTTTCTTTTGGTGGTATTTAATCACCTCTGGGGTTTTTATTTTTTACTAAAAAAAAGAAAAAAGACAGAAAATTTTGAAAAAAAAAAGTTTTTCTTATTTTCTGCGAGTAAATTTTGAAAATAAATACATTTTTCTCCTTCACTGATGTGCGTTGATGAGGCGGCACTGATGGGCACTGATGAGGTGGCACTTATGGGCACTGATGAGGTGGCACTTATGGGCACTGATGAGGAGGTACTAATATGCCGCACTGATGAGCACTGATAGGCGGCACTGATGAGCACTGATAGGCGGCACTGCTGGGCACTGAGAGGTGGCACTGCTGGGCACTGAGAGGTGGCACTGAGAGGTGTCACTGCTGGGCACTGAGAGGTGGCACTGACGGGCGGCACTGATGGGCACTGATGGGCACTGACGGATGGCACTGATGGACACTGACGGGTGGCACTGATGAGCACTGATGGGCGGCACTGAGGAGCACTGATGGGCAGCACCATCAGTGCCCACACTCAGTGCCCATAGTGCTGCCAGTCAGTGCTCATCAGTGCCTAGATGAGCAGGCACTGATGGGCACTGACTGGCAGCACTATGGGCACTGATTGTGGGCACTGGTGGGGGCACTGATGGCGGGCACTGTGGGCACTGATGGTGGGCACTTTGTGTATGTTTTTTGTGCCCTGATTACATTCTTCTGTGTCCCCGGCGGCTGATCGGCTCTCCTCCTTCCTCACACTGCAGTCTTTGTGTGAGGAAGGAGCGCTGGCGATGAGAGATGATCTCATATGTTTACATATGAGATCATCTCTCATTGCATGGGCCGATCACGTGGTAAATGGCCGCTGTAATTGGCCATTTACCATGATCTATGATTGGCTGTGTCCAAGGGACACGGCCGACACAGGTTTTCCCCGATACGCGCTCGCGGGAGCGCGCGGGGAGCCTGTGTCTGGGAGGCCGTTTAAAGACGGCCTCCCGAAAATTAGAGTCCGCGCTGCAGCCGTCTTTCGGCTATAGCGCGGACCGGAAGTAGTTAATGCTCATACCATACGCAATTGGTAGTTTAAAGAGTTTACAGACACTTTAACAGACCAGTAGGGACCAAATAAGATCAATTAATTGTTAGGGTTTACGTACACTTTAAGAGTTTTGGCTTCAGATGCACTTTATTTAGCATGGTTGATGGAATGGAAAGTGTATTGATCTTTGCAAATTACAAAAAGATTTCAGTAAAATAATTCTAGAAGGTGCTGGAAGCAAATTTTCAAAACCAGTGCTAAAGGTTGACTTTTCCTTTATGTTATTCGTACCACACGTGCTCTGTTATTATATATGTTCCTCTCCATCTATACAGGCATAGTAAATTATGTGTGGGCTAAAGAAAGGTTATACGCTGGTTGGTGATTGTGCTTTTTTTCTTTTTTTTTTCATAAAAGACTATTTCTGTCTTATTTACAACTCACTCTTAATATAAGAAGCAAATTATTGCGGCTTTAATCCTTTGAGTGCTTTTATTGGTAAACCATTAGAAAGCTTTTTAATTTCAGACGCCTACGGAGATTAAAAAAAAAAAAATATTTGCTTGATTCATGTTTTGAAGGTGGGCCAATAAAGCTGCAAAATTTAGCTTACAACATGAAATTGCTCTTTTCACATAATAAAAAAGTGACAATGAAGGTGAAACAAAGAACAATTACATGGTAGATCTACGGGGGCTTCATTTTTGTCATTTATTTTACAGATGGGTTGCAAGCTTTGTGGCACAGTATAACTCATATATTGGGAGAGATTTTTTTTAAGCAGCACCATCTAATGCTTGGGAGGTCCAATGTAATGTTTTTTTTTGGGTTGTTAGTATACTCAGTTCTAGGATTTCCAGGCCGAGTTTAAATTAAATAGAATGTAAAGGATCATTAAGGTAGATGTCTGTTCTTTCTTTGCTGCTGGCCACTTTAGAAATGAAAGGAATCTCGCCAGCGGAGACACAGGCAGTGGCAAGTATCAGATATATTTTAACCATCTCCCCCTATGTAGAACTAGTGTTTGTTTTAATAATTCATTTTGTGATTTAGAGCCGGTACACACTGAGGCGATCCGACTTCGGGGGGCGACCTGGGAAGTCGCGTGCACCGCGACTTCGGCGCGACTTGCAGGGACTTCACATAATGGAAGTCTATGCAAGTCGCTCCGAGGTCGCCCCAAAGTAGTACAGGACCCTTTTTCTAAGTAGGAGCGACTTGTGTCGCTCCTATTAGAACGGGTCCTGTACTACTCAATGGACCGCGACATACCGCGACTTGTCAGGCTGACAAGTCGCGCTAGTGTGAATGGGCTCTTACCTTAAAACATTTGATGTAATTACAGGTACATATTGTTTTCACAGTCCACTAGTTGATCAGTATGCTGTTATTCCACGTTGTGGTTTCAATTGGGCCACATGCTTCTATTGTCACAATATCAGAAGAAAGAGCTACTTCAGACTATGGACTCAATTCCATCCAGAATGGTGAAGAAATAAAATATATAATGTAGATTCCAATCTAGGCTGTGGATCGTCCAGGTGTACCACCAACCTAGAGTAAAATGGACTCTTCCCAGAGCACGTGGACCCTTTAATTACGAGGAATCAAATAAGCTGTAACCACTGATTTGCCATCTGTAATAGGATAATAACTTAACACTCAACCAGGCGCTCCTGAGGCAGCAAAAGGATACTGTCTGTGAAATGTGCTGCATGCAATGGGTTGAGTATGTGGACCCTTTAATTATAAGGAGTAATATACGTCAAATATCTCACCTTGCACGCCTGTAACAGGACACTGATGTTATTATGGCTTCCTTGCAACTACCCCAGTGGTCATTTTTGGGGCTGCCCTTTTGCCGCAACTGGCAGTGCTCCATCCCGGCGGCTTATATCTATCTTGCCGTAAGTGACACCCGGGTGATACCACTCCGTCCGGCATACGATCTCGGAGGTCACGTGCGTGGTCACGCCCGGACGGAGCGGTATCACCCGTGTGTCACTTACAGCAAGTGAGTGAGAGACGGATCGGTATCGGGTGGGTAGGTGTTAGATGGAGCGGGTGAGAGACAGAGCAGTATTGAGTGGATGCCGAAGGGAGCGGTATCACCCGGGTATCACTTAAGGCAAGTGGGTCAGAGATACCGATCTGCCAGCAGATCTGCTAATGTGGAATTGCTTATATCTTTAATTTGCACATATGTGAGTGGCATATTCAATAACATTTGTAAACGGAGTTATGCTATGTGACATAATTTTACCCTTACATGAGCAATATTTGGAATATCAACAATATCGGACAGTTCCGGGGCCAATATAGATATATCGGCAAAAGTTAATATCGGCCCTCGATATATCGGCCTTGCCGATAATCGGTCGATTCCTAGTCCCCATACTCTGGTAAGAGTCCATTTTACTGTGTGGTGATGGTACACCCGGATGATCCCCAGTCTGGATTGGAATCTATACTATTTTTTGATTTCTTCACCATTCTGGACCAATTGGGACTTTGACATTCTCTTCAGTTGGATTTCTCACATATTAGACTTGGTTTATTTTTGGACTTATTTTGGGATTCACTACACGTTTATTTTCTTCACAATGATTTTTTGTCACTTTTTAGCATGGCAATTATTGGTTCATTCTTTAATAAAAGGCAATTTACTTATAATCTTGATGGCCTGTTTCTTTAAACCCCCAAAACTGCAAGTATTGAACCAGTTGGATGAGTCAAATACCTCTTCCCCCTCTCCCCCCTGCTAGACTTGATAGGTCCTCCTGCCAGCTTTCCTGTTGTAATGCTCAAGCCAGAGGTAGAAACCACTGCCTGCAGCAGGAGGAGAAGGTATTTCTCATACCCAGAGATGTGGCATGCCTGCCGTGGAGCACTGAATCAGTGGCATTTCAAGAGAAGGTGAGCATATTGCCTCTTCTTTTACAGGGATGACCGTTTTTGTAGTGACAGGGTCACAATATAGCTTTCCTCATTGACTTGGCAAAATGTCAAAATTGAGACAAAAGCGAAAGCTCTCAATTTCACTCACCCCTACTAAAAAATCATATTCATGCCTTTACTAAATAAACCACAGCGGACATATTGATAGCTCTTATTGGTTACTATGAGGCAGAACAGACAGTACTTATTTCCCTTCGAAATGAATGAGATGCTGTAGAATAGAAGAAGTCATTCAATAATAAATTTGGCCCATTTCCTGTTATTAAATTGTGAAGACTATACTGGGGAGATGAAGTCCTTCAGTGCTGTATCACATGGCTGCCTTTATTGATTGACATTGATCCTGTGCCTAGATTTATATACCCATTAGGTTTTCACTGTTTATCATGAAAGTAAATCTAGGTCATAAAATTTGCATTATGCAAAATAAAACATCAGCTTCCCGCCGTGTCAGCCTGGCAATTGTGAAGGTATTTTAAAGGAGAAACTCCAGATAATGATTTTAGCTGAAGTACCCCGTCCCAGGGCAGCATCTCCTTACTTTCTTTTTTTTTTTTGTCCCCACCATTGGTGAATATTATTTTATGGAGCCCTAAACTGCTATTGAAATTTAGAGCGCTTTCCTTATGTCAGTCAGGGTAAATTTTTTTGTTTATTTAAGACATTTTTTCCTATTTTATGCAAATTTTAGGCTGCCTAAATGTTTTAATTTCCCATGAATGAGTAATGAAATGGTGATTTTGGTCATTTGCATGAAACCAACACAGAGACGATTCAGATAAGTCTCCCTGCCCCATTCATGCTTGATTTGCTAAATGTTGTTGCATAATCACAGTGCATTAATTAGAATATTTTTTGTTTTGCTTAGAAAATATATTCTGCAATAAAAATAATGATATTAAGGTGATGTGGAAAAATGTCTGTTCCCTTACCAATAAGATGTTCTCCACTCTGAAATATGTCTGAATTTTGACAGTGAGGTCGTTGTAAAATCATATAGGTTTTTATGGTGTTTGGATGAATTTTGCCTGTTGGTGGTCCCTTTTCATTGCTTCTACTATTTATGCAGATGTTGTACAGGGCATCCCTTCTTATGTAGGAAGAGCAGGAGCATGATTTCACATCAATTGGGCCGGCTTAAAAAAAACTAGAATAAAATATTGTTCACAAATGTTCAGAAGTTGCCCTACAACTACCACTGCTTCTCCTGTTTATTTTTCTAAAGCAGGGGTTCTTAGCCAGGGGTAGCTTCTAGAAACAAATTATGGAGGTAATGACTGGATCTCTGAATAATTAAATAAAATGTAATGTTAGATTAGACCAGAGTTTCTCAAGCATGGGTTCCTCCTGGGGTTGCTAGGGATTCCTTTAGCAATGAGCAATTTCTGCCTCTCAAATATGTTCCCACTGACGGCATTGATCTTTTTAAACTGTAAATCTTCCCAATGACCACAATTGTAAGGAGCATTCTTTACACTGACCATTGCACTAATGTATAATGGGTTGTAGATGTAGTCATTTTTAGCAGGGGTTCCCTGAGACTGGAATGTTATTTACAGGGTTCTTTGAAACGAGACATGGGAAGTGATCTGTTAGGAGGTCTGAAGGCACCATCTTACCTAATACTGATGATCCACGGTGGAATCTGACGTGTGAGTGGTAGAAATTTTTGCATTTCTCTGGATAAATGGTGAAGTGAATCTTGGCTTATTCTTGCATCACTCTACAACACAATGTAGCCTGAATATACTGCCTGACCCACCCATTGAATCTTGACAATCACTGCCAAACCGTAGATAAACACTTGGCAATCCGCCTAACACGGAGGCCAAGTGTTACAATAGATTCCCATGGGCACAGTTGACTACTGTAGACCTATGCTTAAGACCATCCTTTTGTTTTTCCTTTTACCTCAGCAGTTTCTTTAGGAAATATTGCAGAAAAAAATCCTCTCTAAATGACTCAAGTGCCTTCTCCCCCGTAAATAATGCAGGGAATGAATAGGCAAGGATTGGAAGATTATGTGTCTTTATTGCATTAATAAGTATCACAAGTCCCCACTGGCTGTGCTTTCTGAGCTTCTGTGAAAGAAGCAGATAAAAGAAGCAGGAAAAAAAAAAAGCTAATAATTAGTTTGTTACATCCATTGTGTCAATTCTGCGATGAGTCAAAGTCTACTCTGAAAGTAACAACTACTAGACTCGGGGCAATTTCTTTAATGTATGATCCGCTCTAAACACACTGCTAGTGGGATTTGTCTCTGGGTAGCTGTGTTGTTGACAGCGCAGTCTTCTGGCGTGGGAGGACACGCTGGACAGTGTTTGTGTGTAGCAGAAGCAACCCCTTGACAAAATAGGCACATTGTACTTAAAGTGGATAAAGCGTTAGATAAAAATGTCATGGTAGGTTCATGCATACTCAGTAATGTGGAAGTGTAGCACCGCAGGTATTTATTTCCTCTGACAGAGATCGCAAGGCTCCCCTTAACAATACCTTCATCTGCTTTTCTCCCTAAAAGGACAGTGCCATCTTTTTTCATTAACCTCCCATACTGAGATGCCAGCTCAGAGATGAAACAATCATGTAAAGCCTGGTGACTGTGCAATTCTTGTCTGTGTTTACAAATGCCTAATACAGATCTGCCCCCGCTAAAGCCGCTCACCTTGTGAATTGCTACAAATTTACAAAGAACAGTCTGACTACTGGGGTGAGGAGACTAAAGCCCCGTACACATGTAGCGATTGTCGGCCGAACGATCGGCCGTCTTTTGTCCGGTGCTGTCCTGTCGGTTGAAAAGTGCTAAAGACTGCACACGAATTTTGTCGGCCAACAACAGCCGACTGCAGAAGTGATGTCATGTGATGGTTAACTTTCCCTGTGTTTTTCCTTTTCTGAGCATGCCCAGTCTTGCTCAGCTGCTGTTTGTCGGCTGAATTCTGTACTGACTGAGGAACAATCGGCCATTCTGGTGTTGGCCAACAAAAATTTTAAAGCCTGCACACCAGATTCTGTTCGGCCGAAAAGTCGCAGTCGGTTGTCGGAAGCACATACTAACAAGCCGACAATCGGCCAATCGGACTTGGCCGAATATTTACGGCCGACAATCGCTACATGTGTACGGGCCTTAATGGACATGCTTCCTCTGTCTGCAGCAGACTGATGACATCATCTCAGCCTAGGCACAGTCATAGACTGGAGCTCAGGGGTTGCTTTTTTATGTTTTTTATATACTGTTGCTGCAAATTGTATCATTTCAGGAATTTATTTATGAACACTAATAATATTTTTAACAGGTTGCTACTGCTTTGGATTTTTTTTTTTTAAGGGGGGGCAATTTGATGATTTTAAAGGCAAAATGCGGTTATTTCTCCTTAAAAAACAAAATCAGAATAACTCCAGGAGTTGCTATTATTATACAGAGGCAGTTTTTCATGTAGAAATGCTGCATTTTTACTGATATGATCTCTAAGCTAGAACAATCAAACAACACTGCTGTCACTCTTCTGTGTTACTAGGTAATGACACTGCTTACTTCTTTCAGCTGAAATAAGTCCTGCAGTGACTTTGGCATTGTGTGCTCCGTAGACTGCTGGGTGGGAGATTTGTCTTGGCTCCTTTATTCATATGATATGGTCTTGACCTCTGATCAGAAACTACTGAATGCAAATGATCAACACCATTATTAAAGTTATTGCTAACCCATGGAGCTGATACTTTCTCCTGGGACTGATGGACAATCTAGACCTACCCATGTCCAGGCAATTGTTGTGTGCCTAGGTATACAAGGTATCATGTGCCTATGTTGGTTTCTGTTGAGGGAAGACAATACTTCTCTGGTGGAAGTTTTCTGACCCCCCCCCCCCCCCACATTTAATTTTCAGGATGGAAGGTACTTGCCCCCCCCAAAAGAAAAACAAACAAAGTTGATAGAGTATGGTTTTGTCACATGGATGACCGACATCCTCTAAAAACCTGCAAGGTTTTTCAAAATACATTTTGGCTTTATACTGTGTCCATCCTGCCAATATGTATAATATGGTATACATTCTGCCTGTACTTTTCCTGCTATTATGTGTGTTGCAGACATGCCATTTTATTCTGGATTGTGTGTTATACCATTCATATGTACTACTGTGATTATATGCTGAATAGTGCAACTCTGTAACAGATTTTCTCTCTCTCTTTATATATATATATATATATATTAGGGATTGACCGATTATCGGCAACACTGATATATCAGGGGCCGATATGCACTTTCCCCCGATATATCGTAATCGGCCCCTGAGGTTACTGATATTGCCGATATTTCGGGAAAGTGCTTGTACCGGAGTGATGCTTGCAGCTAGAGGCATCACCCCGGTACCGGCGTCCATAGCCGACAGTCGGCTGTCTTGTAATGACAACCGATGCGGCTGAGAAGCTGCTCGGCTGTCATTACAAGGAGCGGGAGGGGACGTCCCCCTTTCCCGCCACATTCCGTGGCTCGCCCAGGTCTCCCATCCCACCGGGAGACCCGGCCAATCTACCTGCACAGCCGCCGAAGACCTGATCAAAGCCGCATTTGGCTCTGATCAGGTCTCCATGGAAAAAACCCGGAAGTGATGTACTCCGCGCCAAATTCAAAAAAATGACAGCATTCAAAACAAATTGCAGAGGAGGGGTTTGGGGTCCTGTAAAAAAAAAAAAAATGTTTTTTAACCGGTTGCCGACCGCCGCACGACTACATACTGCGGCGGTCAGCCCCGGCCAGGCAGAGTGACGTAGGGGTACGTCACTCGCCTGTCACTGACTTGTGAGCCAATTGCGGGCGGGCGCGCACCCGCCGAGGCGCGCGCCCGCCCTGGCTCGTTCACTGACTAGTCAGTGCGTGTGACCGGCGGACCCGATCGTCCGCCGGTCACTCACGATCGCTCCGGTGAAGGGAGAAAGGCGGACGGCTTATGTAAACAAGCTGCCTGTCATTCTCCCTGGTGTAAAAATGAAGATCAGACGGTTCTACTATGCAGGACCGTTGATCTCTGTTTTTACACCAATAGCCATGTCCCTTTACAGTTAGAAACACGCCCCTAGGACAGTAATGAACTGCAGTAATGTCACTGGTAACCCCAAAAGTGTCAAAAATGTCTGTCAAGGGTCCGATCTGTCTGCCACAATGTCGCAGTACCGCAAAAAATCGCAGATCGCCGCCATTACGCGTTAAAAAAAAAACACCAAAAATTACAAAAATCTTTCCCTTTGTTAGTAAACGCGATTTTTTTTTACCAAACATATGTAGCATAAAACAAATTGGCCGAAAATGTTAAAAAAGTTTGATTTTTACATTTTTTTTGGGGGGAATTTCATATGAAAAAATGTGAAAAATATTGTTATTTTTGCAAAATTGACGCTATTTTTTTGTTTATAGCGCATGATCAAAAAATCGCACAGGTGATCAAATACCACCAAAAGAAAGCTCTGTTTGTGGAAAAAAAAAGGACGTCAAATTCGTTTAGGTACAGCGTCGCAAGACCGCGCAATTGTCCGTTAAAGTCACGCAGTAAAAAAACGCAAAAAAAACCCTGGTCTTTTAGCAGCCAAATCCTCCGGGGCTTAAGTGGTTAAATGTCCGAAAATATCGGCCAATATCGGCCGATACCGATATGCGATGACCAAAATATAGGTATAGGCAATAAAAAAACAATATCGGTCGATCACTAATATACATATATATATATATATATATATATATATTATTATTATACAGGATTTATATAGCGCCGACAGTTTGCGCAGCGCTTTACAATATAAGGGAAGACAATACTGTTACAATACAATTCAATACAGGAGGATTTAGAGGGCCCTGCTCGTTAGAGCTTACAATCTAGAAGATATATATATCTAAACATACAGTACAGATATATAGCATATACAATATACTGTGTGTGTGTGTATATATATATATATATATATATATATGTAATATATATACACTGTATATAAAATTGAACATTTAATATATTTACCTTCTAAAAAAAAGTGGCCAATAAAACGTTTGTGACAAGGCCTAGGACAAGGAGAAAAGATACAGGTCATACACCTTCTTTGTTTATCCTCATTCCGGGTTATCCTCATCTCCATACTGCGCTCCAGGAATTCTGAGCTGGAGTTTTTGGCTGCAGCTCATTCTCCTCTCCATTGTCCAGCATTTATGGATTTATTAGGCCTGTCTGGTTGAAAAAGACGGAATTGTACAGAATAAGAGAGCTGCATCAGTAATCCCCCATGCAGCTGTCTCTGATTTCTAAGCTGTGATTATTATTATTATTTTTAGCTGAGCTTCAGTTATTTACGTTACACAAACCACATTACTGCTGTATAATTTAACAATTGTGATGTCACATTTTTTCGGCTGACAGAATTTCCTCTTTTAAAATTAGAGGGAAAATTGTCCTTCTAAATGCTTCCGTAAAAAAGATACTCCAGTCAAAAATAGAAGCATTTTTCAGGCAAGGTGAAGTGGAATTTTAGTGTTTTTTCTGCCCCTTTATTCTACAGAACAGAAAAGTATTGAGCATTCGGAGCAATGTTCGCTTTCTCAAGAGCCTCACAAAAAGGCAAAAAATGTAACAACAACCAAGATCGATAAATAAATGAACTGAGAACATTTTACTTTTAGTGAGGAATTGTAAGCGGTATATGACTCTCAGACAACTGTACAAAAGGAAACAGATTCTGTCTGTCTGTCTGTCTTTCCATGATGACATAAAACACTTGGCAGGGGGAGTGGGGTACACATGGCCATGATGGATTGTGGTGATCAGGGAGGCAGGCACAGTATAAGTCATTCTCCTGAAGATAGTAAATCCTCGGCTACCTGCAATTATCTCTTTGTATATGAATGGGGTCATCAGGAGGCTTGGTACAATTAACACTTTATTATGCTACAAATGCAGATTTCCTCATTCATGGAGGATAATTGGTCGGTTGATTATGATGGTTATGAGCAGGGCAGAGCTTGGCACTCAATCATTCACTAACACGCTGTCAGGCTGCGTGTTGATGTCAGCTCCTTAATAGGTAAAGGGCTCAAATTTGTGTGTCCCCCTGACTCCGGGACATGTGGCGGGGACAAGGCAGAGCTCAGCTAGCTCAGCTGGGCTGTTATACCTTCCAGGCCAGGGGTCCCCCAGAGAAGTTTGTGGATTTGTTTGTCTGCATTAATTACTCCTAGTTAATGTCATTCCTAATTAGCACATTCATTATAAGTAGATTGGTTGATATGTTTTAACAACATCTATGTATAAATATGTCAGGAGAGTGTCAGATGAGAAGATGACACGGTGAATGAGTGGGTGGGAAATATTTTTTGGCATCCTGTCTAGCAATCCCTTCAAGGGAAACTACTGGCTGTCGGTTTAAAGGCTTATTATAAGGAAAGATATTTAAAGATATTGTACTCTGGTACCTGTATGAGGTTAATACCTATATTAATAGTATTCAGTATTCTGTATGCATGGCATTGTTGCAATATTTATATTTTAGGTTCATTTACATGCAGATCAAACACAAATTGACACTTACAGGGGCTGGCGAAAAACAGCACGGGGGGGGGGGGGGGGGCTTACAATGGTCGGCTGCATCAGATTGTAATATATAAATCCTTTCTGCTCATAGTTCCACCTGAATTCTGAATTTCACTTCACAAAAACGGACAGTCCTGTCTGAGACTATCTATGAAATATAAAATCACTGCAATTCCTGTGCCTGAACATCTGCTGTGCCCATTAGGGCAGTGATGGCGAACCTTGGCACCCCAGATGGTTTGGAACTACATTTCCCATGATGCTCAACTACACTGCAGAGTGAATGAGCATCATGGGAAATGTAGCTCCAAAACATCTGGGGTGCCAAGGTTCACCATCATTGCATTAGGGGTTTCCACCATTTCTTCGCTGGGTTATCAGACATGCACACCTGCTGTGCCCATTATGATGGGCTCCTACCATACCTGTTCTGAGTTCCTGGTTGTACACACTTGCTATGCCCATCATACGTTTTCCCACCATCCCTTCACAGCCTTTCTGGGTAATGCACCCTGCCATGCCCATTTTGAGAGGTTCCAACTATTGTTGGGCTTAGTTCTGCGCTCTGCACACCTGCTGTGCCCATTATGAAGGGTTCCAACAATTCCTGCTCTGAGTTACCAGATATGCACACAGGCTATGCTCATTATGAGGGTCTCCCACCATACCAGTGGTGAGTTCCCTGGCCTGTACATTTGCTGTGCCCATTGTGAGGAGTTCCCAACATCTTCATTTTCTGACTAAAGTCATGTTTTAAGCAATGATATTTTATTTATTTTTCTTATGACAGGTATTTATATAGCACCGTGACTTAAATATATATATTGTACATTCACACCTATGATACCATAGATTTGTGGCAGAAGTGGATATGTCTATGACTAAAGTATTAGTAAATGGCATATTGCACAGCTAAGTAGCCTGATAATTTTACTGTTTTGCCTTTGTTTGATGGGGACATTTAGCTGAGTGAACTTATTGTAAATTTGTAGGCTGATCATACTGACAAAATATTTAACTAACCTTTTTTTTTTATGTTATGCATGTTCAATATCAATAATCATTGATCAGCCAGCATTGATCAGAATGGACCTTTGCCTTATACATGACATAATAACAGGAACAACCAATCTAAGCTATCAGGCAAGTTGCCTGTGTTATTTAGGGTTGACTAATTTGGTCAACCAATGAATGGTCAATCAGAGCAAACACAGTCGCCTTTATTATTTATTGGTTATGATTCTTGGAGCTCCGTAGGGTTTTGTGGCTGAATGGCCCCCAGTGTAAGGACATTGGGATCGTAGCCAGAAGGTTTGGTGCCAGGCTGCCAGAAGACGCACATACAGAATATTAAGTCTCATGTCTGGCATAATATAAACTTCAGAAGAATGAAATAGTCGCTTAGAACAGAAGTATGAGGCTTTGCGCGCAGTGTTTGTGACTTACGCTTGTAGGCCCCAGGCATTTTTTAGGCCTTTTATGTATACAAAGGAGATATGTATGTTTTACTCCCAAATTAACTGTACGTCCTAATTACCTGCGACAGAGGCGTTGTGACAGCTGTGAAGCTCAGCTAACTTCCATCTTGCCGTTAACCCCTTCCCATTAAGTCATCCTTCCCGCAGTTACCAGATTTATTGGTGTTTATAGAGCCTATTTATATAGGGCTGAATGCAATATGTCAATTCCAAAACTCAGTTTTCAGTTTCGCCATCCTTCATGACCATAAACACTGTCTAGGCAAGCAGGAGAACAGAAAGCCAGGTTCTATTGTTTTTCGAGCACACATTGTTCCATTATGTCTGTACGGGCTTTTGAACTAAGTACTGCACTTGATGGGCACTTTACACGTTCTAGTTGGGGGTATGGTATGAACTGTAGACACCTGGAATTCTGTGTGTGAGCATGTAGAGGATATTGGAAGAAGCACGCCTCTTTGGTTTTGGGACACAATGGGGTTGATTTTCTAATATTGGAGAGTGTAAAATCTGGTGCAGAGGTGCATGGTAGCCAATCAGCCAATAACTTCAGCTTGTTCGGTTAGGCTTCAGTTCGGTTAGGTTAAAAAAAAAAAGGAAGCCGATTGGTTTCTTTGCCCCGCTGCACCAGATTTATCACTCTCCAGCTTTAGTAAATCAACCCCTATGGATATTTTAGGAGACTGTACATGCATGGTGAGAACAATACCCTCTCTGATAATGATCATCTGCCTGCCTGTGACTTTTGGTGAGCTGAGAGACTTACAAATAGAACAAAAAAATCTGAATTTAATGTGAGCACTACCCGAAGCGTTAATTAGGAATACTCACACATTTTCATGGTCAGAAATAGATTTTCCTTGTCACAGGGGTAAAAGGTGCTTTTTCCATGCTTCTTAAATATTATATTGGAGTGTGTGATGTCCTTTCTAAGCCGCAAATCTTGAAATGTCATGAAAATAATTCTTTGGATGTTGTAAAATAATGAAGAGCCTTGTGATCTTTTCATGCATAAAAGTTTGGGCAGAGTTGCTTAAGGCCATTGTATGCGAAAAAGTTATTCCCGTGTCCATATTTGTTTATCTATATAATGTATTATTTGTAATATAGGTATGAGAGTGTGTGTATGTATGTATATATATATATATATATATTTTTTTTTTTTTTCTAATATTTTATGGTCTCCGGTGTGTTAAATAAAAACATATGAAAAGCCCAAAACAAAAATATAATCGATTACAGGTTGAAAATCTTTAGATGTGGTGGCTGCATTCGTTTTCTTGTTTTCAGGCTTTTTTTTTACTTTATTTTCATCATTCTGTGGATCCTGTGGATAACACACATCTACTTATTCATGTCTGCATTAATTTCTCCACTGTAATTTTGGCAGTGGCCTTGTTTGTCACACGGGCTGGACTTCAAACATGTCCGTCTTTGTTCTTCTCCATCATAAAGTGGATTGAAGGGATTAGAAAATTCAAACCCAACACTACCAGAATACAAACACTTAACAAACGAATAGGCCAACATAGTAGGGAAAGTTCTACAAGTCAAACAGCCTTCCTGCACCTTAAAGTGGTTGTAAACACACTCTTAGAACTTTTACCTATAGGTAAGCTTTTAACAGCTTCCGGACCGCACGCTGCAGAAATACTGCAGCAGGCTGGCCCTCCTGCGTGAACCGCCGTAGGTATATGTCGGTCGCGCACCTGCAGCCAGGGGGTGAGTGTGCGCCGCCGGCGGCATGCTTGCGCCCCCACTCAGCAGCGGGGACTCCAATGCACGGGGCAGGCGGCTCCGACTGCCAGTGTCTCCCTGATACTATGCTCTACCTGAGGAAGAGCTACATTTCAGCAGGTACAGAACACAACAATAAGTCCATTCACCCACGAACCCCGTCATTGCCACTTCACCCCGATTCTCCACTTCCTACCCTGGAGGATATCTTTCAAAATCAGCCTTAGCAGCCCCAAATACCTTGCATGTGGTTCATCTTATAGAACTTCTAGTTACCCATACTTTTATGCACTCCCCCAGTAATTGTCTAGAGTGATCTTAAAATCCTCTTGGATCCTGTGCATTCTTTCATGCAGCACCTACAATATGCAGTAGAACTCTTTGCCGTTCTTTGTCAGGGAAGTACCCCCTCTAGATGTGTTTAAAGCAGACTCAAAAGCTCTATTTACTCAGGCTTATAGCAACACCTCACAAATCCTTCTCTTCAAAAATCCAGGGCCAATTTTATAAGTACTGCGGGATTGTTTTGCGATTATCACTAGTGGCTGCTATAGCCGCTGCTATAGCTGCTAGCGATAATCACGATCTTCTCTTGGCGAGGACGGCTTCCACCCCGCGGCGCCCGCCGGGAGAAGACAATTGCTGATTCCCCTGTCAGCACTGCCTGTGGTTGCAGGGAAGAAATTTGCACCATTTAAGGCCTGCCTTAGAGTCCCCAGCAATAAAAGTGCTATGGAAATATTAATCATGCTATTACTATTTTTATTATTAATGCAAAGCATGTATTAGCCCTGAATCAGAAAAGGGGAAGGAAAAGAAAGGGGGAAAGGAAAGGGGGAAGGAGAAAGGAGCAAAATATTATATCCCTGCATGAAAGTGAAAACAGAATCACAAGTGGGGAGATAAGAAAATTCAGACATCTGTTGTTAATCCACCAGCCACCCCCCTTCTCAGCCCCGTATACAGTAGACATCTGCTGTTCTCAGATCCCTTCCCTGCCCACAGAGCCCGCTGCCCAACCGATCGGCCTTTGTAAGCCTCACCGACTCAGCTCTGCCAGCATGGGAGAAAAGACAGAAGATACAAAGTAATTACACTTTGCTGTTTATCCTGCAAACATCTGCACCAGAGTTACGGCTAGGGGCATTTGCATGTCCGCAAGACGCGGATTATCTTCCTGGGTGTTTTGTTTACCAAACGAAGAATTCCCACAATGGAAACAGCGTTTAAAGTGCAAAATGATTAATACAAATAACAGAAACAAGGGCATTACAACCAACAACTGTTCTGTTCATGGTCCTGTGTAAGGTTATTGCAAGGCCACACCATGTCTTGGACCTTACAAGAAGCCCTTAGTCTGCATTCACACCTAAAGCCTAGAACAAACAATCAGAATATCCCACAAAAAATACAGCTTTCGAAGCAATCGTGCGATAATCTGATTGTTAGTACACAGCTTTCGTCTGAAATTACTTGAAGGGACAAAACACAAAATTTTTCTCGTACGATACCAGGTCATAAGATTTTGGTTTAGTCTGTATAATTTTCATCCGAAAATACAATACGAATACATTACTCCACTTTCATTTTTTTTTATTCTATTGTATGATAATTTTCGGACCTATTTGTTTTCGATATGGGGACTAGGATGCTAAAAAAACACGAAATAGACGATCATTCGCCTCCTAATCTCATAGTGTGTAGTAGGCTTTAGTAGAGCAATTTTCAGGCATATGTTTTGCATGCATACAGTATGTGAGTGTTTTTGGAAGCAGGTTTCAAGCATTTCACATGTGTATCCAAGCTTCGATTTTTTGAATGCACTGAGGAAGGGGGTAGGGTGCTTAGAGGTGGCAAAATGTTCAAAAATGCTAAATTTGTACATTTTCATGCATTCCCATTCAAGTCTATAGAGCCAGTAATGCCCAATTCTGTTTCAAATGTAGCTTATGTAGCTTTTGGAGCATCAATCTACAAGTGACTTACTGCTTATATGTGAACAGCCACCACTGAAACACATGGGATTTTGGAGCTAAAAAACGCTAAAGTGTGAATGGGACAATTGGGACAAAGTGTTGTCACCCTATAAAAAAAAGTGCCCAAAGAACCTTCTTGACAGGATCAAACGGTACTATTTTAACCCCTTAATGTGTAAGGTAAAACAAACCTTGATATCTGAGCCTGATTTTGAAACTTTGGCATGTGCTAGTATGACTGTACATATGTTGGAACTACTTGCTGAATTCAGGTAAATTATAGTTTGCTTTTATCCAGACAAATTGGGCTGTCATTTGTTGGTAAATATTAATGGATGTCTCTTGATTTTTTAATTTTTTTATTACTAAAGGACATTTGGTCCAAAATAGTAAAAAAATAATTTTAAACTGATAATTTATTGGCAATATCCTGCCCCACCACCAAAAAACTAGGCTCCTACTCCTGACATGAGGATGCACGCACGTGTGCGTTTTTTGTTTTTAGCAACCATAGTAGGTCCAGAAAACAATAGTGTGGGAGGTGAGGCATTTTGTGGGCTTCTTGATCATGTGATCAGTCTGGCTATCACAACAATCATGTGATCCTGGAGCCAGTCCTGATCATGTGACCGAGAGCTGTTGGTGACCGTACAGTCACAGTGCTTGGGGGAGCGTGATTGAGCGCACTCATGACACAAAACAGCAACACTTATATGTTGCAGAATAAGGCCCACTTCCATGCTGCCACATACACTATATTACCAGAAGTATTGGGACGCCTGCCTTTACACACACATGAACTTTAATGGCATACCAGTCT
Organism: Pelophylax lessonae; assembly: GCF_965119305.1. Classification (NCBI taxonomy): domain Eukaryota; kingdom Metazoa; phylum Chordata; class Amphibia; order Anura; family Ranidae; genus Pelophylax; species Pelophylax lessonae. Next base: position 50,034,245 of record NC_138779.1, on the reverse strand, counting down.
TAGTCTGTAGGGTTCAATAGTGAATTGGCCCACACTTTGCACCTATAACAGCTTCAACTCCTCTAGGAAAGCTGTCCACAAGGTTTAGGAGTGTGTCTATGGGAATGTTTGACGATTCTTCCAGAAGCACATTTGTGAGGTCAGGCACCGATGTTGGAAAGAAGCCCTGGCTCCCAGTTTGCACTCTAATTCATCCCAAAAATGTTCTATTAGGTTGAGGTCAGGACTCTGTGCAGGCCAGTCAAGTTCCTCCACCCCAAACTTGCTCATCCATGTCTTTATGGACCTTGTTTGTGCACTGGTGTGCAGTAATTTTGGAACAGGAAGGGACCATCCCAAAACTGTTCCCACACAGTTGTGGACATGAAATTGTCCAAAATGTCTTGGTAATCTGACGCTTTAAGTTCTCCTTTCACTGGAACTAAGGGGCCAAGCCCAACCCCTGAAAAACAACCCCACACCATAATCCTCCCTCCACCTAATGATTTGGACCAGTGCACAAAGCAAGGTCCATAAAGACATGGATGAGTCCTGACCTCAACCCGATAAAACACCTTTGGTATGAATTAGACCATGAGCCAGGCCTCGTCCACATCAGTGCCTGACCTCACAAATGTGCGGAAGAAATTCTGGAAGAATGGTCAAACATTCTCATAGACACACTCCTAAACCTTGTGGACAGCCTTCCAAGAAGAAGTGAAGCTGTTGTAGCTGCAAAGGGTGGGCTAACTCAATATTGAACCCTACGGACTAAGACTGGGATGCCATTAAAGTTCATGTGCGTGTAAAGGCTGGCGTCCCGATAGTTTTGGTAATATAGTATATATGCGTATGGCCATCAGGAAAGGAGTTAAAGAAAGCTGCAGATTTCAAATGATTGAAAATAATTAAACTATAAAAGAAGTGTATCAGAAAGGAAGTGTGTTTGATGAACAGATACCATTGTGACCAGTGACATTTGTGGCTTTTCTGAGGACACCCTGGCATTGGCTGACTCCTAATGGATGATCTCTCTGTGGAGCACTGCAGCTCTTGTAACCTCATGCGTGATGCTGGGAGTTTAATGACCCCCTAGGAGTTCAATCAAAGATACTCTTTGTTGAAAGATTCCTTCTTAGAAATTGTAATGAAGAGGTTACAAGTAACTGCTGCTCAAAGAAAAAAAAAAAAAAAGGAAAAAAATGGACTATTAACTCCGCATTTTGCTTTCCTGGCGACCCTAGTGCCTGGAACCAATTTATTTTTTATTGCCACTTATGTTAAAAAGATTCAGGTAATGTACACTCTGTGTTGAAGTAATTTGGTTACAGCCGATCATCTGGCTGAGAGAGAAACTTTCTCCCCCGCCAATAAAATACTTTAAAATATGCGGTCATTATGTTCCATATTAGCCATGTAATACTAAAGAGCTGCGCTTAACTGTCGCTGGCCTCCTCCCCGCTCACACCTGCAATTACATCCCCTGTATCTTAATACACTCTTCCCGTTCTGGGGCCGCCAGTTCAAAATTTCATTTGTGCCATCACTCTGTCCTCACAGCCATCATCCCTTGTACACAGGTGATTGTGTATTTTGCTACTCTTTAAAGTCTCAAACTAAGAATATTGGATTGGATGCAACAGGATAAATTTATTTTCAAATTGTGTTGATGTCTGCTGACCGTCTGCAAAATCTTTTCTTTTGCACTAAATCTGCTTTACCTTGAGACTCCCATTTTGTGAGGCTGCAGTATTTTCTCTTGCATTCTCAGTTCTGCTCACTGAAATGGGTTTCCCTGTCTCTATCAAGTATTGCAGAATTTTTTTCAGAGCAAGTTGCACCATGCAACCAACAGAGGAACCTCATATTGGTCATTGTTGTTGCTTGAGCTGCCAGGGTGATTATCAGTTTTTTGCTACCTAATAACATGCCAGACCAGTGACTGAAGCAGACTTTTCTGTTTCTTTTCTAAATAAAATCCTCAGGACTACTACAGCTCCACTATTCCAGAATACGTATCACTCTCTGACACTTGGATGAAGTGAGATCTTCAGAAATACTCCCCAAAATGTGTTAGCCTTTTACTTTACTAAACAAATTTGTTGTTTAGTAAAAAGATATATAAAAAAAAAATGTTCTGGACTTTAATTAACTGGCTTGGTGCTTTCCTCCCTGAACAGTTTTGTCATTTGTTTTCTCATTGCTACTCAACAGTACAGAAGCTTTGGCTTCCAACATTTGGCCATGGAGAAGAAGTTTCTTGAACATAGCGGGCGGAGCAACTCCTGGCCAATGTCATCTACAAAGTTTTTTTTTTTACATTCTCTTTTATTTGTTTGTAGCGAGGTTATGCAGGCATTTATTCTGTAATTTAGCAATTTTTTTTGCCATTGTTAATATTTTTGCAAATGATTAAAGTAAATAAATAATATGCAAAGTCCACGTTAAAATTGTGAAGCAAAAAATGTCAGCATGACAACTAGCCACTTTGCATTTTTCTAAGGAAAGCTCACCAATGGAAGTCATTACGTTTGTCACCTGACAGGCTCCCTTTTTGTCACTGAGTTCTGTCCTTAGCGGGCTGCCGGTACATTCAGGGACATGATGGACTTAAACAACCCCATTTTCTCTCTCCGCACAGTCCGTGGCATTCAATTCTCACCATGTAAATTATATTAAGGCATAATTTGATGACACCAGCATTAAAAGGATGTTTTTTATCAAATCTTCAGCCTTTGCTTCTCTTCTCCGCTCCATATTCCCATCCTCTCGGGAAGAGAAGCTGCAGCACGGACAATTTGCCTAGATTACGGCTATTCTGGGTCTCTTAAACTGGAATCAATGCAGCCGCTCAGCTCTTCAATAGTGCAAGTGTTCCTTTCTATTCTGCTTTTAATGCCGGGACGTAAAAAACGACATTCATTTCATTTCTATACAAAGTGACAGCGCTGCATTCCTGGCCTTTGAAAATTCAGGAAACTTTTGCATGCAGCTTTTAGCACATATGTGCCTGTCTGCTCTTCAGATGAAGTGACTGTGTGATTTAATACAATTACCTCGGCTCCGGCTTGCTTTATGAAGAAGAGGCCTGTATTTTACAATCGCTGAATTGGAAGTGTATTATCAGCTGCCACGCAGGTGTTTAGAAATGGATTCTACATAGTACATTCCTGTCCCTCAGCTTTAAAAAAAAATAAGTGCTTCAAAGTGGGCTATATATAAGTGCTTTAGCTAAGGATGCTAAAGTATTAATAAACAATGTTTACAGCAGAGGTGTGCTTTGTTATGTGCCAGCTTCCATTGCTGAAATAGCAGTCCTATTGTTGTTGTGCACAATTCACAGTTATATAACTTGTTTTAGTAATGTCAAAGTTATGAGGGTTAACAATACTTCCTGTGTGGGCAGGTAATATTATTTCCTACATTGTTTATATCATCTCTGTTTTAGTTTGTGATGGGGGAAGAAAGCCTTGTTGGAAGCACGCAAGATGGGGAAGCTGAAGTAGAGGCTCTTTGTTAAATCACCCACAGATCTGAAAATCCCACCACTGCAATGATCATTTTGTAAAACGATTGTTCCCTGAACATGGTTGTTCAGGGGCTGATTTGTGTCAGACATTTGTAAGTGTAGCTATGAACTGCACAGGCGCTTGGATTTACATGACTGTGTAATCTCTGTCCCTGAAAGACAACAACAAAAGAAGGGCACACCGACCTCGTGCATTACCACTAAAGAGATTTATTAAAATCTGAACTCAACATACATTATACTCACAAACGAGTGATGATAGCGCACATAAAACACAATGGAACCGGTTGTCTCCAAAATAACCAGGGAACCCCTATACTGGATGACGTGTTGGTGTCCGCAAATGTTTGGCTGGGCTGACACGTTTCGAGGGAGAACCCTCTTCCTCAGAGCCAAAGCGTGCTCTCATAGGGAGTACTGGGATCACTGTGAGAGCTGATAAATAGTTGGAAATGTTAAGCCTCTTACACATGGCCCGTTTGTTGTGGCTGCCGGAATCCTGCTACTAGAATGACCAGGTGATGTGATTACCGGCGGCCGCTCAGCTCATTTAAACGAATGGCGGGATGACAGTGGCCACTGACTTCCACATGTAGTAGGACAGATGTCCGAGTCTGGACACAATCAGTTTTGACCACTTTTGGCCAACAATTTCCCTACTGACTTTTTTGTTTGAGGCTTTTCTTTGACTCAGAACAGTCCCCCTCCCCCCATACAGGTTCAATAGAAATGAAAAATCAACTTAAAAACAGCTTTGTTGATCCAGCTTAGGAGGAAGTCAAGGAAGAGGTCACGTATAGGACAAATGCACCTGTCAATGGACTGTCAATCTGAGAAGCATTACAGGCTGTTGTGAGATGCAAGGGAAATGTACCTGAAAGCACACTGCATTTAAAGTATAACTAAAGGCAAAACTTTTTTTTTTTAAGTTTTGGATACAGTGGAGATGGATTAGAACCTCTGTCAGTTTTTGTTGCTGTCTGTGCCCCCCGTTAAGGAGATTCCCCCTCTCTATTTGTCCTGTTTACCATTATTACTGAAAGTGAAAGTAAGAAAATCACGAATTTTGGGTTGTCCCCACAAAAGTAATAGATAGGAAATCTTCCAATGGGGACCCTAGTTCTGCTAACCTGGGGGTCCCAAGGAATTCTCTTAATTTGCAAGGGTTTCCTCTCACTTCCTCTTTTGGCTATGGGACAGGAAGTGAAGGCAAATCTCCCCAATCGGAGGCAGATGGTGAAAAAACAATCTGACAGGGGTTATAACTCACCACTGCTCTATTCAAAATAAAGAAAAAGGTTTTTCCTATAGTTCTACTTTACCCTTGGACACATACCCCAATTCTGTTTCCTTCTTACTGTTTGTAAAAATATTTTTTAGACTCCTTTGAAGAAAGTTTGACACGCTACTGTAGTACAAAAAGACCCTGGCACTCTTGTCCATTTGTCTTAACATCACAATAGCAGTGTATACCCCCTAATGTAGATATAGAGCTTAGCCAATAGTAACCAGTGTTTATTTTTATGTCAAATTTTGATTTAGTTTTAGTTATAGTCTTTTGACTAAAATGCCATTTAGTTTTAGTTGTATTTTAGTCGACTAAAATCTAATGGGTTTAGTTAAATTGTAATGGATTATTTAAGCATTTCTCTAGAATCACGAAACTCTGTATATACTCCTAGAGTAAAAATCAAATAACATGTCATTATTTTTGGTATTAACCACTTGCCGCCCGTATAACCTACTTATATGGCAGCAAGGTGGCACTGCTGCGCTGGATCACGTACCTAGTATGTGACCTGACGCTTCTGGGTCTGGGACACACATGCGCGCCGCTGCCAACCCGTTCCAGCTGTGATTATACATAGAGGGAGCTGATCTGCGTGTACGACAGACTCGATGTCCTCCAGCCCCCGCGATCATCCAGCTATGTAAACAAGGCAGATTGACTTTCTGTCAGTAGGGAAGGCATGGGTCCTGTGTTCCTGCAAAGCAGGGACATGGATCCATGCCTTCCCCTAGTAAAAGCACCTTCCGCACTACACAAACACATTAGCTAGGCACACAATTAACCCTTTGATCGCCCCTGATGTTTACCCCTTCCCAGCCAGTGTCATTAGTACAGTGACAGTGCATATTTTTAGCACTGATCACTGTATTAGTATCACTGGTCCCCAAAAAGGGTCAGTTAGTGTCTGACTGTCTGCCACAATATCGCAGTCCCACCAGAAGTTGCTGATCGCCACCATTACTAGTAAAAAAATAGAAATAAAATAAATACAAATATTTCATAGTTTGTAGACACTATAACATTTGCACAAGTCAATCAATATACGCCTATTGGAATTTTATTTTTCCAAAAATATGAAGTATAGTATTGGACTAAATTGATGAAGACATTTTATTTTTTAAATTTTTTTATTTATTTATATAATTTATAGCAGAAAGTAAAAAATATTGTGTTTTGTTTATTGCGCAAAGAAATAAAAACCGCAGAGCTGATCAAATACCACCAAAAGAAAGCTCTATTTGTGGGAAAAAATCCATATATTTTATTAGAGTACAGCGTCGCATGATTGCGCAATTTTAAGTTAAAATAACGCAGTGCCGTATCGCAAAAAACGATTCCTGGTCATGAAGGCGGTAAATCTTCTGGAAGGTCAAGTGGTTAAGGTTTGAACATGTAATACAGATACAGATTTAGCTGTTGTGATATACAGTCAGTGTTTATTTTTACATCAAAGTTTGATTTAGTGATTGTAAGTGATTGTAACGTCTCGTTTTTATTTTAAAAAAATAACAAATGTGTAATACTTACCCGCTCTGTGCAGTTGATTTTGCACAGAGTGGCCCGGAACCTCCTCTTCTCGGTTCTCTCTTCGACGCTCTTGGCCCCTCCCTCCTGTTGAGTGCACCTGAGCCGAGTCACAGCTCCCTGTGTCCATTCAGACATGACTCAGCCCATCCCTTCTATCTCCTGATTGGCTGACTGACTTTGATTGACAGCATATGGAGCCAATTGTCCCACACTGCTGTCTCAGCCAATGAGGAGTGGAGTCCCTCAGCCAATAAGGAGTGAAGTCATGGGCAGCTGAGAAACTCCTGCCAACATCGCTGGATAAAGATGGGCTCAGGTAAATATTAGGGGGCTGAGGGGAGCTTCTGCACACAGAAGGTTTATTTTTATCTTACTCCATAAAATGCATTACGATAAAAAAAACTTCTGCCTTTACAATCCCTTTAAGTCATAGATGCTTGGCTAAGTTGCTATTTTAGTTTTATTCGTATTTTAGTCTTCTGAATTGTTTTAGTCATATTTTAGTCACCTGAATTGTTTTAGATTTAGTCATATTTTAGTCGACTAAAATAGTGTAAATTTTCATCTGCGAAATGAACACTGTTAGTAACATACTTGGAGCAGGATTTATGGATATGGCCAGGCTGGAAAAGTAATGGTCTAGGCCTGTGTTTTACCTGCGGTTCAATTTCAGTCTTCCAGATGACAGTATATATAACTAGCACAGCTTCACCCATTCAATAGTGAGAACCTGCACCACAGTATCTTCACTTGGTGTCCACATTAGCCGGCTTCCTGTTCACGGATGTCAATCTTTCTGTCATGTTTTATACCTAGTAAAAAGCTAAACCAAGTTTATTCTTCTAATTAGGTTCCTGAAACTTCCATTATTAATTAAAATTAAGTGCTGGGAGAGGATAAACCTGATAAAGAACCCGAGGAGCCTGATTATCATGGCTCTGGTGTCTTATCTTTCTGTAGCAGGGGATATGAAACTCTGCACTGTGTAGCAAGTGCAAAAATCAATAACTGGTTTAGCTAATAAATGGGGGGGGGGGGGGTAGAATGGATGAGGAAATAGTGAACACTACTAGAAGATACCTAGAATTTAGTTTGACATTGGAAAGGACAATAGGAAAGGCAAATCACACAATACACCTAAAGCTGAACTCCATAACAAGCACATATTGTCTACATACATCTTCAATCTTGGTGTTTTTGTGTATTTATTTTGCATCTGTGCAGTAATCAAGCGATCAAGACATTTTATCTGTGCAGGGGCTTAGTGTATAAAGACTAAATATCTGCTGTTTTCTCCCCTTGTACAGGGTGACTGGTCTTGTCTCCGTCCCTCCTGTAGTTTTCTGCAGGTAGCCAGTAAGGCGTTGGCCCACTGGGTCCCTCCCACAGCTCAGTTCTTTGCATAGGCTAAGCACAGAATAGCAATGATGTCACTGCTACTTTTACAAATAGCTTGGTTTGCAAAAGCATTTGATGAAAGTATTTGTGCTTGGAGTTCAGCTTTAAGAAAACAGCAATTTCCCTGAAGTTGGGACTTTAAAGGCACTTTGATCATACAACATATAGAAATGGTAATTATAAAAAATATATTTTATTCACACATCACAGAATAACAAATATTACAAAAACCACAGTGTATACATGGTATGAGCAGCTATAAAAAGAGCGATGATAAGGCTGTAACTTCCTTCACCCGACGCGTTTCAGATAGTGAATCTCTCCTTTATCAGGTGTATGGGAGGTGTCACTCAAAAGCAATCACATGGCATTACAAATGAACATTCCATTTATTCATCAAAAACAAAGCATAAGAATTCTGCTCGACTGCTCAAACATTCACGTAATATATATAACATTATTTGTTGAAAGGCAGATGAAGAAATTTAGTCTGCTTAGGGTTCAACACCCTAAGACCAAGGAGCAGGTATCACTGAGACCTAGAGGACTTCATCCCTGGAGTTCCAGAGGCATAAAAAGCATGCCTGATAGATAGATAGATAGATAGATAGATAGATAGATAGATAGATAGATAGATAGATAGATAGATAGATAGATAGATAGATAGATAGATAGATAGATAGATAGATAGATAGATAGATAGATAGATAGATAGATAGATAGATAGATAGATAGATAGATAGATAGATAGATAGATAGATAGATAGATAGATAGATAGATAGATAGATAGATAGATAGATAGAGTGTCTAATTCACTGGGATCAGGTTGTTCAAGAAAGTAAGGTGTCCTGTCATTGGGCGGGGGTACACAGCAGGGGGTTCAGCTTTAAGGCAGAAAAACTTAAAGCAAAACTACACTGCATCTGAGCACCAAAAACTTAGTTTAATTAATTTTTAATATTCAAAGCAAACTCACTCATCCATCCAGGTCTCATGTTCTTTGCTAAGAAATTACTTTGAAAAAAAAAAACACCCCTCTAGCTTTTTTTTGCCTGTGGCCATCTTGAGTAAGGACTGATGATTCATGTAGCATTTACTTCCTGGAATCCATCTGCACTTTGCTCAGGCATGCAGGCAAGAGGCAAGAGGGTGTGCTCAGCTGAGAAAGCCCTCCCCCCCCCCCAAAGACTCCTTCGATGTATGACATCATTTGCCTAGGCCTAGAAACCAGGAAGTAACTGAAGAAATGTAAAAATAACTTAAAACAAGTAAACATAACATATCTTCCTATTTACTAACGGTAGCAGCAAAATTATTAAAAATAGTGAATGTTGATTGAGAGAGTGAAGATCCATTTTAATAGCTCATGAAAATATAAAATGAACAAATATTTTGCTAAAATATTATCCCCAGTATTACTTATTTTCTACCATTGGATGCCTTCAGGCATCTGAATGGAATGATGGTCAGCATCATTAACACACTTCCTTTGAGCCCAGGCTGTCATGGTACCCCCCCCCCCCCCCCAGCCTGTCACTGAACAGTGGAGGAAAATCAGAACAGTGATGAGCTCATCTCTCTGTCACTCTGCACTCCCCTCCTATCAGCATTCCCCTTGTCAGTTTAGGAACTGATTGGGTTCTTGTGCTTTTTCCTCTCCATGTCAAAGTCCTGTCATTTGCAAGAGGTTAAAACCAAGTCAAACTCAAGTACTTACACAGCGTGCATTTAATATGAACTTTTGAATACAGAACTGCATTATTTCGTGTCTTTTTACGTTCAGCTTTAAATTGTAACTATCGTGGCCTGGTTGTGGGTTACTATTTTCTCACCAAGCATTTGGTAAGACGGAATCAGACATTATTCCTCTTATGTACTGGTGCAGATTCCAATATATAAATGATATGTCTCTGAGCTGGTAGAGAAGATTGGGTGGTAAAGTTTTAACCTGAGATTTGCAAGACTAGTAATAAAGGTCTTAAAACCGAAACACTACAGCATGCAATAAAAGTTGCCTGAAACACTGAGGACTCTTTCAGTTCTTCTGCGTGTCTCTCAGGAACTGGGCTCTGAGGCTCAGTACCAGTTGGGGCTATCTATAAATGTGTCTCCTCCAGCAATACAATTGCCAGGCTCTTCCTATACATCCCTGTGATCGTAAATCCTACTGTTAGTTTTTATTCTAGGTTTCATGGAAAGCTCGGCACCTTTTTTGGATCCAGACTGTTTATCGCCGCTGACTCGGAGCGTCCTAATTCCTCCATTTCCCAAACAATTAGAAAGAGAATAGCTGCAATTAATAGCAGTCGGCACAACAGAATTGGGATCTAACTGTCTGCAGATGTGTATCACAAATACAGATCATTTCGCTGGGTTCAAATGCTAATCTTGATTGCTTTTTATTTCATTACGTCTTATAAAGACAGTTTATTATGCGCAGCAAATGAATGCCAGCACTGAGGGTATACCCATAATGTGCTAACAGATTGAGCGGATTCCTCATCATGGCGACGTTTCCTTATATGAAGAAGGGGGGACACGAGTCGATGGAGAAATAAAGAAATGTGCAGCAAAACAGGCCAAACACTTTAAATATGTGCTTTTTTAGGAAGTTTACCATCTGAAGCATTTAATGGGCCATTCAGAACTTTGCGTCTGAGCGTGCTGGGTTAATACACATGTGATAACGTGCTTTTTTCCACACGTTAACCTGTGTTGTGGCATATCAGCCCATTCAAATGAACGGGCTAGCAATACATCAAAACATCCAAGAAAATGCATATGCAACATTTTTGACACCACAGCACACCATGCGTTTTGGTGCGCTGTAACACATGTGCATTGGAACTGATCAAACAACAAAGTGTTGCTCCAAGCCTCACAATACTCAACCCAGGGTCTCCAAGCACTGCTAGGTGCAGGCTTCAAAAGGGCCAATCTCACCCGATAGACAAGCTTTAAACAGAAAGGTAGAAGCGCAGACCAGGAGACCGCCTGATCCTATATGTAGGCTTCAGTTCTATCTCCTTCAAAGCCACTTGTGTATTGGACCTGCGTTGCCTTAGTGCATGGGGTATGATTAAAAATAAATGACACCACAATGCACTAACACACATATCATGCCTTACTGCAACGTATGTCAGTGGGAAAATGTGTTTCAGCCTTTAGACTTAAACATAGCACACTTTGAAAGTCACAAATAAGCCTTGATTTCTAGAGTAATCTACCAGTGGAAGCTGTTGCTTTGCAAGGCAGCAATGTTCCACCTTTAAATGGAAAACCACAGGCCCCTCCGTAGGATCCTCCCGCTCGCCTGATTCCGAATGCACCAACAGGAGTAAATTGAAGTTATGGCATTAACACAAAATCCCTTCATGCGTTCACAAGCACTTCATTAGCTCTCAGGTTTAATTATTATTAAGCTCTTCCAGTCCTCGGCTTTTCTTTTCTTTCATTAAAGAGATCCTGTTTTACGCTCCTTAATGCTGGTTCCTTACAGATAGTGCTTTGTATTTTCGAATATCCGGTTGATAGAGAACATAAAGATTATTATAGTATTTTGGTTTTGTCTTTACTATTTTTCTTTTACTGTTGCAGTGTCCCCTGAATGTAGTAATCAGGTGTAGATTGCTGTCCAGCGGACACTGCAAACATGCTACCAGCATTTCATTTATCTAAGTTCTATGTAATCCACTGAAGCAAGAATTCAGACGTCTCCTCACAGGGTCACTGCAAGCTTATCACCTCAAGCCTGTGCAATGTAACTTTCTTACTACTTCCACTATCTCCAAATACATTTAACCTTCTAAGTTTAAACAAGTTTGGTGATTGAGAGAAACTTCTTAGGGCTTGTTCACACGTATGGCAGCCCCTGTCACCCCTCTAATAAAACAATCTCTAGTTTGACAGGTGCTTAAGAGGTCAGTTACACCATAGCTCATCCTCCTGGTTTTACCACCCCCTAGTTGCACTTGTGAACAAAGCCTAAGTAATAAATTCGATTTACTGTTACTTTATCTGTTTCTATAACAGCTCATACCTATCTATAGTTGTTCACTACCCTAAGGGGTGTGTCAGCGGAGACATCTCCGCTGACACCCGCTGCTATCCGCTTCCGCTCCTGTCCGTGAAATCGGGATGGATGGAAACCCTATTTTCCATCCGTCCAGAGGATCGGATAAGATGGGATGGGATGAGAATGGACAGGCGGTCCGTTCTCATCCGATTCCCCCATAGAGGACAGCGGGGATCTGACAGCTCCTTCTCCGCACACAGAATGGAGACAAAGCTGTCATCTAAATACTCAGCGGGGATTGGCGGATCGATGCCCCGCTGAGCAGAGAACGGCCCTTGTCGGACGCTGACCGTGTGAAAGGACCCTTATACTTGGTTCTATATTCTCTAAAAGGGGCGATACTGGGAGGTGGGTAGGGGGTGGAGGCAAGAAATGATTCAGAAGGGGGGGGGGGGTTCCTGCACTTATTCTCGGAGAAAAAAAAAAAAAAGCCCTGGATACACCCATCTCTTAAATAGTTACTTTAGTTAGTTACTTTCGTGGGGAAAGAAATCAGCAAATAAAGAAAAACAATATAGCGTATACAATTGTGGCACAAATCAGATTGTAATTGCATGTTATTAAAAATTCCCTTTCCTTTTCAATCTGCAGCTATTGTAATTTTCTGAAAATGCAATGCAATATGGCTACCTGGAGCTGTTCTGTACACAGAATGTATACTGGCCACACCCCAGAAACATCATTTCCTGCTTGTGTGATTGGCTCACCAATTTTCCCAGAAGTCTGCCTAAAGCTGGATACACACTCTCCAACTTTTGTTGTTAGATTTCCTTCAGATTTACCTTTTCTATGTAGTGCAAGGGCCTGCCAGATTGAATACAAATTGAAAGTGTTTAGGTTTGACATCATATTGTATGGTTTTGGTAAATCTGAAGGAAAAAGTCATCAGAAAATCTTATAGTGTGTATGGCCTATTAGATACAAGTCAGATTTCTGGCATCCCCTGCAACAAAAATGTCATTTTTGCTGAGATACTCCAGATAGGAACACGTCTAAAGGGATGCAGGCCCAGCAGCTTTCCTCATTAGAGCTCTGCAGCTGCCACAGCTGATAAATAATTATGAAACCACTCCCATTTGACGCACTCAGCACAGAGGAACAAACTAATATTTCTTCAGAATAACAAAAGGTAAGAATCTGCAACAAAGTTTGTTAAAATCCCTGCAATGTACAGAGATCACCCAGAGGGGAATGTTTTTTTCTCACCAAAAGTGGAGTTACTCTTTCAATCCCAGAAATAAAAAAAATCAGAAAAGGATGAACATCTTCATCCAGTAACTAAAGAGCTTTTTAATTCCTCTTGTAGGAAAGATACAAAAGAGGTGGTAAGGGACTATGGACAAAAATATCTATCAGAATAAATAACATCATAAGTGATAGCCGGCATGGATCTATAAGAGACCGATGTTGTCAGACATTTGTAGTTTGTTCCACAGAGATAGAGAACTGAATCTTGGACAGGGAACGCTGGAGTTTTCCTAAAGCATTTGACACGGATCTTCACAGACGGCTAATGTGTAAATTAAGGTCTATTGGTTTAGAAAATTCAATTTGTAAATGGATAGAAAACTGGCTTAAAGACCGCATCCGGGGAAGCATGATCAATGATTCGTACTCTGAACGGCCTAAGGATGTAAATGGCATACAAGGTTCAGTTTTGTGACTGGTATTTAACCTGTTTATTAATAATATAGAGTTTGGGATTAAAAGTACCATTTCTGTGTTTGCATATGACACAAAGCTATGTAGAGAAGTAAAGTCCCTATGTCATGTCTCTGGCTTACAGGCTGACCTGGACACTCATTTATAGACAGCTTCATAGAAAGGTAGCTAGTTTGGGATACATATAAAGTTATATACTCAAAGGTAAAAAAAAAAACGTAAATGGATCGTATGATTTAGGGGAAGTAAAAACGAGATCAGTTATTGATCGAGAAGGACCTGAGTGTCCTGGTAGGAAAAAAGACTTATAGTGTCATTAAACCCACATCATTAAAAGCTATCAATAAATGGTGTATTGCTGTTCACACTCACTCAGTCACTATGGGATTGTTTTTCTGTATTCTGCACAAAACCTGGCTGATCCTGCTGTTCTCTGTCTCCCCCTCCTATCCATGTCCCCGCTGCAGTTGGGGATTTTGCAGAGCAGTGTAGGCAGCGAGTGCACATGCTCAGTTTTCAGTGTATTTTCTACCCTGAGCATTCCCTCCCTATCACATCTGAGCAGCCCATGTGACTATAGAGTCACACATGTGGGTGTATACACAGTGGTATATGACTGGCCACCACCCCCCTCCTCCTCCATTCCCACTAACCAGCTAAACATAAAGGGGGTGGGATATTACATCCTAAATGGTGGAGGCTTCACCTCCTAATTTTAGGACACAGGCTGTAGGGGCGTAACACAGCCTGTAACTAGCAGAAATTTGCCCACACCATGTTATTGCCCAAAAAAAATAAAATGAAATAAAATAAATATATATATATATATGAAAATTTAACACAGTTTATTAATATTAATTATTTATTTTTGTTCTGTATTTTAAAGGCTGCTTTTTTTAAAAAAAAAATTAACATGTGAGCAGAGGACTACAACCTCCTCCTACTTATGTTTTACTTAAAGCTGGGAAAGAGCCGGGCCATGTGACAGCTGTATATTGATTAGGAAAGGAAGTACTTTGATTTTTTAATTTAATTACAGAGCCATCATCCACATACAGAAAGAGAAGGGATAATGTAAATGTCTGTGTATTTAGTATTGTTTTAAACTGTATCTAAACCCAAGGACATGTATTGTAAGGCACCAGTTCTTAGCGGTGGTGGCTGCATTAGATTTTTTTTTTTTCCAGGATTTTTTTTTTCTTTATATTCAGTATAGCACCCTTCAATGTTCTAGGCTGACAGCGTTCACTTGCTCTGCTGTATCTATGAGGGAGCAGTGTTGTCACCCTATGGAAGGACTACAGACCACCCCTCTCCTCTTCTCCATAACATAGTAGGGAGGTTTTCTGTATTGCACAGGGAGAGTTTAAAACAATGGGACTGATAACAGCAAAGGAAGTTATTGGCTTTCAAGATTTCTGGCAGGATCAACAGGTATTTTTGTACTTATGAAATAGATATACCAAAACACTTTCAGCAAATATACAAAGTTCATTGTTAAAGTTTACATACACTTTCATAACAACATTGCCAATCTGAAGCTTCCAGAGAAAGAGAGATACTATATTGCTCAATAATAATACTGTGAATTTTTCAGTTCAGGAAACTGAAAGAGAAAGTTTTAGACCTCATCTTGAATAGGCGGTAATTATTGGAACCATTTTACAAAATGGCTGTCATGAAACTGGAAATAGTGCAGAAGAACAATAAAATTAACCAAAAAAGATAAAGCTACAGAATGAGGAGAGAGTGACTGAATTTAATGTATTCATAGGATGAGGCAAAGGGGGTGTGATTAGTGTATATCAATATATATATGACAACCATACGAATGTGTTCATATTCTGGTAAAAAAAAAAAAAAAAAAAAAACACAACAGCTCTGCTTGTGACTGGAGGAAAAAAGTTTTATTACAGCCTATGGAAAGGGTTCTTCAATGTAAGAACAGCTAACAAAATCAGGAATAGTCTTCCACAAGAGCTGATCTTCACACATCATATAGATTGCCTGATTCATTTCTAAAATTACAAATATAAATGGCTAAAAAATTTGAATTACATGATTTGTCTTTGGTGACCAGAAAGGCATTTTTCCCTGTCAGTCTAAATTGTACCGCCCTTTAGTTATTTATTTATTATTTTATTTATCTTTATATTCATTTTTAATAGCTATTTTGTTTAATATTTTTTATTCATTTTTTTTTCTTTTTTTTTTTTTTTTTTTACCTTCTTCTGGATCAACTGGGGGGTTTCAGGTTATGAAGAGGCAAGTTTTCTTTTTTTTTTTGTGGTTAAACTAGATAGACATGATTCTTTAACTTTTGTTGCTACATTATTTATTATCTCTTGTGTTTAATACAGAATGTGTGAACGCTCACATGATATCCGATGTATTTATAATATTGGAACACATTTCATCCACGTATTTTGGATAGTTCAGAAAAATTCAAATTACAGTGCAGAGGAAAAGTTTGTGATGTGTGGACGCTTTCTTAGCGCATTTAGAAATCTCAAGCTGTAAACACCAGTTGGTGGGAGCGCTGGGACAGGCAGTCAAAATTAGGAGCCATCAGCAGGCCTGCTATCCACCCCCAGATCGTGGAAAACTTGCAAGAAAGGGAAGTCTACAAAGGCGTCTTGATTGCATGTTTTTGAAAGAATGAGAATCTTTGTCCGTTTTTGGCATCAAGATTGTGTTTTCTTTTTATCTCTTTATTGTCACAGGGGAGAAAAAAGGACTTTGGGACTCTATCCAAACAGATGGTTCAAAAAGAACATTTATTCTCAGTCTGTCAGTGCTTCAGTTCTGCGAATGCAGCCGACAAGCTTTTAACATATAATAGGCAGGATATCACATGTGCGTCTATTAGATTCAGCCAGGGAACAGATTTCAACGCCTGAAATGAACAGTTTACGCTAACTCAGGGCTACCGTCCAAGAGGCGGCCTATAAAACACTTTTATCCCTGGAAATAAAAAAACACATTTATCGGAGGCATGTTGTATGGATATAAGATTTTATATAACCCAAATTACCACTCACGCCCATTCGTGAGGAGCGTCCATACTTTGATTTACACTGAATAAAGGACCAATAAACCTCAAGTCAGAGCTTTGCCACACAGGTTATTTCTGGATTGTGTTACTGTAATTCTGGCGATTATCACAACAATGATAAATTGCATAAGGCAATAAAGGTATTTTACCTGCCAGTTCTACCCATGTAGCCTTGCCTTCGTAAAAAAATTCCGCTCATTGTACCTTAACCTATTTCTCTCTCATCCTGCTGGCTAACCCGCTGCCACATGCAACCTTTATTACTTGTGTTTGGCCCTCGAACACCAGCACTAGTGGAAGCATTGATTTGTAAAGGGACTGTTTGGTGAGTGATCTCTAGCAGTCTCGTGTACCATGTCCCTAGTCAATGGCTCTCCTATAGTGTGTCCCCTTTCTCTGACCATCCCTTGTATAATGTCCACATTGCATACAACCACAACTCCAAAAAAATTGGGATGCTGTCTACAATCTATATAAAACAGAATGCAATGGTTTTCAAATTTCATGAAACCATATTTTATTCATAATAGTACAAAATAAGGTCATTTTGAAATTGATAACGGCAACACATCTCAAAAAAAGTTAGGACAGGGCAACAAAAAGCTGGTAAAGTAAGTGGTAGTAATAAGAAAGAACATTTTGCAATTAATAGGTTAACTGGCAACAGATCAGTAACATGATTAGGTATAAAAAGAGCATCTTACGGAGTCAGAGGGGTTGATTTACTAAAAGCAAACAGACTACAAAGTGCAGTTGCTCCAGAGCTTAGTAAATGAGCAGATCTGCTGACTTCCATCATCCAATCATGTGCAAGCAAAAATGCTGTTTTTTTTTAAATTTTCCTTACACTTGATTGGGTACTCTTTGTAGAGTGAAGCTTTACCTCATTTACTAAGCCCTGGAGCAACTGCCCCTGCAGAGGGCAACTGCACTTTGCTAAGTGCACAGTCTATTTGCCTTTAGTAAATTAACTGCAGAGTGTCTCAGAAGTAAAGATGGGCAGAGGTTCATTAATCTGTGAAAAGCGACATCTAAACTGATCCTCAATACAAAACTGCAACGACTTTAAATATATCATCATCTGCAGTAAATAATATCATCAAAGTCTCCAAAAATCTGGAGAAATCTCTGTGCGCAAGGGACAAGGCCAAAGTGCAATATTGAATGTCATGATGTTTGGGTCCTTAGATGGCACTACAAAAAAAAAAACAGGCATGATTCTGTGATCACTGCACAGGCTCAGGAATGCTTCCAAAAATCACCGTCTGTGAACACAGTTCATTGTGCCATTTAAAAATGAAAGGTAAGGCTCTATCATGCAAGGAGGAAGCCATATCTGAACATGATAGCCGCCATCTTCTCTGGGCCAAGGCTCCTTTAAAGGGTTCTTTTGCAAAGTGGAAAACTGTTCTGTGGTCAGAGGCATCTAAATTTGACATTCTTTTTTGGCAACCATGGGTGATGCATCCTCCTGACTAATGGGGAGAGGGACCTTCCAGCTTGATATCAGCGCTCAGTTCAAAAGCCTGCATCTCGGATGATATGGAGGTGCATTAGTGCATATGTAATTGGCAGCTTGCACAACTGAAAAGGTACCATCAATGCTGAAAGATATATTCAGGTTTTAGAGCAGCATATCCCATCCAGACAATGTCCTTTGGTCAACGGAAAACAGCCATATTGTCAGACACCCATGAGAAATTTCTCCGGCTGTGGCAACCCTGGATTGCTCATGCTCAGCTGTCTCAATCTAACAATGCTTTTTTATCACTCAAACAGCCCTGCGTTGCGAATCATTGGGACTCCTTTTCTTTCTTTGCTTTCTCTCTTCTTTTTCTAGCTCCTGTTCTTCTTTGTTTCCTTTGTTTTCTTATTTTTTGATCAGTTACTAAGATTGCCCGGCCAACAGGTATAGGCCTGGTCTAGATAGGTATGATGCATACAATCCTCTCTTTGCCACCGAAACAAGCCTTAAAGAGGTTGTAAACCTCAGAATTGTTTTTTTTCTTTAAAAACGAACACCTGAAAGACAAACACATAATGAGCTAGTATGCATTGCATACTAGCTTATTATGAAATACGTACCTTAGAACGAAGCCCCGAAGTGCTGCCGACCGCTCACCTCTCTTATGGGTGACATGTTGTGTCGCCCTTCTTCCGGGTTTGCGGCATCCGGCCATCTGATTGGCTGGAGCCGCGATGACGTCACTCCTGCGCATGCGCGCGGGAGCCGACGGTCACGGCACGGGGCTCTGAAGGAACGGCACGAGCGGCCGTTCCTTCAGAGCGCATGCGCCAGTGATGTCACTAGCTGCATGCAAAGTAAATATCTCCTAAACGGTGCATGTTTAGGAGATATTTACAGTACCTATAGGTAAGCCTTAATATAGGCTTACCTATAGGTACAAGTTACAGAGGAGGGTTTACTTCCTCTTTAAACATTGCACTTCAAAGTCTATTTATATGTATCATTTGATAGACTGTTTAATACTGATGTTGCTAAAATCTGTACGTTAACTCAAATCTTCTATTTTTATACTGTATGGCTCAGTACACGGGTTATGTGTGCTTTTCATGCTCACACTTACTCATTGTTGAATGTAACTGTCCAATTGATGGCTCTGTCTATTTGATTGACTAATAATAAAATACTTTGTAAAAGAAAATATTTGGCACATCTTGAAAGGAAAAATACGACAAAGAAGACCCAGGAGAATCCTATATCAGGCAGGAATAGGACAACATTCCTCTCCCAAAACTCCAGCAACTGGTCTCCTCAGTTCCCAGAAGTTTACAGAATGTTAATAAAAGAGTGTTATTAAAATAAGAGGGGATGATACACCGTGGTAAACGTGGCCCTGTCCCAACTTTTTTGAGATGTGTTGTTGCCATCAATTTCAAGGTTACCCTATTTTCTTATGAAAATAGTACATTTTCTTAGTCTAAACATTTGTTTTCTATTGTGAATAAGATATTGGTTTTTGGGATTAAGCCCCCATTCACACTAGCGCGACTTGTCAGGCGACTTGGTCGCCTGACAAGTCGCGGTGGGTCACTCGCCATTGATTAGCACAGGACCCGTTCTAATAGGAGCGACACAAGTCGCTCCGACTTAGAAAAAGGGTCCTGTACTACTTTGGGGCGACCTGGAGGCGACTTGCATTGACTTCAATGATATGAAGTCCGTGCAAGTCCCGCCGAGGCCGCGATGCACTTCACAGGTCGCCCCACCAAGTCGTGTCGCCCCTGTCTGAACGGGGTCTTAGAAGTCAATGCATTCTGTTTTTACTGTATATACATATATATATATATATATATATATATTACAGTGTCACATCTTTTTTGGAACTGGGGCTGTGTAAATAATATTATGTGTGACTCCTTGGTGATGTCAGGGATCATAGATGAGGCCCCTGTACCCTTTGGCCCCTGTACCCTTTAGGTTGACTACCACTGCTCTACAGCAAGATTTAGCAGGACTTTCGGTATGTCTGTTGATGTTTTTGCCAGCGTGTCTGTGCCATACAGCCTTCCTGCATCTAACAGGCTGTAGTGGAAGCCGATCTGCGGTATGAGTTATTCCTGAATGATCACAAGTGTGCACTTTTAAGTTTAATGGATTGGGTGTGGTTTGAACGGCCACAGTTTCTGCAGGGAGGCTGAGGTGGGCGAAGTTGGAAATCCCTGATCTGCAATATAAAGGATAAATTGCTTATGAAGAAATGTGCATAGTAGGAGTGCAGAATTACTGAGAGACTGAGATAGTCAGGCTTCAGCTTTTATCTTTTATTTTTGCCCCAGGGCTAAAAGCAAATGAATCTTGCCTGTGGCTGCATGCAATGGGATTGAATAACTAAATGCAAGTAGTCTGTGCACTTTGCAAGTGCAGTTGCTTCAGAGCTTAGTAAATGAGGGGAAGTTTTGTCATCTGACTTCCATCATCCAATCATGTGCAAGCAAAAATGCCTTTTTTTTAAAAAAATTTCCTTGCATGTGATTGGGTATTCTTTGCAAAGTATCTTGTCATCTCATTTACTAAAATCTGGGGCAACTGCACTTGCAGAGTGAAATTGCTCTTGCAAAGTGCAGTCTATTTGCCTTTAGAAAATCCACCCTATTGTCTTCCAAAACGTCTCACCCCTAGGACCAGAACCTAATTTCAGTTATTTTCTGATAAACTCCGAGACTACAATTAGGATAAATCAGGTAAATGTGAATAGCATATCTGAATAGCAGGAGAGATCAACTTACACACATTAGGCAAATAGATTTTTGAAAAGACAGTCTGCTTTCTTCCATCCTAGAGGGGTCTCTTAGTCAGTTATATACAAGATGCCCGATGGCTTTTATGCAGTGCTGGGTTTCCTTCTTAGAAAACCCAGCACTCTTTGCAATCTGAATGTCATGGATGCATCGTGTATAAAAGGTTTAACTGTATTATATAAAGAGTTTACATAAATAGTTTAAAAACAAGTATAGAAAAACATTTTTTAGTTTTCAAACCAAAAACCAATAAGTCACTATAGTCTCCCTTAAAGCAGTTTAATAAAGCCTGCCAATAAAAAAAATCTGAGAACTGGATGGCTGATATTTATCGTCTCTGTACTGAGAGTTCCTTGGAGTCCTGCGGGATCACTTCACGGGTTGAATGTGTTTTTTCCATTCCGTTGTTTGGAAAATAACAATAAGATATTGGCAGAATGGGTCAGTTGTTCTCCAGCAATCTGCGCGTTCCCATCTTTCAGAAGAGAGGCTGGCGAAGCACCAGGAGATGGGCGATACAAGCGGCAGCTATCATCATGTTTATCTTATCGCCTGCAAAGGAAATGAGCTTTTTAAAAAGCCATTAGCATTGTGCTCATGACACCCACACGGGTTATATGTCATGCAGTGCACCCGCTTTGTACGCTGTGAGCTCTCACTGTGCCCTGACAAGCTCCAAAATATTCCCATTTATAGCTCTGCCACTGCCTAGTGCGCTAGTGCTGAGCTGCGTCATTGAATAGCATGTAGACAGGGGGGCATCAGAGAGCTCAGCATTACCATCAACCAACCCAAAACAAGCTTGAAAAATTGGTAAAATTCTGTTATTAATATCTCATGATCAGGGTAAACCAGTTCACTGTGCAGAGCTCACTAACTCTGGTGAGTCTGCTTTCATAAAACAGGTTGCCGCCAGCGGTGGAAAGTAGAAGTCTAGAGGTAAAAAGATGCAATATAAGTTTAACGATAAATGAGTCATTCAGTGCGTTTCAGGGGCTCTGATACTCCCCTTCCTCAGGGCTTGCACATGTCTTAGAATCAGCTGCTTAGCTAATGCATATCCAGTGGACTTCAGGGGCTCCGATACTCCCCTTCATCAGGGCTTGGACATGTCTTAGAATCAGCTACTTAGCTAATGCACTGTATGATTGCCAGTTAGATCATCAAATCTATTTATTTGAAATGAGTCTCCAAGTTTAGGCATCCAAGCCCTGAGTGTCAGAAGCCCCGCTGGAAGTTTATTTTCATCATTTAAAGAGGTACCATTCAAAACACACAGCATTGATAACTTTATCTTCTGTTTTAAAACTTGTTGACCAGACTTCTTTCTATTATCAGCATCTAAGCCCTGGTCAAGAAGAGATTTTGAGCCTCTGAAACGCGTTGGCTTCACTTTCTGCCCACTTGTAGAACCAAATAAATATTTACTAGGCTTTACTAGGGGACATTTTCTGTGTCGCTTTCATTCTTTCTACAATTTGCAGAGATGAACAGGAAGAAGGCAGATTGGCATCTTAAATGTAAAATGTTCTGCCCTTACCCCTGTCTGCCGCCTCTACTATTTCTCTGTCTTTGGGTGGTTCTGACTCCGGCCACCCCTGAGTTAATACTAGAGAGAGGGTGAATGTGTCACCTCTAAGTAATACCACAGGGGTCCTGTCCGTTAAAAAGGATTGATAATATAGCCAGAAATCTCATTTGCAAAGCTGCTCGAGATTATGAAATAAGTGTAATTATACGCAATTATAAAATGAATGCTATTTCTTACCCGACCGAGGATTTGAAAGTCATTATGAATCCATTAAGTCATCAGACCTTAAAAACGGCCGTCTATTCCTGTCCCTTTTGTTAATTTACCGTACACGTTTCATTCACCCTCCATTTCCTCCTTTCTTTCCAGGATTCCTCGCTGATAGCTACAAAGCACAACTGTTTCCTCAACTTACACTGATTATTTTTAATCATCCTGTTAATTTTAACACACAGCAATATGGGCTGAATACTCTTTGGCTGCTTTTGGCATAGAAGACTATTCCTAGGAAGTTGACCGTCTGTTTTATGTAGCACCCTCTCCCCTTTGTGACTATAACACTCTTCTGGGATCACTTTTCCCAAGATTTTGGAGAGTGTCTGAGTCTTTTTTGTGAGGTTAGATACTGATGCTGGATGACAAGACCTGGCTTGTAATTACCATTCCAATTCATCCAAAGGATGTTCAGTAGGGTTAGGGTCACGGCTTTGAGCAGGCCATTTGAGTTCTTCCACACCAATCTGGCCAAGCCATGTTTTATGGAACTGGGTTTGTACATAGGGGCATATTCATGCTGGAACAGAAAAGGCCCTCTCACAAACTGTTACTACAATGTCGGAAGAGCACAATTGTCTAAAATATCTTTGTATACTGTAGTATTAGCAGTACCCTTCAATTGAAAAACTTAATCTCATTTGGAAGGGGGGGGGGGGGTCCATATACTATTGAACATATAGTAGGTGTGATGAACAGGTGTCCACACACTTTTGGCCATATAGTGTACACTGAGTAGCAGAGCTTTTCCTGATGAGGTTGCAGATGGGCCAAGAATAGATAGCTCTGTTCTCTGTTGCAGTGTAAAGCCATACAGAGGAAGTCTTGTTCTGTGTCACAATATAAACCTTTGTTGGTCTGCATCTTAGCATATACAGTACACCCCTAGATCCTCCTGGGTGGCCAAATTACTAAAGGAAATGAACAAGAACAGGAATAAATGGCATTATAAGCTCGAATAGGCGTGCTAAGCAGGGAAATGTGAAAACACTAGGCAAAGCAGCAGGTCTAAAAAAAAGCCTGATATGGTATGGCAGCGTATGTATGTATGTATGGGTATTTTTTCAATGGCGCCCTCCATTTTAGGTATCAGTGTATTTGATTGTTTACCCAAGCTTGCCATGGCAAAGGCACTCATATCTGTGGATGGGCACTGTGATGCTTCAAGCAGAGCGCCTCCTGTTGTTTTTATTTTACAGTTACCTTTAATGATATTAGTTCCCACATGACATGTGGATATAAAACCCCAAAGTATTGGAAAAAAATATTTGTATTTTAGGCACAAATTTCATAGCAAACCATATACACACTGTAGCACATCAAAGTGCATAGTAAATAAAGCGAGGATGTGCTGTGGTTGTGTACACACAGTTCATACATCTAGCTACATGCCAAAGCTTTAGAAACCAGACTAATTGTGATGACGCGGTCTGAAGTGGAGAGTTGTCGGGCCAACAACATGAAAAAACATTAATTTGTAGTCCTCTCAAATCACATCCTAATCCATAATAAACTCCCTGTAGTATCTTTTTCTCCAATGTGCCGCTACTTTCAGGCCACCTTATATCATCAGACCTGCTCCTATCCATGTCACCATGCATACACCAAGGCCATATCAATGAATCCATTATGTTTGTAAGTGCCGAGTGACAGAAGAGTGACACACCAAACAGCACGGCATGCAAGCAGATAAAGGAAAGGTGAGAAGCTAATTAATCACTGAACCAAAGAGTTGCGTTATCACAAACAATGTGAGCTAATAGAGGAAGGTTAATTGCCAGTAATGTGTAGCCATTAATGTAAACTAATAAAAAATACTGCATTTAGTCCCATTAAGGTACATCTGCTGATTCCATATTACAGAAATGTTCTAAGTGGCTGGTAACAGGCTGTCTTAAAAAATAGACAGCATTGTTGTTAGTCACTGTTCCCAAAACAATACACATCTTATAAAAATGTCACCACAGTGTATGTGCTAACAACAACGACATTTCTTACTGACATAAAAAGAAGTCACAGAGCTTGTAGATCTTTTACTAAAAAACGTTAATTCACACGCAGCAACCTTTGATGGTCCCGTGAAGCAGTTGAATAAGATGGCATAACTTTTATTTTTTTATTTTTCAGCTGTGGACAGAGATGGGACAGGTCGGAAATCCATGTTTGTATTGTTTCATTGAGGCTAATTTACTAAAGAATATGAGAATGTTCTCAAAATAAAATGTGTGTAGACTTACTTAATTTCAATTTACTAAATTCCCAGTTTACTTATTTAATCTGCACATTGTGAGCATTCTAAAAATTCTTTAGTTTACCAGCATCATTTTCTCTTTTGGTGAGAATTTCCTTTACTCAATTGGTTCCTAGGAATTAGTAAAATTGAAGTCCTCAATTCGCAGAATTTTTTCAAAAATCAGAGATTTCGGCAAAAAAATCATAATTTTGACCATATGCATTAGAATCAATTGAGAAGGCAAAATTAGGATGTAATGGGCTTTAAATGGCTCCTGAGGGTTACCAAAACTCCTTTCAATTATCCCACCCCTTAATTACCCTCATTATTTAACTTTTTTTTTTCACAGAAAGAGAAAAAGAAAAAACAACATCAAAAAGGGTATTGAAAACATTTAAAGCTACAGTACACAGCGCTTAAATACAAAAAAATAGGAATTAAAAAAATAAATAAAACCTAACACAAACACAAGTATACAAAGACACTGCCTGGCCAAAAAAAAAGTCACACATTCTTATATTTCATTGGCTTTATTACGGCACGCATTCGCTGTGGCATTGTTTCAATAAGCTTCTGCAATGTCACAGATTTATTTCCATCCATTGTTGCATTCAATTTTCACCAAGATCTTGTATTGATGATGGGAGAGTCGGACCACTGTGCAAATCCTTTTCCAGGACATCTCAAAGATTCTCAATGGTGTTAAGTTCTGGACTCTGTGGTGGCCAATGCATGTGTGAAAATGATGTTCCATGATCCCTGAACCGCTCTTTCACAATTTGAGCCTGATGAATCCTGGCATTGTCATCTTGGAATATGCCCGTGCCATCAGGGAAGAAAAAATCCATTGATGGAATAACCTGGTCATTCAGTATATTCAAGTAGTCAGCTGACCTCATTCTTTGAGCACATGCAATAACTATCCAATAGGATAGTTACTGCGTGCTTGGTTTAGTTACTTGCTTAGTTAATTTCGGGTGGCGATTTTTTTTTTTGACCAGCCAGTGTATGTTATCATAATAACCCCCCCCCCCCACACACACACACACACATTCACACACTAAATCAGGGGTTCTTAACCTGGGGTCCATATATAGTTTTTAAGGGGTACATGAGTGTCATATAAAAAATAACCCCCCCCCCAATCAATGGTTTCCCATTGAAAGAAATGACAGAAAATGCACTCTGCAACTGCTTATAGCACCAACCGCTAAGCGTCTCTTGCCTCATGTTTACCATTTAAATTTGTATTATCGTTCTCTGCACATCCACCATCTAAATATTTCTACCTTTCATCAGATTCTTATAGGGTCAGTGAATCAAAAAAGGTTATGAACCACTTCATTAAATAAAGGGAAAAAAGTAGATTACTTTTCCTCAAGCAGGTTTTGTCTAAGCATTCACCAACATCATTTGTTGTCTTTAGTGAAAACTACATCAAACTGATCAGTAGGCCTGACAATATAGACAGCTAAAGTTACATGTGCATCATGACTTATTCTATAAAGTAAAGTTGGATCAATCCACTTCCATCAGCCTCCCTAGGTTGGGGATTCAGTTTATGTCATTAAAGGACCAGTAGGCAAGCGGGCCAGGGTTGACTTTTACTGGAAAAGTCAAGATGTGGATATAACGTCAGCTTCTTTAATCTCTGAAACTTATTTTCACATGCAGTTTCTAGTCAAAGTTCCCTCTGCTTGTGTATTTTGCATTATATGCCCTTCCTTTAACAGGTTCACTTTAAGAGATTCTTTCAAGTCGATGGTTACTATTGGACACTGAACCTTGAAAAAAATGTTTCACAATCTTCTTAGAATACTGTTTGATTGGAAGCCGTATTACTGCCACAATCCCAAGCCTACACTGCGCATGAATTAATGATTAGGATGATTAACGCTTACTATTATCTACACTATCTTTTCCAAATGTTCTGAGGAAGAGCC
This sequence comes from Pelophylax lessonae, assembly GCF_965119305.1. Taxonomy (NCBI): domain Eukaryota; kingdom Metazoa; phylum Chordata; class Amphibia; order Anura; family Ranidae; genus Pelophylax; species Pelophylax lessonae. The sequence goes on along the minus strand of NC_138779.1, from coordinate 50,007,485 downwards.
TTCCTTACATTCTAAGATTATTCCAAATAAGAAAATCCCCAGAAGATTAAGCTGTATTTCTTCCGTTTGCCTATTAACTAAGCGGTGATTTAACGTTGCTCTAATGCGCCTGTTGGGGTGGGGTTAGTGAGAGGCTCTTAATTGAAAACTGATAAACTGCTTTGGGGTCACTTTAAAGGGTCGTACATAGCCCCCACGTCGGTAGAATGAGGAGTGTGATAACCCTTGCTTAATAATTCAGGACCCTTTATCTTAGCCATTGGAAGTTAATGCATTATTAACTGGGCATTAGCCAGAGTCTGGACGCATGGAAGGCTGGGCGCAGTGAAGAACAGGCCTGCAGGCTGGCCCTGGGATACAGGAGGCATATTTAGCTGTATTATCTCATATTCAAGGCTTGGTGTTGATAATCTATTATTGCTATAAAATGTTGGAATTTTAGCAGCAACAGGCACATTCACATTAGGCCTCCGCAGAGCTACAAGATTCAGCTTCCCATATTCTAACTTGACAGCTTGAATACATTTTATTGAAATATCAAATCCAAATTAAATTGAAACAGGAAAACTATGGCAAGTTTGTCCAAAGCTTTTTTTTTTTTATCACGCTTGATTGGGGAAATTTTGTTCCCATCTTCCTAAAATCGATCAAAATCACTATTTTGTGTGGCAAACCACCATTTGCTTTGAGATTTCAACCAAAATGAAAAAGAGAGTTCAATTGTTCTATCAAATTGCTATGTAGAGGGCCAGCTCTTGAGCCTTATATTTCTACATAAGAGAAAGAAAAAGTACTGGAAGTTTTTTATCAAACTTTTAGAAGGTTAAAAAAAAGGAAATTTAGGAGCTCATCAGAACAAGGCTTGGCAAAATCACAATTATTTCCCTAAAGTTTGTAAATAGGAGAGTATTGTTAGAAAAATGTTCATCTTTGAACCCTGATGCGCGTGGTTGAAGTAGCAGAAAACAACTGTATTGAAATTGAACTTTGGCAATACAAAACAAATCCAGCAGGAAGGCACCTGATTGGGAACACTCACAAGATGTAACAGTGATGAGTAACAGCAGAAGGTCTCAGGTGTGCAGACAAGCATTTGTCTCAAGGGATGAACTGCTTCCCGGATGGCGTGTCTCTGCACTTCCCCCACTTGTCTGGAACCTTCCCATGATGGTATGCACTGTCCCTGACAGACGAGTGACCACCAATGTATACTAAACTCAGGAGCCAGGGTCCTAAATAGACTCTGCCTGACCCAAGATGACCGCCAAAGTCACAGGGAGTGCCAGCATCCAATCGGCTGCTGCCTCTCTTTGACTGAGGAAACCATAGAGGAACTAGGTTCCTCTCAAGTTGTTTCTCCTATATTGCCGCTGCAGACAAGCGCCACCTGCAGTGGAAAAAATAGACTGCACCTGCCTACACATGAACTTTGTGGTGTTGGACTTTAAAAGCAGCAGCGCCCTGATGTGGCTTTGAATCGTGTGAGATTTTATCAGAGCTCGTAAACAACCACAATGTGTCTGTGCTAGTTCCACTAAAAACAGCATGGAAAAATCTATGCTGGAGGAAAAAATAATAGTCGTTAAGTGCTGCCAAATTATCGTCTGACAGTTGTGGGGCACGAGAAGAGGAATTATGCTTTTTAGTAAGAAGCCCATCTACACTGACCCCGGCAACATCCATCTTCCTACTGACAGCCTTCCAGCCCCTTCACTTTTGTACATTGTATTCCGTCTGCTATTCAGATGAGCTGAACAAAAACACACACAGCAGAAGACATGAATGTGGACCCAACTTCCAGGAGAAGGTTAAACGACTGGCAGGGTGCAGAGAAGCGGCTCACCAATGCTAATGTGACTTTCTATTGTGCAGATGACCTACAGATCCTGTCTGCAGGACACAAGGCCTCGTGTTTAAAATTTGGAGGGAGAAAAATGTCTCCATAACAAACCATCAGAGGTTCCATTTTAAACTCCAGGGAGAGTAGGGCTCAACGCCAGTGTTCTATGCAGAAGCAAAGACCCCTCCAATCCTGCCTTGCTCCGCTGTAAGTTAAAAGTAAAGCAAACAGCAAAAACTTTTATCTTTTCTGGAATTTGAACTTTACGAGTCTGCATAAATACATTTCTGACATAACACAATATATAGCTATGTTATCATTTTTGATGGCTAGAACAAAAGTTTAGTGGAATTAAAACACTTTGTGCGGGTTTTTTTTTTTTTTTTAATACAGGTCTTTCTATCACATCTAACAGGTGGACAATTAAAAAAGAAGGGGATTTGGTTCCAGAAGCGAGGGGCAGTTGGCAGTTATGCATATTTAGCTCCTCCATAGGGACATATATTATTTCCATATTTGTAGTATGGGCCATAATGTGCAGTAATATAAAATTGCTTTTGGTGACAAGATCGCAGGGCTGTGTGAACCATGGGTACTGTGACATTCCCTTACACCAGGTGTTGGTATGCCATGAGATATTATCAGCAGTGCCCATTATGACACCCTTGATGCCCAATAAAATGTGAACGCTGCAGCTGCTACCCTCTTTGGCCTTGTCTCCTGTCCGTCATTCTGGAATGCCGCCGGTAAATGAAAGGAGCAAAAATCAATATTAGCATAATTCATTTTTTTTACCTGACACACAGAGCGACCATGGGGAGCTGCAAGTGGCCCCGAGCTCGAGCCGGATGTCACTGCTCTATACTGAATGGTCACATACATGATGTGTGGTTATTATGAGCTGTTGCTGAAGAGAGGAGAGGGGGATTTATTACTAAAATAGACTTTGCAATCCAAAGCAGCCATTATTACAGTCTGGCAAGAGAGGACTGGCCTGTTCATGTGTATTTCACAGGAGAAAAAGCTAGATGAAAAGAAACCATCTTTCATTATTTTGACACCGTACAATCTCTGTTTCAATTTTCAATATTTCAATTTTATTACCCCCAAATTCATTATCATCCTCTTTCTAGCTTGTGGCTGAAATGTGGGCACTCTGTAACTGAGCACACTCTGTGTAACTGGGCACTCTCTTACTATCTATTTCTCTGTTACTAGGCAGGCTCTATGTGACTTGGCACTGTATCTTTACCCTGGAAGTATTTTTCTGTTATTGGGCACTGTTACTATAATTGGGCACACTCTGTAACTGGAAACTCACACTGTAGCAAGGCACAGTTTCTGTAATTAGGCACTCTCACTTTTACCGAGCACTACCTATAAATGGGCACTCTCCCTGTAATTGGGCACTCTCCCTGTAATTAGGCACTCTCCTCGTAACTGGACACTGTTTCTGCAATTGGGTACCCTCCCTTTTACTTATATAAGTGAGCACTCTCCCTTATAACTGGGCACTGTTTCTGTAATTAGGCAACTCTCTCCATAACTGGGCGCTCTCTCTGTAACTGGGCACTGTTTCTGCAGTTGGTCACTCTCCCTTTTACTGGGCACTCTCTATAAGTGAGCACTCTCCCTGTATTTGGGCACTCTACCTTTACCCGGGCACTCTCCCTGTAACTGGACCCTGTCTCTCCCTATAACTGGGAATTGTTCCTGTAATTGAGTACTCTCTCTTTAACTGGATACTCTTTATCTAATTGACCACTCTGTTTGTAGCTTGTAAGTCTGGAGGAAGCCCCTCTTTAACCAGATACTCTCTCTGTAAGAAGCAACCACCTTGCATTCTCTCTAAAGCTGGACACACTCTCTGAAATGTACATTTTGGCACTCTGTTACTGGGTATGGTCTCTCCCCTTCTTCTTTGTAACCAGGCACTCTGAATTGGAACTGGCTACTCGCTCTCTAGCTAGGCATTGGTTCTTAAATGGGTGCCCTTTCTTCTGGAAGCCTGGGCACTTGTGAGCCTTCTCTCTCCGTAACTATTCAGCCTCACTTTAACTAGGTAATCTCCTTGTAATGAAGCACTCTATAACTTAGTGCTGTCTCTATAACTAGACTCTATGTAATTAATCTGGGTACTTGCTCTGTAACTGTGCAGCTTGCAATTGGACATTCTTTCTGTAACTGGACATTTTAGCAATCTCTCTGTATAACTTGACCCTCTCTGTAGCCTGGATGTCTAAGCACGCTCTCTGAAGTGTGGAACTCTGAGACCGCTGTTTGTGTAACTTGCCACGCTCTCTGTAGCCTGGAAGTCTGGGCCCTCCATCTGTGTAACTGGGCACTCTCTTTGTAGGCTGGAGGTCTGAGCGCTGTCTGTGTAACAGAGACATTCTCTCTGTAGCCTAGAGAAATGAGCGTTCTCTCTTTAACCGCATACTCTCTCTACAGTTTAGATGTCTCAGCCTTCTCTGGAACTGGGCACTTTTTTATGGTATGAATGCCTGGAGTACTCTCTGTAACTGGGCACTTTTTCTATAGTCTGGATGTCTGCGCACTCTCTGGAACTGAGCACTTTCTTTGTAGTCTGGATGTCTGAGCACTCTCTGTAACTGGGCGCTTTCTCTATAGTCTGGATGTCTGAGCAATCTCTATAACTGGGCACTTTATAGTCTGGAAGTCTCAGTACTCTCTGTAACTGGGCACTTTCTCTATAGTTTACATGTCTGGGCACTCTCTGTAACTGGGCACTTTCTCTATAGTTTACATGTCTGGGCACTCTCTGTAACTTGGCACTTTCTCTATAGTTTACATGTCTGGGCACTCTCTGTAACTGGGCACTTTCTCTATAGTTTGGATGACTGGGCATTTTCTCTATAGTTTACATGTCTGGGCACTCTCTGTACCTGGGCACTTTCTCTATAGTCTGGATGACTGGGCCCTTTCTCTATAGTTTAGATGTCTGAGCACTCTCTGGAACTGGGCACTTTCTCTATAGTCTGGATGACTGGGCCCTTTCTCTATAGTTTAGATGTCTGAGCACTCTCTGGAACTGGGCACTCTCTCCATAGTTTGGATGTCTGAGCACCCTGCCAGCACTGAAGCAGCTTTCATGTGGGTGCAAACACTAGCTAAGTTGGAAGGTCATGGAGGTTCAAAAACAGGTTCTGAAAAGGTCAGTGGTAGGTTTGGAGTCTACAGTAATAAATATATCTAGGCTTCTCACCCACGTGGCACATATAAATCATGAGATTATCCCATTGCTTTGTTTCCTGTGCTGCCCTCTGATAGTAGCAGGCCATGAACAGGTGAGAGGTTTCCAGCCTGAGGCCTAGAAAAATAAGATGGAGTCACATGTTGTTGCTCCTTTGCCAGCATTACGCTAACAAAACAAGACTGATTTTAATCTGAACTCACAGCCAAGAGATGGACGCAGCATCACAAAAAAGCTGAACGTAAATTGATCGATGTCTCCATCAGGTTTTATAAATATGAAATGAAAACACTGCTGCGGCTAAGCTCGCTCCAGGCATCAATCATGGATTTCCCCCTCCTCCTCTGAGCGGGGAAAGACGTGGCAAAGACATATATTCTCCCCTTACAATGAGACGAGGCGCCGCCTGCTACAGCCATTATCGTATTAGCACGTTCCGGGTGCGATGTGCTGCAGAGAGCCTGTCATTCCTTTCACCTCTGCCAGTCCTCTTCCGTGACTTGTAATGGCGTCATTTACCGACAATTAGCATTGTAAATCAACATTACCATCTGGATTTTCAGTTTGTTTTCATTGTTTTGTAATCAGTCAGGAAAAAAATTGTCTTTTACCTCCTCATTAGCGGCTTAATTTTATCTGCTCGCTAATGTTGTTCCAGCACCAAAGGATTTTAGGGAGAACAGTTTCTGGGATGAATCAGTCAGCATGTCCTGAGTTGAGACAGGATAGTATAGATGACTGATAGAAGAAAATAGGGGCTTATTTCATACAGATCTACCATGTTCCACAGTGCTGCATAGAGAACACTGAGCCAATCACATCAGTCTGTGCACCAGAGGAGCTTACATTCTGATGTCTCACCACTGTCACCCACTATTCCTATCATTATTTACTTTTACAGCCCTGACACACAGTGTGAGACCACAGTCACAAACTATGAATAATATACAGTACATCACACATTCATTTGGGAGTATGCTGGTGGAACCTGTCATTGTTAAGCCTCAACCATCTAGGGTCTGGTGTTCTCTTCCTATTGATATGTGTGGTGTCATAATGCTAGGATCAATACCATAAGCTCCCTAAGACCCTCAAAAAGAATGTTGTGGAAGCCTATAGGTCTGGCAAGGGGGTTTAAAAAGATCACCAAATGATGGAAAATAATTCCATTGCAAGGGAAATAATCTACAGTTGGTTGCAATTTTAAACAACTGCTAATTTTTAAAGGACTGGCTGGCTTAGCAAATGCAACTCAAGAGCTGGCCAAATGATACTAAAATAGGACTCTCAGAAACCCAAAATAATTGAAGGGGGTTCCGGTAACTTTTGCAACAGTCGGGTCAGAGTGCATGCATCTACAATCAGAAAGTGATTGCATAAAATCAACCTGCATGAGATTTGTGTTATGAAAAAGCTTTTGCTGTCCATTGTCACTGGCTCAGGTTAGACTGCTCAGAACAGGTAAGGCTCCCCTCCAGTGGGTACTCAGCAGGTTACCAGAAAAAGAAACATGCACTAATGTAAATAGTGCCAGGCTAAAGGAAAGATAGATTAGATTATTTCTCATGAATAAAAAACAAAATTCCACAACGAAAATTACAAGAAAGCAGAAAACTCCCACACATTTAAAATCAACACTTCACATACATATTCCTAAAAATACCTACAAAAATAGCATAACAACCGTTTAAAGTAGCAATGTCCCTAGCCATATATTACCTAGACTGAGTGAGGATAAAAGAGTAAAAATTGATTTATTCATACTAAAAACTGCCAACACGTTTCAGGACCCAGATAAAACTCCCACTTTATCAGGGCTACAACAAAACTGATAATGTTTCCAAAGATGAACCTATGCATGTGTAAATGTTTTTGAAGAATTGTGTAGTTATGTAAACACATATATGTTATCCATTATTTTCTGTGATTGTTATATATATATATATATATATATATATATATATATATATATATATATATTTTGTGTTGTTGTAGCCCTGAAGAAGAGCTGACCCCTCAAAACTCCTTGGTTTTTTTTATTTTTATATGAACTAATATAATTTAGTCCTTTAGTCTGGATCTCTTTTCATTACTGCATATTTATATATGCTACAAGGGGCAGTGCCAGCTTCTGAGGCCGCGATTGTGCTTACTTTTTCCCAGTTCATCCTTACATCAATTCATGTCTGTTTGAATAAATGGTTAAAAAAGGCAAAACATTTTCTGTGTTCTTATTCAAATTTATCACCCTTACCATTGTTTGAACAAGGTTCTAACACTGTATGTTATGTATACTTTATGTATTTTTTTTACATACTGTATGCATAGCTCCCAACAGTCCCGGATTTCGAGGGACTTTCCCTGATTTGGAACGAAGTCCCTCTGTCCCTCTTTCCTCCTGGCTTGTCCCTCATTTTGGTCTGATCTATATAGTTATAAATAAAATGCCATATTTATCTTTCAAAAAGTGTTTCCCAGAGCTGAACCTTTCATCCCATTTCTAAATTGCTGCATTTGTAAAAGCAGGGAATAATAGTGGTAAAAACGCACCTGTGGCTTTAAGCAAACATTTTTTGTGTGTAATTCTCCTTTAAGAGGGTGTGGCAGGGAGTCCTAGGCCTACATAATTTTGGCAATAAATGTCCCTCGTTCTCAAAAAGTTGTGTATATATATACTGTATATATGTATATATAACATTATGAACACATAACACGGCGGTACAGTGGTGTAGTGGCTAGCACATTCACCTAGTAGCAAGAGGGTCGCTGGTTCAAATCCCAACCACGACACTACCTGCCTGGAGTTTGCATGTTCTTCCTGTGCCTGCGTGGGTTTCCTCCGGGTACTCCGGTTTCCTCCCACATTCCAAACACATGCTGGTAGGTTAATTGGATCCTGTATAAAAAAAAAAATGGCCCTACTGTGTATGTTTGTGAGTTAGGGACCTTAGATTGTAAGCTCCTTGAGGGCAGGGACTGATGTGAATGTGCAATGTATATGTAAAGCGCTGCGTAAATTGACAGCGCTATATAAGTACCTGAAATAAAAATAAAATAAAAATAACACTGGTCCATACACATAAATCCCTGCACTAGAGGAGAGCACTGATCCAATGTCATCGCTTTGTTGCCTCATCAAAAGGTTGCAATCTTGTTGCTGGATTTATCATTTATGAATTACCACTGAAGGAGTAGTAGGGGTGCTAAAAAAGTGGATTTCACTATGCAGCACTCCAGGAACAACCAAAATTGTAAGATAGAACCTGTGGTAGCGAGCTCTTTCCACTGGGCAGTCAACAGATAAAAAAAAATCCATGAGAGTGATTTCAGCCTATAATCTGAATATCAGTCGGGTGGTGTGGTGGGGGTCAACCCTTAAAAATTGTAATGATTATTAATGATTAAACGATACAGCGATTGTTAGCAAACGGTCTGCTTGCAGGAAAAGGTGTCATAGGGAGCACAAAGGTAACCCCAGGAAAGATCTCCTTTAGTAAGATATATTAAGTAAGCATCCTAAGAAGTCCCTGTTCTGGGTGGCAGTGAAGGGGTTACGCGATGCTCAGTTCGATGCCCCTTTTCCAGGTACACATGGGGCATCTTCTGACTGATGAGCCTCTCAGTAACTTTATTTGGTTGACTAGAGACTCTTCCTGTGTGGCTGTGCCTGGGAGAATGATGTCCCGAGACTGGTCATTTCTTATCATCTCCTGCGTCTTCCCCGGGGCACCTGGCTGTCTAACTGCCGTCTCCGATAAGCGCTCTGAACGGCCGGAGTGAGAAGAAAGCTTCGGGGCTGGAGGCCGCTGTGAGACTCCTCCTTATCTCAGTGGCTGAATTAAATGCTCACAACAGCACCAAATGCTTAACCTCCTGCATCCCACAGCGTCCGAAAACAACACATCGCTTCATAAAAAATGGATGTATCACTTGCAGCGAGGGCTGCAGTCACTGCTAGTCAAATGCAGGCCGGAATTATGGTGTGGGGTCAGGCATTACTCATACCCCCTTCCCCTATTAGTCAAAAGAAAAGCTGAGAGTTCTTATTTCCCTGTTTTGGTTCCCTGAAGGGGATTGGAGTCAATATGATGAAGATGAAATGAAGGAGTTTTTGAAGGTTTTTAAGGGTGCATTGTGCTTTAAATGACTCCTAAAGGGATAGTGACGCTCCTTTTAGCTATCGAGCTGCGGAGAAGAAGGAGGAGAGGCTGAATTTCCTTGTACATCACACAGCAAACTGCCCCGGAAGTGGGAGCGGGTACCTGTCAAAACCAGGCACCCCCCAAAAAGTGACAAATGTGGTAGTGGATTGCAGAGGGGGGGGGGGGGGTGGTGGAAGGGAAGGGTGCAAACAAGCAAAGCTTCCCCTTTGGGTGGAGCTCCGCTTTAACTAGTATATTGAAAACTGAACATCCAATTTGGAGAGGAATTTCACTCTCATGCAGGTAACCTTTTCCTTACACTCTCTCTGGTACTCCACCTCCACTGAGCATGGCCAGGACAAGAGGTGGGCAGGAGGGACAGTTGCCCTGGGCCCAATGGTTTATTGCAGGGGTGGGAGGGCACCTTGACCCTAAACCTAAGGGAAGGGGGGGGGCACAGTTTGGCATCCTTGCCCTGGGCACTTGATGACCTTGTCCCGGCACTGCCACTGAGCAATGGAGTTAACAGGGAAGGAGAAATTAAAGTGGTTGTAAACCTCTGAAATGAAAACTGAACAATGCATTCTTTATATAGTGTGTACTTTCCTCAGTCCATAGCACTTTATGTGGATCCTGTCTTCTCTCTCCTTCCTCTGCTATCTGCATGAGTCCCATCTGACAGTTTTGCTAGACACTAGGCAATCCTTGGAGAAAGCCGTTTCTCACACAGCAAGTGATTGACATCTTTAGATGTGCATGTTTCCCAGTGAGACTGCGTAGAGCTGGGTGTGTCTTTTCCTTCTCTCAGGTTTCAGATTACACTCAGTGCTGCCTTCATTACTTCATATCCCTGCCCCCTTCCTCCTGGAAGCTGAAAATACCATCTAAACTATGTACCTTGGAAAGCTGTTGAGAAAAAAAAGCTGCAGATAAACAGGTACTGCTTATATAGGAGGATTTAATTATTCACTGTGTATTTCCCACGGCTAGTCACTAGAGTGGGCATATGTAAGGGTTTATTATCACTCTAAGGTGTTTTTAAGGGTGGCCTTTGGATGGGTCCCAAACACTTCTTCATTTTGGGTTTTTTTCTTTATGAAAAGTAATTGTTTCTAGTTTCACGTTGGGAACACCTAGAAAAAAATACAAAAAGCCATCTATCTCTATATCAGAACTGCCATGATGGTCATATGACTTTGTTTATTACCAAAGCCATATCATGCAGAAACTGGGAAATTTAGCCAAGAAGTTTTAGTCAATGTTAATGACACCAGCAGGCATCTTCAAGGCTATCACCATTGTGATAACTGTTTACATGTTTTGGGCACAAGTTCGTTTTCGGACCCCAGAACATTTCAGTGTGGTGCTATGTCCCTGATTTGGCAACTCAGTAAAAAGCTGGGTCCCCAGTGCTCAGAAAAGACAAGCATCTCTCATCTTGGAGGCACGTGGCGAAGCTTATTATTGATTGGCAGCAGTTTTGAGGAAGAGACCTGATTGGATGGCACTGGGGGCATGTGCTCGGGTTTTCTCCTTTCCAAAAATGGAGAATCCCTTTAAGGGACCAATAAAGCTGTTTTCCATTAACATCGATAAAGAGAAGAAATCATTTTTTTCCCCGACTCGTAAGATCTGTCTAGCCCCAAATGGCGAAGATTTACAGTCATATATTTATAACACCAAACGAGTGAAGAAATGATTGACAAGCAGTGCGGTAGGAGTGAAAAGGCCGCCATAATAAGACTGACGGGGCTTCAGCTTCCCTCGCTCTCTTGGTGTTTCTCAGTGAAAGTGTTACGCCGCACGCCATTCACATTCCTGAGAATGCCATTCTGTTTTAAGGTTTTGTCTCAGAAAGCCTTTGCCAGTCTAATTTTCACCTTTCCCAAGGCCAAATCTCCATCTCATCATCCCTGACCGACTGGCATTGTCACACTGATAATGTCCCCTTTTCCCCAGCGAAGAAGCAACACTGTTCAGACAAGTTGCTGAATCGCTAGTTCTTCCTTCACATCGCTGACTCGTTCTCAGAACCTCCCCACCCCTCAGCTGTCCGCTTCAATAAATGAATTCTTGTCCTTTCGCTCAGTGCCTCTCCCGCTTCCTCCACAAATTAAACCTCCCTGACAGATCCTATCTGCCTCGGCTTCTCCATTACTCTCTTCGCTCCAAGTCGGGCTTTGTGGTGACAAACGTGTCCTGACACACTCACTGTCTCCCCATCCGGAAAAGCTTTTTTTTTTTTTTTTCGCTCATCGACCCTCACTCTCAGTCTCTTTATGATTTGTCTTGGCCGCGACAAACCCGTGGTGATATCCATCTGCACTCCGAGGCCAGGGCCTGGCCTACCGAGATGCTCCTGGCTCAATAAACTCCACAAAAGGTGCCAAGCTCACTAAATCCCAGGCAAGCTGGCACAGTTGGCACGAGAAGGGCGCGGCTTTGTCTCATATGCTGCACGTTTTTTTTTTTTTTTTGCAGTCCATCCTTGCCAAAAAAAAAAAAAAAAAACGCGGTGTTCTGTACTCGTTTGATGTCTCTATCTATCATATGAACCACGGTATACGAGCGGAAATCCTCGCGGGGAAAACTCACGCAGATGTACAAATGGCTGCCAACATCCTAAAGAAGTAGAGTTTGCTGCCAACACTGTGAAATAGTTTCTGGGGACACAAAAAACATACAACAGGGCTTTGTGGGCTCCCAAACTCCTCGTTAATCCATGTTTAGTAAACTTGGTTGTGGTATAATTATATTGTGCTTTTTATATAGTAGCATCAAATTACATCATTACCCTAAAACAAATTGTATCTGTTTGGGTTTCCCATTTAGGTCCTATTCACACAGGTGGTAAAAACAGGTGGTTTGGCCATTTTGCTGCCCCGACTACCATTTACCATGCATTTGGGATGTGTTTGTGCTTTTTTTTGTCACAAATTGTTTTGTGTTTTTTAAGTATTATTTATTAGTTTTACATGTGTTTGCGGAGATGCATGTGTGTTTATGTTCATTCCTGTAAGTTTACATGCAAAAAGAATGCAGCATGCTGTACTTTTTATTTTAAACACAGTGCAATGGTGTAAACTAAGCTCACTGAAAATAATGAATTGCTCTTATATATATGTTCGTACTGCATTTAAACAAGAGTTTGACTGCATCTGGTGTAAACAAGCCCTTAAAATGAGAGCTGCATGCATGCATTCAAAAAGCCTGCAGAATTCCTCAGGTTTTTGCGTTTTGCAACATCCTCTATTGACTTCTATTGTAGTGTGCCCTAAAGTGGTTGTAAACTTTAGACATTAAATATGAACAAAGCGTATCCCTCTATAGTGTCTCAGTCCAGAGCACTAAATGGCATTTCTGTCCGCTGCTTAAGTCACTTCTGACAAGTTTTCCTGAGACCAGGGCTGGCCCAAGACATTGTGCAGCCTGGGTCCAAGAATCTGTTGCTGCCCCCTCCCCCCACCCCACCCAAAAAAAAAAAAATCACACCCACCAAAAGGCCCCCACATTCATTTTATATAAATATAACATTTTGAAAATATTATGTATACAGTTTTCTTCTTCCAAAATTCACCACCGGACTGATCCCTCAAACATCCACTGTCTGTCCTCAGTCCTCCTGTCACTCCTGTGTCTGCTGTACCCACCACCCTAGAAGATCCAGCCTGCCCTGCGTGAGATGGAGTGTGCTGGTGCCTGACATCATTGTGCACACCATAATCATGTGAGGGACGTTCCCCTTGGAGGAGACGCTCCACCTCCTCATATTCATCAGTTTGCAGTATGGACCGCAGTATGAGATGGGGAAATGCCACCCATAACACGCCGCAAGCTGATGACACACAAAACTGCTGGGAAAAAAATACAGGGAATCAATTTACTGCCCCTCTCTAAGTGCTGCCTGGGTCCAATAGACCCATGGTATGGCCGGCCGGCCCTGCCTGACACCAAGAGAAAAATGGTGACAGGGGAGGGCACATTCTGTGATTGACAAGCTCAGCTCTGTTCCTGTGTGCTATGTGAAGGGGGTGTGTCCTTTCCCTCCAATCAGCTCTCAGAACTCCTCTCACTAATGTAACTTCAGCTCCCTGCCCCCTCCATTATTGGTTCAGCTCCCTGCCCCCTCCATTATTGGTTCAGCTCCCTGCCCCCTCCATTATTGGTTCAGCTCCCTGCCCCCTCCATTATTGGTTCAGCTCCCCGCCCCCTGATTTTCAGAGCTGAGAGATCCTTTGTAAATTCTGCACTTTGAATGGATGTAGGGGAAAGATGGCTGTGGATAAACAGGTACTGCTTTTGTAGGAGGATTTCTTTCATCTCTGTGTATCACCTGAGACCAGTCACTTCATTGGGTAAGAGTAATGCTGTAAGAGTTTATGCCACGTTTTTAAGATAAAAAACAAAACAAAAAAGAAGACACAAAACAGAGGGAGTTTGTGGACCATTGCTTGATGTGACTTGAACGCAGGTGCAACCCATCTGAAACACTTTAGATGTTTTAGTGCACATTAAAGGCAAAATGTGCACTATAAAAGTAAAATGTCACACTAAAATGTAAAATGGCAATGCTTGTGTGAACTTGACCTAAAGTAGGTGTAAACCTAATAAGGATGACTTTTAGGCTACGTTCTACATATATGGCAGCCTTCTGAAAACCAATCTGCAGAAGATCGCTTTTAAGAGCGTTTGCCAGGCAGTGGGGAGGAGATTTGTCACCTCCTCACCGCCTGTTTTAACCTGGCAAATGTCGCCACACCATGCTGTGCCTGCAATTGCAGGCTGGCCCCATTCACTGGGTCATGTTGGCGATGGTACTGCTCACCAAATCAAACAGGGATGATCATTTTTCTTGCGGCCATGAAGCAAAGCATTGTGGCCATGCCATGTGTCCAACCCTGTCTGGCTACCTTTGCAGCTTGGGGGAGCAAGTGGGAGGTGGTAAAAATGTGGCTCCTGTGTCCACAAGTGTAAACAAGGCCTTAGTTTGCTAAAGTACTATGTATCATAAACAACTGCCATTTTTATTGTGCCAGCCTTGTCTACACATCATTGCCGTGGATCTAATAGTGACAACAAGGCTCCAAGACCCTGCAATGTATGTCGGGACAGCGGCTTGTACTTTCCGCCACAGATGAATGTGAAAGTGTCACAACATAGAATTGGGTAACAGTTGTCACCCGTGACCGGTAATGCCTGGACAAGGATCTTCATGTCAGGATCACCGGCAATTATTTTAATAAAGTGGTAGGGTAGATCTGAACAGACTGAAATGACCCTAGCATGGTAAAGCTAATATGAGATCTTAGTTTGGATGTATTCCTGAGAGAAAAAAAAAGTTCTGTCCATAAACCAATTCTGGTTTTCTTTAACCACTTCCTTCCCACTTCTGTTATCCGTTTTTAACTGGGCTATTAAACCCTAGGGGTGGGATGGCTTGCATAATCATGTGACCACCTTGACTGGCTGTCACAGTAGTCACATGATTAGGAGCCGGGCCCACCAGTTCCCGATTATTACTAGAAACCAGAAGCTGTCTTTGGCAGCTCAGTCATTGAGCTGGGAACACACAGAGAGAACAATCACAGACATGCATTCCATACTAGACCCTTGGGACCAGTGCATGCTGGGCCGGTGACATTACAAGTTGGTGGGACCACCCGGGAATGTTGCCAGGTGGCCCCACCCTTACCCATATGAGAGCAGAAGAGGCATTCGGCGGGCGGCCATCCTATAAGACGGAGATTTTTTTTTTTTTGATGCAGCAGGCAGCATGATTAACAATGGATTTACATCGACTGCAACTGTTTTTTTTATTTTTTTAATAAAGGATTTGTCAAAAACTTGTCCCTTGTTTTTTTTTTTTTTTGTACACTTTTTTTGGTGAATGGGTAGGGGGAATATGTACTCCATACCCATTCACATGGGGGGGCCAAGATCTGGGGGCCCCCTTGTTAAAGGGGGCTTTCAGATTCCGATAAGCCCACCGCCTGCAGACCAGCTCAGCGTTGTCAGGAAAAGACCCTTGTTCCCATCAACATGGGGACAAAGTGCTCTGGGGTGGGGGGTAGGCAGAGCCCCCTTGCCCCAAAGCACCCCCCTATGTTGAGGGCATGCGGCCTGGTATAGTTCACAGGGGTTTGCTGTTCGGGTTAGAATGTTTCCCCTGGTCAGAAGTTCGGCTACAAACTGAACAGATAGTCGTTCAGCGCATCTCTATTAGACAGAGAAAAGTCAGAAGTCCTTATCAGAGTTCTTCTCATTGTGGGTCCCCTGAAATGGCATACGACTCTAGAATCTACAATTTACCCATAGAGATGCCTCCATCCTCAGAGGACAATCTCTCGGAGTCTCCATCTTTTGCATTCCTCTAATTCTTGCTGACTTTCACAATCACTTAAAAGATTTCAATTTCCACAGTTTACCATTCTGCGCGGCATTTAACAGATCTCAGTGTCACACATTATCAGCGGCGAGCATGCATCTTCTGCGTCTTTGTCTTTGTCAAGGCCGGCTGTATTTGGCGTTCCCCCCGAAGCCGGTAAACCTTGATACGCACGCGGAAGAACGGGACGTCACACAAATTATTTTCCCTTGTGAAATCTTTTCCCTTTTTTTTACTTGTTTGCTATTTTCAGAACTCCATACTGTGCTACCTCTCCATTTCTACCTTTTCTGTAAACATTTTGCCCTGTTCTAAAAATAAAAGCCATGACTCACGACAAGACCGATATTTATCATTGCTGCACAAACAATTTTTGTAATGCAATGTTATGAAAAATTACCTTTCAGATGCAAGCTGTGGCCAGCTAGAATTTCTGTTACTGCCAAAAAAATTCAAACTTCTCTTCCTTGCAACCGTGGCAACAGGCTGGGTTTCCCATAATGCTCACACTGCTGACTGTAGCTTCCTTTACCAGATGTCTGCACAGAGCTTGAGGTCAAGGTCAGAGCCGTGGTAACGGTGGCCTTCCCTTCAGTCTTACACAGTTGTACACTGAAATAACTTACTCTTATTTCAATGTACACTGTAAGCTGCGCTGAGTGTGCATTAGAAGCTGCAACAAGGCAGATAGAGCCCTCTACATTTTCTGGCTGGAGGTGAAGATAGTTGTTCAGGCACTTCCTGTAATAGGGGGACAACACTCTGCCCATATCCCAATTGTGCTCCTGTGTTGTCCCTCTGTCACATAGGCTTCCGGTGAAGTCTACAAGTGACCATCTCAACACATTACATAGGCATAGTTGTCACCATTAGGAAACTGGCCCTGAAATGTCATGTAGCCATCGCGAGTATGTATGTAGATAGGAAGAGGCTGCAGGAGATTGGTAGCAATGAGGATAAAAAAAAGGTAAAAACAAGCAAACATGGCAATTGTTTATAGTACACAGCACACAGAGCAAACAAAATGTCTTTCAGCCTAAGTTCCACTGAACGCGGGTTTGAAATTGTGCGCGTTCAGCTGAATTTGCAAGATTTCAAACTGGCATTTCAGTCTGATATTGGGGGCGATTTTAAAGACATCTGTGCGGGTTCATGCACAGATGTCTATTGAAATCGCCCCCGAAGTCACCCTAAAGAAGTGCAGGAACTTTACTACTTTTTTGGGACTCGATTGGGACATCTGATTCGGATGGTGCCATTGCCGGAAATAGGCTCAGATTTAGCATGCAATTTACATGTCAAATTACATTTCAAATCAGCCCGATGTGAACGGGGGCTTATGAACTATCTAATTATCTTATTATCTATAGAAAAGTAGTAGCTGTACAATAAAGGTTGCTATGATAGTTGCATTACAAGTAGCTGACCCAGTGGGGAATTTTTCATCCCCAGAACTGGAGTTTATTTTTAATACAGATAGAAAGCAACCTTCTCTGTAACAGAATCCAGCATTTTATTCTGGAGTCACAGGGCATAGCACAGTCTAGGTTTGCTTTGACGAATGCTATCTGGCAAGTGTTTGTAGAGTCCTGGGTAGATTTATTCCACTTGAGCCGGGCTCTCTGGCCAGCAATCAGTTGCTCTGCTCACACACATCCGTGTCACACTGACAATGTTTGCTTTAGGCCTGGCCCTGAGAGACGCTTCCTCCTCCATGAATCCCCGGCTCAGCAAACCGACCGGCTGTAATTATCTCTGAGACTCTGGCAGCTGAAGCCTCCAGTAACTTTGTTTCCATCACCCCCCGAGTATCAAATCAGATTTCAAACCACTTTTCGGCAGACCGCAATTTCTCCCCCGCTTCGCTTTGGGGCGGTGTGATTGGGTTTTGTTATTTCCAGTTTGAAAAATTGTTATTCCTTCAGTTCTGCCATTTAGAAACCTGCCAACTTCCTAAACAAGCAGCAGAGGTTGCAGATTGGCTGTAGGTGTGATTGTCACCGATAGCCATCAGTTTACAAAATGACTGCTCATCTGTGGACACACAGCAATCTCTGGAGTGATCCACCTACAAGATGAAAATGTTGCCATGTGATCATCTAGATTAGTCCTGATACTTTGTTACAAATGCACCATGGGTTACAAATCGGTACATAGATTACTGGCGCCCCTAGTTGCTGTGTTTTTGGGCAAAAACTTTTTTTTTTTTTCTGAACCCTACCCTTAAAGTATCACTAAAACCAATTCAGAAATATATAATACTCCATACCCTTATATTAGATCATTTTGGTTGGGAATAGTAGTGTTCAAATAGTATTTATGGTAGAATAGGATTAGAAAAAATTGGCTGATTACACTTCCCTTTTTGAAGGTGACTACGCTAACTCTACATGGTCCTGCTGTATGACAGATTTTGCCATCCTTGTCGAAGTATTCCTATTGTGAAGTGTTTACATTCTATCAAAGTGCCTGTGTGACACGGTCTTGTGCCGGCCAATCAACTTGGTTGAAGAACCTGAGTTGCACCTAAAAGAAGACGAGGAGAGAAGATCCCCGTGAGGGATCTCTGACTGTTGAAGCAGAGGTAAGTATTGTGGACTTTACCCAAAGCTACTTTGTCTGTACTTTTCCTGTGGATCACAGGAGTGCAGTTCGTTCTGCACTTGTGTGACCTGCTTTCAGCAGACAGTGGGCTGAAGTCCGTTGTCTTCTGATGAAACAGAGCCAGTTATATCGCGGCAATGGAGTATGGATCAGCCCACGTTCCTGGACCGGCATCAGGCTAAGCCTCTCATCGAGCCGCTGAGAGCCTGAGCCGGCTGCTCCCATCCCCTCCACAGCCCAGTGCTCCAGTGAGCGAGGGGGGGAGAGCAGAGAGCTGCTGACTGACTCAGGGAGCTGTGAGAACCAAGAGATCTGCAGTGTGAGATTGATCAGTTGTAAGTGTCAGAGGCGCTGGGGGACAGATGATGGCACCCCAGATGTTTTGGAACTACATTTCCCATGATGCTCATGCACTCTGCAGTGTAGTTGGGCATCATGGGAAATACAGTTGCAAAACATTTGGGATGCCAACGTTCACCATCACTGACCTAGGTAAATATGAATATTTTTCCCCTATTATGGATAGAGTAGGGGAGGGCTATAACCCCTTTTTTTGTCATCTAAATCCCATTGGGGAGATTTACTTTCACTTTCAGACCCATAGCCAAAACAGGAAATGAGAGGAAATCATTGCAATTTGGGGGAATCCCTCGGGGGCCTCCAAGGTTTCAAGAGCTGTTGTCCCTGTTGGAAGATTTCCCCTCTATTTTTCTGGGGACAATGCAAAATGTGGGATTTTCTTTTACATTTAGTGATAATAGCAAACATAGGCCAACAAAGAGGGCGAATCTCCCTGTCAGCTCACAGTGAGCAATAAAAACCTAGTAGTTGTTTTCAGAGATGTATAGTAACGAAGTAGAACTACTTAAGTACTGTACTTAAGTACCGAAATGCGGTATCTGTACTTTCCTAGAGTAGAATTTTTTTCTCCTACTTCTACTTTTACTTCACTACATTTTTTCGATGATTTCGATACTTCTACTCAAGTATTTTTTTTTTGTGCTGCATAGTTACTCGTTACTTTTAAAAAAATTACCACTGCCAGAACAGTAGATGGCAGGTTACATAAAGCTCAAAAAAATGTGTATAATGTCATTTGTAAATCAGCGCATACGAAAATAAAGGCTGTGTATAATAAAAGCTGCTATACCAAATCTTTCCAATAAAAAGAAAATATGAAACAAACAAATAAATTGTGCTACAGCGCTTAAAGTGCATCAAGAAACTACTAACAAACACAACTTGGCTGTGCGAATAAAGTGCCTGTGCAATCGATATAATATCATCGTTGCCCCCAGTGCCCTGCCCACACTCCACACAGTATCAAAAATAAAGTGACATGAATGTGCTAAAGCCTAATGCAGTGAAAATAATTATTCCCACAATGTAACAGTAAATTCAATTCATATAAAATATGACAATAAATCACAATAAAATAAGTTATGAAATAAGTTAGGTCAGGTGCGTGCAACAAGTTGAAGTGTGTAAACCTATCTATAACGAAAAGTCCATAAATTAATTCCAGTGTGCAAATCTAAAGTGTCACTTCACTTGTCAGATGCTTCCACCTCCTTCAGTGCTCAAGTGACCGACCAACACACTTAATGGTGGTGGCACTGGTGGATAGCGTCTGGGTGGCACTGTGGCACTGACTGCACTGGTTCAAAAAGCCATATATATTTAATTATTTCAATTCTCAATCCCATAGGTCCTCTCCTCATAAGATATTAATAACTTATGATTAAACTTAATGAACTTCTTGGCGGCCCTGGCAGGATGACGGGGACACCCGCCACTTCTGGAGCCGAGCCGCTGTGATTCCCCAACATGTGACAAAGTGACAGCCAGGAGATCTAGTGGCTGGTAGTGCTCAACATTACCGCTTTTATATATAAAAATGAAATAAAATATACTGACTCACAATTTAGTAGTAGGTAGCGTGTAGCAGTAGGCAGCACAACTCAATTCAATCAATCCCACAGCCTCGCTCGCGCAGCGGCCCGCGGAATCACTGTCATGATCATCAAGTTAAGACCGCACTGGAGGAGCCATGCTGCCATCTTCCCGCTCGAGGTCTCTGCCTCTAGACGTGTTGTGTGTCACTCAGACTCCACCCCTTAGGGCACTTACTGAGAGGAGTTGTGACACGGGCGGCGAGACTCGGAGCATTTTCTTTGTTATCTCATCTTCTTCTCTATGAGGTGAGTGAGGTGGACCATAGAGAGGGCCTAATCCTTGCCATGGCAAATGTGCCATTTGAGAATCAAATAATCAATATAAAATATTAATATATTATATACACACGGGTCATGGGTGGCTTTTTTGAACCATGAAGAGTGAGACTGACGGCTATGATGATTATCCGACCATCCATGGTCCATGGACCATAAGTGTTGTGTTGTGGTGGTGCCTGTGCTTCCTGTGGCCTGCCTCTGCCTGTGCGGCTGTGCCCGCACTGCAGTGGCCACTGGCAGTGGCACTTGACTTGAGCAAAGCAAATGAGCACTACTAGTGTGAAGGACAGGTGGTGGAAGCATGTTCTGACAAGTTCTTATAATGAAAATAATATAGACAGCTTTTTGAACCAGTGCAGTGCCAGTGCTACGAAGGTGAGAGGCAGAGAGAGAGGCTATCCAGTCCACCACTTTACTTCAGCAGATCACAGAAGAAAGGTGGAAGCATCTGACAGCAAGTGACAAGCACTTCTTAGATTGCACACTGGAATTCAGTTATGGACTTTTCATTATAAAGTTTAGTTTACACACTTAAACTTGCACCTAACTTATTCACAATCACAACTTATTTTATTGTGGTATTGTCATATATATTTTATATGAATTAAATTTACATTGTGGGAATAATTTGCACTGCATTTAGCACAGACATGTCACTTTATTTTTGATACTGTGGGCGATGATTTTGAATACAAGAAGAATATATATAATTGCAGGCACTTTATTAGCATTTTTAGCACAGCCACTTTGTTTGTAGTTTTTGATGCATTTTTCACTTTAAGCGTTGTAGGTTTGATGAAGCTGGCCTGGCACATCATCATCAATTGAGCAAATCAAATCAAACCGCGATTAAGAAGACTGCGCATGCTCCTGTTCTGCCTTTTGATCAGCTGAAAAGATGGACGAACCAAAAACACCACCTTCCACCCCTGGCCCTTCAACTTCAAGTGATCTGCCTGGCTGTGAGACTGAGGAAGCTCAGGAAGGAGACCACCCTTGGCTTTAAAAGGGGAAGGGAGGGACATACTTTATCTGTTTTTGTTTACAAAAAGTTACAGCCTAAGGAATTGTGATTGTCCTTTAGGTTAATCATTTGAATAAACCATTTGAAATAATAAAAAACAATATGATGTTCAAACTTTTGACTTCTTTCTTTAATAACTACATAATACAGTACTTCTACTTCTACTTTCAGTACTTGAGTAGAATTTTTTTTTCAAAACTACTGGTACTTTTTACTTTTAGTACTTAAGTAGCAATTTTTTTGAAAAAAATACTTGCAATACTTAAGTAAAAAAAATGTTGAATACTTTAGTACTTCCACTTAAGTAACTTTTTCTGCGAGCACTTCCACTTCTACTTAAGTCACTTTTTGATCGAGCACTTGTACTTTTACTCAAGTAGAAATTTTGAGTACTTTATACAAGTCTGGTTGTTTTAATCCCTCTCTACCTTAATTTGGAAAATGAGGTCCTGCTAGTCGTAAAACTATACTGACATATACTGTCTCACCCTTCTCTGCACATGCTCAGTTGGTCTCTTTTTTTCAGCTATGTGCAGAAATTGTGGAGGCCGATCTGCTGACAGCCTAAAGATTAAAGCAGAACTAAACCCACTGATTTAACAGTTTAAAAAAACAGTTACATTCCTGGCATGCTTGTGTTCTCAATGAAACGGTCAAGCCATCAAATGGCTGGTGTCATAACTGATCACATGTGCAGTGCCATGGCATTTGCAAATCAAACAGATGACAGCTTCCTTGGCTAAAAAAAGGATAGGAGGGATTAATTCAGCTTTACCTGGTGCTCAGTAGGGATGGGTTTAGGCGTGTTGGGATCGTAGTCCCAACCCACCTGAACATTCCCGCCAGGAAGCTGTCACTGCACACCGCCAATCATGAGCAGCCTAGTCACGGGGTACGTATGTGCAGCTGAGGACTGGGAAATGCCTCACTGCCTATGATTGGTGGTGTGCAGTGGCGGCTTCCTGGCAGGATTGCTCAGGTGGGTTGGGACTACGATCCGAACATGCCTGAGCCCATCCCTACTGCTCAGTGGCTCTGGGCTTCAACAGAATGGCAGCCTCCAGCAAGAAGAAACAGGAGCAATACTGGAAGCAATTTACAGCACACAATCATTTTGGCAGCATAGCTATTAATGTGGAATGTATGTTCCTTGCTAAAGAACATTATTTTCTATCAAGTTGTTATGAGTAAAGATCCGCTTTAAATTGTTCTTCCCCGAATATTACATCTTAAACTGAACTTTCAGTTTCAATTGTTTACAGGCAGAAAAAAAACATCAAAAGCACATTCAGGAGATGAGCTGAAGAACCGAAAAAAACTCTAAACGCATATAGATGCATTTAGGCGCATTTGAGCATTAATGCATTCCAATGACCAGAACAAAATAATATTTTGGCCAATGGAATCCATTAAAGCCAAAAAGCTTGACGCATCTAAAGGCATGTGCAATACGCAGTTTTAGGTGCGTTTTTCAAGCAGCTTTGCTCCTGCCAGGATTTCTGGCATTCAGGGGAGGAAAGCAAACACTCTGTGTGCATGAGGCCTTACTTTTCTACTGTAAAGAGTCTAGCAATGCTCCTGGTCACTGCTATTCGGGCATGTGAATGTAGCCCCAATATTTTGTTGCTGACCGCAATATCTTCCTGTGTTTTGTCTGTCTTATAGCTTCAGGGGCTCTTTGATTTTTCTGCAGCCAGGGGTTTCAAGTTTGCATTGTCTGTGTGTGTTTTGGTGGAGTGACCCCTTCCGCTTTACCCTTTGGAGTCGACCCCCCCCCCTCCCCTGACGTTCATACAGGTAACAGTACATAACATAGCCATACTTTCATTTTGTACTCCATGTTTCTGTGTCACTGCCCATCACCGGATCAATGTGACGTTCCTAATACAGCCCCATGGTGTTGGCCTCCTTCTCTCTCCCTTTCCCCTCATTTGCTCATCCCTTCCAGATCGCTATCCCTCTCTTGGCGAGAAGCATCGGAGCATCAGAACCGATTCATCTAACGCAGCTTGTCATTCCTCCCGTGTCTGCCTGTCTCCTCGTGTTTCCATCAGTGCTCTTTCCACATGTCTAAGCATTGGAAGTGACACTCGCTTCCAGGGGAGAATCCGCCGAAGGAATTTAGCAGCTAAGCCCGCGCTCTTCCCGGAGCCCAAGGAGGGATTTCTCCGCACTGTGATGTGCCGTATAGACAGATAATGCATTAATTATTAGCTCCCTTTTTATTTTTTATGCCATCTGATTCCATCTAACGTTCCACCATGAGGAATTAGCCGGTAACCTGATCCATAAATAAGCATTGATTGAACAAAACTTTCACTCTGCAGACAAAGAATATTAACACAGACATGGAGTAGATGGCCAGGGAGCACACCATTCGATTGTGAAAACTTGGTGTTTCAGTTTACCTGAAGGGATCACTCTACCTGTGAAGTAGCTATAATTTTACCACTGGCACTAGGCTTGTACAAATGGCTGCCCTGCTAAATCTCTATAGTCACTGATATTCTTACTTTCTAAATGGCCTTGACAATCAAGTCATTCTGTTCTTGGGTACCAGCAGCCTCACCTATACACATACTACATACTGCAGAAGGAGAGGGAGGTTGCACCGCATATCTTGCTACCCTTTTGCACACTTCCACCACTCACTGGATTTCCTTATTAAAGTATAGCTAGAAAGCAAAACATTTAATTTTTGTTTTGGATAGAGCGGAGAGGGATTAGAAACCCTGTCAGCTGTCTGTGTCACCGTTGGGGAGATTCATCCTCTCCATTTATCCTGTTTACCATTATCATTAAAATGAAAGTAAAAGAAAATCCCAAATTTTGGGTTGTGCCCAGAATAGTAATAGAGGAGAAATCTCTCAATAGGGGAACTAGTTCTTTTAACCTGGGGGGCCCCAAAGGATTCTCTTAATTTGCAGGGATTTCCTCTTACTTCCTGTTTTGGCTATGGGACAGGAAATGAAAGGGAACCCCCCCCCCCCCCAATGGGACACAGAGGGCAAAAGCAAAACTGATAGGGGTTATAACAATCCCATACTCAATCCAAAATGAAAAAAAAAAAAAGTTTTGCCTATACAGTAAACCCCCGTTATAGCATGGTTCAGTTTTTGCGGTCCCGGTATATTGCGTTTTTTTTCTGTAAGACCTATTAATATTATTTTACTAATTAAATACTTGTTAATTAAACATTTTTGTGTTTTCCATTGCTCTTGCTCTGTCTCTCAGTATCTTTTATGTGTTTAAATGTTTCTAATGTTTTAAAAGTGTGTTTAAAGACCTTAAAATGCTTTTAAAAGTACAGTGAAAATGATAAAAACATGGCTAGAGTGTATTTAAATAGGGTCTTTCTATTTCGCGGATTTTCACTTTTCGCTGGTGGGTCCGGAACGTAACCCCCGCGATGGAGGGGAGTTTACTGTAGTTCTAATTAAAGTAAACCAGATACTTTGTCAAAGCTTTATAAAAAGAGATGTGTATGGGCGCTTCCGTGGGATTGGGACCTGGATCTAGGCAGACAGCATGTGGATGTCTACACCTGGGCAGCGCTTGAGATAAGAAGCAGCTCTGCAGAAAGTTGAAGGAGAAACAAGGTGCCTCTAGGTGCAGTATCTTACATTTTATTGCGGGATAAAAGATTAAAATCACTTACAAAATGTAAGCCATGGTAGATAACGGGAGGAGCTGAGGCAAATCCGAGATACCGTCCGGAATCAGGGTAGCCACTGCTCAGATGAGCGGACGTCCGGGATTCTGCTTCCGGTATGGGCATACTCATACACTACGCGGCGTGAGGACTTCTAACAACCACGCAGGGATGCAGGCAGCCGGTATCCGATAGTGCGGGTGACTATTGGTGACTTGTCTTCACCAAGACTGGGCAAATCAATTGATGTGCCAATCAGTTCACATTAAACACCAACTTGTATCATTGGAAAGGTATGTACATCATAACAATGAACTTCTTATGGTCTAAATAATATGCCATTAAACAGTTTTGTTTCATCTGTTTCATCATTTAAAAATACTGTGGATTCTGCCAGAAATCCAGTGAGCTGATAACTTTCTGTGCCTTTGCTGCACTCTTACCAGTTACATTGTTCCCAGCAATCTATGAGGGCTACAGGACACCTCCCACTATGAATGGATACAACATGATGAGTGAGCGTTGTCATCCTAGGACAGGAAGTGTGTTACTGGCATGATTCAAAGGTGAAAATAAAGGTAAAAGGATAGAGAAAAGAAAACAAATGCAGCTGTTATGACATCTAAGGTCTACCTGGACGCTGTAGTATATTATATTTTTTGTTCTTGGGTTTAGAAATGTTTTAAAGAGCCAGAAAATGTCTCTGTCCATTAATGTAAAGGTTCCCATATGTTAGACACAAGTTATCATTTTTTATGCGCACTGTTAAGGCGAACCTTAACAAGGAACATTATTTTTCATGCAGAGGTGACGGAGCAAAATAGCAATTCATTGTAAGCGATTAAGTAAAACAGGCAGCGGTTAATCTTGAAAGCTTAATCAAAGGTGGAATGGGACTTTAACTAACTAAACCAAAGCGATACGACTCCTGCCCATTAAGTATTACACAAGGGCCGTGAGCAGCGTGGAGCCTCCAGCGCTAAACTGAAAGCACAATGCAAATAGGAACACCGGGCGTATTTTTCTGTCCGCGTACTACAAAAGGCCGTTTGATGTGTGCAGGATGGCACCTCTGCCAATCAGTGGCAGAGCCGGCTTTTCCTTCAATAGAGGCGCAAGCTTTATTGTTTCAGCTGGGCTAGAATATCATCTTAATGTCGTGTTCTTTTTCTGAGTCCTGGAACAATGGTCTCCACGCGCCTCCTTTCATCTCCTTCTCTCTTTTAAATTCTCACAGGGACATTTTTAGACTTTCATCCCCTCTCCACTACGCCATTTATGTCCCTGTATTTGCTCTCCCGCTTCATTGTGCATGAAGACTATTGCTAAACCGGTGGGATTTATATGGCCGAGTGTAAACCACCTCAGAGGAGACACTCAAAGAGGATGATGTACAGGTCTGGCGCACTGAGGGATATACGTATAGCTTAAGCGTTATGCACAGGATACCAAGAAACCTAATATTTCAGTGCTTCATGGATTCTAAAAGGATTGAAGGGACTCTGTTTGCTTAAAGTGGACCCATCAGTACCCTTACAAGTCTGCATAAATAAATAAATCCCTGGCAAAATATACAGTAACAATGTAATTTATCATAAAAGCTCCATCCTCTATCATTGAAATAACCGTCCTTGTTTTCCAATCAGTGACTTTGCCTAAGTTGAGATGATGTCATCAATCTGCTGCAGGCAGGAAGAAGCATTTCCTCAGTCTCCTCTCCCCCAGTGATCAGAATGTACATTGTAACTTTGCAAGCCACAAGGTGAGAGGCAGCAGCAGGGGCTGATCTGTAGCATAAATTTGTGAACACAGCTAAGAACTGCGCAGACACCAACATTGACATGTTTGTGTCAATATCTGTGCCAGCATCTCAATCCAGGAAGGAGAAAGTATTGATGCCTATCAGTATGATAGCCATCAGTATGATAGCTGAGTAAAGATGGCTCCGTACTTCTTGAGAGAAAAGCAGATGTAGACATTGTCGGGGGAGGGGTTATGGGGGAGGGGTTATGGTGTGAAAGAAGCGCGTAACGTGAAACGGCCGTTGAGCAGGATTACATGTCTGAGGTCCAGCTGCCATTCAAACTGTAGTGTGGCGGCTTCTGGAGTAAGTGCATTTTTCCACTTGTCTTATTGCACTTTATTGTATATATGGACCTTGATGGCTTGATCTGACTACTCTAAAGAGTTAAGCCCCATACACACGTACCGATTGTCGGCCGTAAATATTCGGCCGCCGAACGATCGGCCGATTGTCGGCTTGTTATTATGATGCTTCCGACAACCGACAGCGCATTTTTGGCCGAACAGAATCGGGTGTGCAGGCATTAAAATTTTTGTTGGCCAACACCAGAACGGCCGATTGTTCGCCAGTCAGTACAGAATTCAGCCGACAAACAGCAGATGAGCAAGACTGGGCATGCTCAGAAAAGAAAAAAGACAAGGAAAGTTAACCATCACATGACATCACTTCTGCAGTCGGCTGTTGTTGGCCGACAAAATTCGTGTGCAGTCTTTTACAGTTTTCAACAGACACGACAGCCCTGGACAAAAGACGGCCGATACGATCAGTACGTGTGTACGGGGCTTAAGTCAGTGTATGTTTTATACATTTTATCTATGAATTTTAAATAAATACTACATAAATAAATACTACACTATGAGATTCCTTTCTCATGTTTGGTGATTCTTCAGGATTGGTGGATTGGTGGATATCATGGGTGAGGAGACCTATCTATTAACATAGGAATGCAAAGATCAATACTTCCCAGGATTTTCCAACAAGGAGTTATTCCATATTAAGGCGTTGTATGCTGTCCTATAATCTACACAGCAAAGATTTCTGGTAAGTTTGCAATTTTTCCAGTGGGTGGAGGTTTTCCCGTGGTGACAGATTTTAACATTGAACACCAGGAACCATCATCATTATATACACAATTTATGGACTTATACGTTTAGACTTCATTATCTTTTATGATATTGTATTGTTTTTGTGCACTATATCAAGTTTATTTTTAGCGCTGCAACCCTTATGATTATTAATAAATACCTGGCAGTGTTATACTGACACATTGCAGGAAAAAGTGCATCTCCTGAGAGGTCCACTCTAGATTCCTGGGTCTGCATAGCCACTGTGCCTATCCAGGGGCTCTCACTATCCTTCCTGGCTTTCTAGTTATTTTTACATATCTCGACTTCCTGATAGGTAAGAGAAGTGCATCGGTATACATCTCAGACTGGTAGCAGGCAGATGGCACAAGCTTAGTTATCTAAAGCATCTTCTGCAGGGCAGAGGGTCTCCATGCCGGCCATTAAGGCAGCTTTATGCATTCCTCATTCTGTTGGTCATAAAACAATATAGAAGCTGGCAGTGATGGCTGGCAAACTTCTCCCTCTCCTCACACCTTTTCTGCAGGATGCCGTTATACCGTAACACTTTTAATTGCCCCTTGAGCGCTATCCCGCTTAATGTCATTTATAGCTGCACGTGAAGTTCTCCATCCCAGATGTGTACCGCAACCATAAAATGGCCCGCGCGGCTGCCCAGGAAGCTATAGGCCCCTAGTGGGCGCAGGGGCATCTCACCAGCTCAGACATCCTCCTGTCACGCATTCTGAATCCTGCGATGCTTTCAGTGCTCACTGATAGCTAAAAGACTATTATCTATTAATATTGCTGTATTTATTCAGGAGGTGTCGTGTGTTCCAGAAAAATCCTGGCGCCCATCGTTCGATTTCAGAGATAAGCAGATGTTTGTGGTATTGGTCTTGTTAGTTGGTAAACGAGGGATAATTAGTTAAAACTGTTTTATGTGCCAGCTCAGAGTATACAGCGAGATTTGCATGCAGTTAAAACCATCTGCCATACTTCGGAGTCGGAGAGAAGTTACTGGAAAACTACTGCTATCCCCGACACTCACACTCAGGGTCAGCGTACGCGGGGGCAATGTTTAATGAGCCAGGCCAGCTGCATCAGCGCCGTGCCAGGCGTTGTTATGGTTTTCTTTAATGTGTTTGCGGTCTGTTGTATATGCAGAGATTATTGCATGCCTTTCAGGTATGTATGTGTTCTAACCTGATTGATCAATCTTGTCAAACAACAAGAATCCATAAAAAGTGAGATTGTCATCCAGGGCCATCTTACCGAATGGGCACGCTGGGCAGTGACCCAGCCCCAGCAGAGCATTAGTCCCAATTCCCGTGTGCATCCTGCCCCCAACCTTAGCAGGTGGCAAGCACCTATCGGTCCTGCGCTGCTATCAGGCCACTTGGGCAGGAATGCCTGTCTGCCTCCATGGGAACAGGCACACACAGGAAAGTCGAGTCTGACTCTCGTCCGTGTGTGTGTTCACCAGACCCAGCTGCTGAACTTAGAAGCTGTCATTAGCCTGGCACTGCTGTACCAATAAATATCACCTTATTGATAATTTGCATTTTTATTCTCATGGGTGATTGTGTAGGCAGGGCCCCACAGCACTGCATTGCCCGGGGCCCTTTAATGCTCTTTAGATGGCACTGTTGTCATCTGATCAAGCCGAAACATCCAGATCTTGATCATGGCTAGACTAATGCCTCGTACACACGCATCGATTATTGGCCGGGAATTTTCGGCCAACGTCCGATTGGCTGATTTTCGGCTTGTTAGCATGATGTTTCCGACATAAAATCTGGTGTGCAGGCTATAAAATTTTTGTTGCCCGTCAACACAACGGCAGATTTTCCGTCAGTTAGTACAGATTTCGGCAGACAAAAATCTGATGAGCAAGACTGGGCATGCTCAGAGAAGAAAAAACACACGGAAAGTAAACCAGAACATGACATCACTTCTGAAGTAGAATTTTGTTGGGCGAGAAAATTCGTGTGCAGTCTAGGCACATTCCAAACAACAAAACACAACTCTGGACAAAAGTCGGACGATCGGTCGGCCGATAATCGTTGCGTGTGTATGAGGCTTAAGGCTAAATTCCAGGCAGATATGAAATACACAAGAAAAAGCCCAATTCCCTTGCAATGGGGACCCCATGCACTACAAGGGATAATTGTTCCTTTAATCTAGGGCCAGGTCCTTCCAGCATTGCAAATGGTTCCCCACAGCCTCCTGTCTAAAGGGTAACAGGCCATGGTCGAACACTCACCCAAACCCACACACAATTGAGGGTTAATATTCCTGCATTGTATGTGATGATGCTAAGGGACCACCAACAGACCGGAAGCCTTAGGTAGAAAAGATCCTGCTGGAGTGGGGGATAGGGTAGGTAACATTGCCTGTTCCTGAAGCCCTAAACATAATGAGAATTTAACCCTTGCAGTTGGGGGCGGGGTGCACTGCAGGGGTAATTTATGTTTATTTTCTTAATACTTGAGTTGGGCTTTAATGCATCTCTGTAATTATTAATGCATCAATTAATGTAAGTACATGAATTTGGCTTGGTGTCAGCTACTTGCACTACCTGTACAGCAAAGGGAGAGGGAGAAGTCGCATTAGGAGCCAATCAGTTGTACAGCAGTGCTCAGATGCTAATAAGAGACATGCGGATAGGAGGAGAGGGCAGAGAGACAAGCTCATCAGGCTGCTGCTTCTCTATTGTCTGTCCAGTCACAGATGGGGAGGGTGAAGTGTTTCTGGACAGCAGCAGAAAAAAATCAGACAGGGATGTGGTAAGGTTCCACTTAACAATTTTCTATTGTGGAGATTTATCCTAGCTTCCGGTCCCTATGACACCCAAGAAATTAGGTTTGCAGTTGTCATCAGGACAAGGTATGGAATGCGCAATTCTCTAAAACGTCTTTCTATGTTGCAGTCTTAACAGTATTCTTTGCTAGAAGCACCTAAACTCAGTCATTTAGAGGGGATCCACATAGTATATAAAGAAAACCACAGAGCCGTCACATCTCTGAGGCCTAAAAGCTTTGCCGCTGCTGAGCGATAGTAAACCATCCAGGAATTACACAGTTAAAAATAATCACAGATTCAGGTAGAGTGACCTCTTGCCTCCTCTCCCTTGGAATGTATTCAGTGAATTGTGCATGAAGGCTTCCCTCATTACACAGCAAAACAAAGTCTATAGATGTTCCCTGGCTGTGCCAGGCATGGGTTGAAGCCACGCACTTCATATGCATAGGAAGCCAGCCCATCTCGGCTCTTAATATAAATGCAGTATGCAGTATCCAGCAGCTTCTTGGATTAAACCGGCCCAGAATGGGTCCCTCAAGACAGCAGCAAAGTACATGAAACAATAATTTATTACAAGCGGCACTCCATTTTTCCCTGACTTCTTATTAAAGTGTTTTTCTTCCTAGGCATAGTAACACAGCTTGTCCTAGCCATTAAAACTAATAAAGTGTAACAATATATCCATTAAAAAGAAGAACTCCTGGACTTGTGAGCCAGCGTGCTGTCTGGGTTTTATAAACCAGGCTTAAGCAGCCCTTAGGCAAGCTTCTGGATAAGCCGGGTTTGGTACTTGTCAGGGATCGAGTCAGATGACCTCACCGCACTGAAGAACAGCCAGCCTTGTTAAAGCTGGACTCCAGGCAAGCACAGTCAAAACATATATATTTGCAAGCTTTTAACTTCCCAAAGAATTTCAGACTTTGCCAGTCCTGAGATTTAGAGTACACTGTTTAGACTGTATATACACCAGGAGGACCAAACTAAAGGGTGAAAGAGTCCAAAATCACATTAATTGTTTATAAATCACATACAACAACCAACATGTTTCGACATAAAAACAATTCCCCTTCATCAGGGCTAAATAACTTGATAAGGCTTTAAATCAACTCAGTGAAGTAGATCAGTGGTCCTCAACTCCGGTCCTCAGGGCCCACTAACAGGCCAGATTTTAAGTATTACCTTGGGGAGATGCAGTCTAGAGTACTGCAATCACTGAGCAGCAAATTAAATCACCTGGGATGTATTTCAGTTATCTTGCAAACCTGGCCTGTTAGTGGGCCCTGAGGACCAGGGTTGAGGACCACTGAAGTAGATGACAGGAAGAAATATGTAATTTGCTGAATTTTGAGAGTAAATGAAGACAGATTGCAGCAAATCTTTCAAACTGCCCTTAGGCAGGCCATAGATTACTCAATTTCCCCTTCAACACATTCAGTGTTGATGGGGGAATGCCTCCTGCAGAGTTATTGTATTCTGCCAGCAGGGGGCGCAGGAGCATTCCTGGCCGGCAGAATATAATGGGTATTGCTAGCGGCTATAGCACCTGGCAGTAATTGTATGTCAAAAAATTTGACAGGCTGGTTGTACCCAAGTTGTTTGATGGATTGACCTGGGTACAATCAGCCTGCCCATACATAGATCGAAATTCAATTGGTCCCTGCTAACTTAGCCAAATTTCGATCCATGTATGGACCGCTTTAGATTAATTGTTATATTTTCAGTTAGGCAGAGTGCCAAACGAAGAAAAATGAATAGATTCCTCTATCCACACAGGCGAGGTGGAGAGGGGAATCCTCCCCACTGTGCCATTGTATTCTGACAGCGGTAACTCCTCCGCTGTCAGAATATACTTATCTGCAGCTGATGATCAACAAAATCATTATGGTCTCTCAGTTCTTTGGAATAAATAAGTGTTGAAGTCTCAGAACATTGTGGATATATCTTTTTGAAGTCCAGAGTTGTACAAAGCCAGGTAGGTGAAGCAACGTTTCTCCAAAGCAGTTACAATACAACTTGGTCACCTCCCTTCACCCTGCCTGTGACTGAACAATAAAGTAGCAGCAAAAGACTGACAAGTTCATCTCTCTTCTCTCTTCTATCAGCATTCCTGATCAGCACATGTGCATGCAACTCACCCCCCTCGTGCTGGCCCTCCCTCTCAAATTCTGAGTGTTGATGTACAGGGGGATTACAAGAGGCTGATACCAAGTCACATTCGGGTAGTTAGACTATTTGCATTTAAAAAATACATTCAATGTTTTTTTTTTTTAATGAATACAGAGGTGCATTAATTGGAAATGTATTATGTGTCCAGAGTTGATCTGTAGAGGAATGCTACAGCTAGACATAATATTGCGCATAAACTGATGCAGAATACTGCCTGCTAAGTACCATAGACGTGCACACAGGATGTGCCAGGTGTGCCTGGGCACACCCTAATCACCTCTTGTGGTGCAGATTCCCCCTGTTTAGACCCCTGATATTTCACCAAAGCTCCCTAACTGGGCTAACAAAAAAAAAATTGTAAAAAACAATAAAAAAATAACAATAAAACTACAGACACAGATCTCTAACCTAGTGACACCATCAGTATATACAAATGTCTATGTGTTTGAGCTTTGGGGTGCACACCCTAATGCAATAGGCTGCACACACCTATGCTAAGTACCTACATTTCTTTTTATGGTGGTAGTGGATCCAATACAAAAGTAAAATGTGGCAGCTTGAAGAAATGCACATAACTTTTGTTAGGCTGCTCGGATTCCAGATGTGTCAGGGAACACTCATGTTTACATATATTGTAGATTTAAAAAGTGCCAAAAAAGAAACAGCTAGTAATTAGTATTTATCTACTTTATTTATTATTGCTATGGGACAAAGCCTAGGATAGAGCCAACGAGTTTTGTGATTTATTGGGGCTGTATTAACATGGTGTATGAAAATTAGGTTCAGTTTTCAAGGTCTGTGGACTCAACATCCATGTGTGGCATCTATTCGCCTTAACCATTGGACTTAAAAACCATTCACTATTTTACCACAATCCTAATGAAGGGATAATTAATTAGATCCTAAAATGTGTTCATGCAACCTTTTGTTTAGCCACCTAAATAAGTGAATAAACGCCAACACACATCCAGCTTTCTGCTTTTGGTGCTCTTTAGGCCTCTGATTCTGCAAATCGATATTCACCCCTGGCGTTTATTTTCTGCATTTTGCTGCCCAAATGCCGGGACTCCTATCATCTGGGGGAAAGGGGGGAAGAAATCATTAAAACTTTTGTCACACTGCTCTTCCTCTTTAATGCATACTCTCATCTCCACTACAACACATCTAATGTGCAGTCCAGGGTCTGACAACCTGGGAAAAGCTGCGTGCCCTGTACCATGATACACTGGTTATATTTTGGCACAGTTTGCATATGGTGGACAAGATTTAGTAGCATAGATTTTTGTTTCCTTTTATGAAGCCTGCTATGATAAGGGAAAACAGCTGCTTTCAGAAAGAATACAAGTTCTATAGTTTCTCACTCTCTCCCCCAAATCCCTTCTTTAGTTCATCTGAGACTGTCAGTCTTATGAGCACTCTCTCAGAGTCCTAGAAGGATTGTGTATATTATAACAGGTTTAGTTCAGGTGAAATGCAGTTGGCATGGTCAGTAGTTACTGGTGTTCTGCTCTTAGGACTGGTATCTTTCCTCTCGGGGGCTGCTTGTCTTCAACACAGGATGAGAGTTAAGGATAGTGCTAGAGTAAGGATAAAGGGTAAGAGTAGGATGAAGGTTAAGGGTAGTGCTAGGGTGAGGGTTAAGGGTGGGCCTAAGATGAGGGTTAAGAAGAACTAAAGTAGGTAGGGCTAGGTTAAGAGTTGCAGGTAAGGCTGAGGTGAGGGTAAAGGTTGTGGCAAGAGTGAGGGTTAAGGTTAGGACTTTTCTGAAAGATAAGGGTAGGGCTACAGTGATGGTTGAGGATGGGACTAGGATAAGAATTAAGGGTAGGGATAGAGTGAGGATTAGGGTTTCTGGGAGAGAATTTTTTTTCTGAAGAGCCTCGATCAAAAAGCAAACAGTGCTGAACCCCCCAAAAGCCATCATATTGTATTTGTCATTATGATTAGGTAGGTTATTGAGTAAATAGAGTAGATAGATACAGAAAAGTTACACCATTGCTCATGTTCCATACAGAAGGAAGATAAAACTGTATCTTGTATAGCCCATATACAGCATTATAAAGGTGAGAGTTTCTTTAAACAATTAGCTGGGGAGAGAGGGTGCCCTTGACATGGCTAAATCATGGAGCTCCCCAAGTTATTGAAGCCTTGTAGCATGAGATCTACATCTGACATAATGGTAATAATAACCAGAGAACTCTACCGTGATTTCTTTAGCCTCTCACTCTGTCTAGCAGATTCATTTCAGACCTCATTTAATTAGGTGTCTGCTAAAGCAAAGGCCTTTAAAAGCTTTTCACACATTACCAATGGCTGTGGGATCCTCCTATTATTGCCATAATTGGGTTGCCACCATGGCTCAGGCTATCATTGTTCCTAAGCCCGGGAAGGATCCAGAGTTGTGCATATCTTACAGACCCAACTCTTTGCTTAACACAGACACAGCTAAAATACTAACTAAGGTCCTGGCCAAGAGACTTAATTAGAATATACTCACATTAATCCACAAGGATCAAGCTGGTTTTATGCCGGGTAAGGGGACAGACATTAACCTTTGGAGGTTGTACACGGTCCTGGCCTCTACTGATGGTTTTACCCAATCCGGCTTTGTGGCCTCCCTGGATGCTGAAAAAGCTTTTGATTCTGAGGAGTGGAACTATCTGTGGGTGGTCCTGCTCAGGTTTGGTTTCAGGTCTAAGTTTATATCTTGTGTGCAGGCTATGTACAGATCTCCGATGGCCAGGATACTTACAGGGACTACTCTTTCTCCTCTTCTCCACAGAGGGACTAGACAGGGGTACCCACTCTCCCCAGGACGTTTTGCCTTGGCAATAGAACCTATGGCTATCTTACTACGGTCCTCACCTGAGGTACAGGGTATAACCATAGGTCCCCTCCAGGAACAGGTCTCATTGTATGCCGACAATACCCTATTGTATCTAAGGGATGAAAGTACCTCTTTGCGGGCCGCTCTGTCGGTTATTGATAACTTTGGGCAGTACTCAGGCGTGTGTAATATTTGGGGCAAATCTGTTCTCTTTCCTCTTCACCCACTACCTGATTCCCCACAGGCTGATATACAGATGTAAAGGGTGTCCCAATTCCGTTAACTGGGAGTTGAGATCCATCGTGATCTTGGGCAATTTATTCCCCTTAACTTAAGCCCGGTGCTCTCCCTCCTGTCTCAGAGATGCGCTGTCTGGAAGTCTCGACCCCTCACCCCTGTGGGACGTGTTAACCTCATTAAGATGTCCATTTTACCCAAATTTACGTATCTCTTCAGGCAAACCCCGGTACCTATACCAAATGCATTACAGACTAGATAGTATTCTCATCTCATTTGTCTGGAAAGGGGCTATTCCTAGAGTGGCAAAAACAACCTTGCAATCACCTATTACTCTTGGAGGCCTTGCTCTACCTTGTTTAATTTAATATTATTGGGCTGCGGTCCTGGTTATGATTAAATGGAGGCTATCTGAAGAACCAGCCAATCCTGCTACCACTTTAGAGGCGGGCTTGCTTGGTTCCTATTCTGGGCTACGAAATCTGATTCATTGGGGCCCCCATTCTAACCCTAATATGACCTCTTCTATGAGAACAACTCTTCGAGTATGGGAAACAGTCTGGATAAAGGTAAAAAAGCCTAACACTTGGTCCCCACACATCCCACTATGGGGCAACCCACGACTCCCTCATTTCCACTCCATCCCGGACCCTGCTCTGTGTGCTAGATATGGGATTACAACCCTGAATAATATAGTATCCCTAGGGCGGTTACTCACCTTTGATGACCTCAAGAGAAGGAAGGACCTACCTAACCGAATGTTATTCCGATATTTTCAATTGCAACATGGTTATAGGGCCCAATTTCCTCATCCTTTAATCTTAGAGATATCTTATCTTGAAAGTATGCTCGGATCATCAGATAAACCCCTTTCAGCCCTTTACTCTCTATTAGCTGCCCTTGATACTTGCAAAGGCTCTCAGTTGTTTTCGCTCTGGCAGGCTGATATACCTGCATTTGCGGATGACGACTGGGTAAAAGGGCCTTCAACAATATCTTCCTTTGATGACCTTGACGCATGATAGATTTACCCAGCTTAACTTCTTGCACTAACTAAAAAGGTCCCTATTATTCCCCTGCCTGATTGGCAAGTATTTACCCCACCAGAGCAGCGACCTGCTTTAGATGTGGTTCTGACGCTGCTGTTTTTTTTTCATGCTGTATGGTCCTCACGATTACAGGAATTCTGGAATGGAGTGGAGAATGACATAAACCTTACTGGCAAAATCAGGGTCCCGTGTGATCCTCTACCCCTTCTGCTAGCTGTCTGCGACACACTAGGAGCCCCTCAGTCCAAAAAACTGTTTGTCTTCTACTCAGCATTCTATGCTAGAAAGGTGATTTTCTTTCAATGGAACCAGCCTCAACCACCAACTATACAGTTGTGGAAGTCCATAGTGAATTCAGCTCTACCCTTATATAAACCGACATATCTGGGATGTAACTACCCCAAAAAAATTGATAAGATTTGGGCTGCATGGGTTAAGGCGAGGCAGCTGACTCTTGAGTAAGGTTCGGAATCATCCCCTCCCTTTTCTCCGCCCTTTTGGGATCACCCCTCAGCCTCCCCGCTAGTCATAATCCCCCCCTGTTTTTTTTTTTTGTGTTTTGTCTCCTGTTTGAGATATTCATATTGCTTAATGATTGTTTTATCTTGATTAGCTCTATACTACGACTTGCTGGCAAATTTTGGGATGTTGCTATATACTATGCTTTTTATCATTCTCACCAATCAGAAATAATTGTACCACTGCTGTTTTCTTGTTTTTGAAACTTAAAAACTTTATGTAAAAAAAAAAAAAATGGGTTGTCACAAGACAATTAGCCCACTGGAGTTACTATGTGGCATCTTTTGAGTACACAGAGCACTTATGCAGCTTTTTGAACCCTCCTAAAATATCACATTTCAGTGGTGATGGACCAGGGCTATTTGTCCAAGAAGAATGTTTAAATATGGGATAATATTTGAATGCGGCAAACATTTTTAAATCCCCAAAACTGTTACTGGAAGTCTGATTCCTTTCTGACTGTTTTGAGGTTACTGGTTGCCTGGCAAAGCACAGTGTTCATTAGCACAAGTCTTTACTTCTATTTTTTTTGGGGTAGGGGGCTCATAATTGGAACCCGTACAGGGGTCAACCAACACTGACTAATGCTTGCACTAAAGACCAGGAAGAAAGTCTCTGTTATGACTCCACAGCCAGCCTTCAGAGCGATTCCAAAGCTACTGAAACAAAAAATGGGCAAGCAACTTCTACAAGACTTGCCTGGTGCTCAGGTACAGTCCTGCTGGGAGCCAGGGATTTGGGTCTAACTCTTTAGATTGTGTTTGCAAAGAAATTTCAGGTTCCTGGCTCACAAGACTTACGTAGAGTAAAAGCATAGGCACAACAAGAGATAGGAATCTACCCACAAACTTTTATCTGTCATAATAAAAGGGTCCTAAGGAGTTGACAACAAGTTTTGAAGGCTAAACACAGATCATGCTTCATCGGGGCTTAGGTTAATCTGCAAAACGATTCTAGACAAGTGATTAATCCTGGGTTTTATTTTAGGCAGACTTAGATAATGTCATTGAATTGTTTGTCAGCCTGGTACACAAGACTGGTTGCAAAGTCCTTGTGCATGGAATTGATCTGTGTATTTTGCTGTCTGCAGGAAGTTTATCTTTAATACTCTCTGAAATCGAGTAACTAAAATGCAGGTAGAATTTTGTTAATCAGTCCTGGAGACTGGTTATAATAAGGAAATCAGCAACTTTTCCAGTTTGTATGGACCGCAATTGGTGTAAATACAGTAAATCATTCCACATTACAGGGTCTATTTAAATCATAGTGCAATGCTGACAAGTTGTACCATGGGAATGGACTGTTATGGATCAAAGTAGAAAAGGAAATGTGAGCTTACATTTAACTAGAATGGAAATCACTGCAAGCTTCCAAGACACCGACTCCCTTTGCCAGAAAGATTACAAGGAAAATGTAATTTTAAAGGCAAAAATACTTGTAATATTTCCTTCCTCTGGTCCGCTTCTTATCTTCAATAACTATATTAGTGATTGAAAGCAGAACTGCATGTGTTGATCCACAACTACCAATCATTGTTCCTTTTAGGTCTCTAGGGCAGGATTGACAAGAAAAGGTAGATTCTGACTGGCTGCTCCAACAAAGACCTTTGCATCTTTGGCAAATTGCAGTCCATTTACCAATCTGTGCCAGATTTAATTTTAGCAGGCTTGTTATTTTATCAATTGATCACTATCTCATTAACATGTTCAATTCTTCTACTTAGATATCAATAGATGCAATAGCAGATGGTGGTGACTTTCCTGTTTAGTGAATTGACGCCATATTATTATCTGGTGCCCAGTAGGCCACATGTCTGTTACATGTAGACCTGGTGATATACATGCACAGAACAGCCCAGACCTGTATCACTAGCTCTCAACTGTCTTGTTTGCTGTTGCTGCATAGAACATGCACCTTGTCTTCTGTCACCGGTCTTGTTCTGCCACTGATTCTTTTTCCAGTAGCGTGTAATGCCTTTGCTGTCATTAGCTCCGCTTCCCTAATACAACTCCATTCGTCTGGGCAGTGCAGACTCAGCAGGGCACATTATCTTTCTGACTCTGGTGTGTCACCGCATCTAACCCTTTCATTGTTGCAGCGGGGTGTCACATCTCCTCGTCTAATCTCTTTTCCATGAAGACACTTCTGTCTGTATCTATGGCTTAACTATTTACCGACTTCTAACTGCCCATGCAGGGAAAAGCAACAAGCTCGCCTAAATTCAACCTGTCATCAGACTATGCACATTAAATATTAAAATGTTTGAAAAAAAAGTAGCAAACGAAGCCCACATTCACCTGCTTAGCTGCAGGTATTATGGAGGAATTCATCTTCAGTTTCACAACGTAGATACTGAAATACGAGCCTTTTTGTCCTTTATTCTTTATGCAGAACTGAATCTTGGCACCCTGACAGGCCTCTAGAGTCAACACACAGCAGGTGTCCCTAGGCTCTTAGGAACAGACTGAAACAACTTTAGAGTTTATATTGTGAATGGGTGAATTACTTCAGTAAATGCAGATACAGAGGTCAGGGATTCCACAGGGACTTGTCCAAAAGGCACCAGAACTTCAATATTTATGTAGGCTTTGTTCACACCTCTGCGATGTGGGATTCCCTGCAAAATCACTCACTTTCCCACAATGCACAGAAACGCGATCCCCTTATGCAGACACATGGTGGTGCCATTGATTCCTAATGGTACCCCCAGGCATCTGCAAAAGGTGCCAAAGCATCATGCGTTTTGTTGTTTTGTTTCTGAGTCTCAAAAGGTTCAGGGACTTCTTTTAATTGTTTCTCGCAAGTGAGGAAGCCCAATGGTGTTAATAGAGCCGATGGTGTAAATAGAATCCCACAGAGATTTCTCATTATATTGTCCATATTTATATCATATACTTTATAGCCCAAAGGGGGAGTGGTTTGATCCCTGAAATGTGTTGGATGTTTTATGCTAGAACTATTAAAGAGATGTGTATTCTTTTCTCATTGGGGCTGGCATTCCTACTGGCTTTACAAGAGTTCAGGGATGACTTTCACGGCATGTTAAGAATATGGTAATCACCTAATGTCCATAGTACACTTTAAGCCCTTCAATGTTATTGACGTACAATTTACAGAGGTGGCAGCGGAAGATTTTACAAACACAGCTGGATCGCTTCCACACACCCTAGTAATGGCCATTCCTCCATGTTTCAGGGGCCCTGAACACTCATCAGTGCACCAAAACAAGCATGCTGGGTAGAGGGGAGGAAGACCAATGAATGTCCTTTCACTGGCTTCCCCTTTCTGTTACTGACCCGGACGTGATGTGTAAAACGTCACTTCTGGGTCCTCATGTCACTTTCCCTAACCAGTATGGCTGGAGAAGAGACTAATGCAGTGTGATTTGCACAGCATTAGTTTTATTGGAGGACAGATGGGACATCTAGAGTCTTTTAGACGG
Source organism: Pelophylax lessonae (assembly GCF_965119305.1). Lineage (NCBI taxonomy): Eukaryota > Metazoa > Chordata > Amphibia > Anura > Ranidae > Pelophylax > Pelophylax lessonae. The sequence continues at coordinate 49,966,477 of NC_138779.1, read as the reverse complement.
CTGATGTCTCATTACAGAGAATCTGTCACCAAAAAAAAAATCATCGCATAAGGGACATTTTGTCCCCTATGTGATGTTGTCTTCTATGTGATAAAAAAACAAAAATTAAGTAAGTATAAAAAAATGTTTTTACAGCATCCACCACCCAAAAATTTTGAGCCCCCCCTCCCCATACACACGTTTATGAACATAAATGTTTGAGTCAGAGGCGTCTATGAACAGAAACGTCGTTTAAACTGCATTTGCACTGCAATGCACGCTGGAGTGAAGGCAATAATTCTAGACCCATTATTTATGGTTAATTCTGAACTGATGACCTGTGGGGACTTTTAAAATGTTGCCTATGGAAAATATAGGGTAGTGAAGTTTGTCGCTGTTTAACAGGCGTACTCAATTTTAAGGTTTAAACTGTTGGGTGTCTAGTTACTCAACGCAACTGCATCTTTTATACTGTACCAAAAATTTGGTAATGTATTGCGTCTGTGTGCTTTAAAATTTACCTTAGTGTATTTTCTACTGAAATTTTGCGTTTCATAAACCTTTGCGCTAACGTTGTGTGGCATCAAAAATTGGAACTATCGCTATTTTTTTTTTCTAGAGTGTTACGGGTTTTACAGGATTCTTCAGCCTTAAAATTATTTTTTATAGTGGAGTTTCACCCTAATTTTGAACTTCACATCATGCATATCTATATCCCTATCTAAAGTCTATTTTGCTCTTTTTATTTTTTTTTATGTTCCCTTACCTTATTTTTAATGAAAAATAACTTACCTTCCTCCCACTTCCTCCTTATGCGACCGCGGCCGCCGACGTCATTTCCTGCTTTGCATTGACTCCTGGGAGATGAGTGTCATCAATCCCAGGAGTCAATGCGCCTGCACCGGTGTCCCTCATCACTTCTGGTGCAGGCACGAGAACAGCTTCTGGGCATGCGCAATGACGCGGAACCAGCTGTGGGATGACGCGCCTGCACCGGAAGTGAGGAGGTATAGCATTCTGGGACTCGCAAAATCCAGGAAGAGGGACACTGCGGCTTCAGCTGCCCACACCGCAGATGGCCGCGCTGGACAAGAACTTCACAAGGTAAGTAATTCATCCTGCAGGTACACTAAACAGATGACAGTTCAGAGGATATAATTGTTTAAATCCACTAACCCTGACTATTCTAGGGGTATTTTTAGGTAAAAAAAAAAAAAAAAAAAGGCCGGAATTCCGCTTTAAACATGTCTGCAAAAATAGGGAGAAAAGTCGCCGTGTAAGCTCCAAGTGACCCGGGTTGGAGCTTATTTAATATTGGCTAAAACAAGGGACTGTCATTTTTATCACTTTGTATAGTCTAGCTGAAACCCGCAATTTGTCAGATGTATCTCAGGGTATAAACCCCGCAATTTGTCAGATGTATCTCAGGGTATAGAGAGGAAATTATACTTTAAAAATCTCTAAGTTCTTTTTTTCTCTGACTTGTGTGAGGGTGGAAGGACTTGAGAATAAGTAAATATCTTTGTCCTCTCACTGCAGTAAAGCAGAGTCAAGGCCGGTGATGGTGTCCCCAGCAGCCCAGAGACAAGAATCTGCAGGTGGGGGAGCTTCCTCTTCATCTTAATAGCCAAAGTGACTTTGAAGGAGAAGGCCTGTTGCCAGCCATGAAAAAAACGGAGCAAAGCGGATTAGTGAGCCAGCATCCCCGTGCCCTGCTATACCCCGGCTACCGCTTCTTTTTTTTCTACTAAGGAATATCTTTTCAGAGGATGTTAGAGGTAGAGGGATTTGTAAACACAAGCCAAAGTTATCATAAGCAAAAGGACTCAGCCTCTGTACAAATTAAAGTGGGCCTATGTATTTTTTATTTATTTTTTTTGCATATTAAGGTCAGCATGCTAATATGTTATTGTAACACTTTTAGGTATTTATTACCTCTCACAGAGATCACAGTACTTCCCCTGACAAAGCCTTCATCTGCTTTTCTCCCTGCACCATCTTTGCTCTAGCATCACCCAGGATCACCATCTACTTCCTTGACTGAGAGGTCAGACAATCATATAAATCTTGGCATCTGTGCTGTTCTTGGCTGTGTGCGACAAATAGCTGACATAGATCAGACCCTGATTCAGTCTTGCTACAAAATTACAAAGTTGTCTGATCACCGAGGAAGAGGAGACTAAGGAAATGCTGCCTGCAGCAGACTTAAAATATAGCATACTGTATATTGTGACATGTCAGGAATTTGGGTGTTCTGGGTGGATTTAGGGCCCATTTATATCAGAAACTGTAAGTAACTGCGCATTTTTTCCGTGTACCTATGCATGCTTTTGATGCATGTTTTACATGCAGTTGACACATTTTTCTATCTGCATTTGTCACTTCCTTCTCATTTCTTTTCTTGGGCTTGTATGTGCACTGTGGTGAACTGCAGTGCATTTTTGCGTGTTTGTAGTGCATAAAAATGCAGCATGCTGTACTTTTCTGCACTGTAATGGTGTGAACTGTGCCCATAGAATAGCCTGGATTTTGGACTGACTATGCAGTTAGAGTGCAGTCCAAAATGCATCCAACTACATCCCACTGCATTAGGTGTGAAAGGGCCCTTAAGGGCCCATTTACACCAGAAACTGCAAATACCTGCACATTTGTGACTGCATGTTTACATGCATTTGTTGCGTGTTTGAATGCGTTTTGCGCTACATTTGCAGTGTATTTTTCTATATGTTTTTAGGTTTGGCTTTTTTGGCTTAAAGGGCGCGGTGCATTTAAAGCGCATTTGTAGGACGTTCCCTGCAGAAAAATGCAGCATGCTCTACTTTTGTTAACTGCGCTGCACTGCAATGATGTGAACTATGTAACTATGCCCTTAGGATTACCTTGATTTTGGGCTGTCTATGCAGTTGGATGCAGCCAACTGCATCCAAATGCCTTGGGTGTGAAAGGGCCCTAAAGGGAATCTGCAGAGAAAAAGAAGCAGCACAAACAGCCAGTCATGCCATGTGTGCTGCAGTGTAAGGAGCATGCCAATAGACGGAGAGAGCGGAGTGACAGAGTGGTAAACTGATTATTCTCCTGCTTCTATGTTCACTGTCCAGTCACAGGCTGGGGAGGGATGAGACCTGTAAGTGTTAATGAAATGCAGCAGAGAAAAATCAGGTCTCCTGCCCTGATAGACAGAGCTGTATACATTTTTTTCAAATGCCTTTTAAGTGGATGTTTAGAGAGATGCTATTTATTTTCATGTTCACCAGTCAAGATTAAAAATCTTTGTGTATTTATCCTTGTATGGAGAACAATACATTCTCAGGTATGTCCCTCTTGTTCCCCCCAGAGCTGTCTTTCAGCATGGATGACAACTGCACTATCTGGCAAACAAGTGGCCTCAGAAAATCAGTGAGCCATCTGACAAACATTATATTACCAAAAGTATTGGGACACCTGCCTTTACATGCACATAAACTTTAATGGCACCCAAGTCTTAGTCCGTAGGGTTCAATATTGAGTTGGCCCACCCTTTGCAGCTATAACAGCTTCAACTCTTCTGAGAAGGCTGTCCACAAGGTTTAGGAGTGTGTCTATGGGAATGTTTGACCATTCTCCCAGAAGCGCATTTGTGAGGTCTGGCACAATTTCATGCTCCCAAATTTGTGAGAAGAGTTGGGGATGGCCCCTTCATGCTCTAACATGACAAAGCAAGGTCCAAAAAGACATGGATGAGCGAGTTTTGGGTGAAGGAACTTGACTGGCATGCACGAATTCCTGACCTCAACCCGATAGAACACCTTTGGGTGAATTAGAGCGCAGACTGTGAGCCAGGTCTCTCTCCAACATCCAGTCCTGACCTCACAAAAGCGCTTCTGGAAGAATGGTCAAACATTCCCATAGACACACTCCTAAACCTTGTGGACAGCCTTCCCAGAAGAGTTGAAGCTGTTATAACTGCAAAGGGTGGGCCAACTCAATAATGAACCCTACGGACTAAGACGCCATTAAATTCAAGTGCGTGTAAAGGCAGGCGTCCCAATACTTTTGGTAATAAAATGTATCTATAGCTGCAGCCAATGATTTGCACACCTCCATATTCTGTATGCACATATGTATGTGACCTTGATTTTGTGAAGTCCCGGGAATGTACTGCCGATCTACCCTACTAAAACTTTGCACGAATCCCTGCCTCTACCGAACAAAATTCTGCAAATCTGACTGAGTGAAAAACACACACACCACTTATTTTATTTATTTATTTTTCTAAACACACACAGAACGGCGGGTGGCGGTTCCACAAACACTCATTAATATTTCGATGTATTCAAGGCATTTCAATTTGAATCAAGCACACACACACACACACACACAGCATCTAATAAAATAAAATGCAAATATGCGGAGATTTCTTCTCGGAGAGAATGTGGCTGCAGATAATAGGATTATAATTTGTCTACACTGCTTTCTTGCGCGCTCCTCTTATTTTCCGTAGCTGAGCCAGTGTGAATAGCAGCAAGCAACGACCACGGGATTACACAGAGCTCACCGCCATATAAACCCCTTATCAGGAGATACCACCAAACAATAGAGCCGAGGAACAGTAGCCATGTGAGAATACACTCCTCCACCTCAGCCTGGTGGAAGCAGACATTGTGAAATGTGTACCGATGCTGAGGCTTTAAAGCTGAACTATGAGCATGAACTAAATTCCTTAAAAAAAAAAAAAAACGCTAATGATATAAATCCACTTTGTGTGCACCAAATTTCTTTAACAAACCCAGATGTTACCTTGGTAATTAGCAATGACATCATCACTGTACATAGCCTGTACAGAGAGCGGATATGTGGGAGGAGCTCAGCAGGCTCCTCCCACCAGAGGCTTCCTTCAAAAGACTACAGGACGGGGCGGAGACAAGACCAGTCACTGTGCACAAAGAGAGAGAGCAGCAGTCACTGGTCTTAATTACAGGAAGCTCCTACACATAAGCAGGGATTCATACTGGATTACTTCACAGATCAGGAAGAAATACACAAATCACACCAAGATTCAAGTAAGAATATACATGACTCTTGTAATTAGACAAAATTTGCTTTTCCTGGAGTTCAGACTCCAGCAGAAATTCAGATCTTTTTAAACTCCCCAGGTAGTGTTACGAGAGCACCAAAATCAAAGATCCCAATTTCAAGTTACAATTCAGTGTAATGTTCCCACTGCTAAACTCAATAGTGCTTCAAAAAGTATGTGGACAGGACTGCAGCCTCTTGCCACTCATACTGTGCAACCTCCCTCTTTCAGGTTTACAAATTTAGAAATATTCTTTTAGAAAAACAGCAATCATTTATGTAAAAAAACAACTGTTTTGATAAGTTTGCAGGGTTATAATAGTCGTGTTCAATAGGGGCCAAAATTAAAGAAAAAATAAACTCTCTCCCCGTGAAGCAGTAAGTTGTGTTGCATGTGTCTGAATCCCTTTCCATCGTATCATTATAATGAATATATTATAATGAAATTGAGGAAGCGGGGCTCAGACACAGAAGACCTGCACAGACTCCCACTGAACCCAAAGCGTTACTAAACCCAGGACTCTGCATTCACTAAATCTGGTCTCCCACAGTACACACAACATGGAAATGCAATTATTTTAGTAAATATAAACAGCTAAATACCTTTTGTCCCCGTTCACATGCAGGCGACGCTACTTCCAGGGGCGACCTCCGAGGTCGCGGTGCGAGCAGCGTGCCGCGACCTTGGAGCGGCCGCCACGGACTTCATAACATTGAAGTTTATGGCGGTCGCCTCCTGGTCGCCCCAAAGAAGCTCCGGACCCTTTTTCTAAGTCGGAGCGACTTGTGTCGCTCCTATTAGAACGGGTCCGCAGCTTCCCTATGGAAGGCGACCTGCGGCGACCTGTGAGGCGACCAGGTCGCCTCACAGGTTGCCTTAGTGTCAACGGGGCTGTCCTCATCAGCATTTAGAGCAGTCCAACCAAATATCATGTCTTTTTGGTTTAAGAGATTGGGTCATTTACATATAAGCAGCCCTGCCAGGGGGACATAATTGCTCTTAGGTTTTATTTAAAGTGTAAGTTCACCTTTTCAGAAAAAAAAGAAAGGTAATTTTAACATTAATGAATGGGTTTAGGCGTGTTCGTATCGTAGCCGCCAGGAAATCGTCACTGTACACCACCAATCATATGTGTATGTGAAGCTGTGGGCCGGGAAATGCCTCAGTGCCTATGATTGGTGGTGTGCAGTGACGACTTCCTGGCGTGTATGATCCGAACACGCCTGGGCCCATCCCTACTTAACACCCTACACCCTCCCCACCTACCTGGTCCTTGTACTTACTCTGTGTGGAATGAACTTTCAATGGCAATGCAGCCAGTGCAGCGGTCGGATGGTTTGAAATCCTCTCCTCCAGCACTTCCAGGGTGGATCAAAAAGATTCTGATTGGTTATCTCCAGTACAGAGTATAGATCTGATATGTGCAGGAAGTGCCGCAGAAAGAAGAGGAAAAAAAGCGGGGGTTTTAAATCGCAGCACTGGCTGCATGGGCATTGACAGCTCATTACCTATAGGGGTAAGTAAAACGGGGGCAGGATGGGGTGGATGGGATGGCAGGATGGGATTAATGTGTTCGTTCACCTTTTCATTTTTTCAAAAAAGGTGAACTAACCGTTTAAAGCTCTAAGCAGAACTAATCACACATGTAACAATCTGATTATACAATCTACATAAAGTAGAACTGAAAGCTGAAATAAATATTGTGAACATGCAGGTTATTTTAATGAATGCTGGGAATTTAAAATACGTTTTGAAATGGCAATAACAACATAAATCTTATGACAGATATTAGTGATGGCGTTTCATCTAATTGAATATAAAATGTGTGTGTGGTCACTGGGACAGGAATTGAGGAGATATTAGGGACACGGACAAGCCTGACATTGGTTCTGACCATTTCTTTCTGTATCCAAAGCTAGAAAAAATGCTGGATTTCCACCTAAAATATGACCTTCCATGCGTATAGTTTGTGAGTTTAGCAGAGGCTGTAAAATGAGGGCACAATTTTGTAATTGGGAAAACCAAGGAGCTGTTGGGAGCTGGGGGGAAATTGATACTTTCCTCTAATCTTTTCAGAAAACATGACAATTGGTCCCTGAGAAATCCATCGCTATCTGTAATCTTTCATTCCCTTCAATTGACTGTCTTGAGACCACCCTCCTAACCGCAGCGTGTTGCTGAATTTGCAGACCTGTCAAGCACCTCTCATTGTGCTGCGACTTTTTATCATCCTGCCGTCTAGTGCTTCTCCCAGGTTTTTCCATTATAACGTCTTAATTTGGAGAATAAACAGCAAAATAAAGCCTACCTGGACCCAGTCATATCTAATCTTCTAGAATTACAATGACTGACTGTGAATTAGGAATCCGACTGACCCAACTTTCCTTGTTTATGAGCGAGACTCATGAATGTGTAATATTTATTCCTGCTCTTGGAAAGTACAATAATTCTCTTCTATGAAAAATTTACAGATCAGACATGAAAAGGTAATACGTGTTGGCCATGCTGTGAGACAGAACATTTTCATAGATTCACAAAGTATCTGGAAGTATCTTTTGCAGAGGAAGCTATGTGGAAGCTGGTGCAAATTTCACAGTCAGGCCTAAAATCCCAAATCAGGGACTGTAGCAAGAGGGATGAGAGCTGCTTGTCCTGGGGAAAAAAAGACCCAAGCCATAGAGACAGTGGCTGGATAAAAGAAGCCTATATCCATACATTTATAGGTTCGCTCTGCGCCCTGAAAGAAGAGAGAAGCAAACTTGGAGATCTAACCTCCCTCAGCTTTAAGGACCATGTTTGAATTTGCACTGACCCTGCATCCATTGGATTGGTGGCCAAACTGGATTCAAACAGAAGCATACAGGCCAAGCATTGAAATGTTGCTACTTACACACCAACACTGTTTTCTATCCATTAGGACAAGGCTTTGAATGCTTAGAGGTTCCAATTAGAGTTCCTTTAGCCTCTGTCTGTCAGAGCTATGCAGAGAATAGTTCCTTTCCCCAACACTGTCAACGCGGACCAAATCTCCCACGGGAGCATTAGGAACAGTCTTTCCAGCACTCCACAAAATTGACTGGATGTTCAGCATTTATAATAGTACAACACAGACAAGGCACTTTACTCTTTAGCTCATTATGGTCTACATGTGTCCACCTAGAGGTCCCATAAATAATCCTGTAAACTACATCACTCACAGGGGAATGACTGGAGAAGCGAGAGCTTGTCCCAGCATCTTCTTCCACCATGCCACCTATCAGACCACAGCCCCACTTTTAGTAAGTAGTAGTAGTGGTCTAGAAATAATAGCATAGTGTGCACAGTCTTTAAACATGAACAGCATGGCCCCACTTAAAATATCAATGCTGCTTTTGGTGCAGACCACCCCAAGAGAACTTTCCGCTGAGTACCTGTCTATCTTCAACACAAAAGAGGGCACCAAAGATAAAGATTCTCAACTGATGTACAACTTTGGCCAGGACTTGAGAAAGGCCTTGGTTGTGAATCCCCAAGATTCCCACCCCTGGGGCCCCCTGTGTCTGAGCCCAGGTGCCCTGCCCCAGAGATAACATTACTCTTCTCCTCTGTTGTACCATGAAACGTTCCCACTTAGGCAATTACCCTTTATACTGCAAGAAAAAAAGATTGTTCCCATTGAGGAGAACAAAGTGTTGAGGAATGTTTCAAGTGCTAGCCTGCCTAGGCTGAAGGAGACATACTAGATGCTAAAACATTTCTCCTCACTATGTTATAAGCAACCTTTTGTAAGGCTGCCATGATATAAAGGTTTCTTAGTAGTCTTGAATGGCAATAGTCTTTTTTTTTTTTGCTTACTCCTATGCTTATCTGTTTTTGTGCTGTGGTGAATGACTCAATAATGCCTCTTTTCTCATACTTATTTTTACACTTATTAATGGAGCAATCTTCCCATCTTTCACTCTTATACAGCAACATTGTTGATGTAATTGCATCGGGGAAGAGGATACTAATTTTATACTTTCTTTCTCTACAATGGCAGAGAGGTCATGTTGCCTTGGAACCCATCACCTCCTTCCAGCACACGCTCAATGATTTTCCAGAGACAGCCAAACACAGATATACCATTCACATGCAAGGTGATCCTGGAGCAACAATGGCCCATTTGATTTATATAGAGGGCCTCAAACATGTACATTTTCATTGATAAAGGACCACACATAATAATCAGTAAATGTAATGCTAGAGAAAGCTGCCAGAGATTGCGGACATGCAACATAGCCATGGTACAAAAGATGGTCAGAGACTATAGCAGTGCTACAAGAGATGGTCAGAGTCTTCAGACATATTACAGGAGATGGTCATAGACTATAGCAATGCTACAGGAGGTGATCAAAGCCTGCAGATATGTAACAGGAGATTGTCAGACAATATAGCTCTGGTACAGGAGATGGTCAGACCCTGCAGACATGTTACAGGAGATGGTTGAGGACTATGACAGTGCTACAGGAGATGATCAGAGCCTGCAGATGTGTAACAGGAGATTGTCAGAGAATATAGCCATGCTACAGGAGATGGTCAGACCCTGTAGACATGTTATAGGAGATGGTCAAGGACTATGACAGTGCTACAATAGATGATCAGAGCCTGCAAACATAGTGAATGGTCAGAGAATATACCAATGCTACAGAAAAGGATCAGAGACTGCAGGCATGTACCACGAGTTGGTCAGAAACTCTTGCAATTTTCCAAAAGATGGTCAGAGACTGCTAACATGCTATAGGAGTTGTTGGAGACTAGACTAATGCTTCATAAAATTTTAGCCCAGAGACACAATAAATGAGACTGCTATAGTTTAGTCCTATTACAACCATTTTACAAATCAATACTCCACATTTGTACTACCTAGAGCCCCCTTAAGAAAAATTGCATGTGTAACATTTGATCTCTATTCTAAAAGATAGGAGGGGGAATAACGTAAAAAGAGAAAAAAGATGGCGAACACATAAAATAAACAAGAAAGTGTGAATGAAATAACACAAACCACTTAAGTGCTGGATGTCAGTCTAAAGAATAATTTCCCTTCAATGGCTTGAGTGATCACCTAGGTAAGGAAAACATGGACTATTCTCTGATGGGCCCATAAGGACCGCACAGAAAGTACCATAGGGTCATAGGTTGAGCATCCAGGACCAGGTCCTAGAATATGCTTCTACATCCTCATCCCTGAATCAGTAGACCTGAGTGAGTATACAGGAGCCCAGGCTGTGTGTGCAGTGTGGACCTCAGATGCAGTCACTGCTGCCATCAGCAGGTCTATACGTGTAAATAAAATAAAGCTGTGAAAGTGGATGCTGGCAGAATGTAGCTGGCTGATAACAATCTGTATAATAATGCAGCCTTATGCTGCATGTATGTCCAGTCCTGTCCCCCCCTGTCATTGGTGACATTCAGTAATCACCAGCTTCAGGTTATCAGCAAAATCCCTACTTCACTGCCTGAAATCAGGATTATACGCCACATTCAGCTGCTCCTTGCTGTGACACAGAACTGATAAGTCACCACCAGAGAGGGCATTTGGGGCTTCAAGAGGACCTGTCACTCTTATAGGGCAATCAGAAATTCACTGGGGGAACTTACAAGTACTGAAGCAAATATGGGAGTTATTGCCCAGACCATATAGGTTTTTGTTTCATAAAACAACCCTTTGATGTTATAGATACTATATGGAAGTTGAAGAGGACCTGTCTGTAATGCCCACAGACTAGATTTATCTTCCTTCCTGAGCTAGAAACAGGAGAAAGTGGACAGGCCATTGTGTATTATTTTCAGTCACTTTCCCACTTGAGGCATTGTTTGCCTTATGCCTCCAGGCAACTTGCATCACCTAGTTTATAGGCCATGGTGATTAAAACCTAAAACTTTAATCTGTAATAGATACAGTGGCTGGAAGATTTGGTCTCTAGCCCACAGCAACTTGTCCATCAGCCCTTGTTTCTAAGACTAAAAATACATGTACAAAAATTGTCTAATAAAGGAGCGAGATATTGTTTTATCATGTGTGGGAGGCAACTGATATACAGCCCAGGACCTTTTGTGTCTGTGTACTAAAAACTAGACCTGTAGCTTACATGTGGAGCACTACAATAATATCTTTTTGCTGACAGGTTCTCTTTTTTTAAATTCCTTTATCATTCCCAGCGATTTGATGTCCCTTGGCTTTTCCTTCTGCACTCCCCACTTTACAAAATAAATTCAGTTTACATCAGGAAGAGCAGCAGCCCCTTATAAGTTGCATGTACACATAGGAAATCAAATGCAATCACAAGAGACGTAAGAAAAGATTAGGTGCTTTAACTTTCCAGCATCTAGCGAACAGATATGTCAGTTTTGGGCAGAGTGACCTAATAAAGCAGCTGTATTTCACATTCTGACTTTCTCTTCCCTGACCCAGCGCTGTATAAGAGAGATGACCACTATTACACAGAGCAAAGTAAATGTCGCCCATTAACCTCCCTGGCGGTATGATTATGTCAGGAATTCTGTACCAAAAGCGGTACAATTGTTTGCATGGAAATTTGGCGTTATGTATTATAGGCCTACAATTCTTAGTAATTACTGACTTAAACCTGACCAAAACAAGACTCTAGTAGACATCCCAGATGTGATAAATTTGAAACACAAACGCATGAATTATAATCTAATCAATAATATAATTTTATTATATAATATAATATATATATATATATATATATATATATATATATATATATATATATATTATATTATATAATAAAATTAGATTATTGATTACATCATAATTCATGCGTTATATATTATATATATATGTGTGTATATATATATATATATATATATATATATATATATATATATATGTATATATATGTGTGTATATGTGTGTATATATATATATATATATATATATATATATATATATATATATGTGTGTGTGTGTGTATATATATATATATATATATATATATACACACATATATATATATATATATATATATATATATATATATATATATATATATATATATATATATATATATATATAATATAAATGTTATGTGTTTGTGTTTTGTGCAACGTTCAACGTTTGAATTTCCCTCCCTAGTTCTGCTCCCATGCAGCATTGCTGCTGCAGGGAACGGAACCAGGAAGTCCTCATACCGACAGACGAGCGGCGGGGATCTCAGCTGGCGATCACAGCAATGGGAGATCATCGCTGGATCGCCAGGAGAAGTTAAGAGACACCGCTGCTCGCTCTGCACATCCACCCCGAGCGTGACTCGGGGATACCGATAACAGCATGGAAAATCCACCCCGAGTCACGCTCGGGGATACCGCTAGGCAGGTTAAGGCCTCATGCACATTGGACGTTTTTACAGCTGCTGTTTTCGCCATCAGACATTTTTCTGCAGCCAGTAAACTCCCCAGCATGGTATTCTATGTGTCCATACACACAGTTTTTGGGTAGGGGCGTTTTCTGGCTGGAAAAAAAACAGAACTAGTGGGTTTTAGAAGGCGTTTTTCAGCTGTAAAAACGCTCTAACTCTGATAAAAGCTGAAAAAAGCTTACAAAATGCCATAAAAAACTCTGAAAAACTTGGCTATTTAGCATTTATCAGTGTTTTTGAGACATGAGCTTTTGTGGGAGTATAGTATTGCTAAAAAGAAGCTAAAAAAAAGTGCTACAGCTAAAAAAAAGCTAAATAACGTTGGAAAAACGCTATTGCAAAATACCATAAAAAAAAAACGCCTTCTACAGCTACAGCTTTCTACTGACGTTTTGATAAGGTCCAATGTACGTGAGGCATTACAGCTGCTGTTTTTGGGGTCAGACTTTTTTCTACAGCCAGTAAACTCCCCAGCATGTTATCCCATGTGTCCATGCACACATAGACTGTTATTAGCAGTTTTAGGCAGCGGTGTTTTCTGGCTGGAAAGAAAACAGAACTAGTGATTTTGAGAGGAGTTTTTCAGCTGTAAAAATGTTCTAACTCTAAAGCTTCTAACTCTGAATAAAGCTTAAAAATGCCCAAAAAACTTTAGAAAAACTTGGCTGTTTGGCGTTAACCAGTGTTTTTGAGACATAAGCTTTTATGGGAGTATAGTTTTGCTAAGAAAAAGCGAAAAAACTATACAGCTAAAGAACACCAAAATACGCTAAAAAAACTCACTCTTCAGCTTTCTACAGCTAACACTACTGGCTTTTTTTTATAACGTCAAGTGTGAATAAGGCCTAATGGTCATGAAGTCCAGAATGGTTCTAAATAATAGAAAAAGAGATTCAATATTTTTCGGGGGTTTGGACACTCTCCCTTCATTAGGGATTATATGTTATGTGGCCTCAAAAATGATTGAACTTGTGCTTATTTGTACAGTGTGACAACCTACTAGTGGTATTATCCGATTTTACAATTACAAGTATTATAAAAATCCTACTGAGTCCAGTCATTTTAGAGGTCACATAATATATAAGCCCTGATGAAGGGGGATCGCCTGGACCCATGAAACGCGTTTATCTCTCTTCTCATTAATTATTTAATTAAACACCATTCTGGACTTTATGACCATTGGTTTGGCCACGTTACTGCTTTAAACATATTTGGACGTCTCTCAGGACCTTTGTTTTGTTGGGGTGCACCAGTACATGTTCGTGGCCTCATCGAAGCAAGTCAGCTTAGTCAATGAAACAGTCACTCATAACGCTATGTATTAACAATAGGAGACCTAGTGGCTCTTACGCATGTGCCCTGATCTCTACAACACAGCCAGACAGGGAGAGGTATCGTTAAAGAACACTTTCAACAGAATGTCCCATTTACCGACCAGGGACTCCGCCGACACCATTAATATTGATGATGAACTCGCCTAATGTAGACGATTCATTATTAATAGAGATATTTTATATTAACAGAGTGCTGTTGTGTCACTTCACACAACATTTCCAGCAGAGCAAATTTTCCTATAACTATCTATAGACGTTCTTCTCGGCCTTCCTCCACTCCCCTCCGCTGTCTTCTCTCCGTTCCACGCTCCGTCTCTCGCTGTTTGGTATCCTCCCTGTATCTTGGCAGCTCTCTATTTCCACCTGATCCTCCTACCTTTCCCTTTTCTGCCTCTTAAAGTCTTGGCTTCCTGTCCTCATCCCCTCCTTTTCATCATCTCTCTCTTCTTCTCGCCCATTCCCATCATTTGATCTGATCTTTGTCGTTTTATCTCCCTTTCCTTTTCTTGTCTATTTTTGACACACTCTGCCTACATTGCTTTACAAAGGGGAAGAAACTGGGATGAGATACGGAGAGGGGGAAAAAAGAAAGAGAGGGAGAGATCAGAGTTGGTGAACGACAGCATCAATTTTCCTTTCACTAAGGGCCAATCTATGTTTTATCCCGAGGGGAATCGGATCAGGTTCTCTAATTTGGACACACACGCCGGTTTGTGACAGCGCTCTCCATACACAAGATGACAAGAGAGAACAAAACACGATGCCATTGTATGTTTCTAATTTACCCTCTCGGAGGACGTTCACGTACAATGTATGTTCGCTTTAAACAGGGCCTTCTGTTAAATCTGTCAATCAAAATATAGATTGACTTGCTGACCCTGGAAGGCAACACTTTGGGTTTGTTCTGTAAGATCTGAGTTAGAATGCCTGTAATGAAATCCTAGCTACAAAAGCAATCATGTATTAGAACTTAAAGGAAACCTATAGTGGGAGGATATAGGGGTTGCTGGTGCTAGATGTCTTAGAACAGTGGATAGATAGTTGTCCTGTTGGCAATGCTATCCAAAAATTATATAGTGGTGGTTTAGGTTATCTGGTTACTGGCAGCTTCCACACACCAGAAGATTCCCACAACTCCCTTTAGTTGTAGTGTAAAAAAGAAGCGCCACACCACAAATTATTAGTTCAGATACAGTTTCATGCCAATGTGAGCTCAGGTGGAAGATCAGATGAGGATGCCGAGGTGTTTAATTTGCCCAAAAGTGCCTCCTTCATTTGGGTTTTTATTACGTCTTCTTAGCCCTTATGAAAAGGGGTGAGGGGTAATTTTGGGACCCCCAAATCATGTTGGGTTCCTCATTTGACCATCAATTTGCCTTCACATTATATTCAAACTGTATCTGGACTCCTAACTTGGGGTGTGGCACTTGTACTTAAGATCCATGGTGCTAGATGTCTTGGTAATGTGGCTTCACTAGTTTATGAGGCCCTGACAGAACAAGAAAACAGATCATTCGCTCCAAATCCATAAATTTGTTCTAATTAGTGACTCTTAAAGTATAGAAACTAGAGGCACCAGGCAACCAGAAGCAGGCAGCAGCCACCTCTATTGAAGGGGAAAGTTCATCTGGTAACTAAATAGATAAAACTCCTGGAACGATGGATGGAGGTATTGGCAGCCACTTGCTAATCTGTGAAGGGCCAAGCAAAAAAAAAAAAAAACTCAAAAAAATCAGCCAGCTGGAAAGGAGGAATCCCCCCAGTATAAATTCCCGTAACCTGTGCTGAAAGGAATATGGAGTTCACCATTGCTGAATGATGGAGATACTAGTTGCCTGTCATTGCTTCCACTGGAAATGCTAGTTAATTTAACAAAAACTAGATAAAGAAAAAGTCTGCCTCGTGTGGACCTGTCATTAAATATTTTTTGTGTTAGGTGCATATATGCTAAGAAATACAGGGGCAGTACAATGCTTCCTGTTAGTTCATCATCAGTGTTGTTGAAAAGAATGGCACCATATTTGCTTAGCCATCATTCAGGGTCACCACCTACTGTACATCCTGGACTAGGATGTATGATCAGAGTTGACACAAATTATGTAAATCTTGGGGCCTGTGCTGTCCTTGGCAGTATTCACAAAAGTCTGACACTGATCAGCTTCTGATGGAGCCTTTCACCTTGTGACTTGCTACAATTTTTTTGCAGTCTGATCAGATGCAGAATGGAGACTGAAGAAATGCTTTCCACTGCCTGCAGCCAACTGATGACATCATCTCAACCTAAGTCACTATTAGTGCTAATTTCCCATAAAAAGAAGGTGGAGCTTTTCTGAAAAATGATTCTCTTGCTGTATGTTGTAACATGCCTGAGATTAAGTCCCGGTTCACACTACAGCGACTTGTCAGGCGACCTTTCAGCCTGACAAGTCGCGGTCAATTCAGTGCTGCGGGAACCGTTAATAGGAGCGACTCAAGTCGCTCCGACTTAGAAAATAGTTCCTATACTACTTCGGGGCGACATCGGAGCGACTTGAATTGACTTAAATTATGTGAAGTCCGTGCAAGTCGCGCCTAAGTCACGGTGCACGCGACTTCACAGGTCGCCCCCAAAGTTGTGCCGCGGTAGTGTGAATGGACACGTATGCATGCAGACTTGTAAAGTTACTGACAGGCCCACCTTAAAAATCCATTTAATGTATCCCCATTCAGACCCTCGCACTGCACAGATGTTGGTAAATCTAAAATAGATTATACAACTGGAATGAAATATGCGCGGCCAGCTTGTGTTATCGTTTTTATTTTTCATTCACAATATGCTGTTTAAATTAATATTGTACTTTCTCACCTCCTTCTGCTCCTACATGTGTCTGTTTGTGAAGTTTTTAATACGGGGCATTTACAGCAGTCATATCAGGCTGTGTTAACCTTCTCACTGATCACTTCTAGCTCTTTTATTAGACGACTGTATTACCGCTGAATCAAGCTCTTTGTGCCTTTGTCTATATCGTCTCTCTGTCAGCTGCCTGTATGTATGTGTCTATACATTGGCATACACTCTGCGTGACATTCTTGTATAGAGATATGAAGTGTTTTGGGTAAAATGTTACAGGTTGAAGCATCTCTATGTGGCGTTGTTTTCCATGCGATGAAATAAATTGCTCTTATTGGACAATTTACAACTTTAAAGCCGACCTCCGGGCATAAAAAAAGGTTAATTTAAGTATATTCGTCAATAGCCACAAAGGATTTAAAATAACTTTGTTTTCACCAAATGCCTCTGCAAACCCAGATATTACCTTGTAGAAGTAGCCATGACATCATCACTATGCTGTGCATAGCAAGTGCAGAGAGCATGGTTGTAGGGGGAGGGGCTAAGCAGGAACCACTCACTTTAGGCTGCCTGCAGATAACTACAGGAAGGGGCAGGGACAAGACCAGTCACCTTGTGCAAGGATAAAGAGCAGCAGTGAGAGCGGTCTCTTATTACAGGAAGTTCCTGCACAGAGGAAAAGTATTACACTGGATTACTGTGCAGATCTGGAAGAAATACACAACAAAATCCTTGTGAATCTAGTTGGTAAATTAGCAACTGCAAGAAATCTTTCTAAGCCAAGTGGTGAGCAAGTAGTCATTTGCCAAATTATAAATACGCTCCTAGGTATGAATAATTGTATTCCCAAATATTTATTACCAAATCTGTATATAAAAATGCCCCGGTAAAAAGAACTGAAATGTTGTAACACCACCAGCATATGTATATTCCATATAACATTTTTTGTGGTGATGTTTACCTTTAATAATAACTGTCCTTTACATTGGCAGATGTGTTATTACAGCCAACGTTTCTGCCGTTCCCCAGTGAAAGGAAGGATACTAATTTTTGGTACATGGTAGGAATGGGGTGAATGTGCGACAATTCTGGCTGGCGAATAAGCAGCAAATCTTTGTGTAAGTCCTGGTAAACATATCAACGTGTAACAATGTGAGGGTCCTTTCACACGAGCGGTGCGCTCGGCGGATTCTGTTTTCTCAGTGGGGATCAATCCGCCAATCCCCGCGGAGCAGGCGGATGACAGCTCCGTCTCCGCTTACTTTGCAGAGACTGAACTGTCAGTGCCCCGCTCTCCTCTATGGGAGATCTGATGAAAACGGAACGCCTGTCCGTTTTCATCCAATCCCATCTGATCTTCCAGACGGATGGAAAATAGGGTTTCCATCCGTCTGGATTTCACGGACAGGATCGGATCGGAGAGCAGTGGGTGTCAGCGGAGATGTCTTCGCTGACATCCGCTGCTCCATAGAGGTACATGGAGCATCCGATCAGATCCTCCTGAAAAAACTGACAGGCAGACCTGATCGGAAAGCCCGTGTGAAAAGGGCCTAACTGTGTATTTTACCTTTAGATAAATTAACTCTTTGCAAAGTCTGATATGACAAGTTTGCTGCATTTTCTCTTCTCCATCCGCTCACCACCATCACAGGGGGGACAAAAAAGCCCCAACACAAAGCTGTCCTAATTTCTGCAGCTCTCACATTTCCAGACAGCCTCATTCTGTAGTGTGGGTGCAGCTGGCAACCCCTCCTTCCTAGGCAATTACAGACCAGCCACCAACAAGTCTTCATTTTACTCTATTGAGCCCGGGAAAAATTCTACCTAATGCATGAAATCCAATTAGACAAAGACAAAACCAGGGGAGAGCCACCAGGCCAATGCAAAACACTGCAGTAAATTGCTCCTAAAAATCTCTCTTCTGGGTTGGGGAAGGAGCCCAAAATGGCGAGCAGATACCAGGCTCTGAATGTGGAAGCCTTTGCTTAGTGACATGCACAACGGGGCAATTACAGGCAATTATGTGGAGTAGAGGGGGCGACGGGCGCAGCAGACGCTGAATGGGCCGGGTGTCAGCGTCAATTTGGAATGACGAACTTTATTGTACTCCACCGTCACGTGGAATTCTTGTAGAAATTCTCACATTAATAACCTACAATAGCTAGAACCGGCTTTGAGGAGAATCATAATAATTAACATCATTAAAAGGCGGCACAACTGTGCTCATGGCTGCTTAAGGCACAGCTCCAGGCAAACATGAAAAATAATCGTTTAGTCCACTTCATTTAAGGGCCTGAAGTCAAAAGCAGGATCCACTTTAAATGGACAGAAAATAATCTGTTAGAATCACTTGTCTATTGTTGCCACAATATACCAAGGTCACTGATATCTTGTTTACTCGCTCAAGGTCACATGACCAATGCCATGGCAGCTATGTCTTCAGGTGCCAACTTCGCCTGTCAGTCATTGAAAATGATACGGACACGTGACATGATGGTGGCTTTAGGTCATGTGACCCACATTCTAGACATCGCAAGATATCCTTATAACGATGGGCAAACTTAAACCCCCCAACACCACCCTCTGCTGGCCCCCTGTAAATATTATGAAGGCATATTCAAAAATGTATAATATCTATCAGAAATGCTGCTTTTATAACTATGCAGAACTTGATTAGGCTGAGATTGTGTATTGCATTTCACAATGGTGTCACCACAACATGTTTCAGGCATCAGGAGAGGTGGTTAATAAGCTTTCAGGTAAAGGAAAGGAAAGGGAGGACAATGGTATGGACAGGAGGTGGGGAGGTGATAGGGAGGTTTTAGAGTTGCAGGCTCAGACTAGTGGTGTCACCCTACAGACTACATACAGTATGGCGGATGGAAAATCTATTTACAATGCTTTGTTCGGTTGGAGTTCCTCTCTATTGTTTGCAGTATACTCTATTGTTTGCAGAACGCATGAATACCGCTGACTAGGAAAGCGGGTTCAATTGAAATGACTTTCCAGCATTCTGGAAAATAAACACAGCATTTACATTTCAACACAAATACTGATTATTGCAAAAGGTAAGGATGCTGACCAGAATTTGTTTAGGCAAACTGAAATTTGATTGGACGCTGTGAGCCTGCAGACAAAGCTGTTGGCTTTACTACGGAACCTCCTTTTGTTTCTGGTAATTCTCTGGCACCCCGAGTCTGCATCATGGTGGGGTACCAGCAAAGAGCACCTGTCATCTGATCTCTGCTTCATCACCTCCGCTGACAGCGACTCTCCACTCTGAACTATAAGAAGCGGCGACCCATAAATTGCCTGACACTGAGGCTCAGTGAGATTGATCAGAAGAGGAGAGGGAAGAGAGAAATCACAGCTTTGCAGGCCAATGACTGATTCCAGGGGAAAACAAGGGGCACATTTACATCAGATTCCACCCACTCCACCCTCTCCCGACAGGCCCCCAAGCTCAGCACACACGTTAGCTCGTTCTAGAGACGTATGGGTTTCTAATGGGAACTATAAGATCTTTGCTTCCGCTGGGGAAGCTGAGCTCAGACCGCCTGACCTTCTCAGCCTGGCTGGGAATGCACAATGGGATGGCGGGTGGATGGAGGTTCTCCGGTACACATGCTGTAGCCTTTTGTAGCCGGAGAGATGCTGAGTGATTGCAGGTGAAGTTAGTTCATCTGGTGTGTTTGGGGGGGAGCAGCAGGGCAACAGCAGATTTTCAACTTTCTGCGCTCTCAGATTGATCGTTATTTGGCAGAATCAGGTTCATCATTTATCAGCACATGAGTTTTGGTGCTCAAAGCAGCCCCAGGTAAACTCCCTCCTCTTTCAGGGTCACCCCATGTACATAGAACATATTCTTGTTTATAATGTCTCTAACTTGTTGTACCAGTGTGCAAATAATCTTATAAGAGGTGATGCTATCACTTCGGATATACAACGGAAAGCCTCTTTGCTCCAGCCTACTGCGCCTATTGACATGCCATGATTACTGGTTACTTGCGCATTGGCTGAATTTCTTTGGCAGTGTAGCCTGGCGTCACCCTTCGTACAGAACTTTGTCCCGCACTCCACATTCCAAAAACATTTTTAAGCAACCTTCCTGTGACCTTTAAGCAATAGTGTACAATATAGTGTATCTAAAGACAAAACATTTTTTTCCCTAGTGCCTACATGGCACCATAATACCACAAGTGTGCTGCCGTGGATTGGTGCAAGGAAAGGAAAGTTAGGGTAAAGCTGGATGCACACTATACAACTAATGTTGGTCTATTTCCTTTAGGTTTACCTTCAACCATATAGTGAAAGGGCCTGCCTGATTGCATACAAATTGAATGTGTTTAGGTTTGACTTCCTATTATATAGTTTTGGTAAATCTATGGGAAAAAATCTAAAGAAGATTGTATTGTGTGTATCCAGCTTAAAACGTGTATGATACAATTTCTTTTTGGTTTTAGGGTTTTTATTGGCTCCTGCTAGGGGACATGCTCTCAGCTGATTATTGTCACCGAGACAGAGTGATGAGAAATCCAAAATGTTACAGGAAGTGAAGGGGAATCTTTCAACTAAGAGACTTGTTCTGGTGACAGCTAAAAGAGGGTTTCCTCTCACTATGGAGAGATTTCTTCTTAACACTTCTGGTTGTGTCCCTGAGGACAAGAAGTGAAGGGAAATCCCCCAATGGGAAACAGGTAGCAAAAGAGAACCTGACATTGGTTCAAACCACTCTCTAAGGGTTTGTTTAGACCGGCAGTGCTGCCCCACGCAAGAACAAGGCGATTTATGCCTTATAGCTTCAGTTCACTCCGATATGCCTCATTGGTGTGCGCTGAAAAAAAATATATATATATGTGAACCAATATCCCTGTTTTATGCAAGAGATTGCTGGAAATACATAAGTGTGCATAGCAGTGTGCAAAGGGTTAATGCGCTCACACACCTTGTAGCACATTATGTGTTTTGTATATACAGTATACTGTGTGTGTAAATATATATATATATATATATATATATATATATATATATATTATATTATATTTGTATTGCTGAATAAAAATAGTACATGTTGCATTTTTGCACAGCGCATTCCGACCGTTCTGGTTGTAACTACAGCTCATAGATTTACATAAAAATTTGTGTTTTTTGTCTCTTTTTTAAAAAAGAAGGAAAAAAATGCCCTGCAATGCTTTTAAACAATGCATTGCAGCTCATGCAGCATGCATTCATGCCGCTAATCGCATTTGATGCACAATAACAAGCACTGCATAATGCGAATGAGTCCTAAAACTAAACAAAAATGTTTCAGCTTTAGATATACCTTAACACAAAACAAACAGATCCCGAATTCCATTGCTCTGGACAGTGGTGGGATTCTGAGTCACAACCATTGGTCACCATGTGGTCCAATAACTTCCAAACCAATCAGGGTCATACAGAATGGGATTACATCGGTTCGCAGCGAGTTATAAGAAGACTTCACAGAACTCACACAGTTTCAATATAGTTCAGATCCCAACACTCCTCTGGAGTCAACATCAAATGCTGAGATGTACATACACCACTTGTCACAAAGCCCTGACCCCAACCCCCCCCCCCCCCCCTAATACCCTCCTTCCCAAGTTATCTGGGCGATCGCTGTAGATATCCCCTTTCATACATCACGGAAGGTTTTGAAACTCTGAGTCTCAAGAGAAAACAAGAACAAAATCAGAATAGTGTTTCCACACTGGTACAGAGGGATGCATGGATACATTCCTATAGGTAACACTTCAAGTTATTCATCAGCCTGTCTCCTGGCGTCAACATCAAACTAAACGCGATTCCAGGCAGCCTGCCTATGACTTGCCTCAAGAAGACAGGTTTAATCTTGCCGTTTCTTTATTGATGTGCAAAATAACAGCTAGAGATGCAGAACCTGACAGTTGTGTGTTATTAGATTGGTGGCCAGCCATTGCTCAAAGTGAGGGGCCCCCGGAGCCCAACATGAAGTTATGTGGCTAAAAGTTCTAAGCTAGGGGACCGGGCCAAAGTCTTCTGTGAGGGACCACAGGGGTCATCCACAGAAGGATATCTAGCAATAGGGAATCCTTCTTCGATATCAACATCATCCCTTCTTATGTGGCCACCGAGTGTCTCCTCTACACAAACAGGGTCGTGCGTGGTGAAACGGGCAAGCTTGTGTTTGTGTAGCCCGCATGACTGAATGACAAGGGATGTTGACGGTTAAAGCAAGTAATGAGGTCCTATTACACCAAATGGACAAATAACAAGACACCAGCCATGGATTTTTTAACCCCACTGTGAGCGCTCTGCGTGAAGAGCCATCGTTCTGTTAGAGATGGCCGAGTCGGCTGCAGGCAGCTGGGATGAAGGACGTGATTCTCTCTGCCCAAATAAGCAGCGGCGTTGCTGGAGCCAGCAGTGCTTGGCTCCTGCCTACCGGTTTAAGCATCCTTTTCTTCTTAGGAATCCGGTCCTTTTCCCAGCTTTCCTGGCACTCATTACAATCTGCGCCCAGTATTACCATGCCCAGCAGATGCCTCCAAATACCTGTCAAACACTATATCTCTCTTGGAACCCCTCTGCCACCTCATGTCCGAATTTCTTTGTTAGCAGCCATCTCCTGGCACCATGAACTTGGCATCATGTCTAGAACTTCTCCCTGACCCCTTGAACTCTTTAAATTTTAATTCCAGTTTCTGAGACCCATCAATCTAATTCAACACACATCTACACAGCTTGTCAACAAGTAGGATCTTATTTTCAGACAGAACACCCTCCATGCACCCTTTGTTCCTTCAGCTCCTGAAAGTTCACTTTCTTCCTCAGCCTGCCACACTCTCATGGCTACGAAGCCTGGCACCTACAGCAATGTTCTCCAGCGTGCCGCTGCTGCCCCCTCCATTGGCATGCAGTGTACGTAGCAGCCTCTGCCCCCCTTTGGGCAGATTTCTGCTCCCTGTGCAGGGATTGAGCTGAAATTCCAACAGGTGACACCACCTCATTCATCCATGTCACAGCCCCCCGTTCCTCGCCAGCCAGAAGACATCAGCAACTCGCACCTTTTTTATTTGTTTTACCATGCATTTCTAGCAAAGTTGAGGACTGGGCACAGCAAGATAGAGCTGTGGGTGGACAGATTCACAAGCATTCGAGTACAAAAGCAACCTGCGCCGACATCCAAATCCGATTCCTCAACAGCAGACGGTAGCTGCCACCCATCCAACATCCTCTTGTAACCTCCGGAGCCAGAGGAGATACCTGCACAGGGAGGCAGAGGAGACACCTGCACAGGGAGGCAGAGGAGACATTTGCACAGGGAGGCAGAAGAGACATCTGCACAAGGAGGCAGAGGAGACACCTGCACAAGGAGGCAGAGGACAAACCAGCATACACACATCGGCTCCGGAATGCTCGCCGTAACTCTAAACTGCACAAGGTCATCCCCTGCCGTAACCCCCATCAAGGCACAGAGCCATACAAGACGCCCTCATCCAGCAGTTCACTTTGAAACAAAGTAAAGGATGATTTTTTTTTTCTCCTACCTCTGCTGAGCAGGATACAAGTGAGCAGCAGCAGTTCCAGCCGGCAAGGCTTCATCCCCAGCAGCATCACCGCGGACACAAGAGAACAATGTTGGATTCAGCCGTTTCCCCCCTCTGCACCGGGAGGGGGGTTATTGGTCCCTGGATCCTTGCAGCGCTTGGCTCAGATTGCATCCAGCCTCGGCGGCTCTTGAGCAGCACAAACACACTGACTGTATAGCAGCAGCAGCATCTTCTCTCCTGTGTGTGGCTGCCTCAGCTCTGAGCACCTCCCTCCCTCCTCCAGGCAGAGACAGGGGCAGAGCTGAAATTACTCAGTGCTGAACGTTTAGGAGCGATCTTACTTTCTGGGGGCCGATTCGCTAAAGGATAGGCATTTACGCTGGCACACCCAACCAAATTAACCGTATGCTCACCAAATTTATTGTGCGAACAGGCAACGACGAACATACGCACAATTTTTTTTGCACATTGAGTAAAAAATGCCACAATTATAGTCATGTAGCATTTTTTATTTGGGTCTTTTTTTTTTTTTTGCTTTTTTTTTAACGGTGCATAGTTGTCTGTGGGACAACGTACAAAGATCTGTAATGCGGTGATTCGTTCAAAGCCTTAAAAAAAAGTGAAAATTTTACATGTTAGTGCAGTAATTTACGCATTTACACATGTACAGTATAAGCAAGTACATACGAGCATATATGCGTAAATTGAAACACTGGCAGCTAAAGGAGGATGAAGAATTTGACAGAAACGCACATTTACGAGCCTGTACGTGTGTATACGGAAGGTCCCGAACCACTTGACCTCCGGAAGGTTTACCCCCCTTCATGAGCAGTTCATTTTTTGCTATACAGCACTGTGTTACAATAACTGACAATTGCACGATCATGCGACACTATACCCAAAAAAAATGTATTTTTTTTTCTTTTTCCCCACAAATAGAGCTTTCTTTTGGTGGTATTTGATCCCCTCTGCGTTTTTGTTTTTTGCGCTATAAACGAAAAACAGTCTATGATACATTTATTTTTTACTTTCTGCTATAAAACATATAAAAAAAAATGTAAAAAATCGAATTTCTTCATTATTTAGGCCAATATGTATTCTGCTATATATTTTTGGTAAAAAAAAATCCCAATAAGGGTATTAATTGGTTTGTGCAAAAGTTATAGGGTCTACAAACTATGGGATATATTTATGGAATTTTAAATTATTTTATTTTTATTTATTTATTATTATTTTACTAGTAATGGCATTGATTAGCCACTTAGAGCGGGACTGCAATATTGCAGCAGACAAATCGGACACTAACTGACACTTTTTTGGAAAACATTGACACATATAGAGTGATCAGTGCTAAAAATAGGCACTTTCACTGTACTAATGACACTGGTTGGGAAGGGGTTAACATCAGGGGCGATCAAGGGGTTAACTGTGTGCCTAGACTGTGTTTTAGTGTAGTGTGGGAGGTACTTTTACTAGGGGAAGGCATGGATCCGTGTCCCTGCTTTGCAGGAACACAGGATCCATGCCTTCTGTACTGACAGAATGGTAATCTACCTTGTTTACATAGGCAGACTGACGTTCAGCCTATGTACCGAATGATCAGCGGGTGCCTGTGGACATCGAGTCCATGGGACTTGCTGATCGGCTCCTGCTGTGCGCCCGCTACCAGGAAGTTCAGGATCACATATATTAGGGATCGACCGATAATCGGTTTGGCCGATAATTGGTGGCTGATATTCACTTTTTTGAAAGTATCGGTATCAGCCACAAACTTGGCCGATATGAACGATATTTATTTAGGGTAGGGCTGCCCCCGGAGGGGAAGGGGGGAATGGGAGCGCTGCCTGATTACACAAAGAGCAGGGTTCCTCTGCTTACCCTGCGCAGGCGCTCTCATACGAAGTCCTGCCTCCTGGACATGCTCCTACCTATGATAGCCAGCACACTGGTGACTTCTATCATAGGAGGCGGGACTTCGTATGAGAGGGCCTGTGCCGGGTAAGCAGAAGAACCCTGCTCTTTGTGTAATCAGGCGGCGCTCTAATCCCCATGTACTGATCACTCTGCATTGGATAGCGGGCACTGGTCAGGTCACTCTGCATTGATGAGGGCACTGGTCACTCTGCATTGATGGGGGCACTGGTCACTCTGCATTGGATGGGGGCACTGGTCACTCTGCATTGATGGGGGCACTGGTCACTCTGCATTGTTGGGGGCACTGGTCACTGCATTGATGGGGGCACTGATCACTCTTCATTAATGGGGGCACTGGTCACTCTGCATTGTTGGGGGCACTGGTCACTCTGCATTGGATGTGTGATTGAATGTGCAGAATATCGTCCGATACCGATACGTTGTGACCAAAATATCGGTATCGGTATCGACCCTGGAAAAACCATATCGGTCTATCTAACATATATATATATATATATATATATATATATATATACACACATGATTCTGCACAGCGCAGCCACCCTGCTATAGGGCAGTCGAAAAGTGGTTAAAACAGCAGAAAAAAAATATAAAGTCAGCAACTACAAATACTATAGCTGATGACTTTTAATAAAAGGACACTTACCTGTCCAGGGATCCAGCACCATCCCCACCTAGGCTAGTCTTTGGGTTTCTGACGCAGGCATCTTTAGTGTGGGAAGTCGGATGTGACAGCTTGCCTCTTCACAGCATTCTTCCTACTGCGTGTGTGCAAAACATGCTGCACTTTGTAGATACGCTATGTGAATGGCCCTGCAACCTTTTGTGACCAGTGACGTGTCCTGGAAAGCTGTAGGTGAGAGTGGGAGTCAACTTCCGCTAGGATCTCCTTGGCAAACTAGGTACCCCCCCCCCCCCAAAAAAAATAAAATGATATGCCAAATGTGGTAGAGACATCATGTTGTAGAGACATATACAAGTTATTACATCAGTGTGCAAAAGGCCTTACTGTGCGCCAGAGGCATAACTAGAACCTTTAGGGCCCTGGTGCAAGAAACCGTGATGGGCCCCCCTGACACCCCCCTTTCCATCCGAGCCCCAGGCTTCTAATTTTGGAAGGGCATCCATGGACATCCTCCCAGAACCCTGCCTCCCATGTGCCCACTGGGGCATGCATTCAGAGCACTCTGCGACTGCTGTGTCCTGGATAATTACAGATCACGGTAAAGGGTAAATTACAGCAGCCCTTTACCATGTGATCAGGTGATCCCATGTAAACAGACTTGCCGTTTATCAGCAGCCCTTTCCTCCCATGCTGTGTCTGTCTAAGGAAAGGTGAGCCATTAAGTGGCAAGAATGTCAGTGCATTGTACACGGATAATCAGTGCTTTGATCATCAGTGCCCCCCAGTACAGCCTATCAGTGCCACCTATCAGTGCTCATCAATGCCGCGTATTAATGGTTATAAATGCCGCCTATTTGTGCTCATCAATGCTGCCTATCAGTGCCCATCAGTGCCACCTATCGGTGCTCATCAATGCTGTCTATCAGTGTCCATCAGTGCTGCCTATCAGTGCTCAATGCCCATCAGTGCCACCTATCAGTGCTCATCAATGTTGTCTATCAGTGCTCAATGCCCATAAGTGCCACTTATCAGTGCCCATTAATGCCTCCTATCAGTGCTCATCAATGCACATCAGTGCAGCCTGTCAATGCCCATCAATGCTGCCTATCAGTGCCCAACAGTGCAGCCTATCAGATTGAATCAGTGCTGCCTATCAGTGCTCAATGTTCATTAATGCCATCTATCAGTGCTCATCAATGTTGCCTATCAGTGCTTATAAATGCCCATCAGTGCCACCTATCAGTGCTCATCAATGCCACCTATCGGTGTCCATCAGTGCCACCTATCAATGCTGCTTATCGGTGCTCAATGCCCATTAGTGTCACCTATTAGTGCTCACCAATGCGACCTATCAGTGCTCATCAATGTCACCTATCAGTGCTCATCAATGCCGATCAGTGCCGCTTTTCAGTGCTCATCAATGCCCATCAGTGCTGCCTACCAGTGCCCATCAATGCTACCTATCAGTGCTCATCAATGCACATTAGTGCTGCCTATCAGTGCCCAGCAATGCTGCCTACCAGTGCCGCCTATCGGTGTCCATCAGTGCTGCCTATCAGTGTTCATTGCCTATCAGTGCCACCTATCAGTGCTTGTCAATGCCACCTATCAGTGCTCATCAACGCCCATCAGTGCCACCTATCAGTGCTCATCAATGCTGTCTATCAGTGTCCATCAGTGCTGCCTGTCAGTGTTCAATGCCCATCAGTGCCACCTATCAGTGCTCATCAAAGTCGCCTATCAGTGCTTTTTAATGCCCATCAGTGCCAATTTTAAGTGCTTATTAGTGCCACCTATCAATGTCTATCAGTGCCACCTATCAGTGCTGCCTATCTGTGTTTAAAGTCCATTAGTGCCACTGCCACTTATCAGTGCTCATCAATACCACCTATCAGTGTTCATCAATGTCCATCAGTGCCATCTATCAGTGTTCATCAATGCTGCCTATCAGTGCCCATCGGTGCAGCCTGTCAGTGCTTATCAATCCCAGTTATCAGTGCCCATTAATACACAATAAATGCTGCACTATGTGAATGCTAAATGACTATACAATCAGAATATAACAATATCAAAATAATAATTAAAAGTGCATAAATATAGTGAAAAATTGTCCAACATGTAGTGAAATATTGTCCAACATAAATGTGCAATCACCATATAACAATGAAAGAGTCCATGCAAATGATTGATTGCAATGAAAATATAAAGAAAAAAAGAAAAAAAATCAAGAAAAACACACAGTGCTTGATCCGCCGTGCAATTCCTTCTCAGTGCAAAAAAAAAAAATAGTGTGCCACCTCGATGTGCTCCCCCCCACCAGGAATATTCTCACCTGGGGTAATGTGATCTCCGTGATTAAGCGTGATCCAAACCAGCTTTTTAGCCCACTGTTGGTCTATATGCACATTCTGAATGGTGCAGCGGCGTGCCAAGAAGGGGGGGCCTGGGCTTATGACGCACTTCCTCACGGCCGAGTCCACCAGAATTAGGGATGGGTACCTGCCAAAAATAGTTTAAAAAAACGTGGCACGGGGGGGGGGGGGGGGGGGCAAACAGATAGGCGGAGGTTCCAATTTTGGGTGGAGCTCCGCTGTAATGACATCGGATGTATGGTTGGGGTCATTAACCTGCTGCAGAATAAATTTGTGGCAACACACCTCCTTGATGGTATGGCATGATGGATAAGTAGCTACCTGTATTTCTCAGCATTAGGGACACCATTGATCCCAACCAAATCTCCAACTCCATTTGCAGAAATGCAGTCCCAACCTTTCAACGAACCTCCATAATGCTTGCAGACACTCATTATTATACCGCTTTCCAGATCTTCAGTGAACAAACTGTCTCCTGCTACAGCCAAATATTTCCCATTTTGACTCATCAGTCCAGAACACCTGTTGCCATTTTTCTGCACCCCAGTTCCTGTGTTTTCATTCATAGTTGAGTTGCTCAGCCTTGTTTCCATGTTGGGGGTATGGCTTTTTGACCACAATTCTTCCATGAAGAACCCTTCTGGCCAGACTTCTCGAACAGTAGATGGGTGTACCTGGGTCCCACTGGTTTTTGCCAGTTAAGTGCTGATGGCACTGCTGGACATCTTCCAATGTCGAAGGGAAGTAAGCATGATGTGTCCTTTATCTACTACAATAAGTTTTCTTGGTTGACCACTGCATCTTTGGTCTTCAACGTTGCCCGTTTCTTTGTGCTTCTTCAAAAAAGCTTGAACAGCGCAGTGTGCTTTAAAATCTTTGCCTGGGAGAGACCTTGCTGATGCAGTAGAACTACCTTGTCTTTTCAGTCTAGCCATGGTGTATTATCTGTGACATGAAACTGTCCTCTACAACTTCACCTTAGTAGCAGAGTTTGGCTGTTCCTCACCCAAATTTAAGCCTGCTACACAGCTGTCTCAGTTATTGACTGTGTTTCAACCTACATATGACATTGATGCTCATTAGCTACTGCTTGGTATAATTGGTTAATCATACACCTAACTCTAATCCTACAAAATCCCTGACTTTGTGCAAGTGTAAGGCCTTGTGCACACAGGGCGTTTTTACAGCTGCTTTTAGGACATTTTTTAGACATGTTATTTTATGGCCTCATGCATACATAGGCTTTTAGAAGTTGTACGTGGCATAGGCATATTCAAGCTGTAAAAAAAACCCAGGGCCAGCGCGTTCTGGAGCAGCAGCGTTAGGCTGTAAAAACGCCTGACGCTGCTAAAGGCTGCATACATTCTTAGAACACATCAGACGTTTTTAACCACCTCCCACCCGGCCATTGTACATATACGGCCGGGTGGGAGTCTCGTCCTTCTGAATGGACGTTCCGGAACGTCCTTCAGAAGGAGCGAGATCGCGCCGCCGTGTGCACGCGCAGCGGCGCGATCTCGATGTGCCTGTGTCCCTCGGACACAGCGCAACAAGATGCGTCAGGAGGGCCCTGTGATTGGCCCTCCTGATCACATGACGGCTGTGTCCAATCACAGCCGTCATGCAATGTAAATACAGCCGTTGTAACGGCTTCGATCTCTTCTCCTCCCTGACAGATCCTGTCAGGGAGGAGAAGAAGAGGATCGATACTGGAGCTGGGGTGATCAGTGAGTATTTCTAAGTACTCACTGATCACAGGGGGGGTCTGTGCTGGTAATCAGAACATTGATTACCAGTGCAGCCCTGGGGGGGGTTGGGTGCCACCAGGGATGCCCACCCATGACCACCAGGGATGCCCACCATGGCCACCAGGGATGGCAAACAGCCTGCCAGTGGTGCCCTCCTATCAGTGCTGCCCACCAATGCCATATATCAGTGCTGCCCACCAGTGCCCTTTATTGCCATCCACCAGTGCCGCCCACCAGTGCCCATTATTGCCCACCAGTGCTGCCTATCAGTGCCCATCAGTGCCCCCCATCAGTGCCCATCAGTGCCCCCCATCAGTGCCAATCAGTGCCGCCCATCAGTGCCGATCAGTGCCACCTATCAGTGCCCATCAGTGCCCATCAGTGCCGCCAATCAGTGCCCATCAGTGCTGCCTATCAGTGCCCATCAGCACTGCCTATCAGTGCCCACCAATGCTACATATCAGTGCTATCTATCAGTGCCACATATCAGTGCCCATCAGTGCTGCATATCAGTGCTACCTATCAGTGCCCATCAGTGCTGCATATCAGTGCCACCCCATCAGTGCCACCCAATCAGTGTCTCCTCATCAGTGCCTGTCAGTGCGGCGTCATCAGTGCTCATCAGTGCAGGAAAAAACGTATCTATTCACAAAATTTTATAACCTAAACAAAAAACTTTTTTTTTTTTTCAAACTTTTCGGTCTTTTTTTATTTGTGCACCAAAAAAGAAAAAACCTGGCAGTGATCAAATACCACCAAAAGAAAGCTCTATTTGTGGGGAAAAAATGACACAAATTTGGTTTAGGTACAATGTTGCATGATGGCGCAATTGTCATTCAAAATGCAACAGCGCTAAAAGATGAAAATTGGTCTGGGAAGGAAGGGGGTTTAAGTGCCCAGTATTGAGGTAGTTAAGCTGTAGTAGTTGGATTTGAAATTGGAAAATAGAAGAAGGCAGAGAAAGGCTGCTAAACACTAACACTGCTAAACGTGGCTAAAACATGCATTAACGCCAATGCAAAACGCTTCTAAAAGCACGTTTTTACAGCTGCTTTTTCCTGGCGTCAGAACTGGCTTTGCAGCTCGTTTTTTCAAACGCCCTGTGTGCATGAGGCCTAAGATTTGAAGCTGGTTTAAAGCCAAAGGGTAGTCACATCAAATATTGATTTGATTTAAAATTTTCTTCTGTTTACTCACTTTGCATTTTGTAAATTTATAAAAATAAACAATTAAAATATACATTTTTGAAAGCATTCTTACTTTACAGCATTTCTTCACACCTGCCTAAAACTTTTGTACAGTACTGTAAATTTAAAATGTAAAAAATAAAATATTAATTCAAATAAATTAATAATACACTATATCACCAAAAGTATTGGGACGCCTGCCTTTACACACACATGAAATGTATTGGCATCCCAGTCTTAGTCCATAGGGTTCAATATTGAGTTGGCCCAACCTTTGCAGCTATAACAGCTTCGACTCTTCTGGGAAGGCTGTCCTCAAGATTTAGGAGTGTCTATGGGAATGTTTAACCATTCTTCCAGAAGTGCATTTGTGAGATCAGGCACTGATCACTGAAGTTGGACGAAAAGGCCTGACTCACAGTCCCAGCTCTAATTCATCCCAAAGGTGTTCTGTCGGATGAAGTCAAGTTCCTCCACCTCAAACTCACTCATCCATGTCTTTATGGACCAGGTTTGTAACAGTTCATATTGCGCTTTTGCTAGTTTGAAAAACATGATAAATTAGAGAGAAGGTTAGACCAATGATGATATATTATCTTTAAGTAGAGTTTGCCATTTGGTTGCCCCACCCCTCCCGGCATCTAAAATCTCTACAGCAATCCGGGAGTGAGATCTTCTTGCCATAGTCCCTGTTCCTATTCTCATCCACGTGGAAGTTTTCACACTTCATAAATTATACATATACTGTAAAAAATCTAGAAGTGAGGTTTAGCTGGCATAAAACTCTCCAGTATCCACCAGACACTGAAATATCAGTTTTACTTGAACTATTCCTTTAAGCACTTGCTGACCAGCCGCCATATAACTACGTGTAATAACAGTTATAGAGCTGCAGGTCAGCAGGTTCCCGTGAATCGACATGCCTGTACGGAGGTCCGCAGGAGCAATCCTGGGGGCCCACTCGCCAGCGGGGAAGCCGATCCATGGGGCCGGCGGTCGTGATTGCCACCGGGCACCCGCGATCATTCCCTGTGAAGAGAGAACGGTGGTCTGCTGTTGTAAACACAGCAGACCGTTGTTCTCACGGGAATCAATACAGAGCTCCTGTAATCCTCCAATTTACGAACACAGGTCTCTGTATTGATTTAATATGCCCATCCCCCCCCCCCCCCCCCACAGTTAGGAAGCACTCTCCTAGGCTCACACTTAGCTGTGTTAACCCCTTCCCTGCCAGTGTCATTATTACAGCAACAGTGCATATTTTCAGCACTGATTACTGTAGTAATGTCACTGGTCCCCCCAAAATTGTCAAAAATGTCAGTTAGGGGTCCGATCTGTCCGCCGCAATGTCGCAGTCTCGCTAAAAATCAAAGAACACCGCCATTACTAGTAAAAAATAAATACTGGTACATAAAAATTACATAAATCTTTCCCCTTGTTTGTAGATGTGATAACGTTTGCGCAAACCAATCAAAATACGTTTATTGGTATTTTATTTTTTACCAAAAAAAAATGTAGCAGAATACAAATTGGCCTAAAAGTATGAAAAAAATTAGATTTTTAAATTTTTTTGGGAATGTTATAGAGCAGAAAGTGAAAAATATTGTTTTTTTTTGTTTTTCAGAATTGTTGCAATTTTTTTGTTTATAGCACAAAAAATAAAAATCACACAGGTGATTAAATACCACCAAAAGTAAAGCTCTATTTGTAGGAAGAAAAAGACATCAATTTTATTTGGGTACAGCGTCGCACGACTGTGCAATTGTGGGTTAAATGAATGCAGTGCAAAAAATGGCCTGCTCATTAAGGGGGGAAATCTTCCGGTCCAGAAGTGGTTAAGATAAGGAAACTGTAAAGAAATGAGAAATGAATTACATACTATGCACAATAATTGCAGCAGCACACTCTCCGTCATCCACCTAAAACTGAAATGTGGGTCTTGGGGGAGCTGGGGGTTCAAAGTGATTTAGCCCAGAACTGTGACTGAAGAAATGTTAATGGTAAGGTGCACGAGAGGTATAACTCCGCCTATAACTCAAATATCACTTTTGGGTGGATTGACCTTTTAAAGAGCTTGGAGATCTTTACCGGTTCATAATAACGAAATATAAGATGTGAATTATGATGCGCTCGGTCCTGTCTGAAAGCAGGGACTTCCTGAGACTGTAGAGCCAGACATCGTTCCTGGAAATCACGGTCAGCCGGCCACTATAAATAACATTTTAGAGGAATTCTAGAGGAAAAAAAAAGCATTAAGAACATTTATATTTTTTATTTGGCTCTTTTGCACATAGGACACTCACAAAACTCAAGGTCACTGGAAGCTTTTTATATCCATCTCTCCACTCTGAATAGATTGGATCCTGACATTATTAATAAAAGCTTTATTTAACAGGGAGTCCACAAGCCCATCAGCACCCATTATTTTCTCTCTAAAGGTTGGAATCTGTTTGCTACAGTTTACTGCTCTCTGAATATCGCTCTCTCCACCAGCTGTTTAAATAAACCCGTTACTTCTTTGTTCATCCTGAGAAGGCAAAGTTATGTTTTTCTATCCGATGCACTTCTCTTCTGCACCCACTAGCGGCACACTTCCATGCTTTGTGCCTCACATACTCTATAAATCCACTTCATTTTGCTGCTTTTCTTATATTTACGTTTCATGTTGAGCCTACCATCAGTTTTTTGTTTTACAGACACGAAAATATTGGTATTAATCTACATGGAATCCTAACACAAAAATAGTTTTAAATGCCATGTGACGCAGTCACTAGTGAATCTTCGGGTGACAGATTTTGGAATCATGCTGGGAATCAGAGACAGAGAAATTAAATATCGGCGGGGATAGGACCCATGGCATTTGGAGCTTATTCAGGCCAATTTGTGTGTTTTCATTAGGTTTTTTGCTGTGCTGTTGGCTACGGGCCAAGAATATATTTTTTTGTATCGTGTGTGTTTTCGGAGAACTTCAGCCTCTGTTTCAATTTTACCCAAATCCGATAACTCAACACAGCGCTGTTTTGGTTTTGCTCATCTTATAGCGTTGATGTTATATGTGCACTTTGTATTCTTTCTGTTACTGTAAGCGCTTTCGGTGCTACTAAATTAATGCACATACTGTAATTTCTCCAATAAAAATATTGAACAGGAAAAAATACCGTATTTGCCGGCGTATAAGACGACTTTTTAACCTCAAAAACTTTCCCCAAAAATAGGGGGGGTCATCTTATACGCAAAGTATAAAATGTGAGGCCCAAAACATCCCTAATCTCTCAACCCGCTGGATGTGCGGTCATAATGTATGTACCGTAGCGGAAGACTACGGTTCTTTACATGGCCCAAAACAAACATCCCTATTGTGAAAAGAGAAATAGGTGCGCGAACCTTTATTGAGAAAAAGGAGTGAAAAAAAGCAGCACTGAAAAATTATAAATATGTGAGGGGTTGTAACAAATGAAAAACATCAATTACAGAGTGCGCTAAAAAATTATGGAACACAAATATTCACAAAAATGGTGATTGCTGATGTCCAGCTAAACACAAAGTCTATATTCTAAATGATGAGACTGTGCAAAAATCTTGAAAATCCAAAAAATATAGTGAGGTTGGGGAGTGATGAAGGATAAGGGTAACCTCTTCCCAAACGGTGATCCAGACAGTGCTCAAATGTACACGTGATGCACCCAGTGTTAAGAAGGGACTCTTACCAGATGATGGAGAGATGCAAACATATAGTGTATAATCCTGGAGTCCGTTAGGTCAGCTTATAGGAGAGAATTCACAATAGGAATAAAAGCGACCATCTGCTTCCAAAGTGTAGGGATCTAGAGGCTTCCACTCAAGGGGATATCGCCACCAAGAACATGCCCAAGGAAGAGAAGGGGACTATAGTGCATTACCTCACTTTATTGAACCAATAAGAAAGAGTAACACTTACATTGTCAGGAGAAAAAACAGCATATGTAAATTTTGGATCGAGGACCTCTGCAGTAGTCCGGGATCATAGGCAACACGGCTAGCTCCCCCCGACACGTTTCCACTAACAAGTCGGCTTCTGGGACTGGAGCTCCAGTCCCAGAAGCCGACTTGTTAGTGGAAACGCGTCGGGGGGAGCTAGCCGTGTTGCCTATGATCCCGGACTACTGCAGAGGTCCTCGATCCAAAATTTACATATGCTGTTTTTTCTCCTGACAATGTAAGTGTTACTCTTTCTTATTGGTTCAATAAAGTGAGGTAATGCACTATAGTCCCCTTCTCTTCCTTGGGCATGTTCTTGGTGGCGATATCCCCTTGAGTGGAAGCCTCTAGATCCCTACACTTTGGAAGCAGATGGTCGCTTTTATTCCTATTGTGAATTCTCTCCTATAAGCTGACCTAACGGACTCCAGGGTTATACACTATATGTTTGCATCTCTCCATCATCTGGTAAGAGTCCCTTCTTAACACTGGGTGCATCACGTGTACATTTGAGCACTGTCTGGATCACCGTTTGGGAAGAGGTTACCCTTATCCTTCATCACTCCCCAACCTCACTATATTCTTTGGATTTTCAAGATTTTTGCACAGTCTCATCATTTAGAATATAGACTTTGTGTTTAGCTGGACATCAGCAATCACCATTTTTGTGAATATTTGTGTTCCATAATTTTTTAGCGCACTCTGTAATTGATGTTTTTCATTTGTTACAACCCCTCAAACATCCCTATTAATATCTAAGCAGGGTAAGTGCACAGGGTGTAATCTCTCAACATGCTGGATGTTTGGTAATACAGTACCGGTATGTACCATAGCTTCGGCTACATACAGTATACCGCGCTGAGCCAATCACTGTGAGCGATGTATTCTATTATTGAATACAAAGCCAGCTCGGACTGGCTCAGTCAGAGAGAGTAACATCACCAGCCCGCCTCTCTGACTCCGCCAATCCGGGCTTTGTATTCAATAACAGAATACATCACTCACCGTGATTGGCTCAGCACGGTATACTGTATGTAGCTGAAGCTACGGTACATATTGGTACAGGATTCCCGCACATCCAGCGTGGTAAGAGATTACACCCTGTGTACTTACCCTGCTTGGAGATTAATAGGGATGTTTGTTGTAGGCCATGTAAAGTACCGTAGTCCTCACATTTTTATACTCCACTACAGTACATACATTATTACCGCACATCCAGCGGGTTGAGAGATTAATAGGAACGTTAGTTTTGGGCCATGTAAAGTAGTCCTCACATTTTATACTCCTCGCAACGGTACAGAAGGGGGGTCATCTTATACGGCGATTATAGCCCAAAACATATGTTTTAACTTGAAAATTAGGGGGTCGTCTTATACACCAGCAAATACGGTATATTTTTTTTTCCAGCAAAGTCAATGCATGTATTCTTTATTGCATTGGCTGAGGGGCATGTATGTTTATTTGTATCAGTTGTATAAATCTTGTTTGAATCAGTTGTATCAATATCACATCAATTTGCACAAAGCAGCGTGGGGTTTTTTTGGCCACATTTGGGTTGCCAATGACAATAACATTCACGAAAATCCTAAAGTGCAGTCTTAAAGTGATTGTAAACGATTATCTTGTAAAACAACACATTCAGTTTGATAAAGAAATGAAAGGCAAAACATTTTTGAAAAGATATAAAAACAACATTATAAATACTTTTTTTTTTAATGTGATCACATTTACTCTGTTTTCAGCTGCATGAGAGCTGGGGGAGGAGAAGCAACAGGACACTGAGCTTCTCCGTGAATGGCTGTGCAGCAGGGGGGATGTCAGGGCAAGTCTGATTATTGGAGGAGAGCAAATGGAGTTCCCAGCATAGCTAGAGAACTGATCACAGTGTGCTCTCCTGCTTTGTGTGGTCCGTTTTTAATAGGAAAGCAAGGGGACTAGCAGGAACACCAGGGATTTCACATAAAGGAAGCAATACAATACAAAGAGGACAGGCTACTTTATCTTACAGGTACATGGTACAGCAGGCAAATATCAGGAATATGAAGTGTGGGGGTATAACAAACATTTTAACAATATTCTTAATATTCAAATAATATGTCCACTACGTAATAGCCCTGAAATCATTTTTTTTATTAAATCGTTTTTCACTGTGCTTTTCGGCCTCCTTGTGAGCTCCTGAACCTCCCCTTTTTTCCCCCACTTCCATTTGTTTGGAATAAGCAGTGCATGTTAGCAGTAGAGATGGCTTGGGCGTGTTCGAGATCCCACCTGCCTGATCCTGCCAGGAAGCCCACACTGCACTCTGCTAATCACAGATTGTCCACCGCAATATTGCAGTCCCATTATAAGTTGTTGATCACTGCCATAAGTAGTATAAAAAAAAAAAAATAAATAAAAATTCCATTATATACGTATACCATCAATTTATGCTTATTGGGATTTTTTTTATTAAAACATGTAGCAGAATACATTTTGGCGAAAATCTATGAAGGAAACTGATTTTTTTAAATGTTTTTGTTAGCTGTATTTGGGTATGGGTACAGTGTTGCATGACCGAGCAATCGCCAGGTGGGGGGGGGGGGGGGGAGAGGTTTAGGCCCCCAGAATTTTAAGGGAGAATAGTTAGAAATAGAGTTGCGCTTAAAATGTTGAAAGGAAAACAAAGTCCATCCAATCACAAAGTGCACTATTCATCACCCGAATATTGTGTGATCCCAAGTGAAAAAGACCTCCACCTAATAGATTGGCTGCTTACCAGCTAGTATTGACCTCCTGTCATGGAAGGTCTCTCTTACTTGTGGCTTTAAACCAAGCCTGGGCCTCTGTTCAATCAAGGGGACTTAAGTTGAAGAGAACAGTACCCGCCACTCTTGATTAGACTCGGTTACGTATAACTGTAAAAGAGATAAAGCTTCCAAAGCATAACATTTTTAAAACGTGTATTGAGAATAGTGAAAGTTTCACTTACAGGATACACTCTAAAAACATGCATGAATAAAAGCCGCCCTTCTGGGACCTGCACAAACGCAGTGACGTCAGCACGTCGCTGTGTGTTTTATGTCATTGAATTATGAACAACTAAAAGCATCTTAGACTCATCTTCTGGTTTTGGCGCTCCTTTCTATATTTCTATAAGAAGCGAAAATTCCCCTAGAGGCGGGACTTTATAGGCAAAAAACCATCAAAAAAGTAAGAGTATGTACAACAATGTAAAAAAACTAATTATATCAATTTATTCAAGTATAGAAAAATCATATAGGGTTACAAACAATATGAGATTAAAAACAATGTTGGTACATGCGGTAATGATACATCAAAATGGAAAAAGCTGAACCACAAAGGCGTGAAGGATC
Organism: Pelophylax lessonae; assembly: GCF_965119305.1. NCBI lineage: Eukaryota > Metazoa > Chordata > Amphibia > Anura > Ranidae > Pelophylax > Pelophylax lessonae. The sequence goes on along the minus strand of NC_138779.1, from coordinate 49,927,151 downwards.
TCCCAAAGAAACAAAGATCTGACGCATTTCGGGTACAACCCTTTATCTGAAAGGTCAATTGGGGTTCACTTCATGTGTCAGTTTTCCAGAAGTTCAAAGCCGCATGTGTAAAAAGATGCAGTGGTTCGAAAGAAACCGCAGCATTAGTAGGAAGCGCGCCATAAAAGAGAAGGGCTGTTACATAGAAGTCCCCCCATCATCCTTCAAATATGGAAGGAGAAGGGTGGGATCAATAATATTGAAGCCAGATAGTAGTTGGAGTACTTGATTGGATGGTATTGTGCTGGAGCCCTCCGTGGCCTATCCCGCAAGGATCTCACAGAGTAGGTGGACAAAGGATTTGTACGGATATCTGAGATTCGCATATGGTTCTTTGTGGTGTCGAAGAAGTAGTATCGAAGAAATAGGGAAATAGATGCTGGAAGAAATTCTCCTTCCACGAATTATGCGAACCTTGATGGACCAAAGGCCATAAGAGTAGGGGAAGGCTCGATCACAGCGTAGCGGAGTGCAGGCTTCTCCCGGCGCGGCCTAATATATTCTATATTTCTTTGGTCTCCGTCCACAAACAAACACCTTATTATATTTCTATTTATAGGAGGGGATTGTGTTTGGATATGTTACTTCAGTCACGCTTCCTTTAGAATGAGCCCGGATGGGAGCCGCTGCGCCGCACACAAGCCTTTGTGACATTACACTATTTATCTAATATAAAAACATAAGCCGTTATCTCCATTTACAGGATCACATAAATCATACTACAAGCTGAAGAGTTTGTCGGAGGTAAAAATATATGTAATTTTTTAGAAGTGGCGTTTCAGTTTTTGTGGTGCGGACATATAACTTCCTGATTGCAGTAGAGGGGATTTATCAAGTGCCTTCTGGGGTAAACTGGGGTGAACTGATTTGTGGGTTTTGTCTGTGACCTGTGCATCGTCTGTACATGATGGCCATGGCTGCGGTCAGCTTGTCCAGTGCCAGGAGTGACCTTAATGAGCACAGAGTGCAGGCCTCTGGGAGATGTTGCTGATTTTTACCCAGAACCCTTTTCTCCTTTCAGATTGGCTGATTCACCTATGTGTCCATAACTATACAATATGATTGTGCAACCTCCATTACAGTAGTTTTAACAAAACTATTTTATGCGGACAAAATTAATGCATCCTTTTAAACTTGTATCCAATTAGGCAGGTTTTTAGGCTCCACTCACACCAGCGCATTATGCTAGCGTGTTATTTGGCACGATTCTCATGTGAAAGCATAGAGCAGCCCATTGCCTTGCCTTACGTGCAACAAATGCGCCAAAAGAAACTGCACCTTTTCGGGCAGCGAGCTTTGTGCGTTTTGCCAACTAACAATGGCAGCACAAGCGCGAATCGTGTTTTTCAATGTGCAGATGTGAATGAGGACTTTATACTGCATAAAGTAGCTGTTGGAAGATTGTACAATCCCATTATATAGTATATGGTCAACTTTAGGGCTGTTTGCACTAGGTGCGTTGAGCTGCTTTGATTTTTCTCTGCATGCCATGTTCACAAGTGCATTGGCGAATTGCATTTATATGCGCCACAATGCACGAAACGTGTTACAGCGCACATCAGCATGTTGCAATCTGCTGTTGTACATAGTGCTAAATAACAGCCCCTTCTGTTATTTTTGTTAAATAAAGTTAAAAAAATAAAAGGGTAAACACTGCAATGCATCTAAGTGTGCATACACAACATACATCAGCGCACACGTGTTAATGGGTCCCATAGCATGTGCTCACCGATGTGAATGAGCCCTTAGAAGCATACAATTATGAATTTGATGATCATCACTTTTCTACCATTGCGTCCCATTCTACTGTACACTTTTTCCACACATTGCCTGCTCTTAAGTTGAAGGTTTCAGCCTATCATTGTCATATATATATATATATATATATATATATATATATATATATATACTCAAACTGTTATATAATGGGGTCAGATTGGGCACATGGATGTTTTTTGTTTTATAACCAATAATAGTAGAGAACAATACAACGCGCTGTGCTTTTCCTTGACATCGTTGTGGCCAGCGGTGTGCGCAAATACATTTCTGAATCAAGAACAGTCTCTGTAGATCTGAGGGGGACATGCAAGGAAAATAAAAAACAGCATCTATTTTTTATACATCAGAGGACACAGAGCCATATTCATTACCATATGGGTTATACGCCACCTTCAGGTGAATGGACACTTGCAAACAATGAGACAGAAAGTCCCTCTATATAACCCCTCCCACAAAGGAAGTACCTCCGTTTTTTCGTCAGTGTCTAAAAGGTGATGGTCAAGGTGGAGGACTTAAAGAAGGTTTTCTCAAAAGAAGAAGAAAGAAGATTATAATACATACCCGGAAGAAAGATCTCTGAATCTAAGGGGTTAGCAATCAGATCCATCCAAAAAAATCAAAGACTAAAAGGATAGTACGCGAGCCTCGGGAAAGCAGATACAAGGTTTTGCCTATAACGTTGTCCTTCTTATGCATTGGACCCTGGGATCCAGACCCTTGGTAAAACCAATCCTAAAGGCGTTCCGGCAGGGTGCTCTACAGGTCCAAAGGAGTGGCCCCTCAAAAAAAGGGGACCCAGTACTTGAAGGTCGGCAAGTGACAAAACTCACCGTGATGGGTAAAGATTTGATTCTTGTTACAAGACAGAATCCTGCGGCGAAAATATTTTTATGCATTGTTCCCTTTAAGATAACAGATACCAAGTGCCATGTTGGTATCTACAAGAGACAATAGGTGTTTTAGCTATGTCAAAGCATACCTGGTTTGTTTAAACATTTTTGCTCTCCATGTGCAAAACAGTTGGTGTATCAGCTATGTTAAAGCATACCTTGTTTGTTTAAAAACTCTGTGCTGGTCACCTTAAAGGTATCAGCTGTGACAAAGCACCTGTTTATTTTTCTCTCTCATGGGGTCTCCCTTCGGGGGAGCCCCACTTAGTACTCAGTGGGGGCTGTTTCGGCAGTCCCCCTGAAGAACGGGGTCAGTCTGGTTCCGGCCAGACAGACCATGAGTACCTCAAATCCCTGTCAGGAGTCTTGCGCCCCGGGGGATCGAGGTTCGGGTCCTACCTCTTCGGAGGGAAGACCATTTGTTCGCACACCCTGTGCACTTTTTGTGTTCCTCACGTTTGTGTGTGTGCACTTTTTTATGCACCGGGTGAAGTCTTTTGAGTGTGTTTCACATGCTACGGGCTTTAAAAAACCTGTTTATTTTTCGCCTTGGTGAGAAAGCGCCCACGCATCCGTCTCCTCAGAAAGCTCTGGTCAAGCAACGCCTTCTGTGGCATATCTGTGGCGAAGGATTATCTTTGCGTGCGTGCAAATCTTTGCCATTTAAACACAAGTGTATGCTTGAAGCAAGAGGGGCATGTCTGGACGCAATTGGTGTGCACGTAGGTGCCACGTAGCACGTCGCGCATCCACAGTACAACCACAAACGGCACGATTCTTAAACAAGTGTTTTCAACGCGCAAGCCTCTATCAGAGGCTGTAGGGAACACAGAGCAGCAGCAGCTGGGTTCTGTCAGTCACTATGGGTGTATGGTTACTGGCACAGTCAGGTTCTGTATCTTTAGGATAATCAGTACTGTGTGTGATAAGCTGTATAGTTTGACACAAGCCTTGAGTACACTAAAGTTAGTACCTCAAGTCTATCTTGCCTAAGAGCAATGTCCACCCGAAAAAGGGCTGGGGGCACAGCTGGAAGGGGCACTGTGGTGCCACCATCAGGCCTTGAAGGTCTAGGCGTGCTTCCTCTGTGTCTACTCTGCCTGAAGAGCCAGGCAATTAGCCAATCTGAGCCATTATGGTTGTCAGACATAGTAGCTACTCCTAGTGCTTCTGTCGCAACCTACGTCACTAAGGACGATTTGGCATCGGCAATAGCCAGCCTTGAGGGTAAGATTGCTGGCATAATTGCAGCATCGCAAGGAGGGAGGAAACGTAATAGATCCCCCTCACCTGAGCCATCCCCTTCAGGATTGGGCAGAGGATGTGGAAGAAGTATCTGTTAATGACCCTATAGAAGGTTAAGCTGAGGTTTCCACATCTGGGGAGTCAGAATTTGAGGAGTCATACTCAGCCTCTCAATCCCAGAGATTGTTAATTCAGTCTCTCACTGAAATGGTCTGGTTTGGATACAAATGACATCCCTTAGAGATGTCTGAAGTCTTTTTTCCTCTCTAGGCTCATTGTGCCCTCCTCATAGTCCTCAGGTTTTTCCCTTACATCCGCTCTTCGAGCAGGTAATATAAGCTGAATGGGATCACCCTGATAGGATTTTTGTTCCTCCTAAAGGTTTTCACTATTGTATCCTATAGAGGAAAAGTTCACTAAAAAATGGAGTATACCTACTGTGGACGCTGCCATTTCTTCCATTAACAAAAGTTTAAGTTGTCCTGTGGATAATGGCCAGGTTTTTAAAGAGCTGATAAAAAGTTGGAATCTTTACTAAAAGCCTCCTTTGCTGTTGCAGGGTCTGCGATACAACCAGCAGTAGCAGCTATAGGAGTTTGTCAGTCTTTAAAAGACCGCATTAAGCGAGTGTCCAGGACGGTTCCTTCTCAAGGAGAGTCTGTGGAAGATTTGACAGATCTACTTCGCACTTTATGTTTTGCAGTGGAAACTCTTAAAGACTCCATACAGCAAATGTCACTGTTGGCTCTTTTATCAGTTCACATGCGCAGAATCCTATGGCTAAAAAGCTGGTTTGTAGAATTACTGTGTAAAAAGTTGCTGGCTGGCTTTCTCTTCATGGAGAATGCCTATTTGGTGATGACCTGGATAAGTATTTCCAAAAGATTTGGGGGGGGGGGGGGGGGAGAGTGTGTTGCTACCTTTTAAGTGGAAAAGCAATTGTCATTCTTTTTCTCAGCACTCAGACTCCCAGTGTTTCTAATCCCAGGCAGTTGCGACGGCCCCAGCCATCTGGATCCAGAACCAAGCCTTCAGGGCAAGGGCAAAAGAAACCCTGGGCCCAGAGGCCTACCAAGTCTACCTCTATGCCTACCTTATGAAGGGGCGCCCCCACTCAATCGGGTAGGGGCAAAGGCTGCTACAGTTCTCAAAGGTCTGGGTAAATATAATCCAAGACAACTGGGTTATTTCCACCATCTTGCAAGGATACAAACTGGAATTTCGGGTGTTCCCGCATCCTCGGTTAGTAAAGTCGAACATGCATGCAGATCCTCTAAAAAGAAGATCTCTCTTTCTGGCCCTGGACCAGTTAAGGCTCCAAAGAGTGTTTACAGAGGTTCCGGAGGACGAAAGATTCAGGGGCTTTTACTCAAACCTTTTCGTAGTCCCAAAGACAAACGGAGATGAGAAAACTATTCTGGATCTCAAAGCTTTGAACCAGTTTCTGAACATTCGTACTTCCATATGGAGTAAATTCGTTCAGTCAAGGCCTCCCTACAGGCAGAAGAATTTCTAGCATCCATAGACATCAAGGATGCATATCCTCACGTGCCTATATTCAGGACCATCAAAGGTTTTTATGCTTTGCAGTAGAAAACCCTCATTTTCAGTTTGTGGCCCTGCCCTTCGGATTAGCCACAGCTCCAAGAGTGTTCACAAAGATCCTAGCTCCAGTATTGGCTGCTCTAAGGTCTCAAGAGATATCTAGGCAATCTATTACTAATAGATCAATTTGCTTTGGCTCTAAGCCAAAATGTTCTCCAAACAGTACAGTTCTTAGAACGCCTGGGTTGGATTCTGAACTTGACAAATTCAGTATTACAGCCGGTCCAGCGTCTGGAATATCTGGGTTTCCTTGTGGACACAATACAGGGGCCCAGGAAAGGGCAGGCAGCATCTACATTAAGTCTACAATTTTCTCATTGGATTCGCCAGGTTATTATCCAGGCATATGGTTTGAAAAGGAAGGATCCACCGTTTCCTTTTAAGGAACACTCTATCAGAAGAGTAGTTGCCTCTTGGGCAGTTCATCATCAACCTTCTATGGCTCAGATTTGCAAAGCCGTGACTTGGTCATTAGTGCATACGTTCACTCATTTCTATTGAGTGGATTTTAGGACCCAGGAGGAGTCTGCATGTTGCCGCAGTGTTTTGCAGGCAGCTGTGTAGATCTTTTGTGGTCTGATGGCGGTAATTATGGTGTTCTCCTCCCCTCAGATGCATTGCTATGGGATGTCCCATATGGTAATGAATATGGGTCTGTGTCCCGTGATGTACGAAAAAGAAATATGGATTTTTTACTACAGATTACCTGTAAAATCCATTTCCTGGAGTACATCATGGGGCCTTTTTATTGCTTGCTACAAAACTGAGGTACTTCCTGTGTGGGAGGGGTTATATAGGGGGACTTCCTGTCTGATTGGTTTGCAGTGTCTATTCACCTGAAGGTGGCGTATAACCCATTTGGTAATGAATCTGGCTCTGTGTCCCCTGATGTAGTCCAAAAAATTTATTTTACAAGTAATCTGTAGTAAAAAATCCACATTTTAGCTTGCACATGATTGGATAATAGAAATCAGCAGAGCTTCCCCTCATTTCAGATCTTCCCCTGAGATCTACATGACTTCACTTCCAAGTGCAATCAACCCCCTTGTGTTGTTGTACCCTCTGCTCCTTCTCCACTGTTTTTCGAACAAACACTCAATGGGTGAGCGACTAGCTGAACATTGTTGTATGCCGTCTGACTTAAATACTGTTCAAGTATTTTTTTGGCTATAAATTGAAGATAAAGTTTAATCTGCTTATATTTTGTTTTCCCTGGTCCCCCCGTCCCCTCATCAACATGCCAATGACATCTTTAACCACTTGAGCTCCAGAAGGTTTTACCCCCTTCATGATCAGGCCATTTTTTGCTATTCGGCACTGTGCTACTTTAACTGGTAATTGCGCTATCATGCAACACTGTACCCAATTTAGTCCAAAATGTGTTCTGATACATGTGTCTTTGGTAAAGAAAAATCCCAATAAGTGTATATTAATTGGTTTGTGTGAAAGTTATAATGTCTACAAACTATGGTATATACAGTGGGTACGGAAAGTATTCAGACCCCCTTACATTTTTCACTCTTTGTTATATTGCAGCCATTTGCTAAAATCATTTAAGTTCATTCTTCTTCCTCATGAATGTACACATAGCACCCCATACCGACAGAAAAACACAGAATTGTTGACATTGTTGCAGATTTATTAAAAAAGAAAAACTGAAATATCACATGGTCCTAAGTATTCAGACCCTTTGCTGTGACACTCATATATTTAACTCAGGTGCTTTCCATTTCTTCTGATCATCCTTGAGATGGTTCTACACCTTCATTTGAGTCCAGCTGTGTTTGATTATACTGATTGGACTTGATTAGGAAAGCCACACACCTGTCTATATAAGACCTTCCAGATCACAATGCATGTCAGAGCAAATGAGAATCATGAGGTCAAAGGAACTGCCTGAAGAGCTCAGAGACAGAATTGTGGCAAGGCACAGATCTGGCCAAGGTTACAAAAAGATTTCTGCTGCACTTAAGGTTCCTAAGAGCACAGTGGCCTCCATAATCCTCAAATAGAAGACGTTTGGGACGACCAGAACCCTTCCTAGAGCTGGCCGTCCGGCCAAACTGAGCTATCGGGGGAGAAGAGCCTTGGTGAGAGAGGTAAAGAAGAACCCAAAGATCACTGTGGCTGAGCTCCAGAGATGCAGTCAGGAGATGGGAGAAAGTTGTAGAAAGTCAACCATCACTGCAGCCCTCCACCAGTCGGGGCTTTATGGCAGAGTGGCCCGACGGAAGCCTCTCCTCACTGTAAGACACATGAAAGCCCGCATGGAGTTTGCTAAAAAACACCTGAAGGACTCCAAGATGGTGAGAAATAAGATTCTCTGGTCTGATGAGACCAAAATAGAACTTTTGGCCTTAATTCTAAGCGGTATGTGTGGAGAAAACCAGACACTGCTCATCACCTGTCCAATACAGTCCCAACAGTGAAGCATGGTGGTGGCAGCATCATGCTGTGGGGGTGTTTTTCAGCTGCAGGGACAGGACGACTGGTTGCAATCGAGGGAAAGATGAATGTGGCCAAGTACAGGGATATCCTGGACAAAACCCTTCTCCAGAGTGCTCTGGACCTCAGACTGGGCCGAAGGTTTACCTTCCAACAAGACAATGACCCTAAGCACACAGCTAAAATAACGAAGGAGTGGCTTCACAACAACTCCGTGACTGTTCTTGAATGGCCCAGCCAGAGCCCTGACTTAAACCCAATTGAGCATCTCTGGAGAGACCTAAAAATGGCTGTCCACCAACGTTTACCATCCAACCTGACAGAACTGGAGAGGATCTGCAAGGAGGAATGGCAGAGGATCCCCAAATCCAGGTGTGAAAGACTTGTTGCATCTTTCCCAAAAAGACTCCTGGCTGTATTAGATCAAAAGGGGGCTTCTACTAAATACTGAGCAAAGGGTCTGAATACTTAGGACCATGTGATATTTCAGTTTTTCTTTTTTTAATAAATCTGCAACAATGTCAACAATTCTGTGTTTTTCTGTCAGTATGGGGTGCTATGTGTACATTCATGAGGAAGAAGAATGAACTTAAATGATTTTAGCAAATGGCTGCAATATAACAAAGAGTGAAAAATTTAAGGGGGTCTGAATACTTTCCGTACCCACTGTATACTGGAATTTACGCAGCTTTTAACGTTTTTCTGACTTTCTGACTGCCTATCAAACTTCTAGTGTGACTGTGATAGTGTGGCGGGCAATCAGGGACTGGCACATAACTTACATACATTGCAGGGCTCTGACAGCTCCATCTCAGCACAGAGAGTGGAGACGGACCTGTCATCCGCCCGCTCAATGGGGATCAGCCAATTGATCCCCCGCTGAGCAAAACAAAGTCCGTCGGGCAGAAAGCACATGTGAAAGGACCCTAAGGCTTCATATGCAGCTCCTATACTTCTGTTTAGGAGCTTTTGGTGTTTTTTTTACCAAAGCTTCTAAACTCAACTCCGAAAAAGCCTATGTATCAACCCAGATAGCAAGAAATTGTGCTGCAATTTTGAAAATGACTTGCTAAGCTATTGCTAGACTTGCCAGGCTTCACAAGTTTGTTGCACAATTGCAGCAAGTCTGCATTGCATGACTCCAGATCAACTTTCTTTGCAAGCATTCTGCAAGTTCTGGTTCAGTTATGTTGTGCAATAGTCATCCCACCACAGGGGTCACTGTGGCTAAATTTTCATGCTGTAGATTTACAGAGTTATTGCTGTAGAGACTCACCACTGCAATGTTGCTCTTGCTGGAGACTTGCCACGCACATTTGCTACAAATTAGAAAAGTGTCAACTAGAACTTGTGCTTCAAGTGCTCTACAAGTGTACAACTTGCCAGTCAAAATGTGCAACAAGTTAAGAGACAATTCAACACTGCTACAAATTTGTGGCAAGTTATCCTTGCTATCTGGGAATGCACACATAGGCTTTTTAGCAGAGTTTAGGAACTGCTGTGGTTAGGTGAGATTCAACCTACCCAAACTTCCCTCTCCTGAACGCAGAAGAATCGCTCACCGGCCACAGGAAAATGCAAAAAAGTGGAAAAAAAAAATCGCACCACGTTTGGGGTTTCCCGTGGCCAAGGCAAATGACGGCCAAGCGTACATGAAGCCTAAGTGGGATCAGGAAGCAGAACCAGCCAGATATATGTTGTGTGTTTACTAACACACGCAGATCTCTGTGCTGTGGTTGGACACACCTATCAGCAGGTTCACAGCCAAAATCATTGGATGAGAGCCTGCTGACAAACTCATGCTGTGTCCAACCACAGCACGATTAGTAGGGGGCGCGCTCATGCAGGGGACTGTAAACCAGGAAGTAAGAAAGCCACAAGCCAGCAGAAAAGTAAAGTACAGCTAAATGCCAAACTTTTTTTTTAGTTTTTGATAGAGCGGAGAGGGATTAGAACACCTGACAGTTTTTATTGCTGTCTGTGTCCCCGTTAGGGAGACTCACCCTCTCTATTTGTCCTGTTTACCATTATCATTGAAAGCGAAAGTAAAAGAAAATCCCAAATTTTGGGGTGTCCCCAGAAAAGTAATAGGGGGAAGTCTTTCTATGGGGACACTAGCTCTGGTGAGCTGGGGGGTCCCCAAGAAATTCCCTTAATTTACAGGGATTTCCTCTTACTTCCTGTTTGGCTATGGGACAGGAAGTTAACCGGTTCCCGACTGGTCGCCGCCTTTTAACTGCGGTAATGTGGCTCTGCTGCGCGAATCGACGTAGACCTACGTTGGCCGCGCGCAAGCAGCTAGGGGCGAGTGCGCGCTGCCGGCGGCGCGCTCCCACCCCCACTCGGCAGCGGGGAAGCCGATGCACGGGTCAGGTGGCTCCGATTGCTGCCTGACACCCGCGATCGTTCCCCGCTGAGAGAGAAGAACGGTCAGCTGTTGTAAACACAGCTGACCATTCTTCTCCCTGGAATGATCACAGAGGCCCTGTGATCCTTCTATATAGGATCACAGGTCTCTATGATCATTTCACAAGCCACGCCCCCCCACAGTTAGAATCACTCCCCTAGGCTCACATTTAACCCACTGATTACCCATAGGGTTAACCCCTTCCCTGCCAGTGTCATTATTACAGTAACAGTGCATATTTTTAGCACTAATTACTGTTGTAATGTCAATGGTCCCCCCAAAAGTATCAAAAATATCAGTTAGGGGTCCGATCTGTCCGCCGCAATGTCGCAGTCCCACTAAAAATTGCAGATCGCCGCCATTACTAATACCAAAAAAAAAAAAAAACAATAAAAATTACATAAATCTTTCCCATAGTTAGTAGACTTAATAACTTTTGCGCAAACCAATCAAAATACGCTTATTGCGATTTTTTTTTGCCAAAAATATGTAGCAGAAAACAAATTGGCCTACAATGTTAAAAAGTTTTGATTTTTTTAATTTTTTTTTTTAGATTGTTATATAGCAGAATGTAAAAAATATTGTTTTTTTTTTCAGAATTGTCGCTCTTTTTTTTGTTTATAGAGCAAAAAATAAAAAATCGCAGAGGTGATCAAATACCACCAAAAGAAAGCTCTATTTGTGGGAAAAAAGGACATCAATTTTATTTAGGTACAGCGTCGCACAACAGCGCAATTTTCAATTAAATTAACGCAGTGCCGAATCGCAAAACATGGCCTGGTCATTAAGGGGGAAAATCTTCCGGTCCAGAAGTGGTTAAGGGAAATCTCCACAACAAAACAGAGATGGCGAAAAAAAATCTGACAGGGGTTATAATCCTCCCTAAAGCCCCGTACACACGTACCGATCGTCGGCGAACGATCGGCCGTCTTTTGTCCAGGGCTGTCGGTGTCTGTTGAAAAGTGCAAAAGACTGCACAAGAATTTTGTCCGCCGACTACAGAAGTGATGTCATGTAATGGTTAACTTTCTCTGTGTTTTTCCTTTTCTGAGCATGCCCAGTCTTGCAAATCTGCGGTCTGTCGGCCGAAATCTGTACTGACTGGCGAACAATCGGCCGCTCTGGTGTCGGCATACAAAATTTTTAATGCTTGCATGACAGAATCTTTTCGGCCGAATGTGCGCTGTCGGCGGCATCATACTAACAAGCCTACAATCGGCAGATCGGTCGTTCGGCCGAAGCTTTTCTGCCGACGATCGGTACGTGTGTACGGGGCTTTACTCTATCCAAAATAAAAAACTGTTTTGCCTATAGTTCTAGTTTACACTGCTGGTCGGCAAGTGGTTTAATAAATGCCTTCTGTTTTTATTACATTATTTTATAGCAAATAATGTCATCATCATTGGGTCTCTGTGCTTTTCTATGCAATGCAGGTAAATTGTGGCTGGTGGGAAGGGCTGGCAGAGTGCTGTACACAGCTTTCTGAAAACAACACAGTACCCTGCCTCAGTACTCTTATAGAGAACCCACATCTTTGATGCAAGCAGTGGGCTGGCTCCTGGGAGGAGTTATGCAAATTCCAGAAAGCTATTTTTTAATATTGTGCCAATTACAGCTCACAGTTTGCCATAGCATATTTCTTGATTTATTCCCTTCAAAATGCTGCACGCCTGTGCAGGCTTTATTAACCTGAGACCAGCAGATATCTCATTTTATTTACATTCTTAAACCACAAAGGTGCGAGTAGGCCGCACACGACCTCAAAAACACATCCGACATAAGCAGTTAAAAATTACTTCCAGATAAGCTTTGCAGTAAAAACTTCGGAGGTTCACCGGCTGACAACACCTTCCCTGTTGTATGTGTCAGATAATAAAACGGAGCTGTTGTTGGCCCTGTGCTTGATGAGCGCCCCCCTGCTGTGATATAGAACATTGCGACATGTCGTCCGTCCCACCCCCAATTTATACAAGATTCTCATCAGAGCTGGAAGTGAGCAAAGCAGCAGCAAGGCTTCTCTGTGAGATTCTGACAGTGAGATGTCACCGTAGCTCCTCTTCCAAAAATATACCAGGGCCATGCATGTCAGACGCAGAAATACCAACTGCCGGCTTGTAGAGAAGAAGCCAGATAATGTCTACTCTGTATGAGATGTTCCCCCCATAATGAGATAGTAGGCAGCTTTTTCTCAGCCAATCTATACCCTGTGGCATTGTGGTCATACAGGACGTTTGAGGTTTTTATCAATCAGTGAAGCCTATAAAATGAATGACTTTTCTGTCAATATTTCCCTGATTTATCCTCAAGCACTAATAGAGCCATCAAGATTGCAAAGCAAACTCTAAGTGCAAGCCCAACTGAGCTTTCAGTTTAGGGCCAGGTTCACACTAGCTGAGGGCATGGGTCCAAGCAAGGGGTCCAGTGTGTCCCCGTTCTCCACTTCTGGTGCGAATCAGGTCTGAATTGTTGGCTGAATTCGCACCTGAAACAGAGCCAAAGATGCACAGGACCCTTTTCCAGTGCGGACCACAGCCACCCCTAGGCACATATATCTGTAGTGTTTACTTATCTCTCTCGAAAGCCCTAAGTCCCATGTCTTTCTGCTGCTCTGTTCCTGTCAGCATGATAACTTCTGACAAGTTCTCCAACATTTTTCTTCCTTACTCTGCCTATGTGGAGGGGGGGGGGGGTGCCTTTCCTCCAATCAGCTGTCACACAGTGTATGCCAAGACTTCACACCCAGTGATGGAACAGGAAGAAGAAATTCTAACACGATGTTCACTTTCTAAACAGTGTAGAAAGCTGAAAATAGCAGATATACAAATACAACTTATATAGGGAGATTTGTTTTATCTCTGTGTATCATCTGAGGCTGTTCACTTCACTGGGTATATGTGAGGGTTTACATCCACTTTCACTACTTCTGGACCAGAAGGATTTACCCCCTTAACCACTTAAGGACCGAGCCTATTTTTGACACATTTTGTTCACAAGTTAAAATCAGTATTTTTTCCTAGAAAACAACTTAGAACCCCCAAACATTATATATATTATTTTAGAAAAGACTCTGGAGAATAAAATGTCGGTCATTGCAATCATTTTTGTCACGCGGTATTTGCGCAGCGGTCTATAAAGCGCCATTTTTTTGGAAAAATTTTGAAAAATCACATTTCACTGCATTTAAAAAATACTAAACAGTAAAGTTAGCCCATTTTTTTTGTATATTGTAAAAGATGATGTCACGCCGAGTAAATAGATACCCAACATGTTACGGTTTAAAATTGCGCCCCCCCGTGGGATGTCGACAAACTACGGTCAATAGAGATCTCAATCTGCGACGCTTTAAATTTATTTAACGGTTACCAGTTTAGAGGTAGAGTGTAGCTCTTTTTTTTAAATTATTGCTCACACTCTGGCGATCGCGGCGATACCTCACATGTGTGGTTTGAACAGCGATTTCATTTGCGGCTCGACTTGCGTATACGTTTTTTTTTGTGCGCGAGCTAACGGTGACGGGGGCGGCTAAATTTTTTTTTTTTTTTTTCCCATTTATTTTATTTATTTTTTTAACTTTATTACAGTTTTAAAAAAAAAAAAAAAAATCTGATCACTTTTATTGCTGTCACAAGCAATGTAAACATCCCTTGTGACAGCAATATGTCGTGACAGGTACACTTTATGGAGGGATCGAGGGTCTAAAAGACCCTAGACCCCTCCACTACACTTCCCTGTATGCAAAATGCCAAAAACGGCGTTTTTGCATACAGCCGATTTTCAAATTTGCCGCCTTTTGCGGCACAGTAACCCGGAAGTGACGTCATGGACGCCGCCTCCGGGTTACGTCAACGGAGCCCCGATCGATGCTGTTTCCGGCATTCATCGGGACTCCATCCAGCCGGCGGACGCGCCGGCTGGGTGCTCGGGGCTCCCGGTGGGACGGGAGCCCCGAGCAAAGCCACGGAAGGCGGCGGGAGGGGGGGGGACGTCCCCTCCCGCCCCCCCGGGTACCGATCGAGCGGCTCCCGAGCCGCATCGGTCAGTACCGACGGAAAGCCAACCGTCGGCTTCAAACCACGGTACCGGAATGATGCCTCTAGCTAGAGGCATCATCCCGGTACACTACCGCAAAGTTTACTGACGTAGACCTACGTTAGTATGCGGTAAGTGGTTAATAACCAGGCTATTTTTTGCAATTTGGCACTGCGTGACTTTAACTGACAATTGCGTGGTCATGCAATGCATGTATGTCCTTTTTTCCCACAAATAGAGCTTTCTTTTTGTGCTATTTGATCATGTCTGCGATTTTTTGCAATATAAATGAAAAAAGACCAAAAATTTGGGGAAAAACATTTTCTAATTTTTCTTATAAAAAATATCCAATAAACTCAATTTTTGTCATACATTTAGGCTAAAATGTATTTAGCTACATGTCTGATAAAAGATCTCAATAAGCCTATATTTATTGGTTTGTGCAAAAGTTATAGCGTCTACAAACTATGGTGTATATACTGGAATTTACGTAGCTTTTACTTTCTGACTGCCTATCTAATTTCTTGAAGTGCCAAAATGGCAGGGCAGTACAACCCCCCCAGATTACCCCTTTTTGGAAAGAAGAAGGATTTTTTTGAGAGGCATGTTGAGCCCATTGAATATTTAATTTGTTTTTTCACAGGTGTTTGAATAATGACAAAAAAAATAATACATTTTTACACAAAGTTGTCATTCAAATGATATTTTGCTCACACATGCCATGGTTATATGTTGAGTTACACCCCAAAATACATTCTGC
Source organism: Pelophylax lessonae (assembly GCF_965119305.1). NCBI lineage: Eukaryota > Metazoa > Chordata > Amphibia > Anura > Ranidae > Pelophylax > Pelophylax lessonae. The sequence continues at coordinate 49,911,952 of NC_138779.1, read as the reverse complement.
TGCTTCTCCTGAGTATGGGGATACCACAAGTGTGAGACTTTTTGGCAGTCTAGCTGCGTACAGGACCCCGAAATTCAATCACTGCCTTCAGGTTTTCTAAGGGCGGAAATTGTTGATTTCACTCCTCACTACCTATCACACAGTTTCAAAGGCCATGAGACGCCAAGACAGCTCAACCCCCCCCCCCCCCCCTATCCCCTCATAAATGACCCCTTTTCGGAAAGTAGACACCCTAAGCTATTTGCAGAGAGGCATGTTGAGTATTTTGCAGATCTCACCTTTTGTCACAAAGTTTTGAAAATTTAAATTAAAAAAAAAAAATGATTTTCCTTTTCTTTCTTTATTTTCCAAAACAAATGAGAGCTGCAAAATACTCACCATACCTCTTAGCAAATACTCAGGAGAAGCAGCAGAATGTATTTTGGGGTGTCATTTCACATATACCCATGGCATGTGTGAGCAATATATCATTTAATTGACAACTTTGTGTGAAAAAAACAAAAAAACATTTTTGGCATATTCTCGATACTTGTGGCAAAATATAAAATATTCCATGAACTCAACATGCCTCTCAGCAAATAGCTTGGGGTGTCTACTTTCTAAAATGGGGTTATTTGGGGGGGGGGGGGTTGTGCTATCTTTACATTTCAGGGCCCTCCGAAACTGTGATAGGTAGTGAGGAAGTAAAATAAGCAATTTATGCCCTTTAAAACCTGAAGGTGGTGATTGGATTTCGGGGTCCCGTACACAGTTAGTCTCCCACAAAAGTCTCACACATGTGGTATCCCTGTACTCAGGAGAAGAAGCAGAATGTATTTTGGGGTGTGATTCCACATATACCCATGCCATGTGTGAGCAATATATCATTTAGTGAAAACTTTGTGTAAAAAATGTTTTTTTAATTTTCCCAAAACTTCTGGCAAATTATAATATATTCCATGGACTCAAAATGCCTTTCAGCAAATAGCTTAGGGTGTCTACTTTATAAAAAGGGGTCATTTGGGGGGGGGGGGGTGTTTTAACTGTCCCGGCATATTTATGCCCAATATTAGAAGCTTATGCCACATCACCCACTATTCTAACCACTTAGACCAAGCCTTTTTTTGACACTTTTGTTTACATGAATACATTATTTTTTTTTACTAGAAAATTACTTTAAACCCCCAAACGTTATATATTTTTTTAAAGCAGAGGCTCTACAGAACAAAATGGTGGGTGTTGCAATTTTTGTGTCACACGGTATTAGGGCAAAGATTCTCCAAACGCAATTTTTTGGGGAAAAAAAACACTTTTTTTAAATTTACTGCACAAGTACACTATATATTGCCCAATTGTTTGGTAAAATGTAAAGGATGATCTTATGTCGAGTACATAGATACCAAACATGACATGCTTTAAAATTGCACACGCCTGTGCAGTGGCAACAAATTACGTATATTTTTAAAAGCTTTTAAAATCCTTTACAGGTTACCAATTTAGATTTACAGAGGGAGGTCTACTGCAAGAATGACTGCCCTCGATCTGACGTTCGCAACGATACCTCACATGCATGGTGCAATTGCTGTTTACATATGACACCAGAACAATGCTTGCTTTCGCCTTTGCGCGCAGACGCGGAGGGACAGGGGTGTTTGAATTTTTATTTTTATTTAGTTTGCATTTTTATTTTATTTTGACACCTTCCCTTTCATTTTTTTTATTTTTATTGTTATCACAGGGAATTTAAATATTCCCTATGATAGCAATAAGTAGTGACAGGTACTCTTTGGACTCTATTGGACTCTAGATCTCTCCTCTGCCCTTAAAGCATCTGACCACACCAAGATTGGTGTGGTCAGATGCTTTCCCAATTTCCCAATGGCTCCGTTTATATCTGGCGAAACCGAAGTCATGAATAAGTGAATGGTTCGGGACCCATGGCTAGTATGTGTCCCTCTGGAGCATTACAGTTTATGTCAGTTTAAATGCAATTTGGAAATGGTTGCACTGTGGGTAGTGTGTTGTCTCTGAGCCAGCATATTGCGGCTTGAGACCTATTAGGATAAAGGTCCCGTAGTGTACAAATGAAACATATTTTGGGGGTGCCTTAAAGACCAACAGGCTTAGCGACTAATTTGTTTTAAGCAATGTTTTCTCCTTTATGTTAATTTAAATTAAATTGTTAATAAAAGGCTGCTATGGCCATTTTGACTTCACTCGCTGTGTGGTCTCTTATTGGGATAGGTAATGTAAAGTGGTTTGGGGATGGGGTAGAGTATGACCTTTCAGCCAGGGTCTAAGGTTGGAGACATCTGTTCTACACTGATCAAGTCTTGCTCTCTACAGAAAGGGGAACAATATCCAAGTGTGCCAGATTAGGTATATGCCAGAGTCCTGATTTTGCTGCCTATGAAGACAGAGCTGTACCCAACTTTGCCCGTGTACAGTAATATAAGAAATGAAGCCTCACTGCCTCTGGCAAGGTAATGTACCAGGCCAGGCTGGCAAGAGATGGGAGCCCTTCCCTCAAAGTACCACGCTAGATGAAGAGATCATACAAGACCTTGCCACCTCTGAAGACCATGAGACCTCCCAGAGGCTTCTTGAACCCAGACCTTGCTTTCTTCAGAGACTCAGCTGCACCCAGCTATGCCCACGTAGAGCAAGATAATAAATGAAGCCTTATTGATTCTGGAAAGGTAATGTTCTAGCCCAGGCCTCAGAGTGCCAAGCCAGATAGAGGGGTTATGCGAGGCTTAGCCACCTCCAGAAATGGTAAGACCTTCCAGAGATATCCACGGTCCAGACCTTGCTGCCTTAAAATAATTGTACCCAGCTGAGCTCAATTAGCCTATCTGCTTTTGGTGAGATAATGTACAAGGTCAGACTAAGATGGAAGTCCAGAACCCAGGGTGCCAAGCTAGATGGAGACATCATACATTGCCTTGCAACCTTTAGAGATCATGAAACCTTTAAACCACCCAGAGGCTTCCGGAGTCTGGACTTTCCTTGCTCCAGAAAGAGAGAGAGAGAGAGCAGTACTTAAGTATGCCTATATAGAGAAATATATAAAATGAGACCTCCTAGAGACCTTACTGTGTCCAGAGAGAGAGTTGTACCCAGCTGTGGCCACAAAGTGCTAGATACGAAAAGAGACCTTAAAGGTCCAGACCTTGCTGTCTCCAGAGAGAGGCAGAGCTGTACCCAGCTGTGCCCACACAGAGCTAGATATGAAATGAAGCCTCACTGCTTCTGGTGAGATAATGGACCAAGCCAGGCTGAAATGGGAGCCTAGGTCTCAGAGTGCCAAGCTAGATAGAGGCTTCAACACCTCCAGAGACCATTTTGGAGCATGCCCAGCTCTTCCCATTTGTACAGCAGCTGTTAGGTTGAACCTGGTCCAGCCAATTTGGCCATTGCCAACTATCTAAAATCAAGATGAATCTCTTTATAGCCATCTCAACCACAGGAGATAACAATTACTGCCAGCATGTCTGGGGAAATCTCTCTGCACAGACTTAGCCGAGCAAATATCTGAAACCAAAGGAGGTTCCAGCTACTGTCTGTGCCGTAATAAATGGATGATTGGAAGTTACATGTAGTAATTACTGTTTTGTTTATTGATTTTGCTTCTGTATTGTTTCCATCAGGAAATTGAACTTGCTGGGTAATGTTGCCATATGATAAAGTGAAATGCAGTATTGTCTCAAAGATTTGCTTGTTCTATCGACTACTTTGGGTCTGGATGAAGCCGTGCGCATTTCAGGAGGTTCATAAAAACTGCGTTTTGAGAATTTCCGATCGTTATAGGTTTGCTACAAATGTTTGCATTATGTATGGTGATACGGAAACTCTGCGTAATGTGGCTCCTTCCACGAATAGAATGATCTCATTGATTTGAATTGTCCCTGTTTTGGATCTGTCCTGGTTAGGACTATTTAAAGCGGAAGTTCCACTTTTGGGTGGAACTCCGCTTTAACTGTAATGGCATCCCAGTCTTAGTCTGTAGGATTCAATAGGATTCACTGGGAGTTCAATATTGGGATGACCTACCCTTTGCAGCTATAACAGCTTCAACTCTTCTGGGAAGGCTGTCCACAAGGCTGCATTCCTTGCTTTGTGCACTGGTCCAAATCATTTGGTGGAGGGGGGATTATGGTGTGAGGTTGTTTTTTTGGGGTTGGGCTTGGCCCCCTAGTACCAGTGAAGGGAACTCTTAAGGTGTCAGCATACCAAGACATTTTGGACAATTTCATGCTCCCAACTTTGTGGGAACAGTTTGGGGATGGCCCCTTCCTGTTCCAACATGACTGCGCACCAATGCACAAAGCAAGGTCCATAAAGACACGGATGAGTGAGTTTGGGGTGGAGGAACTTGACTGGCCTGCACAGAGTCCTGACCTCAACCTGATAGAAGACCTTTGGGATGAATTAGAGTTGAGACTGCGAGCAAGACCTTCTCGTCCAACATCAGTGCCTGACCTCAAAAATGCACTTCTGGAAGAATGGTCAAACATTCCAATGGACACACTTCTAAACCTTGACGACAGCCTTCCCAGAAGAGTTGAAGCTGTTATAGTTGCAAAGGGTGGGCCAACTCAATACTGAACCCTATGGACTAAGATTGGGATGCCATTAAAGTTCGTGTGTGTGTAAAGGCAGGCATCCTAATACTTTTGACAATATAGTATAAATGGGAGCTGTTTTACCTGTCAAAGTACTCCCATTCCTGTCCATACAGTCATGAGATTTCAACAGCTCTGTCACACAGTATAGCCTGGTAGGGCAGGAGATCAGATTTTCCTCTGCTAAAGTTCATAAACTCTTACAGGTCTTGTCCCTCCCCCAGCCTGTGACTGGACAGTGAATGGAGAAGCAGCAGACTAAGAAGTTCATCTTTTTGTCGCATTCCCTTCTATCAACATGCCTCTTGCACTACAGCACACCAAATTGACTCCTACTGCTTCTCCTTCATCCAGTCTGAGGTCTGCTGTAAAGGGACTGCAATAGACTGATACCAAGTCAAATTTAGGGACTTCCACTGCTTGTGTTAAATAAAATAAACCTAAAAAAGGATCATTCACGAATAGTTAAAATTGCAGAATTGATCAAAAAAGAGTATTTGTTCTTAATTGCAGCAATCTGTAGCAACCAAACACAACGGAGTCTGATAAAATGCAGTCAGTAAAAGAGGAATCTTCATTGGTTGCTTCAAGTCGTTGTACTCAAAGACCTCCTTGGAGAGGCGGTCAGCTTTAGATTATCCTGGTATAATTCTGCCACCCACTAGAATGGTGTAAAGGGAAGATAAATGCAGTGCAGGGGATGACACTGGCAGCGCAGCAGTAAACATGGTAAGAGGTGGTCAGGTCTGGATTAGGAAATATTGCTGTTGACGACCATTGTAGTGACTTTGCCTAAGCCTGACGCAAGGAGATGATGTCATCAGTCTGCTGCAGGCAGGAGGAAGCATTTCCCCAGTCTCCTCTCCCCCTGTGATCAAACTGTACATTGTAACTTTGCAGCAAGTAACAAGGTGAGAAGCTGGACCTTCCATGTTGGGACGTAAATGGGGGCCCGTTCTTTTGGAGAGGCAAGCAGATGAAGGTATTGTCATGGGGAGTGCTGTGATCTCTAGGAGAGGTAATCTGTACCAGAAAGGCTTACACTGACACATTACTGAGCATCTGAGCAGAACAACAGCCTTCCCTTCAATCGTGCACAATTGTACAGGTTTTTCTCCAGGACTGAAATTGCTTACTCTGATTTCACTGTACACTGTGAGCAGGTAAAACAGAACCTGCCTCATTTCCTGACTGGAGGACATCCAGCAGCATCTTGCCCTCCCTTTCCCCCAGCTTGTCCCTGGCCTACCCCTTTCATTTATTGGATTTCATTTTTTTCAATCACGGAAGCTCAGCATCACACATGGGCATTACATATGATGGTCTGTATGCAAATACAGTCTGCCTGGGAATGCCCACTTGTCCAGACTGACATTCACCCATCGAGGCATTTTCATATTTGCAGAACTCCTTCCAAGAACCAGCCCACTGTTTGCTTCAGGACTTAGGGCTTCGTATTTGCAGAACTCCTTCCAAGAACTGGCCCGTTGCTTGCTTCAGGACTGAGGGATTCATATTTTCAGAACACCTTCCAAGAACCAGCCCACTGCTTGCTTCAGGAATGAGGGCTTCATATTTGCAGTATTCCTTCCAAGAACCAGCCCACTGCTTTCTTCAGGACTGGTGGATTTATATTTGCAGAACTCCTTCCAAGAACCAGCCCACTGCTTGCTTCAGGACTGAGGGCTTCATATTTTCAGAACGCCTTCCAAGAACCAGCCCACTGCTTGCTTCAGGACTGATGGCTTCAAAGTTGCAGAACTCCTTCCAAGAACTAGCCCACTGCTTATTTCAGGATGGAAGGCCTAATAATTGCAGAACTCCTTCCAACAACCAGCCCACTGCTTGTTTCAGGACTGGGGGCTTCATAATGGCAGAACACCTTCCAAGAACCAGCCCACTGCTTGCTTCAAGACTACAGGCTTCATAGTTGCATAACTCCTTCCAAGAACCAGCCCACTGCTTGCTTCAGGACTGACTGCTTCATAGTTGCAGAACTCCTTCCAAGAACCAGCCCACTGCTTGTTTCAGGACTGAGGGCTTCATAATCGCAGAACTCCTTCCAAGAACCAGCCCACTGCTTGCTTCAGGACAAACGGATTCATATTTGCATAATTCCTTCCAAGAACCAGCCCACTGCTTGCTTCAGGACTGGCGGATTTATATTTGCATAACTCCTTCCAAGAACCAGCCCACTGCTTGCTTCAGGATTGACGGTTTTATATTTGCAGAACTCCTTCCAAGAACCAGCCCACTGCTTGCTTCAGGACTGACGGCTTCATAGTTGCAGAACTCCTTCCAAGAACCAGCCCACTGCTTTCTTCAGGACTGGTGGATTTATATTTGCAGAACTCCTTCCAAGAACCAGCCCACTGCTTATTTCAGGATGGAAGGCCTAATAATTGCAGAACTCCTTCCAAGAACCAGCCCACTGCTTGTTTCAGGACTGGGGGCTTCATAATGGCAGAACACCTTCCAAGAACCAGCCCACTGCTTGCTTCAAGACTACAGGCTTCATAGTTGCATAACTCCTTCCAAGAACCAGCCCACTGCTTGCTTCAAGACTACAGGCTTCATAGTTGCATAACTCCTTCCAAGAACCAGCCCACTGCTTGCTTCAGGACTGACTGCTTCATAGTTGCAGAACTCCTTCCAAGAACCAGCCCACTGCTTGTTTCAGGACTGAGGGCTTCATAATCGCAGAACTCCTTCCAAGAACCAGCCCACTGCTTGCTTCAGGACTAACGGATTCATATTTGCATAACTCCTTCCAAGAACCAGCCCACTGCTTGCTTCAGGATTGACGGCTTTATATTTGCAGAACTCCTTCCAAGAACCAGCCCACTGCTTGCTTCAGGACTGATGGCTTCATAGTTGCAGAACTCCTTCCAAGAACCAGCCCATTGCTTGATTCAGCAGTGAGGGCTTCATATTTGCAGAACTCCTTCCAAGAACCAGCCCACTGCTTTCTTCAGGACTGGTGGATTTATATTTGCAGAACTCCTTCCAAGAACCAGCCCACTGCTTATTTCAGGATGGAAGGCCTAATAATTGCAGAACTCCTTCCAACAACCAGCCCACTGCTTGTTTCAGGACTGGGGGCTTCATAATGGCAGAACACCTTCCAAGAACCAGCCCACTGCTTGCTTCAAGACTACAGGCTTCATAGTTGCATAACTCCTTCCAAGAACCAGCCCACTGCTTGCTTCAGGACTGACTGCTTCATAGTTGCAGAACTCCTTCCAAGAACCAGCCCACTGCTTGCTTCAGGACTGACTGCTTCATATTTGCATAACTCCTTCCAAGAACCAGCCCACTGCTTGCTTCAGGATTGACGGCTTTATATTTGCAGAACTCCTTCCAAGAACCAGCCCACTGCTTGCTTCAGGACTGACGGCTTCATAGTTGCAGAACTCCTTCCAAGAACCAGCCCACTGCTTGATTCAGCAGTGAGGGCTTCATATTTGCAGAACTCCTTCCAAGAACCAGCCCACTGCTTGCTTCAGGATTGACGGCTTTATATTTGCAGAACTCCTTCCAAGAACCAGCCCACTGCTTGCTTCAGGACTGACGGCTTCATAGTTGCAGAACTCCTTCCAAGAACCAGCCCACTGCTTGATTCAGCAGTGAGGGCTTCATATTTGCAGAACTCCTTCCAAGAACCAGCCCACTGCTTGCTTCAGGAATGAGGGCTTCATATTTGCAGAACTCCTTCCAAGAACCAGCCCACTGCTTTCTTCAGGACTGGCAGATTTATATTTGCAGAACTCCTTCCAAAAACCAGCCCACTGCTTTCTTCAGAACTGGCGGATTTATATTTGCAGAACTCATTCCAAGAACCAGCTCACTGCTTGCTTCAGGACTGAGGGCTTCATATTTGCGGAACTCCTTTCAAGAACCAGCCCACTGCTTTCTTCAGGACTGGCGGATTTATATTTGCAGAACTCCTTCTAAGAACCAGCCCACTACCTGCTTCAGGACTGACGGCTCTTGAAAGGAGTACTGAGAAAGGGTGCTGTGATGTTTTCAGGAAGCTATGCATAGCATCCTTCTGGCCCCTCCTCCCAGCCATGATCTATGTGCAATGCATAGAGAAAACAGAGATTTATTTTCTTTAATTATTATTTCCTTAAAATGTTGAGAAGTGGGGAAAAGAGGAACCAGGGAGGGCAACATATAGGCAGAATAAACTTCAACTCTAAAAATGTGCTGTATATCTGATAACAAGGAATGTACTACAAGGTGCACAGTTTCCATTGAAGGGTTGCAGAACGGGAGATGAGACTGGGTTAGAGGCTAGCACAGATGGAACCCTTACTGGATGTAAGAGGTATAAAATAGTGCTGGCAGTCATGCTGGGACTTCTGGTTCCCTGACTCATGCAGTCTGTGGTATATCATTCAGACTTCCAGGTCGTCTCCTGTGACCATTGTGTTACACAGAATATCGGGAGCCTGGCCGCTCTCCAGCATGTCCTTTTCTTTGCCTGTCACCAAGCTGTGACTGTGAACTGCGCTTCGCCTTGTCACACAGCCAGCTAAGTGGATTTTATTAGCACATTACATTGTCTATCTGCCCGTAATGGAGCTCACCTTTCCCTGAGATTAGTTCCCGGATTTGGCCGCGTCCTATGATTAGAAATCCTTTGCCTTGTCCTTTTAATATGACAAAGTCTCCAACGCCACCTGCTGCAGCGGACGAGGCGAGAGGCCCCCGGAATCTGTCACGGGTGACTTTATGGCTCCGTTTTATTAATGTCACAGTGGCAAGAAAGAGCATATGTGCGTGAGACATGTAACATTTGTATGTGGGCGCTTTATTTTTCTGTGTCTCTCTTTTGGCGGTGCGTGGAAAAGACAATGCTTTGTCTGCTTTGATGAATGTCTTCGGGTGGGGGGTGTTTACAAAGATCGATGGAGCAATCGCTCTTTGTGTATCACTGCTTTATATGGCAAATTTCTAAGGCGACAAATAATAAACCTATTGTATTTTTTTTTTTTTTTTTTTGCTGCTGGAAGCTCATCAGAAGATTTACTGCTTTAATAAAACACATTGGCCGTCCACATCTGACAGTGAAATCGGACCAATCAGACCACATTTGCCGACTTTTGTTCAACAACTAGGCTTCCATAATCTTCTCTTCGCTATGGACAGATGACCACTCACTTCCTGTTGTGTCTCTAGGTTAGGAAGTGTTGGAAATGCTCCATGTTGGTGACACAGAAAAAAATAAAAAATGGGAAAACCAGGACTTCTGATCCTTCCCTAGTTCATTCAAAACTTAAAAAGGTTATTGGGTAGAGATACATTTTAAATGAAAAAAAAAAGTGATGAAGAGTCTTTTAGGGGCCCAGTCACACTTAAAGTGAAAATAAGCCTACAATAAAAAAAAAAAAAAAAATGCCAGAGGGCAGCTCTTCATTTCAGAAGGGACATGCTCTGTCTCTTCTGCATAAAACAAACGTATCTGCCTCTGCCTGTTCACAATGTTTTTCTAAATGTACAATACAGCTGTGCATGTGCAGCTCAGTGGGCATTCCCAGCACTGCAGTGGTGCCGTTATTAATGGATCCTGTGCGTAAGTCATGTCAGCCCCCTTAAGCCAATCAAGAGTCCAAAGAATTGGCACTTGGAAGAAACTTGGAGTGAAGATGTCAGAGAAGATGTCACTCAGCGATTGGTGGGGGATCCAATAATTACATCACTGAATGCGGAGATGAGTATTTTGCGGGCTGTAGTTCCGATTTAAAGGAGTTTTTTCACACCACATTTTAATGCATTTGCAGTGCCTTTGTGGTTCATTTTTAAAGTGTTATGATTTTTTGCATTTGTGTTCCATTTATGTGCATTTACAGGCATTCCAGTACATTTACGGGTGAAAAAAATGCAGCATGCTGTCCTTTTTTAAACTGAAACAAAGGCACTGGTGTAAACTGGGCTCATTAAAACACATACATTTTTCTTGCCTATGCATTCATACTGCATTTAAAAATGCATTTTACAGCACCTGGTGTAAACAAGCCCTAAGGGTTCTGTTGTGGTGCAGTAATGCACATGTGTTATTGTGCGTTGCATTAGGGCAGCCCATTCAATAGGGACCATTCACACTATTGTGTTGCAGTGACAATTGGGAAATGCACTTTAATTGTGTTTCTGCGATGCTCATTAAAGTGTGAAAAAGGTGCGTTAACAGATGTGCATCATAGCAACACAAAAGTGTAAATGGGATGCCAACCCACCACAATTAAAGAAAAAAAAAAAAACACGTATTACCCTTTTTTAACAACTTAGTGGGACTAGAGCATTGGCATTAGCATTGGGTTCTACCGTACAATATATTGTGAATGGTGCCACAACACACAGAGCAGGTGTTGTGGTAAATGCCATTAACGAGTTTGTTTTAGTGCATGTTTCCACAATGCACACATGTGAATGGGCCATGGGAATCTGGTCACCATTTCGGGCTGCTCTGGGTCAGTGGTACTTCATAGACTCTTCTGCAGTACAGACTACGGGTCACTGATACTGAACCCCCCCCCCAGCGGATGTAGAGCCTCTCCCTTACAGTCCATCTGTCCTGAATAGAGCTCGGTGTAACCTGCCATCTCCAGTAATGTGTCAGCTTCATACTCATCCCTTCTATTGTTTTAGCACAATCAGAAGGCGATTAGGGAGAAGGGCGCAGCAGCGGCGGTAATTATTATAAATGGTATTTATCAATGCATTCATTTATTGCTGGCATTAGTCTAGCCTTTGTTAGTGTCAGCTCAGCCTCTGTTAACCTTATTTGTATGAGCGATGTTCCTGAGGCAGCCATAGGACGGCGAGAGAAATAATGACGGCGAACGGCATAGCAGAGCTGCCTGTAATTATCTTATAGAGCGCTGGATGTGCAGAGGCGGCTTGGAGCCCAAATTAGGGGGGCTTACAGAAAAAAATAAAAAAAAAACTTAGCGAATATTACTTTGGAGACTGCTCAAATTTCAATTAATCTGCTGCGCTTTGCCAGGTCCCATGGCTTCTAATTCCTATCAGGGGTAACAGACTTGATTATATTTTTGCAGCAGACAGTGAGAAAGGAAAACTTAGCCGTGAAGACTTATCAGAGGCTTAATAGAATGGATCATCCGTGGAATAGAGCATAGGCAGGATGAGGGACCCAGGGCCGAGGTGGTGCAAGAAAAGATGGCAGCAGCCGAGAGTGATACAGGTGGAGTGGGTGACTGTGAATTGTGGGGTTTGTACAGTACAAGGACTAAACATGGGAGAGGTTATGTATGTGGCTGGTTCAAATTATCAGTCAGTCCATAAAATATACCAGTGCCAAAACTGCTGTTTCTAACAGGTTGTTAAAGTTAGTTCATACAAAATTCAAATTGCAGTTATGGGTGAGGATGATAAGGCCAAGACAGCTTCTTATATGGCTTGGATTGGCAGTTGTCAATTCCCAAGGAATAGGGGGAATTAAATGTGGCCCCTGTAAGCTCCAAAGGGTCAAAAGTAATATTTATTATACACTATATTACCAAAAGTATTGGGTCGCCTGTCTTTACACACACATGAACTTTAATGGCATTCCAGTCTTAGTCTATAGAGTTTAATATTTGCAGCTATAACAGCTTTAACTCTTCTGGGAAGGCTGCCCTTCCCAGAAGGTTTAGATCCAAGGTTTAGGAATGTCTCTCTGGGAATGTTTGACCATTCTTCCAGAAGTGCATTTGTGATGTCAGGCACTGATGCTGGATGAGAAGGCCTGGCTTGCAGTCTCCACTATAATTCATCCCAATGGTGTTATATCGGGTTGAGGTCAGGACCCTGTGCAGGCCACTTAAGTTCCTCCACCTCAAACTCACTCATCCATGTCTTTATGGACCTTGCTTTGTGCACTGTTCCAAATCATTTGGTGGAGGGGGGAGTATGGCGTGGGGTTGTTTTTCAGGGGTCGGGCTTGGCCCCTTAGTTCCAGTAAAGGGAACTCTTAAGGCGTCAGCATACCAAAACATTTTGGACAATTTCATGCTCCCAATTTTGTGGGAACAGTTCTGGGATGGCCCCTTCCTTTTCCAACATGACTGCGCACCAGTGCACAAAGCAAGGTCCATAAAGACATGGATGAGCAAGTTTGGGGTGGAGGAACTTGACTGGCCTACACAGAGTCCTGGCCTTAACCCGATAGAACACCTTTGGGATGAATTAAAGCAGAGACTGCAAGCCAGGCCTTCTCTTCCAACATCAGTGCCTGACCTCACAAATGCTCTTCTGGAAGAATGGTCAAACATTCCCAAAGACACACTCCTAAACCTTGTGGGCAGCCTTCCCAGAAGAGTTAAAGCTGTTATGGCTGCAAAGGGTGGGCCAACTCAATATTGCACCCTACGGACTAAGACTGGGACGCCAGTAAAATGCATGTGTGTGTAAAGGCAGGCGTCCCAATACTTTTGGTAATATAGTGTATATCATGCTACAGAAGACTCTCATAGTCTGAAGACTTACTGGAAGAAAAGGTCAGAGACTGTTCTACTGGAGTAGATGGAGATGAAGTCAGGTTGTGCTAAACAGCAGAGACAGGGGACATGTTACATGAAACTGCTAGGGATCACAGTTATTATTGGCCCCTTTACAAATGTTTACTCTACTGACTGCTAGGTCCCGAGGTCCACACATCAAACACCTAAAGGCCGAATGTGCCCCTGAGGCCACAGCTAGGGCACCAGGGTCTTAGATACTACCAATAGCGGGGTCTCCCTGTCATAGTTCCCAGCTCACACTTTGTATGTTCGCACACCTACTGTTACATTATTTATAATGTAAAATTTGGCAGGGATGATGGGAGCCACTCATAAAATGCATGGCAGGTATGCAGAACCAGAACTCAGCACAAGGATCGTGGGAGCTCTTCATAAATTGGCACCTTAGGTCTGCATTGCTGAAAATTTAGAACAGGGATAGTGGGAACCCCAGGTTTCTGCTGGTGTGCAGGCCTGGGAACTCAGCGCAAGGATCTCACCAACAGCGTCTCCCAGAGAGTGGAGAGGCTGTCAGGTGGTTTAATTCTCCAGAATATGTCAGTTTTAGGTGGACTGTCTTTTTGAGTGAATCAAGCTGTAGAGAAATACAAAATGAATGACATAGCAATCACCCATGTTGGCTTTTTTAGCCCTGAACCTGTCCACTTTCCCCTCAACCTGAACTTTCATGAATCTATAAAAGTAAATCACAGGTAAGCTAAACTGATTTACTGCTGATGTGTGAGAGAAAATTTTAGGATACTTTAGGAATTTGGATTCATAACCTCCCAGGAATTAGCACTGATTGGATGCTGTTTAGGTTGATCCAGGACAGTTTGACATCTATAAAGTTTGAATACGCGGATCTTTCATGATACCACAGACATGAGATTGTGCAATCAGCCTGGAACTGCCTGGATTAAATGAATGCCATCTCATCTCCCTAGGTAGTTTGTCATTCATAGGGAAGGGTTGGTTGGTATTCTGGGATTAGTGCAGTGGGCAATGGGCCTGAATAGGATCACAGTCTGGGCCTAAGAATTATTCACAATCTCAGTAAAGTCTATGCAGAGCTGTCCATAAGGCAGGGGACAGAATGCTATCTGAGCTGTGGAAAGTCTTATGACATCTCTCAGCAGTTTCTACAGCTGCCCAGGAACAGTTATGGCAGCTGGATCTATGCAGCAGGTGTGCAGACAGAAGCAGAGCTCCAAGGCGGTGTCCACAGTATCATCATATAAGCACACCCTGCTGTTCGATTTGCTGCCAATATACACCGATCAGCCATACCACTATGACCGCCCTCCTATTATTGAGTAAGGCCCCCTTTTGCTAAAACAGCCCACATGATCTGCACCCAAGGTTTCCCAGCAAAACATTGCTCAAAGCATCACCCTGCCTATGCCGACTTGCCTTCTTATACCGCATTCTGGTGCCATCTTTTCTCTAGGTAAGTGACACACACGCACCCCGCCATCCACATGATGTAAACGAAAACGTGATTCATCAGACCAGGCCACCTTCTTCCATTGCTCTGTAGTCCAGTTCTGATGTTCATGTGACCATTGTAGAAGCTTTGGGCATGGGTCACCATGGGCTTCCCAGCCCCATCCACAACAAACCGCGATGCCTATTTTTTGCTGCTTTCACCACATCAACTTCATGGACAACATGTTCACTTGCTTTCTAACATATCCCACCAATTTTCAGATGCCATTGTAACAAGATATTTCCTTTACCTGTCAGTGATCATCATGTTATGGCTGATCGGTGTATATGTAACATAGTTGTGCCTATGTGTAAACTGAACAGCTCCACCTAAACTGGGTATGCATCAGTAGGTCTGCATGCTGATATGAAATCTTACTTTAATTAGGTAAACATTTTTTTTTCTGTACTTACAATTCGTTTTTTTACTTCCTGGTTGGGTGAGGCTCTGGTGATGTCACCCTGGCCTTACAAACACGCTATGAGAAGAATGTGGAGGAAAATAAAAAGGTATGCAAAGGACAAAACACCCACAATTATCTCTAAATATTTATTTGTAGATTGCCAATTACTAAACATTTCTACAGGTGCCTTTGTAATTTTTATCATGGGTGGAGTTTCTATTTAATCAACACCAGTGCCATGGTATTTCACTTCAATTTATCTTCCCAAATGTTTTATTCTGGACTTTTATCCATCATAGTCAGAGACATTAGATTTGTGTGGTCATTTTCTGGGTGGGGGCATCTAACTCCTGGAGTCACTGACAGATGTGAGAAATACTATTGTTCTTAAAAGCTCCTCCTTCTAAAAATAAAAAGCCACTCTTGAACTCTAGCCAGTGACATTGCCCAGGTTGTGATGATGTCACTAATCTGCTACAGGCAGGGGGAAGCATTTCCTCAGTCTCCTCTCCCCCAGTAATCAGAATACAAGATGATAACTTTGTAGCAGTTCACAAGGTGAGATGCAACAGCAGGAGCTGATCTCTCTCTGACCTTTATGAACACAACCAAGGACTGCACAGGCAGGCACCAAGGTTTACATGATTTGTCATCTCTGAAACAGCATCTCTGCCTAGGAAGTAGATAGTGACTCTGGATGATGCCTGAACATATGTAGTCAGGACTGCCATTATTTGACACTGCGGGCTTATTCTCTGCTCTCTTAGGGCCCTTTCACTTTTTTTGCGGATGATTTATAGACATAATGTATGTCAATGGAATCCGATTTTCTTCCTTTCAGTTCTGTTCCGTTTTTTGGAACGGAACAGAACCCTATTTTTCCTTCGTTAAAAAAACGGAAAGGAAGCAAAATCGGATGTCAGCGGTGTCATCCGCTGACATCCGCAATGCCCATAGACTTACATTATGTCCATATATCATCCGAAAAAAGGATGGGATGATATGCGGACATACGGAGCGGATGACACAAGTGTCATTCGCTCCGTGAAAAAAAAAAAAGAACCGGAGCGGAGCCAAAAAACTGAACGGCCGTATGAAAGAGCCCTAAAGGCCCGTACACACGTACCGATCGTCGGCATACAAACGTCGGCGGACGAAAGATCTGCCGATTGTACGCGTGTTAGTATGGTGTCTCCGACAGATGTCTGCGCACAATCCGCGGACAAAAGTCTTTCTTGCAAACATGAAAATTTTTGTCTGCGGACACCAGAACGGACGATTGTTCGCCTGTCAGTACAGAATTCGGCTGACAGACCGCAGATTTGCAAGACTGGGCATGCTCAGAAAATTAAAAACACAGGGAAAGTTAACCATTACATGACATCACTTCTGCAGTCAGCTGAAGTCTGCAGACAAAATTCTTGTGCTGTCCTTGTGCTGTCTTTGCACTTTTCAACAGACACCGACATCCCGGGGAGAAAAGAGGAACATTTGTATGCCGACCATCGGTACGTGTGTACGGGGCTTTAGAGTTGACTGTCTCTATGCTCTTCTAGTGTTGGCCTTGGATTTCATGCATCATACTCCTGAGACTGGAAGAAAAGCATTGTGGGAACTGTAGTCTTCTAAAAGGATAGTACTGCACTGCTGAACTGTTTATGAACTACACCTCCCAGCAGGCTATTCCCTACAGGGGAGAATTGTGGGAGAGACTATCTAGAGAGGCCCGCGCTCTCTTGCTTCCTGGAATCCATTGTCTGTGCATCGGTCCCCCGGAGAGAGAGAGGACTGCGGCCTACTGCACACCACCCAGCTGTCTGCAGACTCAGCACAGGCGCATGACACTTACTACAACGTGGACATCCCTGCAGCATCGCTGATCGAGTGGAGTCGGCGGGACTCACTAAAACAGCAGAGCGCAGCCATCTCAGAGTCTCACAGCATGGAGAGGTGCCACTGCCTGTTCTTCCAGAACTCATAAGAGAGACATCAGGATTGGTGAGAGCACCTGCTCAAAGCCAGTTGCTACAGTTTCACTTAAACACTGAACACAGACATTCTACACTGGGATCAGTTAGTGGATCTTCATTAATCAGAAGCCGCTACCCTGCTTTGCCTGTTTCACACTATGCTACACTGGGGAATCATTTGTTTTGACCTCCAACTGCCAGTGAAGATAATAACAAGGCCTTGCATTCTGAACATTGCTAACAGTATCTCATTGCTTTTAAAGGGGCCACATTACTGGTATCTAGATTACCTCATCTCTCATTAGGACACGGGTATTATAGGCTGGCACAGGGTTCCCCTTTAGCAGGAGTGTTTCTCATAGCAATTTATAGCTTTTTGAGAGATTCATTAACTTACTGTAAGATACTGTGTATATTGGTGTATTTACTTATTGCTATAACTGGTTATTAACTGTTCTTTAGTGTTATTTAAATTGAGCCTCTGTTGTTTATCCAGGGCCTATTTAATTAATACTCTTTTCGAGCCTTCCTTTTGAGTAAAGCAAAGTTAAAGAGTGAAAACCTATCTGCATTGTGTCAGTGTGTGATTTAAAGGTATACACAACATGTCTGAACCTAGAGTGTCAGGAGGGCTGGAGAGTTTACAGGGTCAAAGCGGCACAGAAGAACATACAACTACAAGCAACCCCCAAGGGGGCAGTGCTACACATAGATAGGGTCATCCTTCTGGAGAGAAAAGCAGATGAAGACATTGTCGGGGAGAGCACAGTGATCTCTGTGAGAGGCACAGATTATTTACGATGCATGGACTTAAAGAAGAAGTCCATACTAACACTAAAATCCCTGCATCTATAGACCTCCACCATGGGGTGACCAGATGTCCCCGGTTTCCGGGGGCAGTCTCCAGATTGAGGACACTGTCCCTGGAGCCAGTCTGTCCCGGGATTGTAGGGGCGGCGCTAGGTGCAGGGCCAATCCTGGGTGGGTGCTGAAATAGAGGAGGGGCGGTCTGCCCTGGGTGGCACACACTGATTGGGGAGTGTGAGGCCAGCATCAAGCGCTGTGTCAGCTTTAGTTTGAATCGTTGACGCCCAAGATCACACAAAGTCCCGCCTCCTGGCTTGGCTCCTGTGATACACAGCATAATTGTCCAATGCCGGGACATATGCTGTCTATCATAGGTGGGAGCCGATCCAGGAGGCGGGACTTATGTGATGGCAGGCGCCTGTCGATTCAAATTAAAGCTGACACAGCAGGTGACGCTGGCCTATAATTATCAGGCCGGCTCTCTTCACTCTGATCCCCTGCAATGGTAAGGCTGCATTGCTGGGCACTGGTCAGGCTGCATTGCTGGGCACTGGTCAGGCTGCAATGCTGGGCAATGGGCACAGCTGAGCCCTGCATTCTTTGTGTAGCGCACTGCTGAGCCCTGCATTCTTTATGTAGCGCACTCCTGAACTCTGCAAAAATTCTAAGAAGTATTATTTTTTTATCTCATGGACGAAATGTGAGAAATAACGTATATATCATACAATCATTCCATAAACACATACCACATACACCTTACTCCATGATCTAACACTAACCTATCTAGCCCTTTAAAGAAAAAAATCAGTTTTTGTAAGCTGATCCGACCCGATCCCCCGCTGAGCTGTCAGCCGTGGCTTTGCTGTGGAGGCAGGTACATAGGAAACAGCAGACAACGGAAGCTCCATAGTAAGTCTATGGGTGATGTCACTCCTCATTCATTTCACAGCCGTTGTCGGCTGTGTCTTCTGCAGAGCTTCCGCCGCTGGAGACAGGATCGGATCGGCTTAAAAAAAAAGGTATATACACTGATTTCTTCTTTACAGGGCTAGATAGGTTAGTGTTAGATCGTGGAGGTCTATAGATGCAGGGATTTTAGTTTGAGGGTGGAATAACACTTTAACATAAAATATTTATCTGATGCTAGGGCTGATTTAAGCAATCCCTTGAGGGTGTTTTGCTGTCCAAGGTCGTGTGTATAGAGGGTGAGCCCTCCGTGCGCTCCAACTTCTGAAGGCTCTGAGAAATTAGTTTGCAGAACATGTATAGCATTGCATGACTCGTACCAATCGCTGGTAGTCTCCGGAGGAAAACCTGTTTACTTCTGCTCCATCAGCAGCCCTTGCAATCATTTCTGGGACTCATTAAAGTGCAGCGCGGCCTCTGGGAATGGTGCTGCTAGTGCTCCTGGAGGGCAGCAGCTTAGATGGTGGAGCGAAGAGCAGCGAGGGGGCACCGGGGGACTGAAACCGATCCCACAATCACAGAGAAAATTAATTATCACAAATTGCTGGAGTTCATGTACTTAGCGGCTGATAGTAAACAGAGGTGTGTGCGAGGAGGGCAGGGGCTGCTCACAGCTCTGAAGACCACACACTGCTTGGGAGCGTTAGATACACAGACAGATGGAGATAAAAACATGTCATAGAAGTCTTACATCTGTATAATCACTCATTAGGCTGGCAGCGTGTGGTCTGGTTTTCGGAAGAATCCATCAGATCACCTTTTTGGGTACAGCACACTAAAACGCATGTTCCCAGGTTCCTTATAATAAAAATAGTGGCTGTATCTATCTCTGTATTAATTCCATTTTTTTCTGTGGTCTATTGTGGTGAGGCACCCATAGACGTCAATAGCAATATAACATGCATTTTGCATTGGCAACAGATTTTAAAGCAGACCTTCACTCAAAAGTGAAAGTGTTACTATTCTCGTCCTCACCCCATCACTAACACTTTTGACATTTTTTTTTTTTTACGGAGACTATGTATCTTTTTTGACAGGTACCCACTCCCACTTTGTCAATTTTCCCGTAGGCAAAAATGATGTGCACCTAGGCATGACCCCTGCCCATGTTCCCTGCCTGAAGCCTCTAGGGATACATCACACATCCCGGGAGGCTGCAGGACAAGTCTTGCTGCACTACATGATCTTGTGCATTCAAAGTGGGGAGCTGGCTGGGATTTCCCAGGAAGTCACAGTCAACTCTTGTATCCAAAATGGCAGAAATACACAGCAGTAAGGAGAACTGGCTGCAAGAACACAGCGCTGGGCCCCAGGCACTAGTGAGTACCTGATTTTTAAAATTCAGGAACGACAGTAATTGTAGATGCTGACTTTTCATTTTTAGAAAATAGACTGAAGTTCCTCTTTGACAAGCCTTGGTTAATGGCTGTTAACTCTATTCACACCAAATATTAAAGCGGCTCTTCACCCTTTCGGCACTCTTCCATCCTCTCCACTCCCCTCCTATCCTTCAAAAGTGCTGTGTTTGGGCTGCCTCCTGCAAAATTCACATCACATATCCCAGGAGGCATTGTCCCTTCATGCAGCAAATGTGGGCCTGCCAAGCAGCGTGTCATAGGTAGGCCAGCCAGGTGAACCCTGAAAAGCCGGCGCCTACCCATGGCGTCACACCTGAACATGGTGGCGTGGGACCGAGCAGAGGCAAAAGAGAAGGGGATCTCAGCGAGACAACGCTTTATCCGCTGAGTTGGTAAGTACCTGATTTCTGCAGAAAACAACCACTGGTAAGCAGGGGTAAAAAAAAAAAATGGGGGGGGGGGGTCCGCTTTAAAATCAAAAAAGCATTGGAAACACATGTCAAAGTGCATCAAGAATGAATTTTGATCCAAAAAATAAATTGCGCATTGACAACACACCTGCCTAAAGCTACAAAAATAATTATTTCTATGTATACGCACATGAGAACGTGCACATCACTGAAACATGCCGTAGCATGCATGCATTTTTTTGTCATTCATTTTAAATGAGGCAACACGCGTGCTCCAGTGCATTACAATACATGGCAACTCACCATAGTGCATTGAGGCACATTGCATTGGGGTACGTCAGATTTTTGGAACATTTTGGTATGTTGACAGCTTATCGATTTCAATAGGCTGCCTTAATGCATCGCACCTTAGTGCGCAAATTAACACATGCTAGCACACTCCAAAAATGCACAGGGACCCTGAATGAAGTAAGAGTGATTTTATGTGAGTCCTACAGATTTGGATTTTGGAGTTATCCATCCCTTATCATCTATGATTGGAGCAGTAGCAGATAGTTTCGGAGCTAGCTGTACATTATACAATCAGATATTACAACATCTGTCCAATTGGCTACATAAACAATCTGTTACATTTGTAAACCAGATGGGTAGATTTTGATGTGCATCCAAATCTCCCATGCCCCTGATGCCTGATCTGCTTCTGGATTGTGCTCCAGAGGCTACCGAAAGGCGGTGAGGAATCAATGTGACACCTCCTCACTACCCCATTTTTGTTGACAATCGCACTGCAACCACGTGAGATTTGGCCCAACTTGATCTTACAGTGATAATCAAGAGAGAGATAATTTGTATATTGTGCGTTCTTATGATCTTTATACTGTATTGTAAAAGTATTTGTATACAAAAAAAAAAAACGATTGTTTTTTTTTTTTTTTTTTTTTAATCCTCGTTGTAATGTCCTATGATGGTACTGATAAAATCTTGCTGCCCCACTTTATCATTTTTTCCAAAACCTGATTAAGTAAATTAAATAGTTTAAGCGCAATTGCAGCATTTGCTGGATGGCATTGCCAGTTTCCCGATTGGTTGCTGTGGTAATGGGATCAGTGATGTTTGGTAAAGTAATTTATTCTGGTTTTTGTAGTTAAAGAAATTTGCTACAACTTTCTGCTTCTGTTGTGTCCTGATGTAAGCCTTGGGGCATAGACAGAGCAGATTGCCGAGCCCTGGAGACCTCAGCCTGCTGTGACAGTGAAGTCACCCTCCTTATGGAGATCACGTGTGACAACAACTCAGTATTACTGAGCCGTGATTCTACGATACATGTATGATCTCACTCAGGGGGTCCTATGTGCGTTAAGGCCCGTACACACGTACCGATCGTCGGCATACAAACGTCGGTGGACTAAGGATCTGCCGATTGTACGCGTGTTAGTATGGTGCCTCCGACAGATGTCTGCGCACAATCCGCGGACAAAAGTCTTTCTTGCAAACATGAAAATTTTTGTATGCCGACACCAGAACGGACGATTGTTCGCCTGTCAGTACACAATTCGGCCGACACACAGCTACAAATCCCAACACGCATGATCAAACCAAATGAGTTCCCGGAAGAATTTTCTCTAGTAAACTCAACATTTTATTCAGAAAGAACTTTCGGCTCGCGGAAGTCCAAGAAATAGCTGAAATGCGGAGCACATGCTCATCTTGATAAATGTGAGAAGAAGGAAGATGCTGCTCATAATGCCATACTTTTCTAATAAAAAGGCATGTGTTCTGTTATGATGAAGATAATGTTTGTCTATTCTATCTGTTCTATCATAATTTATAATTAAATAATTTGAACTCTTCACCATTATTTTTGTATTTTCACACCAAAGATCTAACTATTGATATGACCCTTTATTCTTGTATGAATTAATGTCTAAAACATATTTTTCAGGTTATGCACAATATTAAACATGTTAACAAATTCAGATAGGCCATTTTTTATTTTCATTTTCTTTATTTTTTGTATCTCAGCAAAAAAAACCAAAGCAAACATCAATACTTTCCGTATAACTAAACATAAAAAAGGTCCATTTGGACAAAATTAAACTAGAAACTGGCAAACAGGGGTAAAATAAATAATAGGGGGTTACAAAAATTAAAGTTGCTGGTAACTGTAATCAGGTTGCCATGAGGGCAGGTTTGGATCCTGCTGGCCATATTGCCACTGGCCATGTGGCATTTGGCGAGGTGGTGGGTGTTGTGGAGGTGGAGGTGGAGGTGGAGGGCACGGGTGCTCCTGGCATGCATGGCTGTGCTCAGTAAGTATACCGTTTTCAGCCTTTTGCAGCACATCAAGAATAATTTTTCTGGCATACTGACACTGCCTGAGGTCCACCTTATCCAAAATTTTTGCCGTCATGTTGCCGAAGGACTCATTGGCCTCCGGTTTCCGACGTAGGGCTATGGTGGCCTCCTGGATAAATTCATCGGTTATGTCATCCACGTGCTTCCTCTTTTGCCTCCGTTTGGCAGGAGGAGGTGGTGGTGGAAATAGTTCCACAGGCTCCTCAGGCTCCGCAGGCTCCGCAGGCTCCCCAGGCTCCTGGCTGCAACCTGGCTCCTCCTCAGTGACACTTCCCTGTTGATGAAATGAACAATTGATTAGAATGTTATAGTGTATATAAAAATGCATGTTTGTTATATTATTGTGAACAAATAGCAGACTTTACATACAGTGGCGTATCTAGGGTCTCCAGTGCCCTTGTTGAGGAGCTGTATTTGGCAACAACCCCCCCCCCCCCCAAGATCAATGTAAAACTGTAACCCACCCCCCAAAAAAAAATTAAAGGGCATTAAAAGTTTCTAATTTGCCCCTTGTTTGCCCAGTGTAGAGCTCTCTAGTGGGCAATCATTGTCTCAGGTGTGAAAAAGAAAGAGAGGGTTGAGAGATAGAGAGAGGGAGAGAAAGATGGGGTGTGAGAGAGAGAGGAGGGGGTTGCAGAGAGAGAGGGGCCTGAACTTGCAGAGGGCTTGATGTAGGGCATTGAGGGTGAAGCAGTGCAGGGAAACAGGAATAAGGAAGCCACCTGCCTTGCTGACCCAGAGTGAGAGACCAGAGACATGGAAGCAAGGATGGATGTATCATTTGCAGGAGCTGTTAGTTTTGTATTAAAAAAGGTTGAGCCAGAGGAATGCTGAGGCTACAGCAGTGTTTGTTAGGACCAGAGGTGTGCTGGGGATGCAGCAGTGTTTGTAAGACCAGAGGTGTGCTGGGGATGCAGCAGTGTTTGTAAGACCAGAGGTGTGCTGGGGATGCAGTGAGAGGCAGTCTCAGTCTCCTGGTCTTTTGGCTCAGCTGCTCTCAATGTTTTACACCTGCATGAAGCAGCTCTCAATGTTTTACACCTGCATGAAGCAGCTCTCAATGTTTTACACCTGCATGAAGCAGCTCTCAATGTTTTACACCTGCATGAAGCAGCTCTCAATGTTTTACACCTGCATGAATCCGCCTGCAAACTGGGGGTTCTGGGGTGTGCAGGCTGAGTGGATTGTTAAAATAAACAATAAAACAATGCCAATGTTTTTGTGACCCACCCCCCTTGGCCTGCGCCCCTGGCGGTTGCCTGTCATGCCAACCCCTTGCTATGCCCGTTTACATAAAGGGTCAATTATGGTTTAGCTTATAATTTTGTTACATGATTACATTTTAGCAGACAATATATTGTGAAATGCCATACCTGAGTAAAACTCTCCTCCAGGAAATCCTCATCCTGGCTTGGATCAACCGACACTGAGCCCTCTGCCGAAGTAGAAGGCAGTGTTGAAATTGACGGCCTGGATTCCATGGTGTCTGCCAGGAATCGCATGTTATCATAGTACCACAGCCGTGGTACATATACATTCCGTGCACCTGCTCCAGACTGGGTGGACTCCTCTATTTTTTTTAACTCCCGCCTGTAGGCAGTGCGAATACTGTTTATTTTTTTGCGGATATAATTAAAATTTGCCCCAGGACAGACGGGCTTGTAGAAGGCCACCAAATGTTCCATGGCCTGTTTTCTGAGTTTTCTATTTTTATAATCTGCGGACTTGACTTGCCACAAACACGGCAGTTGCCTGAATTCATCAATGAAGCTGATGAGGAAATTATGGCTGGTGAAATTGTCCACCATATTGCAGGACAGTATATGCCTGCAAGACACAAAACAACACAAAACATATTAAAATAGCATGTATTTTGGCACATAATAAAGATATTCCTAATAAAAGCTGTATAGGGCCCAAAACACACACTTTCTATTAAAAGAGTCGTACCTTTGTTTGTGGGGAAAAGTCGTGATTCGCCGCTCGATTGTGCTCCAACTCTCGATATGTCCGCTAGCGAATCGTCGGCCGAACGATCTGGCGTCCTTTAAATACAGCGCAGGCGTCAACTCCTCCTCCAGTGGCGGGCTTGTGCAGGGGTGTGTACGTGCCGAAGATCAGGCCTACATGCGACACTCACACCTGAAGCAGTGGAAAAATCTTGTAATCAAGAATAATGTCTCAACAATCTGGGAGCTCAATTAGTGTGGGCCGAAGTGATTGGGCCACCCGAAAATCAAGGGCTACACCCATGTCAAAGCCAGAAATGGTGGAGATGGTCTCCATTTTAGAAAAAATGGATTATGATGGCAAGTTGGCAAATTACGATCGGCCCAATGCCAGGAAAGATGGCATCATGGACAAGGTGGTGGCCTGTTTGGTAAAAAAATTCGGTGTGGAGCGATCGAAAGATCAGATTCGGAAACGGTGGTCTGACCTGAAACACCGTGAGCAGGATCAGCTTTCCCAAATCCATCGGATTTTGAAAAAAAGTAAGTTTTATTTATTAATTTTTTTTTTAATCATGCAATATGTTTTTTATAATTTTGTGTATGTTGTATTAACATGTCTAGATTATAATGTCTATGTAAAAAGTTAGATTACTCATTTTAGTTGTCATGTCGTGATTAGATCGATCTATTGATGATGTTTTAGTATATGACATTAAAAGTCAGGAAGCCATAGTTAAAAATATATGTATTGTGTTGCAACGAACGTTCTTTCCTGCACGAATCTTCTCAGCAAACATTCCTATTAATCACAGATTATTATTCAAACCTTTAAATAGGAGAAAAACGTAAACTCCGTGCCAAACAATGGGAAAGGAGGAGGAGAGGTTTGGCAGCTCCATCGGCAGTTGTGGAAGAAGAGGAGGACATGGGCCCAGATGGTGGCACAGATTCCACTAAAGGTAATTGGTTCCTATGCACTGTCAAACATTAATGTACCATATTTTTCGTAGATAACCATGTACATGTCTTCATATTTGTTACTAAAAGAGCTATCAAGCAGGGCACCATGTCCTAACAAATGTACCTCTTGTGACTTTTATGATATGGCCAATGTTTTGTATTATGTAGATGAAGACATTATGCCGGAAATTATCCTTGTGGAGCCAACAAGTGACCAGACACCAGAGCAACAAGAAGGTTGGTAGTCACAGATTTTTGTGTAGTGGGATCATAGAAATATGTGTATTTGCAATGATTGTTTAACCTTATATCCTTGTATTCCCTTACAAATTTACATTGCAGATGTTGCGTCATGCCAGGATGTGGCATCCCCAGCCATGTCAGAACCCCGATCTCCTGGCAACTTGGCAAGCAGCATGGAAGCCACTTCCGAAAATGTGGAGGATCCAGGACCAAGTGTCAGAGAGCCAATTGTGTGCCCACGTAGGTTTTTTCATAATGATTTTTATCAGTGTTTTTTTAGCCTCCAATTGTCAACACTAGTTCCCTATGGGAGCCTCTTTATTTGAATGGAAGTGGCACCGTAAGTCGGATCAGGATGCTCTGACTTGCGGGGCCACTTGCGCTGTGAAGATTTTTGAGGGGGAAGTACACAGACAA
Organism: Pelophylax lessonae; assembly: GCF_965119305.1. Classification (NCBI taxonomy): domain Eukaryota; kingdom Metazoa; phylum Chordata; class Amphibia; order Anura; family Ranidae; genus Pelophylax; species Pelophylax lessonae. Next base: position 49,885,511 of record NC_138779.1, on the reverse strand, counting down.
ATTGAATAACCCACCGTGGGTGTCCACCCCAAGTTTACAACCAGGCCTTTTGTGTGTGGTATTGAGTTTGAGGGTATGCCCACAACAAAAAGACAGCGTGGGTTACCCCCAAAACCCCTACCAGACCCTTATCCAAGCATGCAGCTTGTCAGGCCAGGAAAGAGAACGAGCAAACGGACCAAACACCCCCTGGACCACAGCAGGACACATGCCCTCAACATGGGGGGGTTTTGTTGCTTTGGGCCAGGGGGCCTCTGCACCGCACACACAAAAGCACCTTGCTCCCATGTAGAGGAGGACAAGGGCCTCATCCCCACAACCCTGTCTGGTGGTTTTGGGGGGTCATGCGGCCAGGGGGTTCCTAGGACTTTGGAAGCAACCTTTAACAAAGGGTGGCCCCCAGATCCCAGACCCCAATCCCTATGTGAATGGGTATGGGGTACATAGTACCCCTACACATTAACCACATAAATGGAAGTGTATGTGAATAACGACAGGAGACGTTTATGAAATGTTCTTAAATATCTTCATCCGGTCTTCTCCACTCTGCTCTTTGGATCTTCTCCTCTCCACTCTTCTGCTGTCCAATCTTCTGCTCTTATGTTGTCTGCTCTTTTGCCCTAGGCTCTTCTTCTTCCTCCTGTCCTCCTCCGATGCTGTTGCCGTGCATTCTGCCCGTCTCTGGTCTCTGCATCTTAATATATATACATTACGACCATGCCCTCACAATGACGTCATCATGCGTTCACACCCCTAATAAATCTATAGTAAGCTCAGGAGACCGGCAGAATCATCAGCAACAGCATCGGAGGAGGACAGGAGGAAGAAGAAGAGCCTAGGGCAAAAGAGCATAAGAACAGGGTAGGTATTAACTCGAGAGGAATTTAAGATTACCTGGACACCAAATGTTTCTCTATTATTATGACCTCATGTAGGTGATTCACATTGACTCATTTTTTTTTTTTTTTTACAGACCATGTTTTACATAGTTGCACATTAGCCAAATTGACCCGTGAGGCTCTCCAATGCTGCGCAGACCTGGAACAAATAAAGGAGACTGCAACGGCATTACAAATCAAAATGCGCAATTTTGTGGACATGATTGGCAAATTTTAAGCCACAATTTTACTACGTTTTTAATGTTTGTATTGGGATGTTCCTGATGTTACAAATTTTTTATAATGTTTTATGGCATTTTAATTACACTCAGATGTTAAAGAGTGTACCCAAGTTTGGGAAAAGCACTTTACAACACCCTAACCCTAACCCTAACCCTAACCCTGTGAATGTTTGATACTAAAACATTTTTACATTCAACAATGTGTGTTCAATTCTTTATTAGACTTTCGTTGGGGGGTCGAGGTCTAAAGCTGTGTAAAGAAGCACTAAATGTATGATGGCTGTCCTATTCACATATTTACATGTTAATGAAAGCATTTTGGACACTGCCATATGCGAGTTGCTGGAGGTGTCAATGAAATGTTAAAGATACCCCCAGTTTTAACGCATATCACAGTGCGATCTGACATTTCACACAGGATCGGATCACACAAGTTTGAACGACTGTGCGATCCTATCCTGATGCGGCTGAATAAATGCATCATGTGCGACTTTTGTGCGAGTGCAGTGCGAATTGAGCCATACAAACTGTATAGCTGATTTTCGCATGAACATCTGATCGCATGTAATAAAGGAGCAGTGCGCTACGATATTACATGCCATCAGATGTGCAGTGTGAATTGAGACATACACTTTGTATGGCTACATTCGCACTGAACACGCATACAAGTCGCACATGACCCTTTATTTCTGATGTATCTGGATTGGATCGCACAGTGCTTAACACTTGTGGAATACAATCCTGTGCAAAAAGTAAGTGGCGGGTCACCCTTATGCAATGCTGGAAGGCTGCAAAGTCGCAGACTTCCCGCATCGCATAAGTGTGACTCAACACTCAAGGTACTAGCAGTCCTAGGATTCAATATGGCATTGATATTGCCAGTAGCAATCAGTGTAGGGAGATCAGTGTAATCTATAGTGTATTGCTTGTTCGTTGCTCTAGTTCACTTTCCATTACCTATATATATAACACTTTGAGATGAACAATGATCAAGTTTCACATAACATTGACATATCCTAACATTGGTGGGCAGTGAGAAGGATGTCATAAATGAACACAACATAACAGGTGTAGGTACTTTGTTAATACCCTAATGTATTATATGAAATATATAGTATGGGCAACTTCTGGACAATGAACACCAATGTAAGGTGACATTAGATGAACCTTGGGTGTGACCTAGTTCTCAATGTGACAGGGTTTGTGTACATTTTGTGGGGTGCAGAAGGCCCTTGTATTTACACCACTGGCTAAAAAATAACACATGGCCATCATCACTTTGGATCAGCTGGTGAGAGACTACAGTCAAGAAACACACTGATGAATGTATTAACCCTTCCAAAGTCACACATATATAACACATGATTAACCCAAATAATTGTGTTTGGCATATGTGCCCAAATGATTATAATCCACAATACAGAATCATTGCAATTTTTGTTTAATGTGTTGAAAAATAATATATCTCTGACATTTATCTTGTGTGTCCAATCTTTAACAAGATTAATGGGTGTGTGACAGTGATTGCTGCCAGGACACAGCTCCTCTCCCCACGAAATAGTCCAGATATTCCTGGCGGATCTGACGGGCCCTGTGTGATGCCAATGCTGACCGTCCAACTTCCATTGACGGCATGGACTCCACTTGGTTAGAAGGTTGGGCCTCTCCACTTGTACCTGGCATAGCAGGGTCAGTATCCAGTTGCTGCAATACATAATTTTGTGCATTCCTGCGTAGGAAGTTGTGCAAAATGCAGCAACACAAGACCACATTATCCACTTTGTACAGTGCCAGGTTTATGGACGTCAGGAATATCCGGAACCGGTTGGCCATTATCCCGAAGGCATTCTCCACAACTCTGCGAGCTCTGGACAACCGGTAGTTGTAAATCCTTTGGTCTGGGGTGAGGTTCCTCTGAGGGTAGGGCTTCATGAGATGCTCCCCAAGCGCAAAAGCCTCATCTGCGATAAACACAAAGCTCATACCCTCAACAGTTTGCTCCCTGGATGGCAGGTTCAGAGTGCCGTTCTTTAGACGACGAGCGAACTCCGTCTGATCAATAACTCCCCCATCCGAATTGCGGCCATTTTTGCCAATATCCAAAAAAATAAACTCATAGTTTGCATTAACTATGGCTAGCATGACTATACTAAAAAAACCTTTATAATTATAATAAAATGTGCCGGAATTCGGAGGGGGGACAATGCGGACGTGCTTCCCATCAATAGCACCCCCACAATTGGGAAAATTCCACTTCTCCAGAAATTGATCAGAAATCTCCAGCCATTGCTCTGCGTTTGAAGGAAACTGTGGGGGAAAAATAAAAAAAATAAAAAAAATAAAATTAGTGCTTGAGCACATCACATTATTAATTACACACACAGTTGTCTGTTAAATGCTTATGCAACTTGCTAAAAAAATATACAACAGGAAGGCAAAGGTTTGGATATGGGGATGTAACATCTACATACATTTATTTTCAACCTCCTATTGTTCTTATATTGTAAAGGGCCATACACACTAGAAGATTCTCTGAAGACTTTTTCGTGCAGATTTACCTTTTCTATGTAGTGCAAGGGCCTACCAGATTGCATAGGATTTGAAAGTGTTTGTTGGACCTCATATTATTTGGTTTTGGTAAATCGGAAGGATAAATTGTTCTGACAATCTTCTAGTGTGTATGGCCCATTATACTCACCAGCTAGAGCTGAGATTTACAAACTACGGCCATCCAGCTGTTGCAGAACTACACATCCCATGAGGCCTTGTAATTCTCTGACATTCACAGACATGACTAGGCATGATGGAAATTGAAGTTCGTGAACAACTGGTGGGCCATAGTTTGAAGACCTCTGAACTTGAGCTTTGGTATATGCTGACTTTGAGATTTAGCATGTGGGTGGGGGATGGGTAAGTAAAACTGGGCATTTATACATCAATAAGGGCTTGTGGTCAGTGAAGGTTTTAACATCATTACATAAACATACAGAATCATAGGTGGGAATGGATGGACTGATGTATTTTAGATAAATCATTAACTAGGTACTAAAACATTGGCCAAGGAATAATTGTTTGAGGGAAAGCAATAAAATTAGATAAATTCGACATACTGTTAACAGGCAATGCGTTTAGGGACACATAGGAGAGAATGGTGGGGTGGTTAGTGGGTAATTTTACAAATGGTTAAAGATAATCTACATCTTTACTACTATGTGCATGCGGACAGAGGGTAGTTTAGAAATAATGGCCTGTGTCAATTGCTGTACATCCAAAAACATCATAATTCGGGTGAAACTAGTAATACATGTAATGTAATGTAAAAAATCAAACATACCTTGATATAGTCCTTCTGCAAGACCTTGATGATGGCAGAGCAGGTCTCAGGGATGATGATACCAAGAGCTTGGGGGGAGATGCCTGTGGTGAACTTCAGATCCTGCAGGCTTCTCCCTGTTGCAAGATACCTCAACGTCGCAATTAACCTTTGCTCAGGAGTAATTGCAAGCCGCATACAAGTATCCTGCTTCAGAATATAGGGGGACACCAGGGCAAGAAGACGGTAAAAGATGGGATCCGTCATCCTCAAATAATTCCTGAAGTCATCAGGATTATTTTCCTGGAGCTCCCTCAGCAAGGACATATGAGAAAATTGATCACGGTTAAGCAACCAATTTTTCGTCCAGGAGGTCCGCTTCTTCTTCCTATTGCTCGTACGTCGTCTCAGAGCCAAAACTCCAACACTAACGACAGCAACGGACGAATTCACGGTCGCCATAATAAATTCTCGAACGATGTCTCGGAAAATAGCGAAATGTCGTCAACCAAACAAATGCTACCGAAATCAGCGCGAGATGCCCAGAAGGGTCACGGCCAAACACTCACTTCCTCTTTTGTAGCGGCGAACGTGCGTGGAACGTAGTGACGTCATTTTCTGTCGGCAGACAAATGTCCTGGGCAAGTTTTGAGCACTTTTCAACAGACAAACAACAAACACACCAGCCGCGAACATTTGTAGGACGTTCTGTCGGCCGACGATCGGTACGTGTGTACGGGGCTTTAGGTGTGTCTGAAATGTTCTGTTGAACCAGTTCAGCTCTCACACCTGTACATCCCTAAAAACCAGAGCATTTTTTACATTTTCTCTATGGGCCTCTTTTTTGGGCAATAACATTGTCCATTTTTGGACAATAACCCCATACCTTAAAAACATATTAAATAAATTATTATTATTATTATTAATATTAATAATAATAAATACCCAAACAAAAAAATTAGTTATTAATAATAATAAAAATAATAATGTATTTATTTGTTTTGTGTTAGGGGGTTTAGATATTTATTATTTTATTTTATTTTTTAAACGGTTAAGGGGCAGGGTTAGGGGTTATTATTTGTTTAGTATTACTTAGTATTACTTTATTATTTATGATTATTTTAATTTATCTGTGTATTTATTTTACATTTATTTATTAATTTTTTATTATTATTATTATTATTATTATTAGTAGTAGTAGTAGCAGTAGTAGCATTACCACCCTTACTTTAACAGAAAATAAATAATAAATAATCCCTAATCCTAACCCCAACTCCTAATCCTAACCCTAACCTAACCTTAACTTAAAAAAAAAGTAATAATATTAATAAAAAAAGTTAATGGAAAAGCGAAAAAAGCTGAATTACCTAGCAACAAATGATGCAACAGATGATAGTTTTCTCTGTTGGCTAATAAAAAAATGGCAAAGCTCAAAAATGCTGTATAAAAACGCGCCAAAATTGCAAATAAAATAAAACCGCTCAGGTGTGAATGCAGCCTTAGAGTTAAAATGTGTTTCTATCAAAATTTTTATTAATTGTCAGGTTGCTTTACCTGACATATTATACAGATTGGAGCTTGTCCATTTGATTTGCAGATAAACAGAGTAAATACAAAAGTAACAATTTTTTCATTTGTATCTCTCTAGCTCTGTCTGAACAGTGTTTATAAACACTGCGTCACAAGGTTTATTTTTTGATATCAGCAGATTTTGCAGCTGTTATATTTATACAGTACCAGCCAACTGCTGACTACCAACAAATCCCAGGAGGGGAGTGGCAGCAGGAAAGGATGTAGTATTTTATATGATGAGAAAATGTTTTTGGGTATATTTATGTTTAGCACACCCAGTGTCCACAAATGGGTATTATACAACTGATCCAGAAGAAACAACTGAATTTGTATGTAAAGAGACAATATTTGTTTTTGGTGTGCATAGAGTAAGGAAGGATTAAACCCACATGGAAAAAATGGCTTAGGTACACTTTAGTTAATTATAGTTTTTTTTATCAGTTTGCTTTAAATTGCAGAGTAAATACCGGTTACACATCTAGAGATCTGTCAACAATTCTTATATCAATCCAATCATTGACCTTTAAAAGGTTGTTGACCTGATTGATTCGCTCTTCTCTGTGACAGCAATCGCAAGAATACACAGAAAACACCTAAATCAATTTTTAAAAAAACAATTTGATAAGAGGTTTAAGCCCCTTTTCACACTTGTGCGACTTGTAATGCGATTTGGGACTGCAAAATCGCATGACAAGTAGTTCTCCATTATTTCTAATGAGTAAGATCAATATCTGTACGACCTAAAGTCGCACCAACTTCAAAGTAGTCCCTGCACTACTTTGGCACGATTTTGATGGATTTTGAGGTCCAAAGACATTCAAGCTCAGTCAAACTCGCATCAAAATCGCAGCAACAAAGTCGCGGTAAAATCGCTGTGAAATCGTGTGACTTTTAAGTCGCACAAGTGTGAAAGGGGTCTAAGTAAGAAGACTTGGTTGAATATAACTTTTTTAATCAATAACAAGGGTGAAGCAATTCCCAGCCATGCCAAACAGATCGCAGTCACTAAAATTGGTGGAAACATCAATGAAACAAGTGAATTTTTTGGAAGACTTGAATAAAAAAATGGAATTAAGTGTTGCATCGAGTGTTCATATTGGTATGTGTGTGGACATGACTGGCACCGATGTGCACAGATTGGGGGAGGGGGAGCTGGTTATCAGGGTTCCCAGAATTCTCTATTATTTTTATTTCCAAACATCACTTCCAAAATTAAAGGAAAACGATTACATGTGCTGCATATGACAAAATGATAGGAGTGTCTATTAATGCAGAAAATGTCTATTGAGAGATCACTGTACACTGAATAAAGTGGACCTGTCACTAACCCTACTCAACAGCTAGGAAGGGGTTAGTTTTGGGCCTGGCCAGCTGGGAGTTGTTGCCTCTTGTGGAGTAATTAGCATTTGCACCTCATGCTTGTGATTTGTGTAAAGTTGTTTGTTCCACACCTGCGTTCAAGGTTAATTTGCAGTTCTGTGCTCATCTTCAGGGCTCCAGGGCCAGAGGGATAGGCATGTTTAGCTGGCAAAGCGAGCAATAAGCATTGAGTTTGCATCAAACAGACTCCTAGCTGAGACTTGTTACTGAGCTGCAAAGGGTGCTCGGTGCATGCCAGGGAACAGCTGCGGCTTAGCAGAAGAGGCACTTGGGTCTCACTGCTCCCCCCTCTGCAGGCATTTTTCTTTCTGTGATGACACAAAAGGACCAGGTGGTCCCCTAAGGCAGCCCATTTTTTTTTTTTTTTTTTTTACTTTTTTGCAAGTATAGATTTATGTATCAGTTCACTTACCTATTGACTGTCTTTCTACCTCTACTGGAGGCCTGTTCCAGGCATCAACTACGCTTTTTAGTAAAATAATACTATCTGATGTTACTTTTTAATCTTTCCTCCTACTAGTTAACCAACTACCTACCGGCGCATTGTAAAGTGATGCCGGCAGGAAATCTCCCTCGATCTGGGCGGGCGTCATATGACGTCCGCCCATTCCCGCTGCTCTCCCACCCCGCTGGGGGCCCGCAGCGCGGCGATCGGGAATGCAGTGTGTGCGTCTGGGACACAGCCCATCCCTGATCGGTGTAAAGAGCCATTAAAAAATGGCTCTTTACCATGTGGCCGGCTGTGTCCAATCACAGCCTGCCACATGCACTGTCCTCATGCACACCGCTCATGCGCGCCCCCAGGGGCACGCAGAGCGGCGATCAGGGATGGAGAGTGTCACTCTGACACAGTCCATCCCCGATCTGGGTAAAGAGCCAATGAAATTGGCTCTTTACCACGTGACCGGCTGTGTCCAATCACAGCTGGTCACAGAATGTAAACAGAAACCACAGTAACTAGCTGTTACCGTGTTTTCCTCCTCACACACCAATCCTGTGTGAGGAGGAGATTGCGGTAACAGCTAGTTACTGATTACAGTCCACACCTAAACACACTGATTGCCCCCCCCCCCATAAAGAGGACCTGTCACTAGCCCATTAAAGTACCTATCACCAGCCCATCAGTGTACCCGAGTACCTGTCACCAGCCTATCAGGTACTCTGATGACAGTTACTCAGGTACTCTAAAGGGCTGGTGACAGGTACTTGGGTACTCTGAGTACCTGTCATTGGAGTACCCGAGTACCTGTCATGGGAGTACCTGTCATCAGAGTACCCGAGTACCTGTCACAGCCCATCAGAGTACCTGTGTACCTCTCTGTCTCCAGCCCAGAGTACCTGTCTCCAGCCCAGAGTAACCGAGTACCTGTCTCCAGCCCAGAGTGCCCCAGTACCTGTCTCCAGCCCATCAGAATACCCAAATACCTCTATACAGCCTATTAGAGTACCCGAGAACATTTCATCAGTGTACCCAAGTACCTGTCACCAGCCCATCAGAGTACCCAAGTACCTATCACCCGAGTACCCGAGTACTTGTCACCAGCCCATCAGAATACCCGAGTACCTGTTATCAGAGTACCTGAGTACCTGTCTCCAGCCCTTCAGAGTACCTGAGTACCTATCTGCAGCCCAATAGACTACCTGAGTACCTGTCTCCTGCCTATCAAAGTATCGGGGTATCTGTCTCCAGCCCATCAGAGTACCCTAATACCTCTCTGCAGCCCATCATAGTACCCGAGTACCTCGCTGTAGCCCATCAGAGTGGCCGAGTACCTGTCTCTAGCACAGAATACCCGAATACCTGTCTCCAGCCCAGAGTACGCGAGTACCTGTCTTCAACCCAGAGTGCCAGAGTACCTATCTGCAGTCCATCAGATTACCCGAGTATCTGTCTCTAGCCCATCAGAATACCCAAGTACCTCTCTGAAGCCCATCAGAGTACCCGAGTACCTTTCTGAAGCCGATCAGTGTACCTGAGTACCTGTCTGCAGCTCATCAGAGTACCTGAGTACCTATCTGCAGCCCTATCCTCCTAGATTATGTTTTGGGGTGTTTGCTTTCCAAAATTGGGTCATTTTGTGGGGGTTTCCATTGTCCTGGTGCTCCAGGGCCTTCAAAAGTGTGATAGGTCGTTATGAAATGATATGTCTAACTTATGCTCCTAGAACACCTGACGGTGCTCCTTGAATGTTGGGCCTCTGTATGTGGCCAGGCTGTGTAAAAGCCTCACACATGTGGTATCACCATACTCAGGAGGAGTAGCAGAATTTTTTGTAAAAAATAAAATAAATAAATAATTTCCTAATATTCCAAAGAATTGTGGGAAAAAATTACAACTTCAAAAAACTCACCATGCCTCTTACTAAATACCCTGGAATGTCTACTTTCCAAAAAGGGGTCATTTGGGGGGGTATTTGTACTGTCCTGACGTTTCAGGGCCTCAAGAAATGAGATAGGCCGTTGGTTCATCAGGTGTGATCAATTTTCAATGATTGGCACCATAGCTTGTAAACTCTATAACCTTCACACAGACTAAATAATATCCACTAATTTGGGTTATTTTTACCAAAGATATGTAGCAGTATAATATTTTGACCCAAATTTATTTTAAAAAAATTACTTATTTGCAAAATTTTATAATAGAAACTAAAACAAAATTTTTATTTTTCAAAATTTTCGCTCTTTTTTCACTTATATCGCAAAAAATAAAAAAACCCAGTGGTGATTAAATACCACCAAAAGAAAGCTCTATTTGTGTGAAAAAATGATAAAAAAATGTGATTGGGTACAGTGCTGCATGACTGAGTAATTATCATTCAAATTATGAGAGCGCTGGACGCATTATATTGGTATCTTTTGGTATTTGAGGTCTCCAGAACAGGACACAGAATTTCTAAATGAGATCTAATTTACTGGCTAGCACTTCTGCATTGCAGCACCTTGGTTCAATTCCCCACCAAGACACTAACTGCATGAAGTTTGCATGTTCTCTCTGTGCTTGCATGGGTTTCCTGGGGGTGCTACGCTTTCCTCCCACACTAAAAAGACACGCTGAGAGGTTAATTGGCTACTGTCTACAATGACCCTAGTATGTGTATGTATGCATGTGAGATTGGGATCATAGATTGTAAGCTTCTAGATGGAAGGGACTTATGTAAATATAAAGCACTGCGTAAAATATTGGTGCTATATAAATTCTTGAGATAAATAAACAAGATTTCTATACAGATTCAGGGCTTTCTTCCTTTTGCTGATGATTCTTCTATAAAAAATATCTATATTGTAGACTCAGGACCTTCTTTTTTTGGCTGGTGATGCCTACAGTGATAGCTAAAGATCTCAATAGAGCAGGAGTGATGAATGAAAATTCACAGAGGTTTGGTCAGTAAAATGTTCTTCTAGCAGAGGTCCAAATTGTATGTCTATGCGATGACTTAAATCCTTCATATCACAGCCTCCTTCTCCTCCTATATCTCAATCCCAATCTTACATCTACAACAATGCCCTCAGAACCCCCCTGCACACCACAGTTCATTCTCCTTAATATCAAGATCCCTCCTTTACATCACAGTCCCCCCTTCTCAGCAGTGTTCTCAATCCCCCCTATACATCAACCCTCCCAGCGGTAGTGTCCTCTGCATCCCCTCAAAACATCCCCCATTCTTCACCGAGTGTTCTTAGTCCCCATTCACATTTTCCCCCTTGGTTATCCTACCATACACAGATGCACAGGGCAGGGGATGGGAATCAAAACAGGTCTAGACAGAGGGCAGGAGCTGCACAACTTTTCATGTTAACAAGCTGATTGGTTACTAGGACCACCCTGCATCCTAGCAACCAATTACCAACTTGTTAACTTGGGCATCTCCTGCCTTCAAACAGAACTGGCCTGCCTCCTGATGTTGGCCAAGCTGTGTGGATGATAGTGGTAATGGCTGGGAAGTGGTCTGGATAGGGCATGTGAAGTCCGGATCCGAGCAGCGGACCACCATTTAGTGATGCCTGTGACCAGGGAGCAGATCTTTCTGCTGGGGATCCTTCTATAAAAAAGATCAATATAGGGATATCAGGGCCTCTTTTTCCTGCTAGTGATCCCTCTAGTGATAGCTAAAGATCTGCTGTATATTGAGGGATCAGGATTTCTTTCCTCCTGCTGGTGATCTCTCTAGTGATGACTTAAGATTCGAATAGAGGAATCAGAACCTCCTTCATCCTGCTGGTGATAACTAAAGATCTATATAGACAGCAAGGGTAGGCAAAGTTCAGCTGTTGCAGAGATGGGCCGAATGATCCCCTGTTCGGTTCGCATCAGAACTTTAGAAAATTGCAAAGGTTCGGAACCAAATTACAAACCCTATTGAAGTCTATGGGACCTGAACTGGAAAAATCAAAAGTGCCTATTCTGAAGGCTTACAGTATATGCAAGAAATTGGGTATACAATGGTTATGGGGGTCTAGGTACTGCCCTGGGGGACATGTATCAATAAAAAAACAAACATTTGTAAAAAACATTATTTTTAAATGAGCAGTGATTTACTTATGCTTAAAGTGAAACCATCAAAATGAGAAATAACAATACAAATGAAAAATTCCCTTAAATATAGTGCCTGGGGGTCCTTTTAGCCTGTAATGTGGCACATCTGTACCGTGTATAAAGCCTGCTGCAGCAATAATAACATTTATAAAGCCAAAAAAAGTGTGCCGGTGTAACGTTAAAAAACCATACCCCGTGAAGAAACCATACCCTTGTCACTTCCGGTCTGAAACAGCTGAGCAGCGCAGCAGTGCGCATGCTCAGAGCCCCGGATACGCGATTGAACATCAAAGAATTTGAGAAGTGCGCATGCTCGGTGGGCATGAAATTATCACGGCATTGTGTATAATGTTCTAATTGCGGCGGGTACATTAAAACACTTCGGCTGCAACATCAATCATCTCCTCTGCTATCGCTGTAACTTCCCTCATCTCCGGTAATAAATATAAAAGCGGCGGATGTATGAGATGTAAATAACAGCGATCGCGGCTCCGTGATCCGCTTTTATATTTATTACCGGAGATGAGGGAAGTGACAGGGGAAGGAGCGGAGATGACTGATGTTGCATAGGAGCTGTTTTAATGTAAGCGCCGCAAGTTTAACTACCGTGAGAAATCCATACCCTCCGTAGGTGCACCGGAAGTGACGAGGGTATGGTTTTCTCACGGGTATGGTTTTTTCACAGAATACCGGGAGATAACAGCTCCACAATCTGGTGGAATAGGGTGACTGCTCTCTAGTCTTCCAGGATGGCTGCCTCTTTTGGGTTGTACCTCACCCTTACTTTCCTCCTCTGCTTTACCCAGCACCCAAGTTGCATCAATGACATCATCATAAACATCAATCATCATCATAATCATCAATCATCATCCCCTCCATCCTCATTATCACTGGAGACAACTTGGCAATAAGCTTCAGTTGTGGGAACATGACTGCCAATTTGTTGTTTACCAGTGTTCTCCCCTCTCTGTAGGCTTGTGTTCCTACCTTCCTCAACCTCAGAACCAAGATCTGAATCAAGTAATGGCTGTGCATCATCAAGGAGCAAGTGGCTGACGCTGTGCTCAAATAGCTCAGCTGACTCCTCCTTGCCTGATGCTGGAGCTATGGCAGTAATAGCTGTGGACAAGGAGGCAGAATAAGCCACTCTGGCAGTTGCAGTGGACTGCACACTAGTCTCTGCTTGGGTGACAGAGGATGAGGAGGATGATGATGGTTTAGTAAGCCAATCCCCCACCTCCTTTGCATTCTGTGACTAGTAAAAACAAAATAAATAAATAAAAATGACATAAATCTTTCCCATAGTTTGTAGACGCGATAACGTTTGCACAAACCAATCAAACTACGCTTATTGCAATTTTTTTTTACCAAAAATATGTAGCAGAATACAAATTGGCCTAAAAGGATGAAATATTTTGATTTTGACCTTTTTTTTCTTTTTGGGAATGTTATATTGCAGAATATGAAAAATATTGATTTTTTTTCAGAATTGTCGCTCTGTTTTTGTTTATAGGGCAAAAAATAAAAATCGCACAGGTGATCAAATACCACCAAAAAAAGCTCTATTTGTGGGGAAAAAAAGGACATTCATTTTATTTTGGTACAGTGTAGCATGACCGTGCAATTTTGCATTAAAATAACGCAGTGCCGAATCGCAAAATCATAATCACTGGTCATTAAGGGGGCAAATCCTTCCGATCCAGGACTGGTGAAAGTAAGAATGAATGGTCACTACACTCACACTGAACTATCACTAGATTCACTCTAAACTGATACTCTACACTGACAATAGAATCACAATAACACATCAATTCTTTAGTAGCACTGAACAGAGCCCTGTTCTATCTCTCTTCATGCCAATATCACACGGCAAATGGCTGCTATGGGGAGAATATTTTTATAGTAAGAGCAGTGAGCCATGATTGGATAGAGTCATCATTACTTTCTCCAATCATGGCTCTGACAGGGCTCTGTTTCCTGATTGGGCAAAGCTTTCATTACTTTAGCCAATCAGGGCTTCCAATGCATTGTGCGGCGTTGAAGTGCATTGTAGTCATTCGACAGGCCGAACAAATTGTCGAACGTCCTGATAACTCACTCGGGTGTTCGTCGAATGGACAAACAGCCAATGTTCGGCCTGAACTCATGCTTGGGCCGAACTGTTCGCCCAACTTTATTGCAGAAAAAGTTCCATGAGACATTGCAAAACTCTGACAGCCACAAGCTTGACGCCCAGAAACAGAGGCATGGTGGGACTTGTAGTTCTGCAACAGCTGGAGGGCTAAAGTTTGCCCACTCTGGGGAGAATCAGGGCCTCCAGCTGGTGATCCGTCTAGTGATGACTAAAGATCTATACAGGGCTTTTTTTCTTAGAGAATAGGAGCAGGAACTCCCCCTTTCCGAGTCACCCCTTTTCTCTGCCCCTACCCACCTCCGAGTCCTATTCCTTGGTTCCACGCCTACCCACCTCCAAGTACTGCCCTTTTAGAGAATACAGAGCCAAGAATCATTTTGTGGTGCTAAGTAATTTGTATGGAATATGGTAACAGAAAGAAAAGCAGTAAAAAAGATCCCTGGCAGCCAGTAATAATATAGCCCTCCATGTGCAACAATAGATTCCCCTAACAGCAATGGATTACCCCCAACAAAATTGCCCCCCTAGCAACAATAGATTCCCAGCAGCAACAACAGATCTCCCACAGCCAGCATTAATATATCCCTCCCTCAACAGGAGATCTCCCCCAGCAATACAAGACCCACCCCCAGCAACAGTAGGTCCCCCACCAGCAACAACAGACCTTCTCAGGAACAATAGATCCCCTCCAGCTGGAATAACTCCCCCTCAGCAGCCAGCATCAACAGACCCTGTAGCTCACCCCAGTACCCCTTGCTATTACATACAGTCAGTGCTGGATTTCCCCGAACTGCGTTCCCGCTGAAAAAAAGGTCTGGATCTATATAGGAGAATCAAGACCTCCTTCCTCCTGCTGGTGACCCCCCTAGTGATAAACCACAGAATTATTTTTGCTTACCCCAATGCCTACCCACACTGTTGGCTTGATTTGCAGTCATCTGAAATAAACATCCCTAAATCTTTTTCATCTGTAATTCACCAACACTGGACCCCCAATATTGTACTTTATCAGAGGATTTTTTTTCCCCTTTAAGTGCATTATTTAACATTTAGAAGCAAAAGAGCTCTTTCACACTGCTCTGTTAGAAAAATGCAGTAAAAACGCATATAATTTTTGTCTCATTTTTGATGTATGTTTGCAGCGTTTTCTGGATTCCTGACCGGACTCCTCAGATGCAACTCTCAAACTTGGACATGCGACTCAAAAATGCTCTGCGGGTACGTTTTGATGCACTTTTCATTCTATGTAATGGTGAGCAATCAGGACTTTTATAAACGCACCGCACAATCAGCACCCCGCTGTGAAGAGTTTCATAGAATTTAAAGGGATACATTTTTTCATACATTTTTCTTTTGTTTTGTTTTTTCTTACCCTAAAAATGCATAAAACAGACCAATGTGAAAGGGCCCTTTAACTTCAGCCGCCACTACTTTAAGGAATGCCAAATCATGTTCCCTGTTACAAACTCCACCAGGAACATCAACCCTATTGCACCTACTTGTGTACTTGTGTGATACACACATAAACATTGACATAAAAACCTCTGAACACTCCGAAGCACAAAACTCCCAACACACAAAACTCAGAGACTAGTGATGTCGCAAACTTAAATTTCGCCGTTCGCGAACGGTGAACGCGAACATCGGCAAATGTTCGCAACCAGGAGAACCGCCATAGACTTCAATAGGCAGGTGAATTTAAAAACACACAGGGACTCTTTCTGGCCACAATAGTGATTGAAAAAGTTGTTTCAAGGGGACTAACACCTGGACTGTGGCATGCCGGAGGGGGATCCATGGCAAAACTCCCATGGAAAATTACGTAGTTGAAGCAGAGTCAGGTTTTGATCCATAAAGGGCATAAATCACCTAACATTCCTAAATTGTTTGGAATAACGTGCTTTAAAACATCCAGTGTGTGAATACGATCAGGTATGATGTTGTATCGGTCAAGTAGTGTAAGGGTTACGCCCGCTTCACAGTGACAGACCAAACTCTGACAGACCAAACTCCCCGTTTAACAGTCAGTCAGTCAGTCCATTTGCACAACCGCAAACTCCCCATTTGCACAAGGTTGGATACCAAGCTAGCCATGTCCCGTTCCTTGTCCTCACTGACATCATTGAAGGTCTCTTCCTCCACCCAGCCACGTACAACACCAAGGGTCCCCGAAAGGTGACAACAAGCCCCCTGGGACGCCTGCTGTGGCTGGTATTCCACCTCCTCAAAGCCACCTTCCTCCTCTGACTTCTCTTCTTCAGACTCCTCTCTCTGCGTTGCCACAGGTCCAGCAATTGACGACAAGGCTGCTTCTGGTGGTGATGGGGACCACAACTCTTCCTCTTCATGCTCATCTACAGCCTGATCCAGTACTCTTCGCAGGGCACGCTCCAGAAAAAACGCATATGGGATGAGGTCGATGATGTTGCCTTGGGTTCGACTGACCACCAGGTTTGTCACCTCCGCAAAAGGATGCATGAGCCTACAGCCATTGTTCATGAGCATTCAGTAACGCGGCCAAAAAATACCCAGCTCCGCAGAAAGAATGAAAGAAAATGAATGTTTTTTCTATGAAAAATTATCCCGCGGATCGCTTTTGGTCTGTTCACAATGAAGCAACGACCTTATCATCTGGGGTGTGCCAACACACTCCTAGAGGTGATCGCTTCATTGTGATACGCAAGCCCCTTCACCACGACAAGGTAACGATCACAAAGGGGAATTGACACATGTATGGGCCTTTTTTTTGTTTTTTGTTTTTTTGCAGCCACAGTGTAGCACCAGAGGCCAGAAAAATTAGGCACGTACACATGCATGAAAAAGTAGGTATTGTTGCAGCCGCTGCTTTAGCAGCGGCCTGAAAAATTGAGGTTTTCAAGGCAGAAAGTGCACTAAAACATTGCGGCTTGAACCGTAGTTGGTGGCGGAGACGTCACGTAAGTCATCCGGCATGCAGAGAATGATTAAATACAGCAGCGTGTGGACCATTTTTAGCCCAAGGCATCTCAGTCATCACCAGGCCTTTTTTAGTCAAATGCATCCCCCACTGTCAGTCCCTTCGTGATCCATGCCTCATTCATCTTAATAAACGTGAGGTAATCAAGACTTTTTTGACCTAGCCGACTTCTCTTCTCAGTGACAATACCTCCTGCTGCGCTGAAGGTCCTTTCTGACAGCACACTTGAAGCGGGGCAGGCCAGAAGTTCAATGGCAAATTGGGATAGCTCAGGCCACAGGTCAAGCCTGCACACCCAGTAGTCAAGGGGTTCATCGCTCCTCAGAGTGTCGATATCTGCAGTTAAGGCAAGGTAGTCTGCTACCTGTCGGTCGAGTCGTTCTCTGAGGGTGGACCCCGAAGGGCTGTGGCGATGTCCTCCATCAACAAGACGTCTGTAAAGCGTCCTGTCCTTGCCGGCGTGGTTGTGGTGGTAGGAGGAGGATTACTTTCACCTCTTCCCCTGTTGGATTCCCGTTGTGCTGTGACATCACCCTTATATGCTGTGTAAAGCATACTTTTCAACTTATTTTGTAGCTTCTGGATCCTTTGCGCCTGCCGGTAATTAGGTAACATATCAGAGACTTTCTGCTTATACCGGGGGTCTAGTAGCGTGGCCACCCAGTACAGGTCGTTCACCTTCAGCCTTTTTATACGAGGGTCCCTCAACAGGCATGACCGCATGAAAGACCCCATTTGCACAAGGTTGGATGCCGAGCTACTCATGTCCAATTCCTCGTCCTCACTGATGTCATTGAAGGTGTGTTCTTCCCCCCCAGCCACGTACAACACCACGGGTACCAGATAGGTGACAATGAGCACCCTGGGATGCCTGCTGTGGTTGGTGTTCCTCCTCCTCAAAGCCACATTCCTCCTCTTCCTCAGACTCCTCTTCCAGTGTTGCCGCAGGTCCAGCAAGCGATGGTAAGGCTGTTTCTGGTGGTGATGGTGACCACAACTCTTCCTCTTCACGCTCATCTACGGCCTGATCCAGCACTCTTCGCAGGGCACGCTCCAGGAAGAAAACATATGGGATGATGTCGCTGATGGTGCCTTCGGTGCGACTGACTAGGTTTGTCACCTCCTCTAAAGGACGCATGAGCCTACAGGCATTGCGCATGAGCGTCCAGTAACGTGGCAAAAAAATACCCAGCTCCGCAGAGACTGTCCTAGCACCCCGGTCATACAAATACTCGTTGACCGCTTTTTCTTATTGGAGCAGGCAGTCGAACATTAGCAGTGTTGAATTCCAACGTGTCGGGCTGTCGCAAATCAAGCGCCTCACTGGCATGTTGTTTCGCCGCTGAATATCTGCAAAGTGCGCCATGGCCGTGTAGGAACGCCTGAAATGGCCACACACCTTCCTGGCCTGCTTGAGGACGTCCTGTAAGCCTGGATACTTCTGCACAAAGCGTTGTACAATCAGATTCAACACATGTGCCATGCACGGCACATGTGTTAACTTGCCCAAATTCAATGCCGCCAACAAATTGCTTCCGTTGTCACACACCACTTTGCCGATCTCCAGTTGGTGCGGGGTCAGCCACTGATCCACCTGTGCGTTCAGGGCGGACAGTAGTGCTGGTCCGGTGTGACTCTCTGCTTTCAGGCAAGTCAACCCCAAGACAGCGTGACACTGTCGTATCCGGCATGTGGAATAGCCCCTGGGGAGCTGGGGGGGTGCAGTTGGTGTGGAGCAAGACGCAACAGCAGAAGAGGACTCAGCCGAGGAGGTTAGCAAAGAGGATGGAGTAGGAGGAGTAGAGGAGGTGGCAGCAGGCCTGCCTGCAAGTCGTGGCGGTGTCACCAACTCCTCTGCAGCAGAGCCACGCATTCCATGCTTGGCAGCCGCCAGCAGGTTTACCCAATGCGCAGTGTAAGTGATATACCTGCCCTGACCGTGCTTTGCAGACCAGCTATCAGTGGTCAGATGGACCCTTGCCCCAACACTGTGTGCCAGACGTGACATGATTTCATTTTCCACAATAGAGTACAGGTTGGGGATTGCCTTTTGTGAAAAATAATTTTTGCCGGGTACCTTCCACTGCGGTGTCCCAATAGCGACAAATTTTTTGAAGGCCTCAGACTTCACCAGCTTGTATGGTAAAAGCTGGTGGGCTAAGAGTTCCGACAAGCCAGCTGTCAAACGCCGGGCAAGGGGGTGACTCTGTGAGATTGGCTTCTTACGCTCAAACATTTCCTTGACAGACACCTGACTGTGGGCAGATGAGCAGGAACTGCTGAAGGTGAGAGGCGGAGGGGCGGGTTGTTGATAGGGGGCATGGAGGACAGCAGTGGTTGACGTGGCTGAAAATGCTGGACCAGAAGGAGGATGGTGGCTTTCAGTTTGTGTGCTGCTTTTACTCATGTGTTGATCCCATAGGCGTTTGTGATGTGAGATCATGTGCCTTCGCAAAGCAGTTGTACCTAGGTGGGTGTTGGACTTCCCACGACTCAGTTTCTTTTGGCACAGGTTACAAATGGCATCGCTGATATCAGAGGCAGACACACAAAAAAAATGCCACACTGCTGAGCTTTGCAAGGACGGCATTCTGGTGGTGGCAACAGCTTTCGTTGATTGGCGTGCTGTCTGGCTGACCCCGGGTGCCGAATCTACATGCTGTCTGACTGCGCCACTAGCTCCTTGCGATGACCTCCTCCCCCTGCTTCCAACTCGTCTCCTCCTCCTCCTCTCTGTCTCCCCATCTGAACTTTCCCCCTCTTCTTCTGCTCTTCGAGCAGGCACCCAGGTGACATCCACAGACACATCGTCATCATCAGCAGCTTCACTTGACAACTCAGCAAAGGCAGCAGCAGCAGGTACAACATCATCATCATCATCACAATGTACGTCCATGTGTATAATGCTGCCTGACTGAGACATATTCCCGTTATCTACATCCTCTGGCACTAATAGTTGCGCATCACTTATTTCTTCCAACTGATGTGAAAATAACTCCTCTGACGGATCAAGTGAAGCGGCTGTGGTGCTAGTGTTGGTGGTGGTGCCGGCGGGCTGGCGAGTGGTAAATTGAGAGGTGCCCGAAGCTGAGCTGGAGGAGGATGGTGCATTAAGGTTCCGAGCGGAAGCTGTAGACGATTGGGTGTCCTGTGTAAGCCAGTCAACTATGTCCTCAGAATTTTTTGAGTTCAGGGTCTGTGGTGGCCTCTGAACACTGGGCATTATTCTAGGGCCTAAGGAAATCACAGCAGCACGACCACGACGGCCCTTGCGGGGTGGCCTGCCTCTGCCTGTCATTTTTTTTTTAATGTGTTGTACTATGAGTGCAAGGTGCTGTGCCACCCTATAGGAGTGTTGGGCAGTGGGTACAGTACACTCTGTGGACCTGACAGTCACTGGCAGCCCAGGCAACTGCAATTATAAAAAAATATATATATTTTTAATTTGCAAGCTGCTGTGCCACCGTATATATCAGTGGTGGGTGGGCAGTGGCACAGTACACTCTCTGTGGACCTGACAGTCACTGGCAGCCCAGGCAACTGCAATTATAAAAAAATATATATATTTTTAATTTGCAAGTTGCTGTGCGACCGTATATATCAGTGGTGGGTGGGCAGTGGCACAGTACACTCTCTGTGGACCTGACAGTCACTGGCACCCAGGCAACTGCAATTATAAAAAAAATATATATTTTTTTACTTTGCAAGCTGCTGTGCCACCGTATATATCAGTGGTGGGTGGGCAGTGGCACAGTACACTCTCTGTGGACCTGACAGTCACTGGCAGCCCAGACAACTGCAATTATAAAAAAATATATATATTTTTAATTTGCAAGCTGCTGTGCCACCGTATATATCAGTGGTGGGTGGGCACGCAGTGGCACTGCAGTGGGCACAGTACACTCTGTGGACCTGACAGTCACTGGCACCCAGGCAACTGCAATTATAAAAAAAATATATATATTTTTACTTTGCAAGCTGCTGTGCCACCGTATATATATATCAGTGGTGGGTGAGCACGCAGTGGCACTACAGTGGGCACAGTACACTCTGTGGACCTGACAGTCACTGGCAGCCCAGGCAACTGCAATAATAAAAAATATATATATATTTTTTTTAATTTGCAACAAGATGCTGTGCCACCGTATATATATCAGTGGTGGGCAGTGCACTGCAGTGGGTACAGTACATTCTGTGGACCTGACACAGCACTCACTGCAATTATGACAGAGGAAAAAAAATATATTTTTTAAAATGCACGGTACTGTGCCACCCGAAATGAGTGTGGTGTGCACACAGTACAGTCTGTGGTGGGTCTGTGGCCTCTCACACACAGCGGGCAGGCAACTGCAGTGTACAATAGATATATATATATATATAAAAAGAAAAAACTCAATTACCAGCCCTTAAAAGGGCTTTTGGGGACACTAGATAGATATATATATATATATATATATATATATATATATATATATATAAAGAAAAAACTCAATTACCAGCCCTTAAAAGGGCTTTTGGAGACACTAGATATATATAAATAAAAAAAAAAATCCTCAATTACCAGCCCTTAAAAGGGCTTTTGGGGACACTAGATATATATATATATATATATATATATATATATATATATAAAAAAATGACACAAATACCAGCCCTTAGAAGGGCTTTTTGGGGTGCTGTCAGGAATAGGATGCTGTCCTTACAGCAGTAGTGGACCAAGAACACTGACTAGCAAGACCAGGAACACTGACAACTGTCCCTAGCTATTAACAGCAGCAGCAGCAGCAGCTCTCCCTGCTCTCACTAACACACACTGCTTCAGAATGATCTAAGATGGATGCTGCCCTTGCTTATTTATAGGAGGTGGGAGGGTGTGGGAGGGAGGTATGCTGATTGGCTGGAAATGTGCCTGCTGACTGAAGTTCAGGGTCAAAGTTTGCCTCAATGATTTATTATAGGGGGCGGACCGAACATCGCATATGTTCGCCCGCAGCGGCGAACGCGAACATGCTAAGTTCGCCGGGAACTGTCCGCCGGCGAACAGTTCGGTACACCTCTATCAGAGACACAAAATATGCACTAAACTTTGGCAAGCAAAACTCTAAAACACAACTAACAAACTCCAACTTCAGAACTCCAACTCACAAAATTCGGACACAACACTCCGAGGAACGAAACTTTAACACAAAAAAACTCAAAATACACGCAACACTGTGAAACACAAAACTCTTACAAGGTAGATACAAAAACCAAAGACATCAAACCCTGGTTTATAATTATTAGAATTGGATGTAGGCAACGGCTGCTACAAAATTCCATTCATTTTGAATACCCTCCAAAGCACTAAAGTAACACCCACGACATGCAGTGCTGCTTGGACACAAACAGAGAACGTCTGATTTTAGGTCTGTTGAAAGTTATATGAATAAGCTGAAGCCCTGGCTCACACCAGTGCGACTTGTCATGGGACTTGACAGTTTAAAGTCGCATGACTATTCGCATCCCATTTGCGGCAAAGGAACCGTTCAAATCACTGCAACTCAAGTAGCAGCGACTTGGAAAAAGGTTTCTGTGTGGCTTACATTGACATCTGTCAAATTAAGTCGCACAGATGTCAGCATGATGCACATGTAATCGCACTGATAGTCTGCTTTGAAGTAGCGTGACTTCAAAGCCACACTGGTATGAACCATGGCTAACACAGCACAAGTTTACATGTGAATACATTGACCAGGGGTGAAGGGAACCCTTCTGAGAGAATAGGAAGGATGCCATTGTTGCCTTCTCCTTCTGCCCGGCTGCCATGCTGATGGACTGGCTGCAGTACTCAGTCAGTCAGTGTCAGTGACCTGCAACAAGTTTGCTGATCAGGAGCTGTGATATCGGCTTTCTGATCTGAACACTCCATGTTCAATGCCGTTCAGTGACTCAGAATATACTAAAAGCGGTAATAAAGCCAAAACCAAAAATGTAATATATTGCAGTTTACAAGTCCTTAGATGTGGTAGCTGCATTCGTTTTCTTTATGTGAAATTTCACCTGTTGATCTGGCTAGTTGTCTCATCCCTGTATATGCTACATCTGGAAGTGTGCTTGTTCTTTTGAAAACAACTTACTGGCAGGATCACCAGATGGAAACAGGAGAAAGCTTAAAATAAAAACTAATGCAGGCACCACGTCTAAGAATTGGTAAGCTGCAATATAATAAATATTTGCTTTTGGGTTTAATACGGGAACCTATATTGTTTGAAGGATGCTAGGTATGGCAGCTCCTGCACTTTTCTCAGGTTGGATTCCTGTAGGTTCCCATTTCTTGCAGTCGTGTTTCTAGGTGCTTGCTGTGTTCGAAGACGGAGCTCTCCAGGGTGCTGAACTTGGCAGTAGATGTTACTTTATTACATTTCATTATAGACAAAGCTCCTGCTTCTTCCTCAAGAGCAAAACAGGTTTAAACCTGACCTCCAGAATCCCCTTCAGTACATAATCCTCTCCTGTACTGAAATTGCTTAGGGTCCTTTCACATGGGCGGTCCGTATGTCCGTTTTTCCTCCCATCAGTTTGCGGATGAAAAATGGACATATGTATGTCTATGGGATTGCGGACGTTAGCGGATGACCATCCGCTGACATCCGTTTTGCGTCCATTCCGTTCAGTTCCATTTTTTGAGACGGAAGAGAACCCTATTTTTATTCAGTTTAAAAAACGGAACGGACGCAAAAACGGATGTCATCCGCTAACGTCCGCAATCCCACAGACATATATTATGTCCGTTTTTCATCCGCAAACCGATGGATGAAAAACTGACATCCTGAACGGACCCTACAAAAGTGCATCCGTGTCTGTTTAAAAAAAAAGGTGACTGGACACATAAAAAAAACTGAACTGACCATGTGAAATGACCCTTACTCTGATTTCACTGCACACTGTGAGTGTTTCACAATGTGCAAAAGAAGCTGCAGAAAGCCAGATAGAGCCCGCCTCATACCCTGGATGGAGGATGTCAAGTCTCATCTAGTCTTTTCTCCAAGGCCCGACTGTCCCTAGCCCACCCATTTCATGCACTGGATATCAGTTCTATCAATCCTGCATTGTCACACTGCCATGCAGGCTAATAATGGAGACTGCAAGTGGCCACTTTAACACACATTACACAGGCATGGTCTGCTGTGGTCACCATCATAAAAACTCTCTCTGAGAAATGATATGCAGCCATGTAGACATGAAGTGACTACAAAGAGGCTACAGGAGGAAAGCAGCACTGAGATGCGACAAAAGATTAAAGTGGTCATAAAGGTAGAATATTTTTTTCCCCTAATGCATTCTCTGCATAAAGGTAAAAAACCTTCTGCATGCAGCTTCCCCTAATTATACTTACCTGAGCTTGATCTAGATCCAGCTATGTGCACAGGAGTAGCGTCTCTCTCTCTCTCCTCAGAGACAGCAGTGGCTGCTGTCAATCACAGCCAATGAGGAGGTGGAGGGGGGGGGGGGGCGAGGCATGCTTTGTGTGACTCTATGGACCCACAGAACGTGGCTCAGAAGCGAGCATGAGCGAGTGCCCCCATAGCAAGGGAGGAGACAGGAGAGCTGGCAGGGGACCCAAGAAGAGGAGGATCAGGGCTGCTCTGTGCACAACCATTGCACAGAGCAGGTAAGTATAACATGTTTATTTTTTTTTCAATTAAAAAGGTTTTAATAGGAAATAATGGCAATTGTTGATGATACACAAATAAATGCCCTTCAATTTGGGTTCTATCTACTTTAACCTGTTGCTGACCATCCGCCGCAGTTTCACTGCGAAAAGGTGGCTCGGCTGCGCAAACTCATGTACCTGTACGTCTGTCGTGTGCAGAGGTAGGGGGTGCACGTGCCCACCCGATGTCCTCGCGATTATTCCGTTCAGAACTGATCAGTCATCAGGTCCAGACCAATGATTTATGGCCTGGACCTGGTAATCGGTTCTGACCAATTGCAGAACCTTTTTGGTTCCAGCGAGTGAGGAGAGAGCATCAACTGTGAGTACACAAGCACTACACTGACACCAGTACACATAGGCACATATTTACCCCCTGATCACCCCCCAGTTAACCTATGGCTGATATATATGTGATTGTACTTTTTTTGATGACCTATTTTTGGAAAGTAGACACCCCAAGCTATTTGCTGAGAGGCATGTTGAGTTCATGGAATTTTTTTTATTTTGCCACAAGTTTCGGGATAATGACAATTTATTTTTTTACAAAGTTGTCACTAAATGATATATTAATAGCTCAAACATTCAATGGGTATATGTAGAATTATACCCCAAAATACATTCTGCTGCTTCTCCTGAGTACAGGGATACCACATGTGTGAGACGTTTGAGTCTAACTGTGTACGGGACCCCAAAAACCAATCACCACCTTCAGGTTTTCTAAGGGCGTAAATTGTTGATTTCACTCCTCACTACTACTGTAACTATCACAGTTTCGGAGGCCCTGAAATGTCAAGATAGCACAACCACCCCCCCCCCCCCAAATAACCCAATTTTGGAAAGAAGACACCCCAAACTATTTGCTGAGAGGCATGTTGATTTCATGGAATTTTTTAAAGTTTGCCACAAGTTTTGGGAAAATGACAAAAATGTTTTTGGTTTGTTTATTTTTATAAAAAGTTGTCATTTAAATGATATATTTCTCAAACATGCCATGGCTATATGTGAAATTTCACCTCAAAATACATTCTGCTGCTTCTCCTGAGTATGAAGATACCACATGTGTGAGACTTTTTGGCAGTCTAGCCACATACAGGACCCCGAAAACCAATCACCGTCTTCAGGCTTTCAAAGGGCGTAAATTGTTGATTTCACTCCTATCTACCTATCACAGTTCCGGAGGCCATGAAATGTCAAGATAACACAACCCCCCCCCCCCCCCAATGACCCCTTTTCAGAAAGTAGACACCCCAAGGCATCTGCTAAGAGGCATTGTGAGTATTTTGCAGCTCTCATTCATTTTGGAAAAGTAAGAAAGAAAAGGACATTTTTTTTTTCTTTTTTCAATTTTCAAAACTTTGTAACAAAAAGTAAGATCTGTAAAATACTCAAAATGCCTCTCTGCAAATAGCTTAAGGTGTCTACTTTCTGAAAATGGGTCATTTGGAGGGAATTTGGGCTATCTTATTATTTCATGGCCTCCGAAACTGTGATAGGTAGTGAGGAATGAAATCAACAAATTAGAAAGCCTGAAGGCGGGGTACTGTACACGGCTAGACTGCCAAAAAGTCTCACACATGTGGTATCCCTGTACTTAAGAGAGGTAGCAGAATGTATTTTTGGGTGTCATTTCACATATACCCATGGCATGTTTGAGTAATATATCATTTAGATGACAACTTTGTGTAAAAAAAATAAAACATTTTGTCATTTTCCCAAAACTTGTGGCAAAATATAAAATAATACATTGAATCAAGATGCCTCTCAGCAAATAGCTTGGGGTGTGTACTTTCCGAAAAGGGGTCATTTGGGGAGGGGGGGGGGGGTTTGTGCTATCTTTGCATTTTATGGCCTCTGAAACTGTGATAGGTAGTGAGGAGTGAAATCAACAATTTATGCTCTTACAAAGTCTGAAGGCGGTGATTGGTTTTCAGGGTCCTGTACGCGGCTAGACTGCCAAAAAGTCTCACACATGGGATGTCCCCATACTCAGGAGAAGCAGCAGAATGTATTTTGGGGTGAATTTCCACACATACCCACGGCCTGTGTGAGTGAAATATAATTTCAATGACAACTTTGTGTTAAAAAAAAAAAACATTTTGTGACAAAAAAGTTAAATAATAAATGGGCTCAACATGCCTTTCAGGAAATTCCTTGGGGGGTCTACTTTCAAAAAAAGGGGTAAAGGGGGGGGGGGGTTGTACTGCCCTGCCATTTTAGCACTTCAGGAAATGAGATAGGAAGTCAGAAAGTAAAAGCTGCGTAATCTCCAGTATATACACCATAGTTTGCAGACGCTATAACTTTTGCGCAAACCAATAAATATATGCTTATTGAGATTTTTTTTATCAAAACCATGTAACTAAATACATTTTGGCCTAAATGTAGGAAAAAATTGAGTCTATTTGATATTTTTTTTATAAGAAAAAGTAGAAAATGTAATTATTTTCTCAAAATTTTCGGTCTTTTTTTTGTTTATATTGCAGAAAATAAAAACCGCAAAAGGTGATCAAAACCACCAAAAGAAAGCTCTATTTGTGGGGAAAAAAGGGAATACATTTAGTTTTGAGTACAGCATTGCATGACTGAGCAATTACCAGTTAAAGTCACACAGTGCCAAATTGCAAAAAATGGCCTGGTCATTAAGGGGGTAAAACCTTCCGGCCCTTAAATGGTTAAAGTAAAACTATAGTCAAAACTTTTTTTTTTTTTCATTTGGATAGAGTAAGGTAGGAAATAGCCGCTGTCAGGTTCTTTTTTTTTTTTTTTTTTGCCATCGGTGTCCCATCAAGGAGATGTCCCTTCATTTTCTGTCCCATCGCCAAAACAGGAAATGAGGCAAAATCCCTTTAAATCGAGTCACCAGTTGGTGTCACCAGGGTCACCAGAACTAGTGTCCCCATTGGAAGATTCCCCCTCTATTCCTGTTCTGGTGACAAAAATGTAGATTTTCTTTTAATTTCGATGATAATAAAAAACATGACGAACAGGTAAATCTCCCTAACAGGGGCACAAACCGCAATAAAAACCTGACAGGTGTCCTAATCCCTCTCCACTCTGTCAAAAACAAAAAAAAGTTTTGCCTTTAGTTACATTTTAATGAATAATTTAATTAATGTATCAGTGGCGTTTCACTTTAAGTTTGTACTGTGAAGTTTGCTTAGTGAATTGAGGGCCCCACAGAGTCTTTATAAGCCGTTGTTCCTTTTTCAAATGCACCAATGTGATTGGTTGATGCGTTAAGAGTGTGCCTGCACAGCTTGTACATACATCTGCTCATCTGATAGATATGTAGATATCGAGAGGCCTCCAAAGCATCAGGAGGATTTCATTACTCAGCCGTATGCAGAGAACACCTCCCCCCGCACCCCCTGGGACAGGTCCAACACAAGTATTAGAGCTTGTAAAATGCGTGGAGAGAGTGAGAGACACAATTATAATGTAGGAGTATCACACGGTGTGACACAGCAGTTCCCACAGGAGCTCCTACCCTGCCGAGGATTAGAACATTATGCAATGTTTAAAACTAATCTCCAGCCTGTCCTCCAGTCTTGCACGGTTGTACAGGCTCCTCTCCTGTACTGAAATTTCTTACTCTGATTTGACTGCACACTGTGAGCTTCTCATTAGAAGTTGAAGTAAGTCAGATAGAGGTTTCTGCATTTCCTGACTGGAGGACACCCATCATCATCCAGCTCTTTCCTCTCTAGCCTTACTGCCCCTGGCCAAGCCGTTGTATTTAATGGGACCCCAAGACAGTCCCACCAGAATCCTATACTCTAACCTCCCCTTCACATCAGAGTCCACAGTCCCCCTTTCCACCCTTTGACATAAGAGTCCCCACTTTTGCCCTTCCCCTCTCACATATTAATCGTTATTCCCCATCTCCCCCCCCCCCAACAAACACACTTTCACATTAGAGTCCCCAGTCCCTGCCTCCTTTTCCAAATCAGAGTCCTCGGTAACCCCCCCCCCCCCCCCCAATACAGTCAGAGTCTTCAATCCCCTCCCCATCCTTTCTTTGACTGCAGGGTTCTTACTACCCCCCTCCCCACACACACTTTAACATCAAAACCCACAGTCCCCAACCCATTTTCCACATTAGAGTCCTCAGTCCCCCACCCCCTTTTATATCAGAGTTCTCAGCCCCCCCCCTCTTTACATTAGAGTCCTCAATGACCCCCCCCACACTTCACATTAGAGTCTTTATACCCCTCCACTCATTGACATCAAAGTCGTCAGCCCCCCCCCCCTTTAACATCAGAGCCCCCAGTCCTCCCTCCCCCCTTTACATCAGAATCCTCAGTGCGCCCTCCCCCTTTACATCAGAATCCTCAGTGCACCATCCTCCCTTTACATCAGAATCCTCAGTGCACCCTCCCCCCTTTACATCAGAATCCTCAGTGCACCCTCCTCCCTTTACATCAGAATCCTCAGTGCACCCTCCTCCCTTTACATCAGATTCCTCACTTTTCCACCCTCTCTTTCACATCCTTTGTCCCCCATCACCCCACCTTTTCTCGAGTGCGTCCTACCTTCTGATCCTTACCACAGCAGGGCTATAGCAGTAGATGAGATTCAGAGCGGATCTAAACTAGGGCGGACTTCTGGCCCCTTCTTATTGCTAGGGCTGCTCTAAATGTTGTCTTCCCTGGATTGGTGTCAATGTCATCTATATTTGTGGTACTGGTGGCAAACCTGCCTTCACTGTGCAAATGCATAATATTGTTCATAAGTACCAATTGCAGTGCAGCACCCCTAACAAAAGCCAGAGGGCACACCAGGGCGCTGCAGCTCTCTGGTTGAGAAACTCATAGGCTGGGTTCACACTGTGTGAGGACATGGCTCACAGCAGGGGTCCGGTGCGTCCCTGTTCTCTGTGCCAGGGACGAATCTGACCCAAATTTTTCCTGAATTTGGACCTGAATTAGAGCCAAAGATACACAGGACTCTTGTTCAATGCGCTCAGCGGTCGCCCAGGAGATGTGTGAACCAACTATTGAGAGCCAGTCACAGTCTCCTCTTATGCAATTTGCATCAGTGTGAACCAAGCCTTAAGTAGATGGAAGGCACCTTGCCTTTAGGGCTGGGCCCAGGGGTAGACAGAACAGATTACCACTTTTGGGCCATGCTGCAGGGGGGGGGGGCCTGCAAAGAGGACAGGATTTGCAACCTTTTGCTGCTAAAGTAGTTGATGAGAAGGGATGGATGTGCACTTTGGCTTTTTCGCCCTGGATCCTCAAGGACCTTGTCCCGATACTGCTTGTGTTCCTGGCTTTTTACCAGGACTTTTCATCTTTAGACTGGCTGACAGCTTTGCTTTCAGGTAGCTTGCTTGTTTTGGGTACCTGTTCCTTTAATGATTCAGGCGCTGCCACCAACACGGCACATCCTCGGACATTCTCTCTGTGTTCTCACAGCGCTGTTGATGTGTTCAGCCACCTCGCGGGAGCTCTTCAAAACAATGGCTGTCCTTCGAGAGGAGATGAGATTGTTTGGGCCCCATGGGGTATTTCTGTAGCACATGCTGACGAGCAAGGACCCCTGATGGGCTCATAAAACCATCTTCAGGGACCATGCTGGGCAGACATGACACGAATTCTGCCGGGGAGACAGATTGTTACAGATCTGTCGTGTTTTGTGCCGAAGTTTTCAGTTTTACAGCCGTGGGACTTTTCACCTCCGCTTACTCCGCCATACTTTGTGTATCAAACTCTGTTGCTTTGTAGTCTGCCAGCAAGTCTGCCATGTTATCATTATCACGTGGAGCATCCATATTCTACAGTCATAAAGCCCATTATTATGGATTAATCTACCTTTATAAAGCTATAATATGATAGGATTTTTGTTAGGTTTATCTTCACTTGTGTACATCGCATAATGGTTTCTCCTGCATGCATGATTCTGCATAATGTTTGTATTCCATTGTATCTGTCACCGATGATGATGGAATATGAATTGTTGTTGTATGTACGGTGTCTTGTTTCTTCTGTATATTGTCTTTTGAGGTCCTCTTTTTCCATGTTTCTGTTCTACTTTTACATTGTATTGTGTGGTCCTGAGAAACCTCCTTTTTTTTTACTTTTAAATTCTGACATATTTCGCAGTACTGCTATACAGATAAACCTAAAGCAGTCGCATCCATCTCTGCACCAGAGGAGCTCGCACTCTAATGTTCCCACCGCAGTTACACACTACTAGGCCTCATGCACACTGGATTTTTTTTTTTTTTTTGCAGCTGCTTATAGGGGCATCTGGCCTTTTCTTTTCCTGCCTCTTAACACCCCTGCATGTTAGCCCAACCATGTACACATAGATTTTTAGCAGGGTAAGTGGCAGAAAAAAAACCCACTGCTAGTGCATCCAGGAGCAGCAGAGATTGGGCAGAAAAAAAAGTTTGATGCTTGTAAAAGCATCTAAACACGTGTTAACACTAAGTGAGTGTTAATTCAATGCATAGGCAGAATAAATTATTATTCTGGCAAATTAAATTAAATAACGCCCAAGCACTTGATGTCTGTAAATGTGCCTAAACGCTTGTAAAAGCGAAAGACACTTTTACAAGCGTCAGGCGTTTTCTCGGCAAAAAGGCTACTGCCGGGAATAATGGCCTCTAAGAGAGTTAAAAAAAAAAACTTGCGTGCATGGGGCCTTATTATTATATATTTATATACTGTAGCTTTGACATAATTCTACAGTGCTGTACAGAGAACACTGAGCCAGTCACATTAGTCTCTGTACCAGAGGAGCTTACACTCTCCACCAGGTGATGCTGTTCTGCAAGGTACTGCTGGTTCACTCTGCTTTGGTCTCAGCTGGAGGAAACATCAAGCCTGGGGGCTCTCCTACAGGCTTCTTCCCAGCCACCATGCAGCGGGTGGGGGAAGACGGAGGTGGAGGTTCTGCAGAGGCTCTGAGGCATACACCATGTGCTTAAGGTGCAATGGATCCTGGCAGGGGTCAAGTCCTGGGAAAAAAAGTGTGGGAACCCAAGATCCCCCCCCCCCCCTCCCCTGACATTGCAAAAAAAGTACCTAAAATGCCCGTATTCTGTGCTAAACAGTGCAAATATCAATATTTAAACTATAAACATGTAGCTAGTGCTATTAGCAATGTGTTTAAGTTAAACTAAAGTCAAAAATCATATTTCTCCATCTACACGAAGGTTAGGTTAATATAACCCAGCCAGCAAAGAGTTCCTCCTTACATCAGAGTCTGCAGGATTCCCCCTTACAGTGCAAGGGAACTCTGACATAAAGGGGAATTCTGCAGATCATGACCTGAAGGGATACTCTGATATAGGTGGGGGGGAGGGGGGCTCTGGTGACCAGAGACCACCTTATATCAGAGTCCACTGCATTCCCCTTTACATCAGTTCCCACTTACATCATGGTCTAGAACATTGCCCCTTACATCAGAGCTCCCCTTCACATCAGCATCCACAGAGTTCCCCCTTGCACTGTAAGGGGGAATCCTGCAGACTGATGTAGAGGGGAATTCCGGGAACTCTGATGTAGGGGGGACTGTGGTGACCAGAGACCACCTTACGCAGAGTGAATGCACTAAGGAAGGGGGGATCCGAATTTAAGGGGGAACCTTTATATCAGTGTAAAGTAAAATTAATGCAGCGCCAGAGGAATAAATAATTAAATAAATAAATAAATAAATACAAATCCGATAGATACAAAATAATGATAAATCGTGACTAAGCACAGTGATTAAAGGTGCAAGTGCTACCGATAAATCAATATATATAATGCGTATAGGATTCAATGAATAATATTGCAGTGGTTAAACTGTCAAAAAGTGCCAAGGTGAACAAAAAGTGCACGTGCTAACAATAATGTGACAATCATACAATAAAAATACTCCAAGTGGTGAACAATATTAAAAATCCGATAGAAATACAAATCCGATAGATACAAAATAATGATAAATCGTGACTAAGCACAGTGATTAAAGGTGCAAGTGCTACCGATAAATCAATATATATAATGCGTATAGGATTCAATGAATAATATTGCAGTGGTTAAACTGTCAAAAAGTGCCAAGGTGAACAAAAAGTGCACGTGCTAACAATAATGTGACAATCATACAATAAAAATACTCCAAGTGGTGAACAATATTAAAAATGTGCCAAGTCCATAATCAAAAATATTCAGTGCTGTGCAAAAGGCAATAAAGGTGCTGGTGCTTCAATACCATACATGTCACTCTGTGTGCTGGTAATAATATGCTAGCAGCTCACCTCCCAGTTTGGCTCACAAATTATAATGAGCCAGACACGCTGTGTGCGCTCTATGGTGCTAAAAGGCAATGGGCTCGTCACCTCCTTCTCTCCTCTCCCAAGGTAGGGATACCTCATAGTGGGTGATGGCAGGTTAGCAGCCAGACCCGCTGTTTACACTAACACAGTATATATTAGTTTATATTAGTGCCCCCTTACATTATTGTATTCACTCCCCCTTACTTCGTTGCCCCCCCCCCCCCCAGACTAGCACGGCAGCACTGTCACTGAACTCATCTTAGGTGTACCATGCTCTGGTTTTATCCTATAGTCTCCTCCAGGGGCAGACTGGCAACTTTCGGCCCAGGGGGCAAGTACAAACCAGAGGCCCATGATGAAGCGACTCGGCCCCCCTCCAACTCTCCCTCTTCTTGTCCTCCTCCTGACCCCCATTGCAGGGTGAAGCCCTGCTCCAGGTACTCTCTACTCACCGGTTCCCAACCTGGCTAGCAGGGGGCAGTTGGGGGGAGGTGGGACAGCTCGGTTGGGGCTGGCTAGGGGAGGAGAGTCTCCAGTGGGGCATGGAACCAGCCTCTGCTTGGACACAGTTTACACCATCCATGCTGGGGAGGGGAGGCCTGTGCTCTGTCCTTGTCTTCATCCCGCACTCAGTAGATCAGCAGTGGGGACTTTTTACTTCTCTTCACCAGGAATCCTTTAGGCATGTCTGTAGCAGAAGCGGTGCAGCCTTTTTATGGGGCATCAGAGCGGCCCAGGGGGCAATTGCCCCCCTGCCCCAGTCCTCCCCTGGTCTCCTCTCCACACTCCACTTATGTCTGACTTCTCCTGTGATCCCCATCCAGACGGCGCTCACACTCTTGACTCCTCTCCAGACACCCCCTCAGAGACTGCAGACATGATAAAAGACAAGAGATGGTCAGAGATTACGGACATGATACAAGAGATGGTTAGAGGCTGCGGACATAGTACAGGAGATGGTCAGAGGTTGCGGACATGATACAGGAGGTTGTCAGAGGCTGTGGATATAGTAGAGGAGATGGTCAGAGGCTGTGGACATGATACAGGAGGTGGTCAGAGGCTGTGGACATGATACAGGCAGGGCTGCTGTTAGAAATCACGGGGCCTCGTACAGTCTACTTGACAGGGCCCGCCCCCCATCTGACCGGCCTGGGGCCTGAGCCCGACCACTGCTTCCCCTAGCCTGCAGGCAGCAAGCAGAGAAAAAGGAGGCAGCGTAGAATGTGTGCCTTGCAGAAATAAGGATGTGGCAAAACTGCACTAACAGTGGAAGGACAAGTATCAGGTGTATGTATAAAGTTTACAGAGTGCAGGGGTTAGGACTATGTAACTTACACAGTGTAGTTTTAGGAGTATGTACTGTACAGTTTGCAGGAGTCCGGGGTACATGCATAGTGCAGGGGTCAGGAGTGTTTAATATACAGAGTGCAGAGGTCAGGAGTGGGTAATGCATAGAATGCAGTGGCAAGGAGGGGGTAATGGCAAAGGCAGAAAATGAGGGTCACAAAAATATCCCCCCCACATCACGTTCAGTGGCCAAATGCATCCCACTCCACTGAATGGGGACGCCTCACAACCATGTACAACAAACGCAGCGGCAGCGAGGTAGTGAAGGTTTTTAAGGATTAAATTAGATGGTGAGGAGGCATCATAATGTTTCCTTGCTGCCTGGCAAACACCCTCTGAAAGTGATCCATTGTGGTTCACTCTTCAGAGGGCAACACAAGTGTACCCTAAATTACAGCAATGCCCCTCAGATGTGTCACTCCAAACGTGCTTGGTATTAGTCTCACACTGCCATATGCGAATGACAATACAAAGTTAACGAAACCCCCAGATCAGTTCGCATATCCCAGTGCAAACTGTCAGTTCCGACATGAATCGGATTGCATAGGTTTGAACACCCATGTGATCCGATTCTGGTGCAGACCCAAAAAAGGGTCCTGTGCGAGTTGTGTCCGAATGCGATGCAAATTCAGCCATACAATCTGGCTGAATTTGCATCGCACAGAAATTGCATGTGATTTGCACAGCAGTGCGCTGCGCATCACATGCGATGTCTGTGATCGCACATATGTAAACCGGCGCTAAGACAAGAATTTAAATGCAGCATTGTTAGCCTCCCCCTCCCCAGTACCAGGTCTGGACGCCATCTTCTACCTGGGGCCTGGGTGCAATGCTTGTCCTGCAGGTGGTTCCTCCTGGAGCTGGCAGCCCGGAGACCAGCAGAGCACTGCTGGTACATCTGGTCCTCTCCCTTCCTCCTGGGCACCACTGAGCTGGGAAACTAGGGCTGAAGGGAACTGGGGGGGGGGGGGGCGAGGTAGAGCGTGCGGGGACATCCAAATCCTGTAAACCAATTAGATAATCCCCCGCCTGTGCAGCTATTTAGAAAAAAAATGTCTCCAGGCCCCCTGTGTTCAATGGGAGCGGGGGGGACAGTAAGTGGACTATTTTATCACTTTCGGGTTTAGGTGGATCAATGTGCTCCCAGCCTGTCACGGTCTATTCATATTGAAGAGGCCGGGCTTCAACTGTGTAGCGTGCTGCAGAAGACCACGCGACCTCAGCACAGTGACGCCGGTTCATTCAGGTATAGCCGGGAATCACCGCTAGACAGCTGGTGAGAGATGCTGGATGACCGGTGATCTGGGCTTTGTTTGACATGTGATTTTATGGATTTTACCATGTGAGTGTGACTATGTAGTGTGCAGTGTATTATTAAAAGCTTTATACAGAATCACGCAATGTGTGGCTTTATATGTTTTATATATGAGCAATAAGGATTGGAGGTGGAGACGAGCTACCACTCTGAATTACAGGCTGTCCATTAACTGGAGTATTTCGGTCTGAGGTTGCTCTGAAACAAATAGAAGCAATAACCTGATGTTGGAGGTGGAGGAGAGTTGTTTGAGATTCGTCCAATGTTACATCACCTTCTGGTGAGTTTAAATGCTGAACAGGAGAGGAAAATCACGAGGTGTGGTGAAAGGATCACTTACTATACTATCTCCAACTGAGTCATTTACATTCACGTGGTGGACTGATATTTATATTTATATAAATATATAAGATGCAGGGTGTATAGCGCTACTATTGTGGTGATAAACTTTTTATGGACTACAATTTTTACTACATGCTGTGATTTAAGTGTGTCACCTACCAGCTTTTGCGGAGGAAGCTTGATAGGCTTGTCTCGAATAATGGAGATCCACGGATAGTCTTAGGTTAAACTCTAGCTCAGGGAGTGTCAATATGACAGGCATGCCTCTTTGGTTCTTGAAACGGATTATGGGAAATATCACTTGCCCGACTCATACCAGAATTGCAAACAAGGTAGAGCAGTTAAGTCAGTTGTAGGCCTGTTTGACAGTATGGGCTCCTTGACAAAGTCCAAGTCGGAGATACTGGAAACTGCCAGGTCATATTATGCTGATCTCCTGGGTAGTCAAGCTGGCAAGTCAAGTTTTCTGGATTCTATTCCTGGACTGGGAAATGGCCATTCTCTTGTGAGTTTGACAGAGGACATCACTGCAGATAAGGTGCTTAAGGCTATTTATAGGCTTGCCATTAGGAAGTCACCTGGGCCAGGTGGATTGACAGCCGAGTTTTAAAAAGCACTTTAAGAATACTCTGGGCCAGAACTTGGTGGAGGTTTTTAATGGCTGTCAGAGTGAGGGTTCTCCCTCTCCATCCATGCGACAATCTGCGGTGATTCTTCTGTCAAAGGGTAAAGATTCTTCAAGAATTGAGAATTAGCAGCCCAATAGCCTTTTCAATATTGTTTGGAAGATACTGGCAAAAAACAATTTCTGGCATTTATCATCTGTAGCGGGCAATCTACGTTCTCACCACCAGCACTGTTTTGTTCAGGGTAGAGCACTTTTTTCAGCAGTTTTACTTGTCCTGAACAATTAGAAAATCAAATGAACATTCTTAAAACGAAGTGCAGTACTTTACAGAGAACATTGAGCCCGTCACATCAGTCTCTGCACCAGAGGAGCTTACAGTCTAATATCCCATCACAGTTAGTCTAATATTATTATACATTTGCTGTGTATACAGTATATAGCTCTGACATATTCCACAGTGCTGTACAGAGAACACTGAGCCAGTCTCGTTAGTCTTTCTCTATAAACATACAGTATATTATACATGTAATTTATTGCAGTTTCTGCCTTTTTAGCTGCGCTGTGTGACCTGAGACAGTTCTGGGTCATGTTGGGTTCCTCTTCATATCGAGTAGAGCTTAAACTGTCTATTGAGATCATCTCCACATTAAGGACCCTTTTGCTTTTTCATACTTTTCATTGAGCGCGATTTAATAGATTGTGTCTTGAGAAGTCACTTATAGCTATGATTAAATTTCTCTTGTGCTAAACTATATTATAGTTTTGAAGTCCACAATAAACATTTACATTGTTGGACAAGTAGCCAGATTGGGAATTGGGGTGGGGAACTTGCCCTTCTGTGTTCAGATCCTGCTTACCTATAGAGTATACAGAAATCAGTACTGTATTTGCATTGTGCCTGTCCATGAAAGGTGAACAATGGGGTAGGTTTACGTACCCATACCTTTAGGTGCATGCTGTACGTATAGGTTGAGTTACTGTATGTTAAACTCCAACAGCTGATTCAGTTCATTAGCATCAAACCAGAGGCTTAGCTTTTTGCCCCATTTATAATTGTATTTATGCCTTGTTTGCTGCATTTTAACACCAATCCAGCAGCAGATGGGAAAGGGAAATAGTGAGAGGAGTCACTAGACTGTCAGCAGCTCAGTTATCGAGGAGCCATCTCCTATACTCCAAGTCAGGATTGGAGTACTCCACAGTTCATTGACAGCTTTGGATATAATCCAGATAGCAAACTGTCTGTGAACGAGAATTGTATTCTAAACCCAAATCATTTTTAAGCCCCTGTTCAAACTGGGGCAACTTGTCATGTGATTAGACAGTTCCAAATCGCATTACAAGCCGGCAATGGAATCGTTCATATCTCTGCAACTCATGTCGCAGCAATTATGAAAAAGGTTCCTGCACTACTTTTTACTGATTTTGTTGCGACTTACGTGGACTGTTAAAGTGGTTCTAAAGGCAGAAGGTTTTTTTTTTTTTCTTAATGCATTATATGCATTAGGATTAAAAACCTTCTGTGTACAGCAGCCCCCCTAATACTTTAAGGTGTAGCCACCCTTCTCCTGCGCTTGGTATCCAGACCCCTCGACCACACACTTCACGGGACTGACAACTGGCTTCTCAGATGGCTAAGGTCTTGCTGCCCTTAACGGACTGGGGTAGTCCACCGATACTATAAGCAAAAAGAACAAAAAAGGGCGCACCGACCTAGCGCATTATCCTCAATGTAGGCTTTATTTAAATGATATAAAAAATGGCTACTCACAGACATAGATAAAAGTAAAGCATATCAGGCTGGATTGCTCGAAAGTCCGTGTTTAGTCCATATAATCGTCCATGATGAGATGACTGACGCGTTTCGAGGTCTAACCTCTTCTTCAGAGTCACCTCTGAAGAAGAGGTTAGACCTCGAAACGCGTCAGTCATCTCATCATGGACGATTATATGGACTAAACACGGACTTTCGAGCAATCCAGCCCGATATGCTTTACTTTTATCTACGTCTGTGAGTAGCCATTTTTAAATATCATTTAAATAAAGCCTACATTGAGGATAATGCGCTAGGTCGGTGCGCCCTTTTTTGTTCTTTTTGCCCCTAATACTTACCTGAGCCCCATCTCGATCCAGCCATATTGCACAAGAGCCTTGGCTGTCTGGGACTCTCCCTCCTCATTGGCTGAGACAGCAGCGGGCGGCATTGGCTTCCACTGCTGTCAATCAAAGTCAGTTAGCCAATAAGGAGAGAGAGGGGAACAGGGCCAAACCAGCACTCTGTGTCTGAATGGACATACACAGCAGTGGCTAAGGTGCTTGCTGTGGGGGCACTCAGCAGGAGGGAGGAGCCAGGAGCGCTGGTATAGGAAACAAGACGCGGAGGATCTGGGCTACTCTGCTCAAAACCACTGCACAGAGCGGGTAAGTATAACATGTTTGTTATTTTTAAACGAAAAAAAAACAGAAGTTTAATATCGCTTTAAATGAATTTGCAAGCCACAATGAAATCGGCAGTGAAAATCAAACGAATGAAACGCATTGAAGTAGCACGATTTCAAAGCCACACCGGTGTAAACAGGGTCTCTAATAGCGCAGCCATCTCCATCTCCTAATATAACCTCTGAAAAATTGTGTCAGTATCAGGAGTCAGCGAGAGAAATGCATCATCACTGCTTCATCGCTGACAGTTATGACATACCAAGGACATGGATCACCTCCTAACTGTCCGAATTCTTCTACAGCTGCCTGACAGAGGATTGGGAACACCGTAATTACCAAATTGTGCTTTTCCTTTTCTTTTTCACAGAAAGGGTTGTGTTTCCCTGTAATTACAATGGTGTGATATTACATGCTGACCTCAGATGTCCATACTCTCCTATTAGGGTTTTAAGTTTCACAATAGATGGACCTTTCAGAAACTTTGTGAGCCTGCATGAATAAATTCCTGACATATCACAATATACAGCAACAGTATCATTTTTCAGAAAAGCTCCACCTTGAGCTCCAGTCCAGTGACTTTGGCTAGGGCTGCTGTACAGAAGGAGGAAGCATTTCCTAAATATCCTCTCCCCAATCAGTGTTGGCAACCGTCAGTATTTTTACTGCCAGCCAGTAAAAAACAGGCACTTTTCTCCTGCCAGTAAATGCAGGACAAGGTTGCCAGGAAAAAATATGGCTGACGCTGGGCTCAGAACAGAGTATGAACAGGTCTGGTCTGGAGCCAGCCGAGACCATCCAAGTGCCTGCTAAAGTGTGTTCAGGCGGCGCCAGCGGGGGGCGGGTCTGGTGGAGGCTTTTCCCAGAGCGTAATGTCTTGGTGCAAGGGAGATGAGTGGAGTTACCGAAGCCTCGCATGCAGGTTTGTGGGATGGGAGCAAGGCAAGTGTACCACCCTCCTAGTTAGGAGCTAGGTTCAAAGCATCTTATGCTCCATCTGCTTATCAGGGGAGCCTGATCTATTAGGTTGCCTGTTGCATGTTTCCAGGTGTGATTCACTGAGTCTGAGGGAGTGTCCCCACTGCATTCAATAGGGGAGCCTGTTGAACAGTAGAGGAAACCTGGCCAGTGACACATTGGCTTTTGTGGGAGTCCCAGTGGGAGGGCACTTTTGCAGTGCATCCTGGGACTGCTCATAAAAGCTGAGGGGACATGTGACAGGGCGTCTTTGGCGGGAAGCAGAGTCCCAGGAGGAGGTTGTCTCTCCTCCTGTTGCATGAGGAAGGTGGTCATAGGTGGTCAGCCTAGGGAACCAAGTGTGGAGCTGAGATTTAGAGGATCCTGTAAAGCTGACAGTGGAGCTGCTGGCAGAGTTTTCCAGGAAAAAACAGTGTCCGTGAGTACCAGGGGACTTGCCAAAGGGTCTGCCCAGGAAGGGGGACCACTCCAGTGAAGTCAGAGGATAAAGGGTCAGC
This sequence comes from Pelophylax lessonae, assembly GCF_965119305.1. NCBI lineage: Eukaryota > Metazoa > Chordata > Amphibia > Anura > Ranidae > Pelophylax > Pelophylax lessonae. The sequence goes on along the minus strand of NC_138779.1, from coordinate 49,845,000 downwards.
TCACACAGTGTGTCAGAATAAAGGGGGAACCGTGTAAAACCCTGAAGAGTAGGGAAAAAGGGGGTGCCAAGTAGGACCCTGAAGAGTGATTCACAGTACAGTGCAGATTGCTTAATTCTACTTCACCTTAGTGGCATGGTAAAGCAGCAGCCTTGCTGCATCTGTCTATAATCAGAAGTCCCAGTAATTGTGCATAGTTTGTTCAGTTGAATAATCCCACTCATCCCTTCTCCTATCCCAGTTCTCAAATAAAACAACAAAAAACCAAAAGCCCTGGACTGTTTTCTGACTGAGCCAAGCACTTCGAATATACTATATCATCAAGTTGTTGCTATAGGTAACCCAGGGAAACCCGTAACCAGCAGCTCCCATGGGAGTAGTGCTACACAAGGCAGGAGCAGGACTATCAGTGCTGTTTGGACTAGAGTGGATTGAGGAGACCACCTGGCATAGAGAGAGACTGTTACTGTGACTCAGGAGGAGACATGTCGTGTCCATGAGGTGTCATCATCATCTGTGCTGCTGCACACTGCTGTCAGTGTCACATAGGGTTGCCACCTTTTCATTAAGCCAAGCCCGAACGCTTTAGCTGCGCATGGCAAAATTTTATTTTTAAGGGGGAATGCTGTGGACTCTGATGTAAAGGGGAACTCTGATGTAAGGGGGTTTCTGCTCACCAAACTTCCCACTTACATCAGAGTTCCCAGCATTCCCCCTGAAATTAGGGTTCCCAAAGCTCCCCCTACATCAGAGTCCACAGGGCACCCCTTACATCTGAGTCCCCCTTACCTTAGTGTACTTACCCGCTTGGAGGCAGAACAGAGCAGGGAGAGAGGGGGGAGATTTTAGTCACAAACATTGGATGATGAGCTCACTCACCCAAAGATGGAGGCTCAGGCATCGACGATGTATCAGCCGGTTGCTAAGCTTCAAACTTCCAGCCCACACATCCCTTTCCTGAAGCACAGAACACAGAGGATTGGAGTGTGGGTGGGCAGATAGAGGGGCAGGGGGAGGAGGAGTAGATCAAGCCCTCTTTCCTCTTCTGTCAGTGTATGGTGGTGGGGCCCATGTACACACCTATGCACTCGGTGGTTGTGGTACTTGGTTACTTTTGGAGCCACAGTTAATGGTGAATATTGTATTAGGGTTTCAGGTGGTCAGAAACCCAGACACATGATTCAAAACCCAGACTGTTTGGGTGAATCCCAGATGGGTGGCAACCCTAGTGTCACTGCGAGAGTTAACTTCATGTGTGTGCCCGCTCATTCTAATTTCTTGCCCTGTTGAGTCCTGTCCCTGAGCTACTTACTTACTATATCGAAAATAAAATAGGAAAAATGTATTTTGCCTTAATATGTACCCTAAATCACATCATTAATTGCACATTGTACTTGTTTGTAACCTAAATGCTGAAATTTGCACTTAAAACTGTAATTTTGTAACTGTCGGAAATGCCAGTAAAACTTGGCTGTGCCAGTATATTTTAGGTGTTGTGTCAGTAAATTTCAATCTGGTAAATTGGCAACACTGCCCCCGATGATCAGACTCTTAAAACTGTAACTTGTAACACAGAGTGAAAGACTGCAGCATGGACTCATCTGTGTCAGACATTTGTGAACACAGCTAAGATATGCATGAGCATCAGAATTTACACAATTTTCATCTCTAAGCTGGCATTTCAGCCCAGGAAGTAAATGGTGACCCTGGATGATGTCCAAACAAAGATTGCATCGTCCTTCTGGAGAGAAAAGCAGATAAAGGCATTGTCAGGGGGAGTACTATGATCTTTGGGAGAGATGATTAATTACTTAGCAGGAATGATATGTGACAGGTCCACTTTAATGAATATGTAACATAATTGGAACAAGTGGTTGGAGGTTGTATGTAATAGAGGCCCCACTGGTCACTTACAGAATTCTGTTAGAGAGAAAATGCATGTTGACAGATGTATGTGGCACACTACAGGTTCTGAAATTCCCATCGCCTCTTCATTACTTTATCTATAATCCAGGGCTTGCCCTACCATGGGTCCCGCTAGGTCCATTGGACCAAGGCAGAACTTAGAGAGGTTCAGCAAATTGACTCCCAAGATTTTTTTTTCCAGCAGTTTTGTGTGTGATCAGTTTTCAGCATGTTACCGGTGGCATTTTCCCATTTCATACTTCCGCCCGTAGTGCAAACTGATAAGTATGAGGAGGCGGAGCATTTCCTTCAGGGAACGTCCCTCATGTGATCTTGGTGTGCTCAATGATGTCAGACATCAGCGCACTCCATCTCACACAGGGCAGGCTGGATCTTCTAGGGTGGTGGGCGTGGCAGACACAGGAGTGACAGGAGGACTGAGGACAGACAGTGAGTGTTTGGTGGACCGGTCCGGTGGGGAGTTATGGAAGAAGATAACAGTATATATAATATTTTCTAAATGTGATAAAATTATGGATGTGGGGGCCTTTTGGTGGGCGTGATTTTATTTTTTTTTTGGGGGGGGGGCAGCATTTTATTCTTGGACCCAGGCAGCACAATGCCTTGGGCCAGCCATGCTATAATCTTAGGCAACTGCATGTTTTTTTGTACTGAACACGGTAAAACTGTCAAGATATTTCCCCCCATATTTGGCCATCCAACATCTCTCAGTCCTTAGTGCACACGAAACTTTAAAAATTGACGCTTTTACAGGCGTTTGGAGTTTTTTTTTTTGTCAGTCTGTAAAAGCACCTCTGTTAGCCTATGGGTCCATGCACACAAAGGCGTTTACAGGAGTAATAGAAGCAGAGAGTTTACAGACAGAAGAAATAAACATCAAAAGCATGTTCATAAAAGGAGCTAAAGAGCAGAAAACACATCTAGACATGTTATTTATTACATTTCAGTGGCTAGAATAAATTAATACTGGAATCCATTAAAGTGTTACTTACCCAGGACTCACTATATCTGGTCTCCCACAGTGCACAGAACATGGCAATGCAATTATTTTAGTAACTATAAACTGCTAAATACCTTTTCTCATCAGTAGTATATAGCAGCCTTGTGACTTCTCTCAGTGTCAGTCTGTTTAAAGCTTGTAGGAGGACTTTTCATTCTACTCTGCCCTATGCAGGACCCCTGACCCTCTGTCTGGACAGTGCTGATTGGCCCTGTGCTGATCACATGCACTGTCCCACTGGATTAAGCACTTAGGTTCCACAGTGAGTATAACAAGCAAGCTTTACTGCTTTATTGTTATGAGTTTGAGAACACTTTAATTCTCAAACACTTGACCTACCTAAACCCCTGTGCAATACACCGCTTTAGGCGCATTTGTTTAACCACTTCCGGACCGTCCACCGCATATATACTGCGGCAGAGCGGGCTGGCTGTGCATAATTACGTATAGGTACATGATTTTGTGCAGGGGTTCTTTGGGGGACAGAACACTCATAAGGCAGCCATCATGACCGCCGGACCAACTGATTGGCTCCCGCTGTGTCTGATCACAGCAGGAATGGCGCTCCGGCGCTCACGATGGCTGCCGGCCACCCGCGCTCGTGCAGGAGAATGACAGAACCGCCGTCTGCCTAAATAAACAAGGCAGACGAGTGTTCTGTCACAGAGACAGAGAAAGATCTTGTGTTTCAGTTAAGCTGAAACACAGATCTCTCTTTTCCTCTAGCCTCTAGCACATCAATCCCCCACACAGTTTGAAAGCACTCCCTAGGAGCACACTTAATCCCTTAATCACCCCTAGTGTTAACCCCTTCCCTGTGTCATTTATACAGTAACAGTGCATTTTTTTTTTAGCACTGATCACTGTATTAGTGTCACTGGTCTCTAAAAAGTGTCACTTGGTGTCATATTTGTCCGCCGCAATGTCGCAGTCCCGCTAAAAATTGCTGAAGCCGTCATTACTAGTAAAACCAATCAATAAAAAATAAAAAAAAAAGTCCATAAATCTATCCCATAGTTTGTAGAGCCGATAACTTTTGCGCAAACCAATCAAAATACACTTATTAGGTCTTTTACCAAATATATGTAGCCGAATACAAATTGGCCTAAATTGATGAAAAAAATTTTTTTTTTTTTAAAAAAAACGATTGAATATGTTTATAGCAGAAAGTAAAAAATATTGTTTTTGTTTTTCAAAATTGTCGCTCTTTTTTTGTTTATAGTGAAACAAATAAAAACTGCAGAGGTTATCAAATACCACCAAAAGAAATCTCTATTTGTGGCTAAAATAAGACATAAATTTGATTTGGGTACAGTGTCGTATGACCGCGCAATTGTCAGTTAAAGCAACGCAGTGCCATGTCGCAAAAAATGGCCTGGTCATTAACAGGGTAAAACCTTCTGCAGCTGAAGTGGTTAAACAGCTTTTCTCCTGCCAGGAGTTCTGTTGTTCAGAGGAGAAAAGCCAACACCCTGTGAGCTTATACAGAGTTCCTTGAGCCCTGGTTCACATTGCTGCAACTTTCATGTGACTTGCTGTGGTGTGTGTGACACAGAAAGTCGCATGACAAGTCAAAACACATTCATTTCAATGGGTGCTGTCTTAATTGCTGCGACTCAAGTAGCAGTGACAAGAATATTGGTCCTGCACTACTTTTCTATGCCTACCTTATGGCATAAGTGCCATAGATTGCAATGTTGAAATCACAAATGTCACAAGGAAGTCGTTTTGGTGTCTTATCTTTGCGTCTTTGGCTGTGACTTCAGAGGGTTTGGTAAGTTCAATAATGTGTCACACTCTGTATTGTTATGATTTGCCAAAGTCGCATATAAGGCGCATTGAAGTCGCATCAAGTCACAATGCAAAGCCTCACTGGAAATCACATGACTTTGGAATGTGAATGGAGCCTTAGACAAATCTAATGATTGCATTGGAACTCCAGGGTTGCCTTATTTGTATAATATGAGTTGTAATGGTATTTTGAAGGGCCGTCTGGATTCTGGGTAGACAATTTCCCCACGCCAAAGGATTTCCACAGTTTCTTTGGATTGTAACGAAATAAATGTGAGATAGAAGCGTCACTCCGACAATTTATCATCCAGATATAAATGCATTCCAGATTTTGATATTCAGATAAAATAAATTGTCACCACGAGTTTTGGGGACCAGCCCCCCTCCTTTATCAGGGCTATAAAAACACAACAAAGAAACGCATACTGTACAAGAAATGTATAAATAGAAAAGTCTATCTAATATATAATCAAGGAGAGGTATCGCCTCAAGCAAAGACATGTATAATATCACTCATACTGGTGAATCAAAAATGTCATTCCAAATTTATGAATGAAAAGATTAAAATGTTATAGAGAACCTTTTTTTTTTTTTTTTTACAGTTATTTGTGCTGCAAAGTAACATTTGCCCATTTCTCGCCTTGGCAAAAATGATGTGTGTTTGACCCATCGCCTGCATGTGTGCACACATGCTGCAGGGCTTCGGGTCCCAAGTGAGCCCTGTGGTACATCTGCGCACATGCAGGCTCCCCCAGATGTCTACTCATGCACGGGTTTTCTGTTAACATGTGCAAAGACAGAATTCATGGAAGTCATAAACTTTAAGAATGTTTGGGGAATCTCTTTTTTTGTACGCAGATGTGTCAAAGGATTCTGCCAGGACCTGAAGGCACCTGTGGGAGGATAGTGGTTCAAATGGACAGAGAACTGAAGTTCGTCATCGACCTATTTCCAAAATAATACTATAAAAGTAACTTAGACACATAAGTTGCTTTTATAGTTGTAGCACACTCCTAGGTAGGTGCTAGGAAAACACATTTGGTGGCTCTGTTCTGCTTATCAGGATAGCCAGATCCAGGGGCGGACTGACAACTCATGGGGCCCCCGGGCAATAAGAGATCATGGGCCCCCATGTGTCCCCGCCCACACTCAAGCCACACCCACACAAAGCCCCGCCTACATCTTGCACTGCCCACATTACATTTGTTTGTCACAGAATTTCTCTACACTATGTTCAAAATAAATGTTTATTATAGAAAAAAAAGAAAATAAACTTACATTAAATAAAGTGCAACAATGGTACATTTCCAAAATTAAGGTTTTCATTAATTAACACAATATAATAGGTGCAACAAATGTCTTCTTAGCTGAACAGTTTAATAAAAAAGATACAAAAAATAAAAAGCTCTGACCAGCATGTTACAAAATGATGGCCCTAGAATTGCTCTCAGTGCGACGTTCCCGACGATACCATACATATGTGCCACCATTATTGTTCACATACGTGTGCTCATCCTACATAGCCCTCTACCTGGATGTGCTTTACAATCATTTTTTTAACAATTTTTATTTACTTTATATAATTTTCACTGACCACCAATGTAAGGGGGCCATTCCTCCCATCGACCACCATTGTAAGGGGCATTCTTCCTACTGACCACCAATGTAAGAAGCATTCTTCCCACTGACCACCAATGTAAGGAGCATTCTTCCCACTGACCACCAATGTAAAGCAAATTCTTCCCACTGACCACCAATGTAAGGAGCATTCTTCCCACTGACCACCAATGTAAGAACCATTCTTCCCACTGACCACCAATGTAAGAAGCATTCTTCCAATGACCACCATATTAAGGGGCATTCTTCCCACTGACCACCAATGTTAAGGAGACATTTTTCTCAGTGACCATCAATTTAAGGACATATTCTTCTGACTAACCACCAATACAAGACATATTCTTCTTACTGACCACCAATGTAACGAACATTCTTCCTACTGACCCCTAATGTAAGGAGACATGCGTGTCACTGACCCCCAATGTTCGGGACATTCTTTTCATTGACCACCAATGTTCGGGACATTCTTTTCATTGACCACCAATGTAAGGGTTATTCTTTTCATTAACCACCAATGTAACGAACATTCTTCCTACTGACCCCTAATGTAAGGGACATTCTTCCCACTGACCACCAATGTAAGGGACATTCTTCCCGCTGACCACCAATGTAAGGGACATTCTTCCCACTGACCACCAATGTAAGGGACATTCTTCCCACTGACCAATCGGGATAACTATTATTGAGGAAACCGACCACCAGGCTGGAAAGTTATTAGGAAAGTGTGATTGCTGGTTCCACCAGCTTAATTTCCAGCGAGTCCATTTAGGGGAAATAGTGGTGCACAGAAGGTTGGATCCCCACATGTGGACACTGAATACACGCAGTTATTGGATAGTGGCAATTTTTTGCACGTTTGGACTTTTTCTTGTCACTTGGGAAGATTCACTATGGACAATTTTTTTATAAACATTTTTTTATGGACTAAAAAGATTTTTTAATATTTTATTTATTAATTTACTTATCCTTGATAGGGGAGGGAAAAATAAAAGAGAGAGAGGGAAAAAAGAGGGAGAGAGAGAGAGAGGGAAAAGAGAGAGAGAGGGAAAGAGAGAGAGATAGAGAGAGAGATAGAGAGGGAAAGAGAGAGAGAGGGAAAGAGAGATAGAGAGAGAGAGATAGAGAGGGAAAGAGAGAGATAGAGAGAGAGATAGAGAGGGAAAGAGAGAGATAGAGAGAGAGATAGAGAGGGAAAGAGAGAGAGAGGGAAAGAGAGATAGAGAGAGAGATAGAGAGGGAAAGAGAGAGAGAGGGAAAGAGAGATAGAGAGAGAGAGATAGAGAGGGAAAGAGAGAGAGGGAAAGAGAGAGAGAGGGAGGAAAAAAGAAAGAAAGAAGTCGAGAGAGAGGGGAAAAAAAAACTAGATAAACAACATTTACAATGAGGGAGATCACCTCAAGCAGCAGTTTGCCTCTGCTCGGTCCTGCTCTGAGGTATTCTGCTCGGTATTTCTCAGCCGCACACTGCTGCGATGAAGGGAGGAGGTGGGGGACATTCCACACATTCCAGACATATACGCGCGCGCGGAGAACGAGGAAGATCCTCTCTGCTCTGCTTCCTGTGTCCTCTCCTCGGCCTCGTTTTCATTCTCAGGACGTCACTGGTTGCTAGACGCCAGTCGGCTGGCCATTCTAGCAACCAGTCCAGCGCACAGTAAAGCTGCTGCTGCGGCGTCCTGGGGAGATCAGATCAGGGAAATTGTCACCCTGCGTGGGGCCCCAGACAAATTGCCAGCGTGCCCATGCAGAGAGACGGCCCTGCCGGGCCCCTCCTGATCCCGGGCCTCGGGCAATGCCCGAAATGCCCGACTGTTCAGTCCGCCCCTGGCCAGATCTGTTAGTTTAGCCTGTCACATGTTTCCAGGTGTGATTTATTGGGTCTAAGGGAGTCTCCCCTCTGTATCCAATAAAGGAGCTTGTTGGACAGTGGAGGAAACCTACCCAGTAGCACACCAGGGTATGGCTGTCTCAGTGGGTGGACATTGCTGCAATGCATACTGGGATTGGCTATGAATCCGGAGGGAGCATGTGACAGGGTGTCTTTTGGGCGGGAGCAAAGTCCCAGGAGGAGGTGGACGGCTGTCTCTCCTCCTGCTGATGTGAGGAAGGTGGTTCAGGCGGTCGGCCTGTTGAACCAGGTGTGAAGCTGGGCTGCAGAGGATCCGGTGTGCTGACCAGTGGAGCTGCTGGTCAGAAGACTTTGGGAAAAACTGTATTGTGAGTACTGAGGGATCTGCTCAAGGGTCTGCCTAGGAGAGGAGACCACTCCAGAGAAGTCAGGAGATCAAGGAGCCAGCTCACACAGATTGTTACAGGAAAGGGGGTGCCAAGTAGTTAACCCTGAAGATTAGGGACAAAGGGGGTGCCAGGAAGGGCCCTGAAGTTGTTCAGCAGTACAGTCTACCTCAGAGTACAGCTTACCTCAGGATACAGTTTACCTCAGGAAGCTCTATTACTTCATTCCCAGCCAAGGGCAATGTGAAGTAGGGGCCTAGCCGTGACTAGCTCTATTTAGCATTACTCAGTGTTAAACAGCATTAATCAGTTCATTCAGCTCTATTCAAGTTGTCCAAGCCTATTGTGCATAGTTCTTTAAGTTGGAGTATCCCACTCATTCCCTTCTCCTATCCAAGCAGGGCCGGCCCTACCATGGGTCCCGGTGGGACTATGGGACCCAGGCAGCACTTAGAGAGGGGCAGCCCCCGGCCACCTCTTCTCTTCTTCGGCTATTGCTAAAAAAAAAAAAAAAAAAAATTGCTAAAAAAATAACAAAAAGGTCCGCGGCCAACCTGACATGCACACTGCACATGCGCCTCCGCTGCTCGGGAAAGCCTGTAAACGTTCGGCTATTTCCGGGAATAGCCGAACATGTGCGGGCTTTCCCGAGCGGCGGCGGCACATGCGCGGTGACGTGTTGGTGCCATTTTTAAATCCTAAGGCGCCTTTAGAAACAGGTAAGTGAGACTGCTCCACAGCCACACTACCAACAATTATGCGTGGCTGCAGGCATACTACAGAAGAGGCAGTGCTGGGGGCATGGTACATGCCCACAGCACTGCATCTCCTGTAGTATGCCCGCAGCCCCGCATTCTCTTGTACCATGCCTGCAGACCCGCATTCTCCTCTACCATGCCTGCAGCACTGCATTCTCTTGCACCATGCCCGCAGACCCACATTCTCCTCTACCATGCCCGCAGCCCCGCATTCTCCTCTACCATGCCCGCAGCACTTCATTATCTTGCACCATGCCCGCAGGCCCGCATTCTCCTCTACCATGCCCGCAGACCCGCATTCTCCTCTACCATGCCCGCAGCACTGCATTCTCTTGCACCATGCCCACAGCCCTGCATTCTCCTGTACCATGCCTACAGCCCCGAATTCTTCTGTACCATGCCTGCAGCCCCGAATTCTCCTCTACCATGCCCGCAGCACTGCATTATCTTGCACCATGCCCGCAGGCCCGCATTCTCCTCTACCATGCCCGCAGACCCGCATTCTCCTCTACCATGCCCGCAGCACTGCATTCTCTTGCACCATGCCCACAGCCCTGCATTCTCCTGTACCATGCCTACAGCCCCGAATTCTTCTGTACCATGCCTGCAGCCCCGAATTCTCCTGTACCATTCCCACAAGGCACTGTGGCACTATAGACAGTAGGAAGCCAGGTGTGCTCATCTGCCCAGTGTCTACTGCTCTGTCCTGCTCTTGCTGTCACTCCATACACACTCACACCCCTCTGACTGCTTTCATAGTCCTATAGAATGTGGGGGCCTCTTGGAGGGCGTGAATTTTTTTTGGGGGGGGGGGGGCAGCATTTCATTCTCGGACCCAGGCAGCACAGTGTCTTGGGCCAGCCCTGTATCCAAGTTCCAAATAAAACCTAAAAACCAAAGACACTGGACTGCTTCTTGTAAAACACTTGGAAAAATGCCAGACTGTTCTGTTGTTGCTAATGGTAACCCAGGGGTACCCACACACAGCAGCTCCCATGGGAGTAGTGCTACATAGTATTATTTAGTAATACGTTTCTTAACACTTTCTCTTTCCAGTCATACAGTTAAGAATTATATTTTTTTATTCATCAGTATTAATAATTTTGTATATTTTACCCATGTCCTTGAAAGTTATATTGGGTAGACTTTTCTACTCAGACCTTTCTTAGATGTATTTCTTTGTTGTATTTTTATAACCCTGATGAAGGGGGGAATTTCTGGTCCCTGAAACCTGTTGGCCCTGTGACAATGTCTTTTATCCAATTTTATATCATTAAATAGTTTTATCTGGACAATTAATTCTTGGTGTTGCGTTTCAGTATTAGACCCGTGCATTCTTACTGAGTTCCATCTGTTTATTTCCCCTCCAGCGCGTACCTATTAAGAATTTATTTTCTAAGATTATTAGAGATCTCTCTGTCTCTTGGGACAGGACGAGCAGAGCCGGCACAAAGCGCTCTCCTGGCTCACCGCTCTTCCCGAGCCGTCCATCACACCATTACAGTTCAGCCTGTGCAGTTTGAATGACTCCAGAGCTATCATTTATAACGTGTGTCCCTGAATTATGTTTTATCAGGGCGCTCAATGTTCCTGTAATGGGAATAACAGGCTTTTTATGGAACTGTAGACAAGGCTAAAAAGAGCCATTTAAGGGCAGAAATGCGGCAATTGAATGTCAGTGGATCTCAGCGTCTGCTATTTGTGTCCCCTTTCATTGCTTTATTTAGTCAGCGTGTGTGCAGTCATATTCTGGGCCACAAATAGTTGTAATCATTTTGCAGAGTGGATGTGGTAAGTCATCAATGTCCCCAGTGACTTTTATGAATCTGGCCCAGGAGTGCAGCAGGTGAAGGCACAGGATTGTCCTAGTGACACAGTTATAGATCCCCCGATAGATTTTTATTTATGTCGTAAAGAGTTTATTTGGTGTAGAAAGCAGATACCCCTAAAATACTAATATCTTAAATATATATTCAGTGTGTCTGAAAGAGCCATAAAACTCAAACAAAACAGAAGAGTGACAGGCTGCTAAGCAGACAGAAGATTTATATTAAAACGCAGGAACCATAATTCCTCTAAATTTTGTCGTTAAACCTGCAGGCAGATCATAAAAAAAACACCATTTAATAAAGTGTATGTCCAGCAAAAACATTTTGTTCTAGTTTCAGAGAAATTGGAAAAGGATTAGAATTGCTTTTGGCTCTTTATTGCTATCTGGGGCCTCCATAAGAAGTAATTAGACTCACTTCCTGTCCAGGTGACAACAGTTTAAAAAGAGAAAAAATTAGCAAAATGGACACAGACAGAAAGATTCTAGACTTCTTTTACTCTGCTAAATAAACACTTTATGATTTCTGTGTTACTGCCGTATAGGGATGATCGAACGGTTCGTGTCCACCATCGGTTCGGCCCGAACATTGGGTGTTCGAGGTTCGGCCGAATTTAGAACTTTTTGCCCAAAAAGTTCGGAATTCGGCAACCAGAACCGACCAAAATGCAATGGTTCAGGAAATGGGCTTTAAAAGCCAGTGATTGGACCAAAACCATTAGCAAAAGCCAATTGAGGGGGCAGAAGAATGCTAGGAATGTGATTGGAGTGACTAGGGGGTCCCTAGACCAATCATTAGTGAATACGCCCCCCAGTATATAAGATAGCCCCCGCCAAATTCCTAGCATTGTTATACTGGACATGGAAGAGAGTGGAAGCAGTTCTGTTAATTTTACTTTAAAAGTGTCATTTAGCATTTATTAGTGTCAGGAAAGGGATATCTAGTGTAGTTAGAGTGCTCCTTTACACTTTAGTTAGCTCAAAAATTTAGTTTCTGTAGGGAAAGTGTTAAGTGTCAGGGGACTGTAGTGTAGTGTAGGGTTAACTGACTCTGACTGCTATGGCAGGGTGACCAAACCCTTCCATAGCAGGGTGACCGCAATAGAGAAAAGCTATTTTCTCTTAGCTGACTTTCGTTTCTGTAATATGGCTTCGCCGCCACCAGCATTTTTGGCTGCAGGCGTTGCTAGTGCTTTTTTGAGCACATATTTGGAGTCAGACATGACATCTGAACAGGTGTATAGGGGGTATATATACACATCCATGTATGTATATATACACCTGCACATATATAGGTGTGAAAGGAGTAGAAAAAACTACTTGCGCTAATGAAATAATTAACACCAATATATTTCTGCTCCTATCACACATATATATGTCTAGGTGTGTATATACATATAAGTATGTGTGTATATACACCACTATACACAAATTCAGATGTTTTGCCAGCCTCCAAAGAACCCAAAAAAATGCCCAAAAAACGCTAGCGTCAAAAAAAAAAAAAAAAACGCCCAGGTGTGTTGTTGCAGGCATTTTTTGGGGGTTTTTGGAGGCAGGCAAAACATCTGAACTTGTGTATAGTGTACCTGTAAAGTTTCAGCTCTGTAGCATGTCCAGAACCAGAAAAAAAAGATAATTTTTCATTAGAGCAGGGAACTTGGGACCCCACTTTTACACCTATATGATTTTTTTTGGGGGGTTCTGGACATGCTACAGAGCTGAAACTTCACAGGTACACCTTTTAGACCCACCAGACAATAAATCACACAAAAAAAAAGTTCTTAAAAATTGTCATTTTTGATAGATTTTTGATAGAGTGCCAATTGTTGAAAAAATAAAAAAAAAATAAAAAAATAAAACAAAATAAAAAAAAATATTTGGATTTAGTATCTGGTGGGTCTAAAAGGTGTACCTGTGAAGTTTCAGCTCTGTAGCATGTCCAGAACCATAAAAAAGAAGATCGTTTGTATTTGTGCAATTATAGATCTGGAATATGGCTTCTCGTTTTTCACACCTTGCCGGTTTAATAGCAGGCGTTTTTTTTGGCCATTTTTTTGGGTTCTTTTGAGGCAGGAAAAACATCTGAACTTGTGTATAGTGCTATATATACCACTATACACAAGTTCAGATGTTTTTCCTGCCTCCAAAGAACCCAAAAAAATGCCCAAAAAAAACGCTAGCGCCAAAAAAAAAAACGCCCAGGTGTGTTGTTGCAGGTATTTTTTGGGGGTTTTTGGAGGCAGGCAAAATATCTGAACTTGTGTATACAGTACCACTATACACAAGTTCAGATGTTTTTCCTGACTCCAAAGAACCCAAAAAAATGCCCAAAAAAAAACGCCTGCTATTAAATCGGCAAGGTGTGAAAAGCGAGAAGCCATATTCCAGATCTATAATTGCACAAATACAAACAATCTTCTTTTTTATGGTTCTGGACATGCTACAGAGCTGAAACTTCACAAGTACACCTTTTAGACCCCCCAGATACTAAATCCAAAGATTTTTTTCTATTTTTTTTTTATTTTTTGAATAATTGGCTCTCTATCAAAAATCTATCAAAAATGTCAATTTTTAAGAACTTTTTTTGTGTGATTTTGTGTCTGGGGGGTCTAAAAGGTGTACCTGTGAAGTTTCAGCTCTGTAGCACGTCCAGAACCCCCAAAAAAAAATCATATAAGTGTAAAAGTGGGGTCCCACCATCCCTGCTCTACTAAAAAATTATCTTTTTTTCTGTTTCTGGGCATGCCACAGAGCTGAAACTTCACAGGTACACCTTTTAGACCCCCCAGATACTATATCCAAAGAAATTTTTTTTTTTTTTTTTTTTTCAATAATTGGCTCTCTATCAAAAATGACAATTGTTAAGAACTTTTTTTTGTGTGATTTTGTGTCTGGGGGGTCTAAAAGGTGTACCTGTGAAGTTTCAGCTCTGTAGCATGTCCAGAACCCCCAAAAAAAGATCATATAGGTGTAAAAGTGGGGTCCCAAGTTCCCTGCTCTAATGAAAAATTATCTTTTTTTCTGGTTCTGGACATGCTACAGAGCTGAAACTTTACAGGTACACTTTTTAGACCCAAAATCAAAAAATCTCTCTTTTTTTTTTTTAAATTTTTTCAATAATTGGCTTTTTTATCAAAAATTAACATTTTTAAGAACTTTTTTTTTGCGTGATTAATAGTCCCTGGGGCATGACCCAGAACCCTAGGCACTTTTTAGGGGCATTTATTGGGTTTTAGGGCTTTAAAATTGTGTTTTTTGATTACCGAAGTTCGGGTCCATTGATTTCAATGGGGTTCTGAAATCCAGGCCGAACTTTTGGGTAGTTCGGATGTTCTGGCCGAACCGAACTTTTCAAAAGTTCGATCATCCCTACTGCCGTAGAGTTTCATTCACTTTCTGTCTGCTAAAATGTTGCCAGCAGGACAGGAAGTGGGGGAAATGAGAAATGGATAGCAGGATTATCAGATAGAGGTACTAATCCTTTCCCACTCTATCCAAAACTAGATCTTGATATTTACTTTATTCTTGTCAATCATGTTGATTTCTTTTTAATACGGCCTGTAAAATTACATGAATCTGTCTTTATATTTGTTTCCTATAACCCAAGGCTGAAACTTGTAAAGAGCCAACACTGTGAACTTATCAGACTTTATTGTTTTGCACATGTGGGTAAGTGCATCATGGTGTGGCAGGCAGAAAACACTTAGGCCCCTTTCAAACGCACGATCTTATCTGATCCGCCTGTCAGTTTTTTTTGGCGGATCTGATCGGATCCTCCCTATGTCCCTATGGGGCAGCGGATGTCAGCGGTGACATGTCCGCTGACACCCGCTGCCATCCGCATCTGATCCTGTCCGTGAAATACGGACGGATGGAAACCCTATTTTCCATCCGTCCAGGGGATCGGATGGGATCAAATGAGAGTGAACAGGCGGTCCGCTCTCATCCGATTCCCTCATACAGAGCAGCGGGGCTCTAACACCTCCCTCTCCGCACAGTGCGGAGAGGGAGCTGTCATCTGCCTTCTCAGCGGGGATCGGTGGATCGATCCCCCGCTGAGCTGCATGGAGTCCGCCGATGGAGGCAGACCGTGTGAAATAGTCCTTAGAGTCAAGTTCCAAAACAGTAATGTATTGTAATAGAAGTTCAGCAATACACAACAGGCCCAGCAGGAAGGCAACCCGAACAGGAACACTCTGTAACAGCAATGTGACAGAGGGGAGTAGTCTCAGGGAAGCTGACAGCGCCTGTCTCGAGGAGCGGAGTGTGGCTTGGCCGGTTTGTACCCAAATGGGGATGTTTCCAGAAAGGATGGCCTGTCCCTGCACTTTCCCCTCTCCTCCGGAACCTTTCCTTGACACTAAGCACTATCCCTGACAGACGGTGTGACCGGTCCCTACTCTAACCATTTGCAAGATACACACCAAACCCGGAAGCCAAGGTCCTAAATAAACTCTGCTTGACCCAAGATGGCCCCCAAAGTCACATGGGGTGCTAGCATCCAGTCAGATGCTTCCTCTCTTTGACAGAGGAACTAGGTTTCTGTCGACTTCCTCCACCTGCATTTCTGCTGCGGATGAGTGCCATCTGCAGTGAAGAAAATAGACTTCACCTGCCTACACCCAGTGCTACCAGTCTAACATTTAAAGCATGCTGATGTGAGTGGCAACCCCATTGGTGTGCTGCTGCTTCTTGTTGTTGTACAATCAGCAGATGGGTCAGAGACCAAACAGTATTGCTAAACTGCAACGGGGAAAAGTGAGGTTTAGCTAGCTGTAAAATCTGCCTCAGGAGCCCAAAATGGCTGAATGGCTAAAAATGACATTTTTGGCAGGCAAGACAAATGACTTTTTTTTTCCCAAATGTCTAGTTAGTATCATGCCTGGAGCTGGGAATAATCTGTTTTCTGATGATCTCACCAGCATCATGTCAACATTTAATTTGGAAGTTAGATACAAAGCCTAATGGTAGAAATGAGAAAGTGCCCCTCCACCAAGGCACATGAAGACTGTACCCATCTCCCCACAGACATTGGAACTAATCAGGTGGAGAGTAGGATGGTAGTTGGTCCATTAAACAAATGCTAGGGACTAGGGCTGATTGATAGTCAATATGATATCGACTATTGCTCTGCGGCCGTAGGCGATATTCATATCGCCAAGGTCACGATATTTTGCATAGCAAGGGGAAGGGACTCGGAGGAGGATTCACAGACTTCCGTTAGGCAGGGACTCGGAGGAGGACTCACACATCCATCCCACTGCAGGCTGCAGCCCGCCCCACACGTTCAGTGAGTCTCACTCTCCGCCCTAGTTTTCTCAATGACACATTCAGGGAACCAATCACGCCGTGAGCAGCTGCACAGCTAACCAATCACGCATGCCTGCACACCTGATTGGTTCGCTGTGCCGCTATTCACAGCGTGATTGGTTCCCTGAATGTGCCAAACTAGGGCGGAGAGTGAGACTCACTGAACGTGTGGGGCGGGCTGCAGTGCACGAGTGAGTAAGTGTATGCGGCTGTGCTGTGATCCTTTCCCGGCTCCTAGTCCACCGCTCCAGCCTCCTACCACCACTGTGAGAAAGACTGAATAATCCGATCGATTCCACACCGTCACTGAGGCTGAGTAATTGATTTGAGAGTACCATTATTAACCCTGACCTGCCCAGTGTCCTGTATCTGCAATTAAAAAATTTAGAAGACTGCCTGCATGCTTCATGATTTCCATGACCAGCATCCTTCCCCATCCCTTGTTGACTTTAGCCTGGATTGACGGGTCCCTCAATATCGCAATATATATCGTTGAAAAAAAAAATTGCAATATATTTATTTTCCAATATCGTGCAGGCCTACTAGGGACCCAGAGGTGTAGAAGGCTGGATTGGATCTAGAAGCCAAATAGACACTACTATCCCAATATGTACAGAATAAGGAAAGAGGAAGAGTGCCAAAAAAGCCAACACTGACCCTCTAAGAAGGGTGGAAGAAAATGTGTTCCTAATTCTTCTAAGAAGATTCAGGCTGTATGTTCCTGGAAGGAGAATTTAGCCAATAACCTTTCTAGTTTATAAAACACCTTGTGCTAAACATAGTATATTTAAAGAGGCTCAAATAATCCAAAGCTTTCCTTGGTGGGTTGTTACCATTAGGCTTTATGTTGAAGGTGCCAACTTATTAGGCAGCATTGTACATGAGATAACAAAAGGAGTGCAGAAATATGGAGGCTTTGGTACCAGTAGATGAAGTGGAGAGGAGTGAAGGGTTGGCCAGAGGCGATGGGAGTTGTGTATCATTTTAATGACCAGGCTAGAGAAAAATGAAAATCAATTTAAAGAGATGGTTTTGAAAGAATTTTTCAAACGTTTTAAACGTATGGACATAGTGATCATATATATGACCTTGGAGATAAACACAGTAGTGCAAGCTTTGAATATAATTTTTTAAATCTATTTTTTTCTAGCAATGCTACATGGTAGAATTGGAAGCTAATTTTGACAAGATATCAGTAAAGGTGAAAAAGTTATATTAGCTGTAAAATCAAGTTTCACAAAAACGTCTGCTTATCCCTAATCATTAGGAGCCACTGGTCTCCTTCCATTGGGGTTTCTTTGATTCCAGGTTGCCATTGTGTTGGATACACACAGATTTGGCTTTCATCTTGCAGTCAATATTTCATGTTAAACTATGCTTTTTCTTCTTTATAATCATGCTTTTTCTTTATGTGACCTCCATGGTGGTCAATGTCAGGTTGGTGATCTGATAACGACATGTCTGGAGGTGGCCTCTATTGAACGATGCTTTTTCTATACATTCGTTTTTTTACATTCCTCAATAATAACATTAATGACCATTATTGTACATTTTTGTGAGCTTTAAACACAGTTTCTAATGTAGTGATTAGTCTAAATATTTGCAGGTTTTTAAATGGAGCAATTTATTTTATAAAAATAACCCAAGGAGCTGGAAATAACGCTTAAGTGCACATAATGATGACAAAGAGGTTGATTTATTTCCAGTGAGGACGTGAAACTGCAGCACCTGTTTGTGCTAAGGCAGCTATTTCTAAAAAGATACACAATTATTGTCCTGATACTGCCACGGAATGTAGGTCACATGGGGAGATGGGACAGGTACATAGACAATCTGCACGCATAGTCTTAGTGTCATGTATCTGGTCGATGCTGTGATATAAAAGGTCTGACAGCAATGGTGATACCTGAAATGACAAACAAGAGAATCTGTGCAGAGGCAGAAGCAAAGTAACTAAGATGTCTTGAAATGGATCACAGGACGGCACAGGTCAGGCAGGACAGGCTCGGTAGGCTGCTAAAAGAGCCAAAGTATGAACAAGCCTCCCAGGCTCAAGGTCAAAGCAGTAGCATAGTCTCATGGACAGAGGACAAAACCAAGTCGGGATAGTTGCAGGATAAATGGTGAGATGCTAGAATTAAGGTTAGGAGCAAAGGCACAGAAATGTGGTAAAAAAAAAAAAAAAGTCAAGTTCAGCAACTTAGTTAATGTGGAAATCAAGGCAAGCCACCAGCCAGAGGAACAAACCAGACCAAGCCAAGAAGGGATCTGCAAAGGCAAGGAAGCATAAAACAGCGACCATGAGCCACAGTGGCGGCTGGTGCTCAAAATTTTTTTTGGGGGGGGGGCGCAAAAAGAAAAATGTAATAGGTATTGCTTCGCGTCAAAAGACGCGGTAAAAAATTGTGTGACTTTGAGGTCATGGTACAGGCATGGCACAGGTGATGGTATAGGCATGGCACAGGTCATGGTACAGGCATGGCACAGGTCATGGTACAGGAGATGGTATAGGCATGGCACAGGTCATGGTACAGGCATGGCACAGGTCATGGTACAGGAGATGGTATAGGCATGGCACAGGTCATGGTAAGGGCATGGCACAGGTGATGGTATAGGCATGGCACAGATATGGTACAGGCATGACTACAAGTCCCAGCACACCCTGTATACAATTACACACAAGAAGATTACAAATCCCAGCATGTCCTGTATACACAGGAGGATTACAAGTCCCAACATGTCTTGTATTCATTGTATATTAATAAACACAGGAAGACTAAAAGTCCCAGCATGTCCCCTATAAACTATATTTTATACATGGGAGGACTGCAAGCCCCAGCGTGTTATGTGTACACTGTATATTATACATGGGAGGACTAGAAGTCCCAGCATGTCCTGTATATACTGTGTATTATACACCCGAGGACTACAAGTCCCAGCACACCTTGTATACACTATAAATACCTATACACCAGAAGACTACAAGTCCCAGCATGTCCTGTATATAGTTATACACCAGAGGACTAGAAGTCCCAGCATGTCCTGTATATAGTTATACACCACAGGACTACAAATCCCAGCATGTCCTCTATACACTGTATATTATACACCTTAGGATTACAAGTCCTAGTACACCCTGTATGTACTGTAGATTATACAATGGAGGACTACAAGTCCCAACATGTCCTGTATATATTGTATATTGTTATACACAGGAAGACTACAATTCCCAGCATGTCCTGTATACACTGTATGTTATACACTGGAGGACTACAAATCTCATCATGTCATGGACAGTCACATACTGTATGTTATAGAAATCAGGAGAAAGGAAGGAGTTCTGTAGTGGAGCCAGATAAGAAGCAGGCAGTTTTGGGTTTGTTTTGTTGTAGTCTTTCTTTTTAAAACTGGTGGTCTGGTTTTGCTCAAGCAAACTAGCTCAGGGCAGGATCCTGCTTTGCTTACCTGTTTGTTAGCTGGAAGACGTTTCGGTCCGGTCCTCCGATGGTCTGACAACACACTCCGGTCGGCGACGGTCACTCCAGGCCGACACAGTCAGGTCACTTGACTCCAGGCCGACACACTCCGGGCGGTCACTCCAGCCAGGCCGACACACTCCGGACCAGGCCGACACCGGTCACTCCAGGCCGACACACTGCGGTCACTCCACTCCAGGTCAGGTGGTCACCAGCGCCGGTCTCACGCCACGCAGCTTTGAATGCCAATGCCCGAATGGTGCGATCTGCGATGCAAACTGATTTGAAAGAATGGACTCAGCTGATCACAGATCGGCGTAAAGGGACAATCACAGCAGCCCTTTACTATGTGATCAGCTGTGTCCGGAGTGTGTCGGACCATTCTAATAGGAGCGACACAAGTCGCTCCGACTTAGAAAAAGGGTCCTGTACTACTTTGGGGCGACCTGGAGGCGACTTGCATTGACTTCAATTATATGAAGTCCCTGCAAGTCGCGCCGAGGTCGCGGTGGACGCTGTGCACCGCAACTTCACAGGTCGCCCCAGCAAGTCGTGATGCGCCAGTCTGAATATTGTGATATATAACATCTTTACAAATAAGACCAAGTTTCATAAACAAACAAAAATATTGCTTTTTGCTGTTGTGATATACGAGGGTTCTTCAAAAACTTTCCACACTTTTTTTTTCATACGTTTCGCAGCCATCTTCACTTCAGCGTGACAACGTTTATACTAAACTGCAAGATCAGCCGGCTTGCCAGACAGACAAGTCACATGATACTTTCAGACATGAATGAAATTTTTGTCATTCTTTTGACAAAAATAGAGCTTTCTTTCAGTGGTATTTAATCATTGCTGGGTTTTTTTTTTGTTTGTTTGTTTTTTTACTAAACAAGCGAAAAAGACCGAAAATGCTAAAAAACAAAAACGTTTTTTCATAATTTTTTATAACATTTTGCAAACAGGCAATTTTTCTCCTTCACTGATGTGCGCTGATGAGGCTGCATTGATGGGCACTAATGAGGCGGCACTGGTAAGGTGACACCGATGGGCACTGATAAGTATTAATGAGGTGGCACTGATGAGGCTGCACTGGTAGGCGGCACTGAAGGGCACTGATAGGTGGCACTGATGGGCACTGATATGTGACACTGATGAGGAGGCACTGATTGGCAGCACTGGTGGGCACTGTTTGGACTGCACTAATAATCAGGACACTGATTATCAGTGTAGTTGTCCCTTTGACACAAGCCGATTATTGGCTCCCTTTGCCTTCATGTCAGCATGAGGAAAGGAAAGCCGATAACCGGTTTGTGTTTACATTGTGATCAGCTGTCATTGGACACAGCTGATCACATAGTAAAGGGCTGCTGTGATTGTCCCTTTACGTCGATCTGTGATCAGCTGAGTCCAAAGGACTCAACGATCACAGAGCCCAACGCTCGCGCGATGTAGGGGGCACATGGGCAGCATGATCATATAAGGACATCCATGGACGCCCTCCCAGCAAAGTAAGCCAGCGCTGGAGCCGTCTCTTGGCTATAGCGTGGGCAGGAAGGGGTTCAAATATATTTTTTTAAAGCCACAAAAAACTCTATCGGCTGTATTGCCATTGCACATATTCCCTTAATATATTACCAACATTAAATATTAAGAAAACAAAAAAAATAAGAAAAGCTTTAGCTTAGTAGATGTCCCTTACTTATTCTTATGTGATATATGTTTAACCTCTAATGTGCTATTATTATAAGCTGAGGATAGAATTGTGTTCCTAATTTAGAAAAGGCCAGAAAAGCAGTGTTCAAGGGGTTGTAAAGACAAAAGGGTTTTTTTTTCATCTTAATGCATTAAGATAAAAAACCTTCTATGTGCAGCAGCCCCTCTCAGCCCCCCTAATACTTACCTGAGCCCCATTATAAACCAGCAATGGGCAGGAGTGCCTCGGCCGTCCAGGACTCTCCTTTCTGATTGGCTCCTGTTGCTGTCAATCAAAAATATTTAGTCAAATCAGGAGAGAAAGGGGGCTGAACCATGGCTCTTTGTCTGAATGGACACAGGGAGCTGCAGATCAGCTCAGGTGCCCCTATAACAAGCTGCTTGCTGTGTGGGCAATCAACAGGAGGAAGGGGCCAGGAGCACCAAAGAGGGACCCGAGAAGAGTAGGATCCAGGCTGCTCTGCGTAAAACCAGCTGCACAGAGCAGGTAAGTATGATATGTTTGTTATTTTTAAAGAAAAAAAAATCAAGACTTTAGTATCACTTTTATTTTGACTTCAAATTTCAATTTAGTTTTAGTCATAGTCTTTTGACTAAATTGCCATTTTAGTTTTAGTCGTATTTCTGTGCTGCAAATCTGATAAACACATTTTTGACTCTCAGTAAAGGTGCCGCTGAACAACGCTGGTCTAGCAAAGCTGTTTTTTAGTGACACAAAACATTGTAGTATTTCCTCCCTGGGGACACTCTGGAGGAAGAGTTTTCTTCTATCTGTTTTCTTCATAATCCAGATTAAATCTGTCTGCATTGTGCAGGTTTACATGGACAAAGAGTCTGAAAGCAGAGCAGGGAGTACTGCTTTATCTCATACACATACTGCCTTCCAATCGTCTGTCCTAAGTGATTTTTTATGATTGCTGCTGTTGGGACTGACAGCTAGAGAGTGCCATGAGTGCTGAGCAAGGACAGAGCTCAGAGGTGTCACAGACACATATTTAGGGGGGAACGTCTGGTTTACAAAAACTGTCCAGAATTAGTATCTGTATTAACCCTGACAGCACTTACTGTATAAAAAAGATATCTACAAAGACTGGGCAAGGTATTCTTTGTGCTCGACAATTGCCACTTAAAGTGGAAGTAAACCCATAGATGTAACAGTTAAAAAAACAGTTACATTTCTGCCACATGTCGGGAATGTAACTGTCACATTGGATGTGCTCTCAACCAAACTGTCAAACCTTCCAATGGCTGGTGTCATAATTGGTTACATGTGCAGCACCATGGCAGTTGAAGATTAAGATTAAGGCCAAGATGACAAGATTTCCTTGGCTGAAAACAATAGGAGGGTTTACTTCCACATTAAAGCGGAGTTCCACCCAAAAGTGGAACTTCCGCTTTAGGTATTCTAACCCCCTGACATGCCACATTTGGCATGTCATTTTTTTGGGGGGGAGCGGGTACCTAGTTTTGACAGGTACCCGCTCCCACTTCCGCTCGGAGCGGCGCAGCGCCCTGAACGGAAGTTCTCCTCTCCCCCTCCCTCCCTGCAATCTTCTGGGACATGTCAGAGGTCCCAGAAGATTGCCGGCCAATCAAGACGCGCAGCGCGACTCGCGCATGCGCAGTGGGTACCCGGCTGTGAAGCCGCAAACTGTCACAGCCGGGTGCCCACAGCAGTGATGCCGGCGCCGAGGGAGAGGATCGAGGCTTCGGGCGGCCGCATCGTTGGACAGGTGAGTGAAATGGCTGGAACTCCGCTTTAATGCGGACCTGTCAGTAAGAAATCTGCATAAATAAATCCCTGGCACATCATTCACATTATACAGGAGCAGTGTCATTTTTCAGAAAATCTCCATCTTTTATTATTAAAAAGCCGTCCTTCAGCTCCAGGCAGTGACTGTGATGATGTTGGTCTGCTGAAGCATTTCCTAAGTCTCTCACATCAATATTAGGCTTTACAATCTGTCTGCATTGCTCAGGATAGGCCTTGACTGGATTTCTGGATCCTCAAAGTATTCCAACTCTTCCTTGGAGTCAGCCATGGCTCACCCATATTCCTTGAAGGCCCTCCTCCACTGCAAATTATTTGACATCCCGTGTGATTTGAGGCAAAATGCGATCCTTAGAGATACAATTATCACCTGGAGGGAATCTCGAAAGCTTCTTCACTTATCACCTTACATTACCAAGGACACTCCCATCCAGGGGAACCCCGGATTCATCCCAGGCTTGGATTATGGTGTCTATAAGGACTGGCGCGATAAAGGCCTCACAAAGTTCTCCTCCCTATGCCGGGAAGATACAGGACTACCTCTCTCTTCTCAAACATATCATGGCAGTTCTCTTTGCCCTCATCACAAGTCTTCTACTATTGGCAATGTCTGCATTTTATCCGTTCCTCATGCATGCAAGGGAGTAAGAGCTTTAAGAGTTCCTTCCTTGACCGGCTTCTCCAAACATGTTCTTAACCATATCGGGTATCTCTAAACAACTAGCAAAAGAAACCGCTTCCTCATCTACATCCTCTGTAAACAATTCCTGGCACAAGGACTTTCCGGACCCTAATCTTTCCTCTAAATTATTGCAAGGGTACAATAAAACTATACAATTCACCCAATGCGAGCAATGGAGGGAAACACAGATGAAGATCCCTCATAGAGCCTATACACCCTTCCTCATGGATAAGACCAACCCTAACTCTGCATCCTGCCCTTAATGCAAACATCCGAGACCTCCCCTCTCTCATCGTTTTTGGTCCTGCTCCTTTATCTCCACGTTCTGGGACCAAGTATTCTCGTTCATTCACTGCATCACTCTACTACATCTGCCAAAAAAACCCCTCTTATTGATATTCGGATACTGGGACAAGCGGTTACTAACCTGGTCAACATCAAGCCACCCCTATAGTAAAGACTGGATCCTTATAAGTCTACTCTCTGCTTGTCGAGCTATCCTGCGGAATTGGACTGCAATGCCATATCCTTCCATCCCGCAAGTCAAACAGGAACTTACTCTACTGTTACACAGAGAAAGGATAAACACGGGTTTCAACCACCCCTCCTCTTATAAACGCTTCTGCAAACGTTGGCAAGCTTTCATAGACTATGCTTTTCCCAATCAGTCGTTGGACTCTTTAAATTGTTCCTTCCACCAAAAACCATCCCTTAAACCATTGTTTTCAACAGGGCGACGAGTGAGCTCCCCCCCCCTATTTATTTCCCCTACCTGCCTGGTCCCCTCTTATGTTTCCACCCTGCATTCCAGATCCATCTAGTTCTTGTTGATTTTCCTAAATACATCTGTAATGTTATACATGTACTGTTTTCACCAGCAAGAGAGTTGTTTTCCCTTGCTCTGTTTATTGCCTCCTGTATTTTTGCAAAACTCCAATAAACATCATAATAAAAAAAAAAAAGTAAACGTTGCTTGATCACTAGTACGTACAGGTAAGCTTATAATAAAGCTTACCTGTAAGTACAAGGAATATCTCCTAAATGTGTACCGTTCAGAAGATATTCTCATTTATTCCCATTGAAGATATTCCCATTTGTAGCAGTGGGTACTGTCTATTCGAAGTGCTGAGCCACGATCAAGCCTCCCTCATATATGCACAGGAGTGACATCAGAGCAGCTCAGCCATTTAAACAGCCGGAGCCCACAAACCCAGAACAAAGACTGGGTGAAGATGGAAGCCCCAGCTGAGGTGACAGTGCGCCACTGGAGGACTTTGTTTCAAGGTAGGTCTTTCAAAATGTGGTGAGGCTAGCCCATTATGACATTAGCATACAGGGGAAGTGTTTTCTTTTTTTTTTGTTCATTCATGAGTTTACTACCGTTTTAACTACTTTGTGCCCACCCATGGTAAATTTACGGTGGGCGGGCAGCAGCTGAGGCGCAAGCGACGTACCAGTACACAGCTCTACACATGCGCACTGGCCACCCCCTGGGGCTCCCGCAGTGCCATCTTAAGATCATTAAAGGGCCCTGGTCAATGCAGTGCATTGGGGCCCTGCCTACACAATCACCCACGAGAATAAAAATGCAAATTATTAATAAGGCTATATTTATTGGTAAAGCAGTGCCAGGCTAATGACAGCTTCCAAGTTCTGCGGCTGGGTCCGGTGAACACACACACACGGGTGGGAGTCAGACACAACTGTCCTGTGTGTGCCTGTACCCATGGAGGCGGACAGGCATTTCTGCAGTTGTGGTCTCCCCCTCCACGGCCCAAGTGGCCTGACAGCAGCGCTGGAGCGACTGGCGCTTGCCACCTGCTAAGTTCAGAGGCGGGATGCACACGGTATTTGGGACTAATGCTTGGCTGAGGCTGGGTCACTGGACAGGTGGGGCCCCCTGGGCAATTGGGGCCCCTGGGCAACTGCCCAGCGTGCCCATTCGGAAAGATGGCCCTGGGCTCCCGCGACTGCTATGTCCACCACTTTGAGCAGCCAGGGGAAGATTCTAGCATAAAAACAACTGTTATAAATGGGTTTCATTAATAACAACTGCACTTAGTATTTAGATGCTGTGATTGGCCCACAGTTATCACATGGTACCTGGGCCAGTCACAATACCCTGTATCATGTGATTAGCTGTAGCTAAAAAGATCACTAGTAATCACAGCTGTTATGAATGTAACCAATTCAGGACAGTTTAAAAAATTGCTGTTACAGTGATAATCACTGTAACAGCAATCAAAGTGTAAACAGCAAATCAAAGTGTTTAGCCATGAAAGCCATGATAACACCATCAACTATCTTGTCGGGTTTGACCTGAGCATGAGCTCGGGCAGAACATTTGCCTGTTCAGCCATTCTGCAAACACCCGAATTTGCAGGGTGTTTGCCCTGTTGAACACCATGCACTGCACTAAGCGCTGCACAGTGCATTCTGCGCCTTTTGTGCCAGTTAAAAAAAAAAAACGGCGTGCCCCCCCCCCCCCCAGATCATTCCATGCTCTTTGGGTATAGATTTGGTGGGTAAACCCACGCCAAAATTTAAAAAAAAAATGGCGTGGAGTCCCCCCCAAAATCCATACCAAACCCTTATCCAGCATGCAGCCTGGCAGGTCAGGAAAGGGGGGGAGCAAGCGACCCCCTCAACCATACCAGGCCAAATGCCCTCCCACCCTAAAGCACCTTGTCCCCATGTTGATGGGGGCAAGGGCCTCTTCCCGACAACCCTGGGGGTCTGCGGGTGGGGGGCTTATCAGAATCTGGTAGCCCCCTTTAAAAAGAGTATTGAATACCCCTACCCATGGACCAAATATCATACACAAGAGACAGTTGTTAACAAACCCTTTATTAAAAAATAAAAAAATAGTGTCCCTCGATGTAATTCCATCGTCAATCATGCCGCCCGCCGGACACAAAAAAATAAAAAACGCTCTCGCCTCCTGGGAGGCCTCCCGCCATATGCCCACTCTGTGCTTTGACATTTCATATATAGGCAAGGGTCGGGCCATCTGGCTATCTCACCCAGTGGCACTGACCCCTTTCTGACGTCACGTGTTAAAGGGGGCTTCCAGATTCAGATAAGCCCCCCCGCCTGCAGACCCCGACAACCACGGCCCAGGGTTGTCGGGAAGCGGCTTTGTCCCCATCAACAAGGGGACAAGGTGCTTTGGGGTGGGGGGGGACACCTAACCCCACCATGTTGAGGGCATGTGGCCTGGAATTGTTCAGGAGGGGGGTGCGCGCGTTCCTCCCCCCTTTTCTGACCTTCCAGGCTGCATGGCCAGATAAGGATCTGGTATGGATTTTGGGGGGACCCCACACCTTTTTTTTTTTTAAATTTTGGCATTGGTGGTCTCTTCCAAATCTATACCAGATCTGAAGGGCCTGGTATGGACTGGGGGGGGGGGGGGGGGGGACCCAATGCCGTTTTTTTCTTTATTTTTTCAATAGCCAGGTGCAGGCAATTGTAACTGTGAGTCATTTTAAATGTGATGTGATTCGTTTTTTTTTCTTTAGAAATGTCATTTTTGTTGTAGCAGGTTTCATGCATGCTACAGGTGCGCCACTTTGAAGGCACATTATAGGGAACCCCCATGCACTATATAGAAAGGAATTTTTCATTTTTATTGTTGCACTTTAAGCATATATAAAATCACTGCTCCTGAAAAAACGATTTTATTTTTATTGATACATGTCCCCGGACCCTCATACCGCTTTTATGGGCAATTACTTGCATATAAGCCTTCAAAATGGGCACTTTTGATTTTTCCTGTTAGGCTCCCATAGACTTTAGTGGGGTTTGGTGTTCGGGTTAGAACATGAACAGGAGGGTGTTCAGCCATCCTTACTATCTTGATGTCACATCACGGGCAGTGTACAAACTTGCACCTTTTGGAAAGAGTGTGCTGATAACTCTCTTCTTTTAGCTACAAGCGGTCAGGCTACACACATGATTCGATTGATTCCAGTTGTTGAATTCATCAGAGCAAGGCAATTGCTCCAGTGCAGACAGCTTCAAAAAGGAATGCAACAATTTTGCTTACAGACTTAAAGCGAGAAGATACCAGGACTGGCATATTAAAGCGGGAAACCCCCCCCCCCCCCCCCGTAAGACAAAGGTATAATGAGCTAGAATGCATCGTATGCTAGCTCATTATGAAATGCTTACCTTACAACAAAGCCCTCCAGCAGCGCCAGCACACTGCGGAGACGGCTAACATCTTCCCCTGTGTTTCTTCCAGGTTCGCTGGCTCAGGCGCTGTGAGTAACCATGCGCTTTGATCATGTCACTTTCACACATGTGCGTGGGAGACGCCGTTTACGGCACGGGTTCTGAAGGTCCGGCACGGTAAGCCGGACCTTCAGAGCACACGCTCCGATGACGTCATCGGCTGCATTCACTCTGAAAATCTCCTAAATTGTGCAAGTTTAGGAGATATTCGTAGTAATATAGGTGCAAGTAAAAAATAGAACTTTACTTTCACTTTAATAGAGGTATTGCTATAGCCTCTAGAAAGAGTAGAAATATACTCCTCAATAAAACAACTGCTAACAAACATCAGCATAAGAATAATGGTAATAACCGATTACTTTTGTAACCTCGTTTTCTCAGGAATATAGCCAAGTTAAGAGAATTATATCTAAATACTTACCTGATGAAGCTTTGATTCCTATCCTTTCGAATGGATGCAGGTTTTCCAGCAGGCATGCTGGGACACTTGAAAACATTCTATCCCCCAGTTTATTTCAGTCATCGAACCCTAAATGTACTTGGTTAAATACATATGGCTCCTTTCAATGTGTCTTCAACCACTTCTGAACCGGAAGATTTTCCCCCTTAATGATCAGGCCATTTCTTGCAATTCGGCACTGTGTTACTTCAACTTACTTTTCCGCAAAAATAGAGCTTTCTTTTGGTGGTATTTGATCACCTGTGCGATTTTTATTTTTTGTGCTATAAACAAAATAAAAATTACAAAAAAAACATTTTTCACTTTCTGCTATATAACGTTCCCAAAAAAAAAAAAAAAAAATATATATATATATATATATATATATATATATATATTCATCATATTAGGCCAATTTGTACTCTGCTACATATTTGTGGTAAAAAAAATCCCAATAAGCGTACTTTTATTGAATGTTATCGCATCTTCAAGCTAGAGGAAAGATTTATGTAATTTTGTATCTATTATTACTAGTAATGGCGGTGATCAGCGATTTTTAGCGGCACAGCGACATTGCAGCGGATAGATCGGACCCCTAAATTACATTTTTGACACTTTTGGGGGGACCAGTGACATTACTACAGTAATCAGTGCTAAAAATATGAAAAAAAATTACTGTAATAATGTAATAATGACACTGGTAGGGAAGGGGTTAACACAGAGGCAAATAAAGGGTTAAGTGTATGCCTAGGAGGTGTTTTCTAACTGTGGGGGGGAATCAATACAGAGACCTGTGTTCCTAAATAGGGGGAACACAGTTACTCTGCATTGATACCAGAGAGAACAGCGGTCTGCTGTGTTTACCGCTGTTCTCTCCTCACAGGGAGCAATTTGCGGGTGCCGGGTGGCAATCGTGGCCACTGGCCCCATGGATCGCGTCCCTGCTGTCGCGTGGGCACGTGCGCACACCCCCATGATCGCTCCCGCGGACCGCTGTCCAGGTACGGCGATTCGCGGGTACCTGCCGCCGTATAACTGTGGCGACTGTTTGCCAAGTGGTTAAAGACATGCCACTACTGTAATAAACATGGCAGGAATAATAGGCCTGTTGACTCTTGTTCTCAGGCAAGGAGTTAAGCATTCGTGGCTGCATCATACCAGCAGGGATACTATGCAGACAACATGCGATGCCCTGCGTCCACAGGACTGTACACTGCCAATGTCAGTCACCTTGCAAGTAACAATAGGGTTGGACAACAATTTTCTCCCTTTTTAATTTGAATGTATGCGATTTTAGTCGACCAATAGATTATTACAGAGTTTTTGGCATCCGCTCCTGAAGAGTGGTATTAAACCACGAAATGCGTAGAGCTACAAGGATGTCATCAATTTTTCAACCATACAGGACTCCATCGCTACCTAATCATTTTTTTAAAGTTTACTTACCTTTTGAAAGTTTATTGTATTTTTGTGTATTTTTATATATAAACCTGATTCCAAAAAAGTTGGGACACTGTACAAATTGTGAATAAAAACAGAATGCAATGATGTGAAAGTTTCAAATTTCAATATTTTATCCAGAATACAACATAGATGACATATCAAATGTTTAAACTGAGAAAATGTATCATTTTAAGGGAAAAATAAGTTGATTTTAAATTTCATGGCATTAACACATCTCAATAAAGTTGGGACAAGGCCATGTTTACCACTGTGTGGCATCCCCTCTTCTTTTTATAACAGTCTGCAAACGTCTGGGGACTGAGGAGACAAGTTGCTCAAGTTTAGGAATAGGAATGTTGTCCCATTCTTGTCTAATACAGGCTTCTAGTTGCTCAACTGTCTTAGGTCTTTTTTGTCACATCTTCCTCTTTATGATGCGCCAAATGTTTTCTATGGGTGAAAGATCTGGATGGCAGGCTGGACATTTCAGTACCTGGATCCTTCTTCTACGCAGCCATGATGTTGTAATTGATGCAGTATGTGGTCTGGTATTGTCATGTTGGAAAATGCAAGGTCTTCCCTGAAAGAGATGACGTCTGGATGGGAACATATGTTGTTCTAGAACTTGGATATACCTTTCAGCATTGATGGTGCCTTTCCAGATGTGTAAGCTGCCCATGACACACGCACTCATGCAACCCCATACCATCAGAGATGCAGGCTTTTGAACTGAGCGCTGAAAACAACTTGGGTTGACTTGTCCTCTTTAGTCCGGATGACATGGCGTCCCAGTTTTCCAAAAATAACTTAAAATTTTGATTCGTCTGACCACAGAACAGTTTTCCACTTTGCCACAGTCCATTTTAAATAAGCCTTGGCCCAGAGAAAATGCCTGAACTTCTGCATCATGTTTAGATATGGCTTCTTTTCTGGCCTATAGAGTTTTAGCCGGCAATGGCGAATGGCATGGTGCATTGTGTTCACCGACAATGTTTTCTGGAAGTATTCCTGAGCCCATGCTGTGATTTCTATTACAGTAGCATTCCTGTATGTGATGCAGTGCCGTCTAAGGGCCTGAAGATCACGGGCATCCAGTTTGGTTTTCCAGCCTTGACCCTTACGCACAGAGATTGTTCCAGATTCTCTGAATCTTTGGATGATTTTATGCACTGTAGATGATGAGAACTTCAAACTCTTTGCAATTTTTCTCTGAGAAACTCCTTTCTGATATTGCTCCACTTTTTTTGCCGCAGCATTGGGGGAATTGGTGATCCTCTGCCCATCTTGACTTCTGAGAGACACTGCCACTCTGAGAGGCTCTTTTTATACCCAATCATGTTGCCAATTGACCTAATAAGTTGCAAGTTGGTCCTTCAGCTGTTCCTTATATGTACATTTAACTTTTCTGGCCTTTTATTGCTATCTGTCCCAACTTTTTTGGAATGTGTAGCTCTCATGAAATCCAAAATGAGCCAATATTTGGCATGACTTTTCAAAATGTCTCGCTTTCAACATTTGATATGTTATCTATATTATATTGTGAATAAAATATACCTTTATGAGATTTGTAAATTAGTTCATTCCTTTTTTACTCACAATTTGTGCAGTGTCCCAACTTTTTTGGAATTGGGTTTGTACACGATACAAACTAGGTGCAGCAGGTTGATAATTCAGCATTCATTGCCATGTTGTACCCTGCAGATTATCTATAATATGGCAACAATTGAATAATTATGGACTGTGTGGCCTATACGGAGTGCCATTAGTCCCTATACTCTTGATATATACATATAATTTGTGTACCTGCACATATATCAGACTAATCCAAGTGTTTTGATTGTGTTGATTATACATGAATTGATATTTCACATGTTGTACTTTGTTCATTTCTGGTGTAAAGCAATAAAATGTTTCCATTGCTCATATTTCCCAGCATTCTGGTTTCCACCTCATCCAAAGTCCCAATCTTTTCCTCTATTCTATGCAGACAAACGTTCCTAGATTATGGCCGGAATGACGGCGGAGCATCCTGCTGAGCACTAAGAAGAACAGATACTACAGCTAGGCTGAGAAGGCAGGCTAAGGGAGCATAGACTAGATGATGCTGGATATCATCCAGCTATGAAATGAGGTGGGCTCTACCTGACTTGCTGCAGCTTGTAGTGCTCATTGTGAAAAGCTCACAGTGTGCAGTGAAATCAGAGTAAGCAATTTAGACACAGGAGAGGAGTCTGTACAACTGTGCAAGACTGAAGGAGGAGGTCAGATGTAACTGAAGGCTGGAGGTCAGATGTAAATGTGGGGTTCCGTAGACACATATTCAGCAGCTACATCTTCACTGTGTTAACTCTGAAGACAATATGGTAAAGTTGTAATATTTAAATGTAGATTAATCTGCTTTGCTGCATCTAAGTGAGAGCTGCGTTCACTCTGTAGCCAGTGCTGACTGATGGATGAAGTATTCTTCTCCTGTGATATCACCATATATAGAGGGAAGAGAAGAAGATGACCTCACATCACACCGTGTACCGGGGAAATCATCATACAGGATGTCAGAGCGAATAGGAGGAAAACAAATACATTTACACAGAGAGAAGTGAGATGAAAGGTTATTTCTCTCCAGCCTTTTATGGAGAAGCTTTCATTCCTCCACATTGTCTCATGATTTCAGACTTCTTTAAAAACAACGTCCATGTTCCTGAGAAGATTGTGAAGTGTACATGTGAAAGGCCTTGAATGACCACGGCTCCTACAGCGCAGAGAAAGTACTTTCTGTTGGGTGGAGGAAATCACCATAAACCCTTTGGTGGGCAGAAGTCATTGATGCCTAAAAGTCCAGACCAAATGTAGCAGTACATGACATTACCTCTAAATAATTTACCCTCCGGCATCATTTTTACTGCAGAATACCCTTCAGTCTTGCACAGTTGTACAGGCTCCTCTCCTGTACTGAATTTTCTTACTAGTGTAGCACCCTCCCAGGTAGGTGCTAGAGAGAGAGTATAGTTTTTGGCTCTGTCTGCCTATCAGAGGAGTAGCAATCTGCAGGATCTGTGAGTTAGGTCTGCTCATGGTGCTCAGTGTGTGGTTCATCTGGCCTAGGGGAGTGTTTCACACTGGTCCAATAGGAAGGCACATTGGACAGTGGAGGAAACCTGACCAATGGGTACACAGGCTTTGATACAGCCCCAGTGATTGGCACAGACTGCTGTCTCGGTGCATTGTGGAGTGTGGTATAAAAGTCAGGAGCACATGTGCTCGGGGTCTTTGGTTGGTGAGCAGTGACGGCTGTCTCCTTCTCTGCACTGGTGGCATGTGGTCACAGGCAGTCGGCCTGGTGAACCAGAAGGAAGGAGCTGAACCCAGAGGTCCAGGAGAGCTGACTAGAGGGGTTGAGACACTGGAGAACCTGGAAAAACAGCATCATGAGTACAGAGGATCGTGTCTGAGGGCCTGACCTGTGAGGGGGCCACCCAAAAGTAGAGAAGTCAGAGGACGTGTGTCAGCTGGTGGAATGAAAGGGGGCGCTTGGCGAGTACCCTGAAGATAGTTGCTAAATCAAGTTTCATGACAGAGACTTTACCTTAAAATTAATCTAGTGGCAAGGTGAATCTGCAGCTTGGCTGCACCTTCAGGTAGAAGTCCTCATCAATTGTGAATAGTTCAATTCTGGAGTATCCCACTCTATCCCTTCTCCCATCCCTATTTAAAATAAAACAACAAAAACAACTACATACTCCTGGACTGATCATTGACTGAGTCGGAAAGTAAAGGGTTAAGTTTGTGCATGCAGTTGCTAACGGTAACCCAAAGGGACCAAAAAAGGTGAAGAAGTCAGCAGTCCTCAAGGGGGCAGTGCTACACTATTTTTTCACTGCATACTGTGAGATTCTTACAATGTGCAATTGAAGCAATATCAAGTCAGATAGAGCACACCTCATTTCTTGGCTGGAAGACATTCAGCAATATCTAGCTTTTTCCTTCCCAGCCTGGCCTGATATTTCAATCATGATGGGAGGAGCTGGCAGGGTGAAGGCTCAGCATCACATGTGGGTGTTTGTTACCTAGGGTGGTCTGCAAGCAAATTCAGCTTGCCTAGGATCATCCACTCCACCAGACTGATATCCACCCAACAAGGCATTTTGATATGTTTGTACAACTGCTCCTAAGATCCAGTCTGTGAAGAAATCACCCAATGCTACACTTTGACGGGACACTGCTTTTTCTCTCCTAAGAGCTAACCCACTGCTTCCATCAGGCCTGGGGGGCTCTTGAAAGGAGTACTGAAGCAGCTATGTACAGCACCCTGCCAGCCCCTCCCATCAGCTGTGATCTGACAGCTTTGTATAGAGAAAGATGGAGACCCAGTGATGACATCACTGTATTCAAAATAGTGTATGTAAAGAAAGCAGAAGGGTCTTTTTTTTTATATTATTAGCATATTGATGGGTGGGGGGTGCCAGGGAAGGAAAAATATAAGGAAGAATAAATTTCAGCTTCTGAACATTTCATCCTATTCTCTGTCCCTTCAAGAGATTTCACTTCCTGTCTTCTTACAGGAGGGGAAGTTGGAACAGGAGTCCCCCATGGAAGGTTTCTCCTTGCATACATGGTACAGGAAATGTTCAGAGACTGCAGAATTGATGCAAGAGATGGTCAGGGGCTCTCTCTCTCTCATCAGAGACTGCACATATTGTACAGGAGATGGTCAGAGACTTCAGGCATGGTACAGGAGATGGTCAGAGATTGCACATATAGTACAGGAGATGTTCAGAAACTTAAGACATGGTACAGGAGATGGTCAGAGACTGCAGACATGGTACAGGAGATGGTCAGAGACTGCAGACATGGTACAGGATGGTCAGAGACTGCAGACATGGTACAGGAAATGGTCAGAGACTGCAGACACGGTACAGGAGATGGTTAGAGACTGCAGACTTGATACAAGAGATGTGGTCAGAGACAGCATTTTTGGCTGGACCCAGTGTAAAAGTGTATAGTATTGAAGGGCTGCTCCATTCTAT
The DNA here is from genome assembly GCF_965119305.1 of Pelophylax lessonae. NCBI lineage: Eukaryota > Metazoa > Chordata > Amphibia > Anura > Ranidae > Pelophylax > Pelophylax lessonae. The sequence goes on along the minus strand of NC_138779.1, from coordinate 49,809,752 downwards.
TTAAACCAGCTCTGCAAGATCAAGTCAGTAATCCTCCTTTGAAAGTACAACCAAGTGACAGAAGGCAGCAGCACTTCCGATTTTCAAAATAAAAATTGTCTTATAAAACAGTTAACTGTTTGCCAGACAAAGGAGCGTTATCGCCCCCTTGACGTTATCTACGGTCTATGCGGTCCAGCTTGGTTACCGAAGTCTATTGGCTATCTTACTTTTAATGAATAAATGCTCCTTAATACTGCACTTAGAAGTACCTTCTGTTACTTTAGTTTCCTTCAGAGCTGAAGTGCTGCTGCAAGTGCTCCACCAGTCTCTACTTCTTCCCTTAAAGCGGAGTTCCGGGCACAGATGTCATTTTTTAATGAACATACCCCCGGGACAGTCAGGGCTAGCACATACCACAATGGCTAGCCTCTGATCTGTCCCGGTTCGCACTTACCTTTTAGAAGAAATACTTACTTATAAAATTTCTTCCACAGCGTTTCCATCTCTCTTGTGGGCAGCTGAAGCCGGCGCGGTCCTCTTCTGCGTCTTCTTCCGCGTCTTCTTCTCCCAGAATGCGCCGCACCGGCCCCTCTCGTCACTTCCGGTGCGGCGCCGCATTCCTAAACAGCTTCTGGGCATGCCCAGAAGCTGTTTAGCAGGGGAATGCGGCGTCGCCCGGAAGTGACGAGCGGGGCCGGTGCCGTCGCATTGATTCCTGGGAGCGATGACGTTTAGCTCCCAGGAATCATCGCAGCGCAGGAAGTGACAGCGGAGCCGCGGCGCTGAGGGAGGAAGTACCCTGAGGTGAGTATTTACGATCGTCAATTACATGGTGAGTTTTTAAAAAAAAAAAAAAAATTCTTCTTTTCCTTTGGACCCTGACCCTGCGCTCTGACCCCGTTTTGATGTCCCTGGATCCCGGATGTGCCTGGACTCGTGCTGTTGGGTACCTCCTCTGGACGACGATTCGATCAGGTGAGCGTGCTCTGCCAGACCACAATGTCAGCCAATAGTTCTTCTTTGTACTCCCTAATATCCCATAATGTACAGGGATTTAACTCCCCGGCTAAACGTACCAAAGCTTTCACCTATTACCACAAACAGAAAGCGGATATTTTGCTGTTACAGGAAACACATTTTTCTAAATCCTCCGCCCCTAGATACCTCTCAGCCCGTTACCCGCAATTTTACCTTTCATCAGGTCCGGAGAAAAAGAGGGGCGTGGCCATATGCTTTTCTCGTAGGGTCCCTTTTACTCCAGTGACGGTCGTGCGGGATAAGGAAGGCCGTTATATTATGGTAGTGGGTCATGTCAACGATCAACTGACTTCGCTCGTCTCTTATTACACTCCTAACACGGGACAGCTTGCCTTTTTTCATAGCATGCTGTGTACCCTGCTCCCCAAAGCTCAGGGCAAGGTGATCCTGGGGGGGGATAGCAACCTTCCCCTGGATCAGGCCAGGGACAGGACCGTCCAGGGAAAGCCACAATTGAAACATGTGCCGCGGAATGGGCATAAACTGGCTCGTCTACTCCATGATTGTGACCTGCTAGACCTCTGGAGGGAACTTAACCCCTCTCGGAGGGATTATACCCACTTCTCACATGTGCACGGTACGTATTCCCGCATAGATCATGTGTTCGCGAGCTCGGCGCTCTCCCCCTATGTGTCGTCGGCAAGGATTTTAGTCACTCCCTGGTCGGATCATGCTCCGGTGCTCATATTGCTCTCAGGGCTGTGGTCTAAACCAGGTCCATCCCCGTGGCGGCTCAATGTTACACTTTTAAACGATCCGCTTATTGTCAAAGAACTAGAAACGGAGATTAGTACTTTTTTTGTGGAAAACTGTCCGACGGACACGACCCCTGCTATCACTTGGGCGGCACATAAGGCCACAATCCGTGGCAAACTGCTACAGTTAGCGGCTAGACTGAAGCGGAATCGGGAACGCACGATTAAACAGCAGGAGCAGGAACTCTCTGCCCTTTTGGCCGAACAACGGTCTCAACCCCAGGTAGATATACGACATAAAATCGACACGGCGAGACTGTCTCTTAATATAAGCCTTACTACACAAGCAGAAAAATGTATTCGTTGGTCGCGGCACAAATATTACACTATGGGTGATAAGCCCACCACGCTATTAGCTAGGAAATTAGCGCCTCGCCCATATACCTCGGCACTACCCAAGTTACGCCTTAAATCCGGGGCGCTTTCACGCAATCCTGAACTTCTCACGGCGGAATTTACCGATTTTTATACCAAACTGTACCGTACGCCTACCCCTTACGACAGGGATTTGGCGGATGTTTTTTTCGCTGATATGTCGCTGCCCAAACTGACCGAATCCCATAAGGACATGATGGACGGCGAAATCACTGAGGCGGAGGTCAAACAGGCGATCAAAGGTTTACACCCCTCTAAAACACCTGGTCCCGATGGTTTTCCTGGACTATATTATCGCAAATTTCAGGACGTTTTGTCCCCTCATCTCTGTGCATTTTTTAATGCGATACGCCTTGGGGGTGACCTTCCTCCTCAGGAGAACACGGCATTCATTCATGTCCTCCCGAAACCAGGGAAAGATCACAGTATGTGTGAGAATTATCGCCCGATATCGCTAATAAATTCAGACTTAAAGATCCTAACTAAAATTATGGCGACTAGGCTCGGCTCTTTCCTATCTAGTTATATTCATCCTGACCAAGCTGGGTTTGTCCCGGGACGCCAGACTTCCGATCAAACGAGGCGCATACTGGATATCTTATCGGCTATTCACTCGGACTGGGATGGGGGTGGCCCACGCAAGTGTATGATCCTCTCGTTAGACATTCACAAGGCCTTTGACTCCCTTTCGTGGGATTTTTTGTTTGATGTCCTGGGGAGATATGGTTTCGGCGCTCCTTTCCTCACCATGCTGAGGACACTCTATAGTTCTCCCACTGCGAAACTAATGTTGAAGGGTTATGCGTCGGGTTCGATTGACATTAGAAGGGGGACTCGACAGGGTTGTCCCTTATCTCCCCTACTTTTTGTGCTCGCCTTGGAGCCTTTAGCTATCAAAATTCGGGCCTCGGCGGATATCAGGGGAGTTCTCTGTGCAGGATCGGAACATAAGTGTATGTTATTTGCGGACGACATCCTTGCTTTGATCTCTTCGCCGATTACGACGCTTCCGAACCTTTTTGCGCTCCTCCGCCAATTAACACGTCTATCGGGCTTAAACGCCAATCAGGCTAAATCGCAGGCAATGAACATTTCTTTGGAGGACTCCACGGTCGCAGGATTACAACAATCCTTTCAATTTGCCTGGCAGACTAAAACGTTACCTTACCTAGGCATACAATTGACACCGTCCTTACACACCCTGTACAGTGCTAACTATCCGCCCCTGGTTACTCGACTGTTGGCTGACATGGATAGATGGCTACTTCACCCTCCGTCGTGGTTTGGCAGACTACACTCGATCAAAATGAATGTCTTGCCCAAAATTTTATACTTGTTTCGCACTTTGCCTGTTGCCTTATGTAGACGTGATATCCACAGGTTACAGGGTAAACTTTTGTCCTTCATCTGGGGGAATAAGAGACCCAGGGTGAACAGGAGAACGCTCTTGACCCCTAGAAACAGGGGTGGCTTGGGAGTGCCGGATCTGATGAAGTATTACTATGCGGCGCAATTGACCCAATTGGCCAAATTCCACTCTGGGGGGCCCCCATCCTATCTGGATGCAGCTGGAGGCACACTCTGTCCCGGGTAAATTGATATCTCATTTATTGTGGCTGCCGCCCAGAGAGCGCCCCCCTGTATTGTGCCCGGCACTTTCCCACTCGTTGGCCGTCTGGGACAGATTGTCCAAAGCACATAAGTTCAAATCGCTCCACACTCCCCTAGCACCTGTTCTCAACAACAGCGGGTTCCCCCCGGGTCTCTCTCCCAGCTCCTTCCAATGGTGGACAAATAAGGGGCTTCTAAGGATAGCGGATCTCTGCGACCACAGGGGCATTCTGACGAAACAGGCATTGATTGAGAAGTATGCTTTACCATCATCTGAATTTTATCGTTTTAACCAAATCGTACACTTTTTAGGTACTTTGTCTCAGGTTTCTGACTTAACTACTATGACTCCCATGGAATTTCTTTGCCGGAATTATGACAAGCTTCGCGGCTATATCTCCATACTCTACAATATATTGTCTGACTCTTCTGTGAAGCTGCCATACATGGTTCAGTGGGAGGCCGACCTGCAGGAGGGCATTGAGCTGGTCGACTGGCGAACTATAGCTCAAGCCGCCTCCAAATCATTGATCAATACCTCCATCATTGAAGCGAACTACAAAGTCTTGTTGCGCTGGTATATGGTGCCGGCGAGAATCTCGAAGTTTGTACCTGGCGCATCTTCTCTGTGTTTCCGTGGCTGCGGTCAGGAAGGAACCATGTTCCATATCTGGTGGCAATGCCCTAAGGCGCGCCGTTATTGGATTAGGGTGTATAACTTTATATACACACTTACGCAAGTGAACCTGCCTAAATCCCCTCAGCAAGCTTTGCTGGGATTGAAGGTGGATGCTGCCGCGGGGGCACAGAGAAGGCTTATTTCGTTTATTTTCACGGCTGCCAAGGTAACGCTAGCACGATCCTGGAGATCTCCGGTTCTGCCGTTCGACCAGCTCCGCCATAAACTTACATGGATAATGCTCAATGAACGTATGTCGGCCATGTTAAATGATGAAATGAAGCAGTTTGATAAGGTGTGGGAGCCATGGCTCCGTTATCTTACCGGAAGTAGTTAATGGAATCTGGGGCATCGGGAGTTCGGGGACGGGGACGGGGGGGTGCTGGGCGGGGTCCTGCTAAATTTTCTTTCTATTACCTTCTTTCTTTCTTCTCTCTTGCTATTCCTTCTTTCTTATTCCTATCTCTTTAGCCTTACGGGCATCTACCGTTCGCTCAGTTACACCTTCCAATGTTTTTACCCTATGGGCAGTTATATGGGCGGCACTGGGGTCAGATTGTGGCAGTGGGCTGAATGACCTATATTGTTTTTTGTGGTTTTTTTTTTTTTTTTTCTTCTATCTGCTGCATTGGGTGATTCGTGACCCCGATGCCGGTCCTGCTTGGGTATTGCCAGGTACCCGGTTACACTGCGTATCCATATGTCAATTTTTCACGGTGTATGGCATATGCTAAGCAAAGACTGCCTGTACTACCAGAACTTTCTTCTTCAACATTCATGCATTGTAATTGTACTAGGATACTTGAAGCTGTTATGTTCATGTTGACGGTACTCTTTTCTGTACCTTTGAAATTTCTGTTTGTCGATCTCTCATGAAAACCTTTAATAAAAAAAAAAAATATTGTTAAAAAAAAAAAAAAAGAAAAAAAAATCTAACTATCCAATTCCTTTTCAGGTTAGGCTGAACTAGCGGACGGGCACAAAAAAAAAATATCGTTTTTGTGCCCGGAACTCCGCTTTAACCCTGATGTTGAAGCTGATTCTGAATCTGATTCTGATTCTGTGTTAATAATCTAGTACAGTTCACTGGAGGTCATTTCCTGACAGAAGTGCCCTAATCCTCTTCCTTTTGCATTAGAAGATTGGTACACTGTAGTCATAAAGGGATGGACAAGGTCAGCAACAATACTCAGGGAGGCCGTGGCATTTAAATGATGCTCAATTGGTACTAAGGGGCCCAAAGTATGCCAAGAACATATCCCCCACACCATGTAGCAGCTACAGATGACGCCTAGTGGGAGGGCGAAACGCGTCTAGCGAGGTACGAGCGTACTACGTTATTTCCGGCCGGTGGAATGCACGCCACACTCTGCAGTAACCACTGCGCCACAAAGAGGACACATGGTATTTTATGTGTAAGTGGATAATTTTTTCATAAATAAATCAAACTTACTTCACTATGGAGAGTCTTTTCCTTATATGTGTCACCATGGAGGAGTATACAGGAGATATAAAGGCATAGCAGTGTGGAAAGTGCAGGACCCCCCCCCCCCCTCACCAAAACAATTTTTTAATGGCACCCCAAATGCAGCCCTATGTGTCACACAAAAACACAAAAAAAATGCAAAAACGAAAAACACGTGGTCATGAGATGCTATGGTGTGAATGGGGTCTCAGTGTTCTCCTTGAAGCATTATATAAAAAGCTGCTCCTAGTTGAACTGGATTTTCAGTGGCAGGGCAGTATACAGCTACAGGTGTTCTTTTTTGACAGCCAGAGCTTGTGGCTTTCAGAATACAACAGAAATAAAAGGGTGGGTGGCGCATAGGTGGATGAGACACAAGATCCAAAGCAACAGCCTGAGTGATAAAAGTGTAACATAAACAGCGGACTGACTGCAGTAACACTAGCGAGCACGGAAACGAGCCACAGGCAGCTCTGAATCACGTTAGCCACGCCGAGTCCTCCCGTCCCCATCGTTGACGTCATGCCAGACCAGAAACCCGGCGATTAGTGCCTGCTGTCCTGTGGAGCGCCTGGCTGGAAGCCCCCTGCCTCGTTCTACACCCACTAAGATGCTTCTGGGCTCCATATGCCCTCCCTGTGACGCAGCTGTACTGACCCCTGGAGGGTCTGACATGCGCTCCTTTGTCCTACTTTCTGTAAGTTGCCAATTGTCTTAATAAATCCATAGACTTTTATAAATGCTGCACTTAGAGTGGCGCTCCTTTTTTTTTGTCTTTATGTTTCAGAATACAATAGCCCATCAAAAAGGACTCATCCATTCAGGCTGTTTGTGTGGATGCAGGAATCTTTTAGATGTCTTCTGTTCAGCCTGCAGTGTATGTCCAGCTTTAGATGGGGCTGATAATAATAATTCTGTCAGGGTCCCTTCAAAATCCAGCCTTCTGAACCCACAAAGCCTTCCTTCTGCACCACCCAGAAAATGGTATCTGTATAAAGGTTGGATTGTGGAAACAATGTTACTTAGAGTATGTCACATGTTTCCACTAAGGTAAAAGTAACTGTAAAGGTAAGGCTTTATGCTGGCCATATATGGATTAAAATTCAGCCAATTCATTGCTGGAAACTGACTAAAATGTAATCCACGTGGCTATCCTTGTTCAACAGAAGTCAATTGCTTGACCTACTTCTGTTGAAGGGACATGTTGGAAAACATTTGATGATTACCACCAGCTGGTGGGGGGGGGGATTCCTAGATCCCCCATGTTTGTGTAGTTTATAGAAACTACTAGTGTTGAGCGAACACGGACTGTATTATTCGTGTTCGTACCGAATAATTGGATTTTTTGTACCCGAACACGGACACGGACACTTTACTGTATGTTCGGGTAAAAATCCGTGTTCGGTCGTTTTATTTCCGGGTTTTGCATGCTTTGGCGCTCTTTTCATGGCGGGCTTTCAACAGCCAATCAACAATCGTTTAACTGGTGTGCCTTAAGCCATCCCAGCCATGCCTGCAAATGTCTCAGTAGCTGTGATTGGCCGTCTGAAGCATGTGACCAAGTCTTTATAAGTTCGAGGCAGCCGCAGCGGCGTCATTATGCTGCTTAGATTCAGGGACAGAGCACACATCAACGTGCTGGCTGCTGATTAGGGAAAGATAGGCAGGAAAAAACCATTTGTGTCCGGATAGAATTGAGGGACAGGTCGGAGTGTTTAGGCAGGGCGAGTTGTAGGCATTTTAGGGATAGAGTCTGCTGAATTATATAGGGTCAGTGTCTTCTACAAACTACAATCGATATTGCTGTGTGGGGGGTGGGGTCTGCACTCAATCCTGATCTACGATCTCTTCTCAATCCTGTTAGGGACAGAGTCTGCTGAATTTTAGGGAAACTGTGTTCTACAAACTACAATCGATATTGCTGTGTGGTGTGGGATTGGAGATAGGCAGGTGTCAGTGATCCACATCCATTTTTCTGTGTGTGAGCTGCAGTGAACACAATCTTTTTGGGCTGCAGTGAACACAATCTTTTTGGGCTGCAGTGAACACAATCTTTTTGGGCTGCAGTGAACACAATCTTTTTGGGCTGCAGTGAACACAATCTTTTTGGGCTGCAGTGAACACAATCTTTTTGGGGTGCAGTGAACAAAATCTTTTTGGGGTGCAGTGAACACAATCTTTGTGGGGTGCAGTGAACAAAATCCTTTGTGGGGTGCAGTGAACACAATCTTTTTGGGGTGCAGTGAACAAAATCCTTTTTGGGGTGCAGTGAACAACATCCTTTTTGGGGTGCAGTGAACACAATCTTTTTGGGGTGCAGTGAACAAAATCCTTTGTGGGGTGCAGTGAACAAAATCCTTTGTGGGGTGCAGTGAACACAATCTTTTTGGGGTGGAGTGAACAACATCCTTTTTGGGGTGCAGTGAACAAAATCCTTTTTGGGGTGCAGTGAACAAAATCATTTTTGGGGTGCAGTGAACACAATCTTTTTGGGGTGCAGTGAACACAATCTTTGTGGGGTGCAGTGAACACAATCTTTGGGGGGTACAGTGAACACAATCTTTGTGAGGTGCAGTGAACACAATCTTTGTGGGGTGCAGTGAACACAATCATTGTGGGGTGCAGTGAACTCAATCTTTGTGGGGTACAGTGAACACAATCTCATACTGAAGGTTTGAGGGTGCTGCCTGTTCCATACTCCCCCTACTCCTCATCTAGCCTTTTAGGGGTACAAACAATAGTAATTGGGGCCTAGTGTGGTTGTGTACGTGTGATATACATACACTTTTTTGGGATCATATTTTCTATTCCGCTATTTAATCAAAAACCTTTGGGGATCAGTTAAATTGGGGGATAGTCTGTGTTGGTACGTGTGAGAGAGATCCACCTTTCCAAGTTGTTGGGGTTCATCTCATACTTCTGAAGGTTTGAGGGTGCTGCCTGTTCCATACTCCCCCTACTCCTAGCCTTTTAGGGGTACAAACAATAGTAATTGGGGCCTAGTGTGGTTGTGTACGTGTGATATACATACACTTTTTTGGGATCATATTTTCTATTCCGCTATTTAATCAAAAACCTTTGGGGATCAGTTAAATTGGGGGATAGTCTGTGTTGGTACGTGTGAGAGAGATCCACCTTTCCAAGTTGTTGGGGTTCATCTCATACTTCTGAAGGTTTGAGGGTGCTGCCTGTTCCATACTCCCCCTACTCCTAGCCTTTTAGGGGTACAAACAATAGTAATTGGGGCCTAGTGTGGTTGTGTACGTGTGATATACATACACTTTTTTGGGATCATATTTTCTATTCCGCTATTTAATCAAAAACCTTTGGGGATCAGTTAAATTGGGGGATAGTCTGTGTTGGTACGTGTGAGAGAGATCCACCTTTCCAAGTTGTTGAGGTTCATCTCATACTTCTGAAGGTTTGAGGGTGCTGCCTGTTCCATACTCCCCCTACTCCTAGCCTTTTAGGGGTACAAACAATAGTAATTGGGGCCTAGTGTGGTTGTGTACGTGTGATATACATACATTTTTTTGGGATCATATTTTCTATTCCGCTATTTAATCAAAAACCTTTGGGGATCAGTTAAATTGGGGGATAGTCTGTGTTGGTACGTGTGAGAGAGATCCACCTTTCCAAGTTGTTGGGGTTCATCTCATACTTCTGAAGGTTTGAGGGTGCTGCCTGTTCCATACTCCCCCTACTCCTAGCCTTTTAGGGGTACAAACAATAGTAATTGGGGCCTAGTGTGGTTGTGTACGTGTGATATACATACACTTTTTTGGGATCATATTTTCTATTCCGCTATTTAATCAAAAACCTTTGGGGATCAGTTAAATTGGGGGATAGTCTGTGTTGGTACGTGTGAGAGAGATCCACCTTTCCAAGTTGTTGAGGTTCATCTCATACTTCTGAAGGTTTGAGGGTGCTGCCTGTTCCATACTCCCCCTACTCCTAGCCTTTTAGGGGTACAAACAATAGTAATTGGGGCCTAGTGTGGTTGTGTACGTGTGATATACATACACTTTTTTGGGATCATATTTTCTATTCCGCTATTTAATCAAAAACCTTTGGGGATCAGTTAAATTGGGGGATAGTCTGTGTTGGTACGTGTGAGAGAGATCCACCTTTCCAAGTTGTTGGGGTTCATCTCATACTTCTGAAGGTTTGAGGGTGCTGCCTGTTCCATACTCCCCCTACTCCTAGCCTTTTAGGGGTACAAACAATAGTAATTGGGGCCTAGTGTGGTTGTGTACGTGTGATATACATACACTTTTTTGGGATCATATTTTCTATTCCGCTATTTAATCAAAAACCTTTGGGGATCAGTTAAATTGGGGGATAGTCTGTGTTGGTACGTGTGAGAGAGATCCACCTTTCCAAGTTGTTGGGGTTCATCTCATACTTCTGAAGGTTTGAGGGTGCTGCCTGTTCCATACCCCCCCTACTCCTAGCCTTTTAGGGGTACAAACAATAGTAATTGGGGCCTAGTGTGGTTGTGTACGTGTGATATACATACACTTTTTTGGGATCATATTTTCTATTCCGCTATTTAATCAAAAACCTTTGGGGATCAGTTAAATTGGGGGATAGTCTGTGTTGGTACGTGTGAGAGAGATCCACCTTTCCAAGTTGTTGGGGTTCATCTCATACTTCTGAAGGTTTGAGGGTGCTGCCTGTTCCATACCCCCCCTACTCCTAGCCTTTTAGGGGTACAAACAATAGTAATTGGGGCCTAGTGTGGTTGTGTACGTGTGATATACATACACTTTTTTGGGATCATATTTTCTATTCCGCTATTTAATCAAAAACCTTTGGGGATCAGTTAAATTGGGGGATAGTCTGTGTTGGTACGTGTGAGAGAGATCCACCTTTCCAAGTTGTTGGGGTTCATCTCATACTTCTGAAGGTTTGAGGGTGCTGCCTGTTCCATACTCCCCCTACTCCTAGCCTTTTAGGGGTACAAACAATAGTAATTGGGGCCTAGTGTGGTTGTGTACGTGTGATATACATACACTTTTTTGGGATCATATTTTCTATTCCGCTATTTAATCAAAAACCTTTGGGGATCAGTTAAATTGGGGGATAGTCTGTGTTGGTACGTGTGAGAGAGATCCACCTTTCCAAGTTGTTGAGGTTCATCTCATACTTCTGAAGGTTTGAGGGTGCTGCCTGTTCCATACTCCCCCTACTCCTAGCCTTTTAGGGGTACAAACAATAGTAATTGGGGCCTAGTGTGGTTGTGTACGTGTGATATACATACACTTTTTTGGGATCATATTTTCTATTCCGCTATTTAATCAAAAACCTTTGGGGATCAGTTAAATTGGGGGATAGTCTGTGTTGGTACGTGTGAGAGAGATCCACCTTTCCAAGTTGTTGGGGTTCATCTCATACTTCTGAAGGTTTGAGGGTGCTGCCTGTTCCATACTCCCCCTACTCCTAGCCTTTTAGGGGTACAAACAATAGTAATTGGGGCCTAGTGTGGTTGTGTACGTGTGATATACATACACTTTTTTGGGATCATATTTTCTATTCCGCTATTTAATCAAAAACCTTTGGGGATCAGTTAAATTGGGGGATAGTCTGTGTTGGTACGTGTGAGAGAGATCCACCTTTCCAAGTTGTTGGGGTTCATCTCATACTTCTGAAGGTTTGAGGGTGCTGCCTGTTCCATACCCCCCCTACTCCTAGCCTTTTAGGGGTACAAACAATAGTAATTGGGGCCTAGTGTGGTTGTGTACGTGTGATATACATACACTTTTTTGGGATCATATTTTCTATTCCGCTATTTAATCAAAAACCTTTGGGGATCAGTTAAATTGGGGGATAGTCTGTGTTGGTACGTGTGAGAGAGATCCACCTTTCCAAGTTGTTGGGGTTCATCTCATACTTCTGAAGGTTTGAGGGTGCTGCCTGTTCCATACTCCCCCTACTCCTAGCCTTTTAGGGGTACAAACAATAGTAATTGGGGCCTAGTGTGGTTGTGTACGTGTGATATACATACACTTTTTTGGGATCATATTTTCTATTCCGCTATTTAATCAAAAACCTTTGGGGATCAGTTAAATTGGGGGATAGTCTGTGTTGGTACGTGTGAGAGAGATCCACCTTTCCAAGTTGTTGAGGTTCATCTCATACTTCTGAAGGTTTGAGGGTGCTGCCTGTTCCATACTCCCCCTACTCCTAGCCTTTTAGGGGTACAAACAATAGTAATTGGGGCCTAGTGTGGTTGTGTACGTGTGATATACATACACTTTTTTGGGATCATATTTTCTATTCCGCTATTTAATCAAAAACCTTTGGGGATCAGTTAAATTGGGGGATAGTCTGTGTTGGTACGTGTGAGAGAGATCCACCTTTCCAAGTTGTTGGGGTTCATCTCATACTTCTGAAGGTTTGAGGGTGCTGCCTGTTCCATACTCCCCCTACTCCTAGCCTTTTAGGGGTACAAACAATAGTAATTGGGGCCTAGTGTGGTTGTGTACGTGTGATATACATACACTTTTTTGGGATCATATTTTCTATTCCGCTATTTAATCAAAAACCTTTGGGGATCAGTTAAATTGGGGGATAGTCTGTGTTGGTACGTGTGAGAGAGATCCACCTTTCCAAGTTGTTGGGGTTCATCTCATACTTCTGAAGGTTTGAGGGTGCTGCCTGTTCCATACTCCCCCTACTCCTAGCCTTTTAGGGGTACAAACAATAGTAATTGGGGCCTAGTGTGGTTGTGTACGTGTGATATACATACACTTTTTTGGGATCATATTTTCTATTCCGCTATTTAATCAAAAACCTTTGGGGATCAGTTAAATTGGGGGATAGTCTGTGTTGGTACGTGTGAGAGAGATCCACCTTTCCAAGTTGTTGGGGTTCATCTCATACTTCTGAAGGTTTGAGGGTGCTGCCTGTTCCATACCCCCCCTACTCCTCATCTAGCCTTTTAGGGGTACAAACAATAGTAATTGGGGCCTAGTGTGGTTGTGTACGTGCGAGATACATACACTTTTTTTGATCATATTTCCTATTCCGCTATTCAATAAAAACCTTTGAGGATCAATTGAATTGCGGGATAGTCTGTGTCGGTACGTGTGAGAGAGATCCACCTTTCCAAGTTGTTGGGGTTCATCTCATACTTCTGAAGGTTTGAGGGTGCTGCCTGTTCCATACCCCCCCTACTCCTCATCTAGCCTTTTAGGGGTACAAACAATAGTAATTGGGGCCTAGTGTGGTTGTGTACGTGCGAGATACATACACTTTTTTTGATCATATTTCCTATTCCGCTATTCAATAAAAACCTTTGAGGATCAATTGAATTGCGGGATAGTCTGTGTCGGTACGTGTGAGAGAGATCCACCTTTCCAAGTTGTTGGGGTTCATCTCATACTTCTGAAGGTTTGAGGGTGCTGCCTGTTCCATACCCCCCCTACTCCTCATCTAGCCTTTTAGGGGTACAAACAATAGTAATTGGGGCCTAGTGTGGTTGTGTACGTGCGAGATACATACACTTTTTTTGATCATATTTCCTATTCCGCTATTCAATAAAAACCTTTGAGGATCAATTGAATTGCGGGATAGTCTGTGTCGGTACGTGTGAGAGAGATCCACCTTTCCAAGTTGTTGGGGTTCATCTCATACTTCTGAAGGTTTGAGGGTGCTGCCTGTTCCATACCCCCCCTACTCCTCATCTAGCCTTTTAGGGGTACAAACAATAGTAATTGGGGCCTAGTGTGGTTGTGTACGTGTGATATACATACACTTTTTTTGGATCATATTTTCTATTCCGCTATTCAATAAAAACCTTTCTAGGGCAAGATCTTAAATTACAGAAATATGAGGAGACCGTCAAATAAGGGCCGTGGCCTGGGTCGTGGTGCTGCTGGTAGAGCTCCTGTTGCAAGGAGAGGACATGGTCGATCTGTGCCAGCTACACGCACAAGTGAAACACCTTCCTCAAGTGTGAGTAGGCGACAGAACCTGCATCAGTATTTGGTAGGGCATCAAACGCCCCTAGAAGTGATGAGGCCAGAACAAGTTGAGGCGATAGTAGATTGGTTTGCTGCTGACAGTGCCTCCAGTTCCTTCACATTGTCTCCCACCCAGTCTACTGCAGAAAGGTCAGAGTTGGCACCTGCAGCCAATGTCCAACCGTCTTTCACCTCACCCCCTTGCAAATCAGGCCAGCAGTCTGAGCCCCAAGCCATACAGCAGTCTCTTATTCTTTTTGAGGACTCTGTCAGCAGGGTTTCCCAGGGCCATCCACCTAGCCCTGCCCCAGAAGTGGAAGAGATTGAGTGCAGCGATGCCCAACCACTTATTTCTCAAGATGAGTACATGCAAGGATCATCGCAGCACGTCTCCGATGATGACGAAACGCAGGTGCCAACTGCTGCGGCGTTCAGCATTGTGGAGACCGACAAGGAGGGCAGGGGTGAAGACTGGGTGGAAGATGATGTGGAGGACGATGAGGTCCTCGACCCCACATGGAATGAACGTCATGCAGGTGAACTGAGTAGTTTGGAGGAAGAGGCGGTGGTCGCACAGAGCCACCAGCACAGCAGAAGAGGGAGCAGGGTGCAGAAGCGGAGCGGCCGTGCCCTAGACACTACGCCCGCTACTGCCCAACGCAGCAAGGGAACGAGCGCACCAAAGTCAGCTCAAAGGAGTTCTCTAGCGTGGAAGTTCTTTAGAAAATGTGCTGATGACAGGACACGAGTGGTTTGCACCCTGTGCAATCAGAGCTTGAAGCGAGGCATGAACCTTCTCAACCTGAGCACAACCTGCATGATCAGGCATCTAAGTGCAAAGCACGAGCTGCAGTGGAGTACACACCTTCAAAACCAAGAAACGTCTCTGGCTCATCCTGCTTCCTCTTCTGCTGCAGTCTCGGCCGCTCCAGCCACATCTGTAGTGATACCGGCACCTGCCACCCCGCAAACAGACGATCTGTCAGCAACACCACCACCTGGGTCACCAACAACCATCTCCACAATGTCCCGTGGAAGCGTTCAGCTTTCCATCTCCCAAACACTTGAGAGGAAGAGGAAGTACCCCCCTACCCACCCGCGATCCCTGGCCCTGAATGCCAGCATTTCAAAATTATTGGCCTTTGAAATGCTGTCATTCCGTCTGGTGGAGACGCACAGTTTTAAAAACCTTATGTCGGTGGCTGTCCCACAGTACGTCGTGCCCAGCCGCCACTACTTTTCCAGGCAAGCCATCCCTTCCCTGCACAACCAAGTGGGGGAAAAAATCAGGTGTGCACTGCGCAACGCCATCTGTGCCAAGGTCCACCTAACTACGGATACGTGGACCAGTAAGCACGGTCAGGGGCGTTATATCTCCCTAACGGCACACTGGGTAAATGCAGTGGCGGATGGGCCTGAGGCGGATAGCAATTTGGCGCATGTCCTTCCACCACCGAGGATTGCAGGGCGCTTCAGTTTGCCTCCTGTTCCTAACTCCTCCTACTCCGCTTCCTCATCCTCTACCGCCTCCTCATCCGGACAGCGTAACACCTTCACCACCAACTTCAGCACGGCCAGGGGTAAACGACAGCAGGCAGTTTTACAACTTGCCTGTTTGGGGGACAAACCACACACCGCGCAGGAGTTGTGGAGGAGCATGGAACAGCAGACAAATGAGTGGTTGCTGCCAGCGAGCCTCAAGCCCGGCCTGGTGGTGTGCGATAACGGGCGAAATCTCATAGCAGCTCTGGGCCTAGCCGGTTTGACGCACATCCCTTGCCTGGCGCATGTGCTGAATTTGGTGGTGCAGAGGTTCCTTAAAAACTACCCCGATATGTCAGAGCTGCTGCAGAAAGTGCGGGCCGTTTGTGCGCACTTTCGGCGTTCTCACCCTGCTGCTGCTCGCCTGGCAGCGCTGCAGCGTAACTTCGGCCTTCCCGCTCACCGCCTCATATGTGACGTGCCCACAAGGTGGAACTCCACCTTGCACATGCTGGAAAGACTGTGCGAGCAGCAGCAGGCCATAGTGGAGTTTCAGCTGCAGCACGCACGCGTGAGTCGCTCTGCGGAACAGCACCACTTCACCACCAATAACTGGGCCTCCATGCGAGACCTGTGTGCCTTGTTGCGCTGTTTTGAGTACTCCACCAACATGGCCAGTGGCAATGACGCCGTTCTCAGCTTAACTATCCCACTTCTATGCCTCCTTGAAAAAACAATTCGGGCGATGATGGAAGAGGATGTGGCACAGGATGAGGAGGAGGAGGAGGATGAAGAGGTAACATTTCCAAGGCTTTCAGGGCAGTCATTCGCAAGGGGCTCCGAGGGTGGGTTCCTGCACACGCAAACGCCAGGGACGCAATTGTCCAGCAGGGGCACAGTTCTGGAGGATGAGGAGGATGAGGAGGAGGAGGAGCTGGAGGAGGAGATGGAACCATGTTCACAGCAGGGTGGCACCCAGGCCAGCTCATGGCCATCACTGGTGCGTGGCTGGGGGGATACAGAGGACACGGACCATACACCTCCCACAGAGGACAGCCTTTCGTTGCCTCTGGGCAGCCTGGCACACATGAGCGATTACATGCTGCAGTGTCTCCACAACGACCGCCGAGTTGCCCACATTCTAACTTGTGCTGATTACTGGGTGGCCACGCTGCTGGATCCCCGTTACAAGGACAACGTACCGTCCTTAATTCACTCACTGGAGCGCGATCGCAAGATGCGCGAGTACAAGCGCACGCTGGTAGACGCCATGCTGCTGGCATTCCCATCTGACAGCGGGGCCACAGTGGAAGCACAAGGCAGAGGAGGAGGAGGAGGAGGTCGCCAACGCAACCAGGGCACCGCCAGCACCTCAGAAGGCAGGGTTAGCATGGCCGAAATGTGGAAAAGCTTTGTCAGCACGCCACAACAAACAGCAGCACCAGCAGCTCAGATGGAACGTCTTAGCAGGAGGCAGCATTTTACCAACATGGTGGAGCAGTATGTGTGCACACGCCTACATGTAGTGAATGACGGGTCTGCCCCCTTCAACTTCTGGGTCTCCAAATTGGGCACATGGCCTGAGCTTGCCCTTTACGCCTTGGAGGTGCTGGCGTGCCCTGCAGCCAGTGTATTATCTGAACGGGTATTTAGCACGGCTGGGGGCGTTATAACAGACAAGCGCAGCCGCCTGTCCAGAGACAATGTGGACAAGCTCACGTTCATTAAAATGAACCAGGCATGGATCCCACGGGACTTTTCCGTACCTTATGCAGAATAGCAATGGATACCGACCTTACCCACCCATTGTTCCATTTTTGCTCTTTCTCACTCTTTTGGGGTGTACCCTCATTTAAAATTTGTGAAAAGAAGCAGTGTTGGCTACCTCGTCCTCCTCCTCAGGGCCAGATTAATGTAGGGGCTATTGGAGCTGCAGCTCCAGGCCCCTACCTTTTATATAGGCCCCGGGTTGGCCATATTCACTGTTACCGCTCTTCTGTCACTTGTAAACACAGAAGTCTGGCTTCTATGCTCGCTTCCCCAGGCAGCACCCTCAGAACCTCCCCACACAGCGTGAAGGCCGGACAAGGAGGGACAGTTGGCGATGCATGGATGTGTTTATGGGCTTCAGAGACAGCATCCCATGTTGAATTAGGCATGCATGGCTGCACCCTTCCTCCTCTGGGTGCATGGCAAGGCACGGCCCTAAGGCCCTTCAAAATCCTCAGCACCAAGCCCATGATGCTGTTAATCCGGCCCTGGTCCTCCTCCACCGCCGCTTCCACCTACACCGCCCATAGGTGTGCGCAGCCTATTGCATTAAGGTGTGCACCCCAAAGTTGAAATACACATGCATGTGTTTGCCAGCAGGGAGAGTAATGTATCGGGGCCATGTACCTGTAGGCAAGGAGAAATAGAGCAGAGCAGGTCCCAGGGAGATCTTTCCCATCTCCTCACTGGCAATGCTATGTGCCCTAGGTGATTAGGGTGTGCCCAGGCACACCCAGCACACCCTGTGCGCACGCCTATGTCACCGCCACATCCACCACCACCTCAACCTCCCTCCTACTCCATATGGGCCTCGTCCTTCAGAGATGAAGAAGAACATTGTTTTATTTTTCTGTTTTTTTTTGTTGTTTTAAGTTATTTCCCTATCCACATTTGTTTGCAGAGCACTTGCCATGCTCTTAATTACGTTTTGCTGCCATTTGCAGCACTCTAGCCCTTTCCTTTGGTGTTTTAGAGCCATTTTAGTGCCTTAAAGTTCGGGTCCCCATTGACTTCAATGGGGTTCGGTGTCCGGGAAAAGTTCGGTAAAAGTCCGGGACACGGACCCGGACTTTTTTTTAAAGTTCGGCCGAACCCGTCGAACACGGACATCTAGGTGTCCGCTCAACCCTAGAAACTACACCTCTTTGGCCAGCTTAGGTCTTCTCCATCTGCTAGCCGTTACTCAGTCCTGCTGCTCAGTTCTCTGCAGCGCACACCTGCCCAGATCAGTAAAATTAAGTAGACTGCTGGACATTCAGCCTGTTCTTGATCAACCGGTTAGTCTTTCTGCTCATGGTCTCTCTGGATTCAAGTCTGAGTGATTCTTCTGTGAATTATTCCTGAGGATTTTTTTGGATTGCTTTTCTAATCAATTTCTCTGTCATTATTCTGCTCACAGAGCTGTTATCGCTGCCATTGTTAATTATTGCTGTCTACCTATCTGAAAACAGGGCTCTGTTTTGGATTTGTTTGTCTGTGCCTGATCTGACCATTAATCTGCTAAACATCTTTCTGACTTACTAGTCTAGGATCTGTTATGCCTGTTAGGCCCAGTTCACACTAGCTGGGGTCGTGGTTCACAGCAGGGGGTCCGGTGCGTCCCTGTTCACCATTTCAGGTAGGAATCAGGCCCGATTTTTGCCTGAATTCAAACCTGAAACTGAGCCAAAGACGCACAGGACCCTTTTCCAGTGCAGACCATGGCCGCCCCAGAGCTGTGTGAACCGCTTCCATTGAGAGCCGGTCACCGTCTCTGTCATGCAAATTGGATGCGGAGAAACCCACATCCAATTCGCATAAGTGTGAATTCAGCCTTAGCTAGTTATCATACTAATGGCAAAGTAGGCCAAACCCAACAAACTCTGTGACAGCAACCCAGCAATTTTTAGTTCATGGACAGATGCCACTAGTTGATGACGACCTCCCAATAATTTACATTGTAAACAGTCATTTATCCTTTGATAACATCCATCATTTATAACAAAAGGAAGCTGGTGAAGGATTATTTTTTCAAAGCACATCTCACTTTGATATGATAACATTTTGCCTTTTTGTTTATATTCTGCCATTTAGACATACTATCTTTGGACCACTTCAAAATTGTAGAAATATTTAACAGTGAAACAGAACAAAGTGCATGAAAACGAACATTATTTTTGGTGCTCCATGTATTTTACTCGGAATACCTATAATATCTGAACTATTCACGCTGCAGAACAGAGATAGGAGCAGCCATGGCCTCTGCTATTCGTTATTAGGTTTTCCTGTAAAACTGTAACTTTACAAAACTCTCAAAATACAAGTTTGGCCTTGACGGGAAAACTTACACTAAAAATTTGATAAAAGCTCTTAGAGGAAAAATCAGGCAATGAATTGTGAACCGGCAGAGACAAGCTTCTATAAATAACCTAACTGGTAGGCAGATCCTAACCTATGTTTAAACAGTGAAAGATAAAACAAGTAAATCAGAAAGCATATCAAGAAACAATGGCGGTACACGCACATATCACCCGAAGGACAAGGCGACACCCCCGTCACTGCGTTATTGAAAAGACAGGCTTAAAAGAAGACTCAAAGAGACTGGAATAGAAACATCCTGTGATGTAAAGTTATTAAAATTGAACTTTTCTTTCAGTCTGCAGCCATTGGATCTTTTGAAACTGTCAAAAATATACTGTTTGTTCCCACAGTACTAACATTTTATTTATTTATAGTGCTTCTCTGAATTCTCATCTCCTTGCTCCTGTAACTTGTTTTTCTGCTTTTCCAACACACCTGCAAAACACATAAGGTCAGTTTAAAGGTATCCCCAACCTTATCCTTGCGTTTACTGCACTGTGTGTTGAAACCTTGGTGAGATGCTTGCACAGAGTGCTTCCTCAAAGGATGCAAAGAAGTTCAACATTTCTTGGTAAAGTACCAAAGCTTATGACATGATTATAATAAAGTTTTAATGTCCAACCTAGCACTGATTATAAAAGATTGCAACAGCTGCATGGAAGAGTCTGCATCAGTAGCTACAGAACAGAGCCAGGCAGGGGACCAAGATAAAATATGCCTACATTTGTTGTGATATACCACACTGTTTTGGAAGAACTTTTCTCCTCTCCAACAAAACAGGTGATGAGGTTTTCATTAGAAAATACCTCCATGCAGCATGCAATATGATACAAATGAACTAATGCATACACTGTGACGTGTTTGTTAATGTGTATCTCCGGGCAAAATATTTTTATAGTTTTGAATAATTTAAGATTTTTACTGCTGTCTGGGGCTCAAATGGGGATCTTCTTCCCACTTGCTTTCCCAACAACAATGTTGATGTAACATTCACCCTTCCTCGGATACAGCATGGGGTCAAGTTACACCTGGAGTGTCACAGCCAACTAAGAGACAGCTCTTCTAATTGGTGCTTGTTTAAAGGACCAGGAGAAGTATGACTTTTGCACAGCACAATGCTATGTTGAAGTCAGTCGTGCCCCCTATGCTACCAGTCTCTTCCATGCATTCAGCGTTCCAGTCTCCTCTTTGCTTCCTGTATCTAAGCCCTCCTAGCTTCTCTGTGCATTACCACCTACCTGTGTCCACAAGTACCTTTGTGCCTCTGTGGCAGCACCCCTATGTACCCTGTGTCCCCCAGCATATGTCTGTGTACCCCTTGTCTCCAGAATTCCACTGTGCACTGTGTCTCCAAAGCGCTCTTGTGCACCACTGTGGCTTCAACTGTACTCCCTATGTCTCTAGCATGCCTCTACACACTCTGTTTCTCTGTGTCACAGGAGTGCTCTTGTGTGCCACCATGGCTTTAACTGTGCCCTTGTGCTCCTTATGTGTCCAGCATGCCTCTGCACACCCTGTGTCTCCAGTGCCCCCATGCACTACCATGGCTCCAGCTGCACCCCTGTGATCTCCTTGTCTCCAGTGCATCAGTGTGCCACTATGTCTCCGGCGCACCTCAGTAAACACGAATTCCTCCAGCATGCCATTGTGTGCTTCCATGAGTCCTTTGCACCCATGCAGCATACGGTACATTCCTGCTATCACCAAAACTGTCATTTAATCAGTGAATAACCCCTGCCCATGACAGCTTGTGCTTCCATGAGTCCTTGGCACCCATGCAGCATATGGTACATTCCTACTATCAACAAAACTGTCCTTTAATCAGTGAATAACCCCTGCCCATGACAGCTGAAGTGGAATGTCAAACTAGGACACATACAGCGGTAAAACACATTTCTTTTAGTAGATTGTGAAGGCTAGAACCCCTGTCATCTTTTTAACACGGTGTCCTAATTGGAATTTTTCTCTCACTTCTTTAGTGGTGACAGTCTGGATTCGAATGGTAATATATCATGCAGAAATTTAGAAAGTTGCAAATCACATATCCAGGACACAGTCCCACACACCACATGTGTGTGGAGCTTGTGGATTCTGGCTGTTCTAGAAAACATGTGAGTAGCATAGAGTAGGTGGAATTTCTGCCTGTAGAGCGGTTTAGGCATTTCCTGGATGTTATTAGTGGTTTCCATTTTTGCTTCCTAATGAGTTCTCCATATATTGGCTTATTACTTCTTTCTTGTGTCCATTTGATGGATCACAGTGACAATGCAGTTAAGTTTTAATTAAAGGATCCTGACTGATAATTGAGTGGTAAGAAGGAGAAAAGCAATAAATCCTTGAGGAAATCATTGCACGGAGGAAGGTAAAGCACTTGTTGTTTGTGGAATTTTGGCTCTTCCTCAATGATGGCAGCTGTGTGGAGGATTGAGAACAATGCCAAAATGAAAGCCAAAAGACATGATTAAAGGAGAACCCTATTATTTCCACCAATACTGACCCAAGAAAGAAACCCAAGGTGATAAAAAAAAAAAACTTTTTGTCTGTAGCACTACCCACGTAGAAGCCGCTGGTGAATGGGGATCACTTGAGTCAGAAAACAGTCCAGCAACTTTGTTTTGTTTATTAGGGGTATTCAATTTAGAAGGGGATTGGGGTATTATGAGAAGCCTACTGGAATATTTAACAAAGAAACTCTTCAGGGACACAACTATATACAGTCCATATATACACTCCTCTTCTGCTTCCTGCACATCACTTGCTTGCAGAACACATGATTGGGGGATCTGACAAGGCACTCAGCCAGATTCAGTAAAAGCCGTTTACAGGCAGGGACCACGGGCCCTATTGGTGTGTAGGAAAGTCCCAGTGTACAGCTACCTTCCTGTGGCTACTGATCCCAGCACCTGCTCTTCAGGCACTGCCAGCCCACAGGCTTCAGCTGCCCAGTTCACTAGCCCTTCTGGCTATTCTTCCACAGTCCTCATAGGCTGGCTCTACAGCCATTGCAGACTGCCACTCCTCAGTCCTCTCAGGCTGTCTTTCAGTCCTCCCTGACTGTCTCACTCACCAGCCACCTGGTTGTCTTCTCCCTGAAGATCTCTTAGACATGCTTGCTCCTGCTGTCCTCACACCTTCTCCCGTGCCACTGGACAGGACTCCTCCGTGTGTTGTAGGAGAATACCACCTGCACCCAAGCCCGAGGCCAACCACCTTCCTCCCAGATTAGGGGGGGCACCCTTCAACAGCCTCCACAGCACTCCATCTCCAGTTTCTACCAGAATTCCATTGCCCCTGCTGGCCTCTCCCAGATTATTTAAAAGTTACCCCCCTGCCCACTGGCCAGGGATTGGTTGGAGCCCTCATCAATACTCCCGGCAGTTCCTTCTAGCCTCACTCCCATTCTTCTGGAAGTTTCTGAAAAGTTCCAGCAAGTAGGGGAAAGGTATCAGAGATGCTACCTGATGAGTCATTCCAGCCTCCCTGGATAACTCACCCTAAACCCAGGTTCAAAACACACAGGCTAACAATTTACCTAATCTACCAAAAAACCATATTTACACTAGCACACAATTCTAGAGGGTGCTACACTCACCCCCCCCCCCCCCTCAAACAGCCAGCTTGTCCCGATGGCTGGGAAAGTTGAAAAATGGCTCCTGGGCCCAGGTGCAAAGGCATCCCATAACAAAAAAGAAAGGAAAAGGAAAAAGAGGGAGACAACTTTGATGGGGCTATGTACAAATAAATATGTAGAAATATACAGGTTCTTTTTAACAATACATATTAACATCACATATCAACAATATCTGCATCCTAGCTACAGGTCCCTGCAGCTAACTCTACACAGTATAACACAGTTTTTAGCTGGAGCACCTCCCCCTAGAGGGGAAGCCCTCCCAGCAGACTGAAAATCTTGAGTCCATCAGAGCAGGTCCTCCCCTGCCAGCCCATTGGCTGGGGATTGGTTGGGGCCCTCATCAATACTCCACGCAGCTCCTCCTAACCTGCCTCCCATTCTTCTGGAAGTTTTTGCAAAGTTCCAGCAAGTAGGTGGAGGTATTAGAGATGCTGCCTGATAAGTCATTCCAGCCTCCCTGGATCACTCATCCTGACCCAGATTCAAAACACACAGGCTTGGCTGCCAGCTAAGCCTAACAATTTATCTACACTAAAAAAAAAAAAAAAAACTATTTACACTAGCACACCAAGCTAGAGGGTGCTACATGTGATATACAGTGAGGAAAAAAAAGTATTTGATCCCCTGCTGATTTTGTCTGTTTGCTCACTGACAAAGGAATGATCAGTCTATAATTTCAATGGTAAGTTTATTTTAACAGTGAGAGACAGAATAACAACAAAACTATCTAGAAAAATGCATTTAAAAAAAGTTATACATTGATTTGCATTTTAATGAGTGAAATAAGTATTTGACCCCTTCGCAAAACATGACTTAGTACTTGGTGGCAAAACCCTTGCTGGCAAACACAGGTCAAATGTTTCTTGTAGTTGGCCACCATGTTTGCATACATCTGAGGAGGAATTTTGCCTCACTGCTCTTTGCAGATCCTCTCCAAATCATAAAGGTTTCGAGGTTGACGTTTGATAATTTGAACCTCCAGCTCCCTCCACATATTTTCTATGGGCTAGGCTACTTCAGGACCTTAACTACTTTAAGACCGGACGGATTTGCCCCCTTAATGACCAGGCCACTTTTTTCAACTTGGCACTGCGTGAATTTACCTGACAATTGCACGGTCATGCGACGCTGTACCCAAGCAAAATTGACGCCCTTTTTTTTCCAACAAATAGAGCTTTCTTTTGGTGGTATTTGATTACCTGTGCGATTTT
This sequence comes from Pelophylax lessonae, assembly GCF_965119305.1. NCBI lineage: Eukaryota > Metazoa > Chordata > Amphibia > Anura > Ranidae > Pelophylax > Pelophylax lessonae. Next base: position 49,785,443 of record NC_138779.1, on the reverse strand, counting down.
TATTTTTTGCGCTATACACAAAAAATTAGCGACAATTCTGAAAAATAAAATCAATATGTTTCATATTCTGCTATATAACATTCCCAAAAAAAAAAAATCTAAATTTTTTAACATTTTAGGCCAATTTGTTTTCTGCTACATATTTTTGGTAGAAAAAAAACGCGATAAGCGTATTTTGATTGGTTTGCGCAAAATGTATTGCGTCTACTAACTACGGGAAAGATTTATGTAACTTTTATTGTTTTTTTTCCTAACTGTTGGGGGGCGTGGCTTGTGAAATTACCATAGAGACCTGTGTTCATATATAGAAGGATCACAGGGGCTCTATGATCATTCCAGGGAGAAGAACGGTCAGCTGTGTTTACAACAGCTGACTGTTCTTCTCTCTCAGCGGGGAACGATCGCGGGTGTCAGGCGGCAATCAGAGCCGCCTGCCGGCTGCATTGGCTTCCCTGCTTATTTGCGGGAGCGCAATGGCGGCGGCGCGCGCTCGTCCCCTAGCCTCCTGCTTGCGGCCGACGTACAATTACGGCGGTTTGCGCAGAAGCGGCTACCTGCCGCAGTACATCTGCAGTGGGCGGTCGTAAAGAGGTTAATGTGCTTCTTCTTGAGCCACTCCTTTGTTGCCTTCGCCATCGGTTTTGGGTGATTGTTATGCTGGAATACCCATCCATGACCCATTTTCATAGCCCTGGATGAGGGAAGGAGGTCCTTGCCCAAGATTTGACCATACATGGCCTCGTCCATTGTCCCTTTGATGTGGTACAGTTGTGCTGCACCTTAGCAGAAAAACACCCCAAAGTTTAATGTTTCCAACTCCAAGTTTGACGGTGGGGATAGTGTTCTTGGGGTCATAGGCAGCATTCCTCCTCCTCCTCCAAAGACAGTGAGTTGAGTTGATGCCAAACACCTCGATTTTGGTCTCTTCCAACCACAACACTTTCACCCAGTTTTCCTCTGAATTATTCAGATGTTCATTAGCAAACCTCAGACCGCCCTGCACATGGGGTTTCTTGAGCAGGAGCCCCTTGTGGGTGCTGTACTATTTGGGTCCTTGAAAGTATAGTGTGCTACCAATTGTTTTTTTGGTGACTATGGTCCCAGCTGCCTTGAGATCATTGACAAGATTCTCCCGTGTAGTTCTGGGCTGAATCCACACCATTATCATGATCAATGAAACTCAACAAGGTGAGATCTTGCATGGAGCCCCAGACCGAGGGAGATTGACAGTTATTATGTTTTTCTTCTATTTGCGAATAATCGCACCAACTGTTGTCACGCTCTCACCAAGCTGTTTGGCGATGGTCTTGTAGCCCATTCCAGCCTTGTGTAGGTCTACAATCTTGTCCCTGACATCCTTGGACAGCTTTCTGGTCTTGGCCATGGAGGAGAGATTGGAATCTGATTGATTGCTTCTTTGGACAGGTATCTTTTATACAGGTAACAAGCTGAGATTAGGAGCACTCCCTTTAGGAGAGTGCTCCTAATCTCAGCTCATTACCTGTATAGAAGACACCTGGGAGTCAAATTCTTGCTGATTGATAGGGGATCAAATACTTTTATCACTCATTCAAATGCAAATTAATTTATAACTTTTTTGAAATTAGTTTTTCTGGATATTTTTGTTGTCATTCTGTCTCTCATTGTTAAAATAAACCTACTATTAAAATATAGACTGATCATTTCATGTCAGTGGGCAAACGTACAAAATCAGCAGGGGATCAAACACTTTTTCCCTCACTGTAACACAAAAAAAAAACATACTGGAAGTGGGGGCAGAGCACGGGGTACCTGGGGTGGAAAGAACAGTAGGCCAATTAGTGAAGAGTAGTATATTGATACTGTATTGATGTAAGAGTTCCAAGAAGATAGTACAAAAGTCTGTAGACATGGCTGCACCGGACTGGCAACGCTTGCAAAGAACTGTGCAGAGGATACCTACACACACTACTGATACCCAACAGCATCTGACAGAGGAGACGGCTGGACAGCATTCCGCAGCAAGGCGTCTAGGAGAGGAAAGGCTCCTGCCCAGGACACAAGCGACAGTCCTTATTTCGTCCCTCCTTCACTGCAAGCTCTCCCTACATTAGCACTCTGTACCTGTCCATTTGGTTCTCTGTCTCTGACCTAGCCACTCCACAAAAATGCACACCAAACCTAAAGGGGGGGGGGGGGGCAGTGATATTTATTAGCACTGCCCACACCAAAGATGGTCACAGGAGGTCAACCAGCGTGACAGCATCTAAATGGACAGCTGCTCTCCTGATGACACCTATGGAGGCCTCAGAAGAACATAGACCCTTGCCCTCGTCTCTCTCTTTCTGCATGGCGGCTATGCAAGGAGGCCAAACTACACCTGACTTCAATATTCAATAAGAGGAAAATTAGTGCACAAACTGCCATGATTCAAAGCAACCAATCAAAATAAGCCACCAATTTTCATGGTGTCAGCATAATAAAATATGATTGCTCCTGTGTTTTACACATCATCTTTGTGTTTTGCATTGCTTTTTTAGATGGTGTTACGCAGGTCTAAAATTCTTCCACATGTGCCTGGCTGTTAAGGGTATCATGGGACTAAAAATAATATGACAATCTGAAAATGTTGGGTTGGCCCTAGGACAGAAGGTGAGTCTCTGACCATCTCCTGTACCATGTCTGCAGTCTCTGACCATCTCCTGTACCATGTCTGCAGTCTCTGACCATCTCCTGTACCATGTCTGAAGTTTCTGACCATCTCCTGTACTATATGTGCAATCTCTGACCATCTCCTGTACCATGTCTGAAGTCTCTGACGGAGAGAGAGAGCGAGAGAGAGAGAGAGAGAGAGAGAGAGAGAGAGAGAGAGAACAGGGGCAGGAGATCACAGCGGGGCAGCAGGACCCGGATAGGAGGGACAGTGTATAGAGAAACTGATTCCCTCATTTCCCTCCTGCAGCCAGCTTCCCCTCCTCTCCCTCACGCAGGCATTCAGCAGCTGCAGGGGATTAGTTTCTCTACATGCCGCTGCAACAAAAGTGAGTACACCCCTAAGTGAAAATGTCCAAATTGGGCCCAATTAGCCATTTTCCCTCCCGGTGTCATGTGACTTGTTAGTGTTAATAGGTCTTAGGTGTGAATGGGAAGCAGGTGTGGTAAATTTGGTGTTATCGCTCTCACCCTCTCATACTGTTTACTGGAAGTTCAACATGGCACCTAATGGCAAAGAACTCTTTGAGGATCTGAAAAAAGAATTGTTGATTTACATAAAGATGTCAAAGCAATAAACACATTCCAGGCACTCTTGGGGTGCCTGTATGGTGGAGGGTAAAAGCAAGCCTGTGAGGCTCCCCAATGATTGTTATGCTGCCAGCCAACAAGCATAGGAAGGGTGCTGACACAGATACAAGTACAGTAAAACCTTGGATTGTGAGCTTAATTCGTTCCGGAAACATGCTTGTAATCCAAAGCACTTATATCAAACCAAATTTCCCCATAAGAAATAATGGAAACTCAGATGATTCGTTCCACAACCATTTATTCATAAGTCCTTCAGTTTATAGTCCATATAAAAAGATTATAGCATTGCGATAGGTTGTGTAACCATAAAATGTCCATCCACAAATAACCGCTTCCACAAGGGGATTAGAAGCAAAATCCAGCAGGAGCTACAGAGTATCAAAGAGAAGAGAGGCGCCTCTAAGTGTAGCAATATGGTTCCATTTAATGAATGTAGCAACTCACATGGTTGATGAATAAAACCGTCACATCTAAGTATGCAGGCATCCGGGGTAAAGCTGTCCACATAGACTATCTTCTGCACCGCTGGCTGCCAGTCTGTAATCCTGACCGGGAAGACCACCCTGGAGTAAAGCGATCTGAAAGCGAGGGGCTGCATGGAAGGGATGACGTAGATGGCGGTGCAGAGGATGGTCTATATGGACAGCTTTACCCTGGATGCCTGCATACTTAGATGTGCCTGTTCCAATCATCAACCATGCGAGTTGCTAAATGTTGTACTTTCATTAAATGTAACCATATTACTACACTACACTTCTCTTTTATACTCAGCTGTGACTTGAGGCTACTTGTATTTCAAGACATCGCTTGTATATCAAGTCAAAATTTATTAGAAAATTTTGCTTGTCTTGCAAAGCGCTCTTAAACCAAGTTACTCTCAAACCAAGGTTTTACTGTACATGAAAATGGCAGCGCATAAACACTCCGGGATACAAAGGATTAAAAAGCCAGGTGGACATCCAGTAAAAAAGGGGGTTTAAGAGTTTATTGGTAATGGGGACCAAGGAAAAAAATACATGAATTGCTTACATCACCCTGGGCTGGAGTGGACAAGGGCACCGACAGCGAGTGACACGGATGCTGAGAGATCAATCTCCAAGAACCGCCGAGCGGTGTGTATGCAGAGATGGAATCACTCCCCTGTAGTTCTGGTATGTTGACGTCAGCCGGACAGGCGCTGCTTGCTGGAAGAAACCAGGAGCCAAGGCGGAACACAAACTATCTTGTTGCCATGACTAAATGTTTCGCACCATGCGCTTTATCAAGTCATCTACATAAAGATGGCCTGGGCTATAAGAAGATTGTCAAAATCCTGAAACTGAGCTGCAGCATGGTGGCCAAGACCATACAGCGGTTTAACAGGATAGGTTCCACTCAGAACAGGCCTCGCCATGGTAGACCAAAGGAGTTGAGTGTACGTGCTCAGCGTCATATCCAGAGGTGGTCTTTGGGAAATAGACATATGTGTGCTGCCAGCATTGCTGCAGAGGTTGAAGGGGTGGAAGGTTAGCCTGTCAGTGCTCAGACCATACGCCGCACACTGCAACAAATTGGTCCGCATGGCTGTTATCCCAGAAGGAAGCCTCTTCTAAAAATGATGCACAAGAAAGCCCGCAAACAGTTTGCTGAAGACAAGCAGACTAAGGACATGATTTACTGGATCCATGTTCTGTGGTCTGATAAAACCAAGATAAACCTATCTGTTTAAGATGGTGTCAAGTGTGTGTGGCGGCAACCAGGTGAGGAGTACAAAGACAAGTGTGTCTTGCCTACAGTCAACCATGGTGGTGGGAGTGTCATGGTCTGGGGCTGCGTGAGTGCTGCCGACACTGGGGGAGCTACAGTTCATTGAGGGAACCATGAATGCCAACATGTACTGTGACATACTGAAGCAGAGCATGATCCCCTCCCTTCAGAGACTGGGCCACTGGGCAGTATTCTAACATAACGACCCCAAACACGCCTCCAAGACGACCACTGCCTTGCTAAAGAAGCTGAGGGTAAAGGTGATGGACTGGCCAAGCATGTCTCCAGACCTAAACCCTATTGAGCATCTGTGGGGCATCCTCAAACAGAGGGCAGAGGAGCTCAAGGTCTCTAACATCCACCAGCTCCATGATGTCGTCGTGGAGGAGTGGAAGAGGACTCCAGTGGCAACCTGTGAAACTCTGGTAAACTCCATGCCCAAGAGCGTCAAGGCAGTGCTGGAAAAAAATGGTGACCACACAAAATATTGACACTTTGGGCCCAATTTGGACATTTTCACTTAGTGGTGTACTTTTGTTGCCAGCGGTTTAGAAAATAATGGCTGCGTGTTGAGTTTTTTTGAAGGAACAGCGAATGTACACTGTTATACAAGCTGTACACTGATTACTTTACATTGTAGCAAAGTGTCATTTCTTCAGTGTTGTCACATGAAAAGTTATAATAAAATATTTACGAGGTGAGGGGTGTACTCACTTTTGTGAGATACTGTGTATGTGTATATATATATATATATATATATATATATATATATATATATATATACATATACATATATATAAAATAGAGCTACAGGTGCTCCTTCCTTAGGCCCTCCTAACAGTCCTCCAGTGCTGAAGATATGCGTAATTCTTCCAATGGGTATTTAATGATATACATTTGTTCACATTGACATTTACCGAGAGACAAAATCAATGTGATGGTTTAGCAATTGAACGCTTTTTTTTGTCCAGTACTAATTTGCTTAGTAGGGGGGCTCGTTACCTGTTATAAATTGGTCTTATTGTATTGATTATGTTAAAAGATGATGATTCCTTTTTTATGTATCAGACAATGCCGTTATTAAAAGATAAAAATAGCAAATCTATGAAAAATTAAATACAGGAAACACAAATGGAAGGATTGCTGTTGTCATTTTTATGAATATTTTTCTGTTGATATTCATAGAGGGCCACACTTTCCTGTAGTATATACAGTGAATGTTTATACTTTGTAATCAATACAGAACCAAACAGGAAATAAGAGCAGAAGAGTCATTCGCAAGAGAGCTCTACAATGTAACAAGTGTGCTGGAATAATAAAAATAGCAAATAATATCCTGGGGGGAAAAAACTGGCTGTACATATCTCCAAGTCTGCATGTTATATCAGAAGTTTGCATTTACTCGGAACCCTGCCGTGCGCATCCGTGCACTTACAGAGCACTTTTTAAGGCCTAATTCTTTAAAATTGAACGCAAGCAGAAACATATTTTTTTTTGTTTTGGGTGAAGGGGTAAAGGGTCAGAACCAGTGTTAGGTTTTTATTGATGTCCTCACCTCATGTTGGATTCACAACATTTAAACATACAATGAAAGTGCCAGCCCAGATAGTAAAGGTGTTCAAATTGCTTTAATTGTTCAGCATATGACCGCATAAAACATCCAATGTGTCTTGGTGGCCAATACCATTCTCCCTTCATCGGGGCTCAGTAAATTTTAATAAGACACGTATGAGCTCAGTATAATAAATAATCACATAGATCTTTAGTTTACTGGTAAATGATGACAAAAATTATACAGCATATGTCAGTGTAAGCAGAGAAAGTAAAAAATTTGTATCTAATTATTGCTGTTAGCCCCCAAAATGTTGGATGTTTTATGTGGTCATACGATGAACGATTAAAGCAATTTGAACTCCTTCACTATTTGGTGTGGAACTCCTGTTCTATCAGGCCCGGCCCTACCATAGGTCCCACTGGGTCCATTTGACCCAGGCGGAACTTTGAGAGGGGTGGCAAATTGAACCGCGGCTGCCTCTTCTTCTTTTCACCCAGCAAATTGACGCCCAAGATTTGTTTTCCAGCAGTTTTGTGTGTCATGACAACAACTGCCACTCCGTCTGCCCCTATACTACCCTAGCCTGCCCCTATAATACCCTAGCCTGACTATATAATACCCTAGTTTTCCCCTATACTACCCTAGCCTGTCTATATACTACCTTAGCCTGCCCCTATACTGCCCTAGCCTGTCTATATACTACCTTAGCCTTCCCCTATACTGCCCTAGCCTGTCAATATACTACCCTACCCTGGCCCTATACTGCCCTAGCCTGTCAATATACTACCCTAGCCTGCCTCTATGCTACCCTAACCTGTCCATATACTACCCTAGCCGGTCTATATACTACCCTAGCCTGTCCATATACAGCCCTATCCTGCCCTAGCCAACCCTTATACTGTCCTAGCCCACCTCTTGGAATTGAATATAATGTCATATAATTTTGCACATAGACAAAGTTCTGTTGCATGTAAATCTGACTTCCTGATAAATTTTAGTTTTATTTATCATTATATAAAATAATGGGTGTGAGGACCTTTTGGTGGGCATGATGTTTTTATTAGGGGGGAGGGTGGGTGGGGGGGGGCAGCATTTCATTATTGGACCCAGGCAGCACAATGTCTTGGGCCAGCCCTGTGTTCTAAGTTTTATACTTTAAACTTTTTGGGTTCCTGCAGGAGTGAAATATTGCTTTATGTAAGCAGCCTTTCCAGAGCAAGCCAGCTCATTGAAAAGATTTGGTTTTACAACCTTTCTGAACGAAAGTGTTAAAATCCCAGAGCCAGCATTTTGAGAAAAAAAAAAAAAAAGGTGAGGAGTTACATTTAAAAGTGGATTCAGAGCTTTGCCAATCTTTTTAACATAGCTCTTCTCTGAGAGCACATACTTATTTACATTTTGCTCCCCTGATGCTTCTTGAGCCATGATTACCATACTGCAATTCAGTTCCTCCTTATCCTTCCCTAATACTGGAAGAAAGTGTCCAGTCTGCCATAGACCCAACCATGCCATATCCCAAATCTGTGCAGGGGCAGCCAGGTGGCGAGGAGAACAATTTCTAAAGGGATACCACCTATCTTCTGCCAGGACACTGGTTTTGCGTTATATTCTTTCTTTGCAGTTATAAAACACTGTAAGCACTGAGATCCTGTGGGCACAGGATGAGCCAATGTTAAATTAGCCTAATGGGGTTTATTTCTGTAATTCTTCTTGATAATGGCTGACATACTTGTCTTCATCCCTCTGGTACCTCCATTCATTCAAGGACCACATCCATGGCTCAGAGAGGATGACATTTTCATTATGGATGGTGACTTGTCCTTCACATATAGAGAAAGTGAGAATCAGACTTAAATCTGCAACCTGGTAGATCAGGTACAGTAAAAAAAAAAAAAAAAATTCAGATTTTATGTATCACAATGGTTTCAGGCTTTTGCTTATTCCATTTGCTACATTAGCAAATGTGCCCCTTCATATAGGAGATGTATCCTGTTATGGATATCACTGACCACTTATACTGGACCTTCATCCCAAAAAAAAGCACAAATTATTTGCACTTGGCTCCAGCCCCTCCTTCTCCTTCACTTTGTCATTTTTTTTAAAGTGCTGTCATTGTGCTGCAGCACAAACGTTCTGTCCAGCTTTTGGGACCTGACAGAGACCTTCAGAACATCTGAAGATATCACAGTCATGGAGGTCTCTCTGGTTGTTTGCACATGGGTGGGGAGACTCAGCATGTGCACAGATGTGCCACAGGTCTCTGCCGGAAGGCCAGACAGAGCCTTTTGGCACATCTGTGCACACACTGGACTTTTAAAGATGGTGGCGCTGGTGAAGAGGGTGGGGTCAGCATTATGGGAACTGAAATTTCTCAATAAAATACAGACTGAACAATCAGAAAATGTGTTTTATATTATCATTGGTATTATACAGGATTTATATGGCGCCAACAGTTTACACAGCTCTTTCCATTTTTGAGACGTAACACTAAAAAAAAATAAAATAAAAAAAAAGACCCTGTTCCTTTATAGCAGGTTAAATAGCACAATGCTTGTCCTGTCTAATCTGTCCCTCTCAATGCTATAAAAACTTGATCCTACCTGTTCCTGTGTCCCCCTTAGTGTGCTGAACATGGTAATCATGGCTTCTGAGCCATGATTACCGTGGTCAGAATGCGTGCCTCTGTCTCCCCGCTGCTCTCATCTCTCCCCCCTCCCTCCCTGCCTGTCAGCTCTTGTGTGTGGGAGTCACCCCCTCCCCTCCTCTCTTGCCTCTATTAGTAGTTGGCCGTTAAGTTAAATAAAGATTATTGCCAGCCTCTCTGTTCTATCAAGCCATCCTACACATGTACATGTTTGTAAAATATTATGCTTCTAAATACAGTATCTCAGATATTTTCTGGCTGGTTACGTGACCTCTGTACGCTCTTCCCCTGATCTAAGGGCTACAGTGAGAGGGGCTGAGCGGACAGCACATTGGTCACCTGACCTCCCCGACTGACATTGGAGGGGAATCTTGGCCCCTCCTGCTGTAGCCCATAGATAGGGGAAGGAGAGCGACCAGAGGTCACGTGACTGACCAGAAAAGATCTGAGATAAGGTATTTAGAGGCAATATTTTATACAAACATTTACACTGTGTAGGATGGCTTGATGGAGGGTCTGGCAGTGAGATTTGTTTGACTTTACAACCACTTCAAAGTAAGACAGCACAGTTACAAAGCAATTCAGGACCAGGGGCTTAGTAGAACCATGCTTGTAAGGGGCAAGTAATACAAAAAGGTCAAAACAGTGAAGGCAATCAGTTAAAATTCAGTTATTAGGTTGAGGTGGGATTTATTTGATCAATGTTTGACTGACTTTTCTCAAGAAGTTTATAAGCTGTTAAGCAGTGCCAGTGACCAAAACATAGGCATGCAGCTAATAAACTACGTTTGACATGTGAACAACCTAGGGGATCTTTCTTTACGGGGGCACAATTGTTTGTATCTGAGCAACTTTTTTCCTCATAGAAGTCAATATGGATTAAAAAGCAACTTAGTGTTATTTGGAAGCAGCTTAAAGCAACTGAAAGGTAAATAGAGGCAACTAAAAGCAAGTTAAAGGGGAAGTCCATCCTAACACTAAAATCGCTACATCTACAGGCATCCACGATCTAAGATTAACCTATCTAGCCCTGTAAAGAAGAAATTGCGATACATATCTTTTCTACAGCCGGTCCGCTCCCTGACTGAGCTGTCAGTGGTGGCTTGGCTGTGGAGGTGGGTGCAGAGAAGGCAACCAACAACAGAAGCCCCATAGTAAGTCTATGGGTGACATCACTTCCCATTCATTTCACACTTGTTGTCGGCTGTGTGTCCTCTGCAGAGTTTACGCCGATATAGACCGGACCAGATGGGACCGGCTTCAAAAAAGGTATGTATAGCAATTTCCTCTTTACAGGGCTATTGTCTCTCTGAAACCAACAACTATGATGCACTCACTCTAGCACCTACCTAGGAGGGTGCTGAACTAAGATTATTCTCCTTATTTTTACCCTGTGACAGGAGATTATCACTGCACATCTGTATATAATGGGGTAGATAGCAGGCGAACATTAGTTGTTTACCTCTATAAAGGGCCATTTCTCATACCTAGAATAAAGACAAATCCATGCTAAAACAAAACTATTTGGCCCTGCCAGGGGTCTGCAAATGCTGTGCCAGCTGTGCTGGCTGGGATCTTTGTATTCAGGGCTGGGATATGTCACATGCCTGTGAAATGCTGCCGTTATCCCACTGGTACAAAAGTTTCAGGAGAAGTGATAACATGTGGCCAATCCAATTACCATGCAAGTGGTACACAGAATAGGACATCTGGTACATGTGAAAATATGTGTCTTTGTTTCATAAACATGGATAGGGATATATGGGACTCGCTGCTATGAAATTATGATAGGGATCTTTCTACCGCCTGGCTTTGTTGGTAAAGAGCTGCTTTTACAGGATAGTTGGCAACAAAGCACAATGTCTATAAAGCATCTGGTATTCACCAATAAGCCCTTGGATTTGTCCCATTGATGTCCCCTGTCATACAGAGGGTAACCTAAACATTGAGTCTTCAAAAAGGCGGGACTGTGTGTGAAGGCGAGAGCCTGGCAAATCAAATGAAAACTGTTACAGCGGGGCGATCCCCGCTCTGTGATTACCTGGCTGGCTTTCTTATTCTCCTCTCTCTTCCCCTGCACTGGTTAGGCTGAATTGATGGGCACAGGTGAGGCTGCATTGACAGGCACAGGTAAGACTGCATTGACGGGCACAGGTGAGGTTGCATTGGCGAGCACATGTTAGGCTGCATCTATGACCACAGGTGAGGCTGCATTAATGGGCACAGGTGAGGTTGTATTGATGGACACTGGTGAGGCTGCATTCATTGGCACTGAAGAGGGAGGATTTATGGACACAGGTGAGGCGGCATTGATGGGCACTGATCAGAGCTGCATTGATGGGCACAGGTGAGGTTGCATTGATAGACCCTGGTGAGGCTGCATTCATGGGCACTTGAGAGGGGGCATTGATGGACACAGGTGAGGCTGCATTGATGGGCACAGGTGAGGCTGCATTGATGGGCACAAATGGGGCTGAATTTATGGGCACTGATCAGGCTGCATTGGTGGGCACAAGTGAGGTTGCATTGATGGGCACAGGTGAGGCTGCTTAATTGGTACAGGTGAGGCAGCTTTGATGGGCACAGGGGAGGCTGCATTGATGGGCACAGGTGAGGTTGCAAGAATAAGAAGACAAGGCGCCTCTAAGTGCAGTAGGCTCAAAATATTAATTAGGATAAAGGATTAAAAGCACTCACATAGAATAAATGAAACATAGGCATGGTAAAGGTCCATCCGGAGTCTTCCAATCCACTATGCTGTGATGCTGTAATGCGACCATCCGGTGCTTCGGCTTCCTGTATGTGTGTCCTCTCAGCTGTGTCTCAGCCAACCTTCCCGCCCTGCTTTCAGGAGTCTCATGCCGACACAGCTGAGGCACAGCTGAGAGGACGCACATACAGGAAGTGGAAGCACCGGATGTCCGCATTACAGCATCACAGCATCACAGCATAGTGGATTGGAAGACTCCGGACGGACCTTTACCATGCCTATGTTTAATTTATTCTATGTGAGTGCTTTTAATCCTTTATCCTGATAAATATTTTGAGCCTACTGCACTTAGAGGCGCCTTGTATTCTTATGCTTGTCACTTTCAGTGCAGCTTCTCCTCTCCAGTGCTGCCGAGGTTCAGTGACTCACACATAGCCTGCTGCATTCCACGGAAGCGCCCATACAGCAAACCCACAGGTGAGGTTGCATTGATGTGCAATGGTGGGGCTGCATTCATGAGCACTGGTGAGGGGGCATTGATGGGCACTGATGAGGCTGCATTGATGGGCACAGGTAAAGTTACATTGATGGGCACTGGTGTGGCTGCATTGAAGGGCACTGGTGAGGCTGCATTCATGGGCACTGATCAGGCTGCATTGATAGGCACTGGTGAGGTTTCACTGATGGGCACTGATGAGGTGGCACTGATAAGCTTCACTGGTGATGCTGCACTGATGGGCACTGATAGACTGCAACGATGGGCACTGAAGAGGCTTCACTGATAAAGTTTTCATTAATATTTATTTTTGTAACTTCTACATAAATGCAAAAACATTGTCTTTTTATGAGATAATTTATGAGGGCGTGCTTAGGGGAGGGGCAGGGTGGGGGTTGGGTGGGGCAACTGGAGGCAAGTAACCCTTAAGGCCTGGCTAGTAGCTCAGGACTTGAAATTTTGAGCCATGTGTATGTATATATATATATATATATATATATATATATATATATATACACACACATACACACACACAAAGTCCACTTCCATTCTGCAGCATCAAATTGATGCTGCTGCTGTCCCCTACCTTCTCCAAGCATGAGAATGAATTAAGTGATCAAATGACCACTGATCACTCAGTTCTTAGTCAGCTCTGACAGTCAATCACTGCTCTCTGCTCTGTCCCTCCAGTGCTTACTGGAGTAGTGGGCAGGAGAAGAGGCAGGCGCAACTAGCTGAGAGCTGGAGCCAGCTGCCAATCAGGCAACTAGGTGGATCCCGACAATATGGCTAGGATCCTTCCACAACCTTGACCGGCTCTGTGACATCAGCCAACAGCATGCTTTAGCCTGCTGTCAGCTGATTCTGGGTCGCAGGAGTTCAAAAGTAAGTCCATTTCTGTGACCCAAAAAAGCTTTGGCCATACTTCTCTTTTAAAAATGTCATTAGGATGTCGATAAGAGAAGAAAGGAAGAACCAGAGATGGTAAAATATTAACAGATTAAACTTCAGCTTTAAAAGCCTACTAAGTAGAGATGTCCCGAACTGTTCGCCGGCGAACAGTTCCCGGCGAACTTCGCATGTTCGCGTTCGCCTCGGAGGGCGAACATATGCGATGTTCGGTCCGCCTCCTATACATCATCATTGAGCAAACTTTGACCCTGTACCTCACAGTCAGCAGACACATTCCAGCCAATCAGCATACCCTCCCTCCCAGACCCTCCCACCTCCTATAAAAAAAGCAAGGGCAGCATCCATCTTAGATTCATTCTGAAGCTGCAGAGTTATTTAGAGCAGGGAGAGGGCTGCTGTTGCTGCTGAATTGATAGGGAAATCATTAGCTAGGCCAGTGTTCTGTGTCCACTCCTGCTGTAAGGACAGCATCCTGACAGCACCCCAAAAAGGGCTGGTATTTCAGTCTGCTTTTATTTATTATTTTTATATATATTTATCAGGCATTTTTGGAAGCAGGCATGACTTTTTTTGGATTAGTGTCGGGGGGGGGGTCTAAAAAGTGTACCTGTGAAGTTTCAGCTCTGTAGCATGTCCAGAACCAGAAAAGAAAGCTCATATAGGTGTAAAAGGAGGGTTCCAACCATCCCTGCTCTACTGAAAAATTATCTTTTTTTTCTGGTTCTGGACATGCTACAGAGCTGAAACTTAACAGGTACACTTTTTAGACCCCCCAGACACTAAATCACACAAAAAAAGTTCTTAAAAATTCTCATTTTTGATAAAGAGCCAATTATTGGAAAAATTAAAAAAATAAATTTCTTTGGATTTATTGTCTGGGGGGTCTAAAAGGTGTACCTGTGAAGTTTCAGCTCTGTGGCATGCCCAGAACCAGAAAAAAAGGATCATATAGGTGTAAAAGGAGGGTCCCACCATCCCTGCTCTACTGAAAAATGATCTTTTTTTCTGGTTCTGGACATGCTACAGAGCTGAAACTTCATAGGTACACTTTTTAGACCCCCCAGACACTAAATCACACAAAAAAAGTTCTTAAAAATTGTCATTTTTGATAGAGAGCCAATTATTGAAAAAAAAAAAAATAAATAAAAAGAAAAAATTCTTTGGATTTATTGTCTGGGGGGTCTAAAAAGTGTACCTGTGAAGTTTCAGCTCTCTATGTCCAGAACCAGAAAAAAAAATTAGAATTAGGGTTAGGGTCAGGGCTAAGGTTAGGGTTATTTTTAGTGCTTAGGGTTAGAGGGTTAGGGTTACTAACTCTAACCCTAAGTATCTCACCGTAACCCTAACCCTATCCCCTAACACTAAACCTAACCCTAACCCTCTAACCTTAACCCTAACCCTCTAAGCCTAGCCATAAAAATAACCCTAAACCTAACCCTAGCCCTAACCCTAATCCTCCTAACCTTAAACTTAACCCCCTAACCCTAGCCCTAACCCTAACCCTAGCCCTAACCCTAGCCCCAACCCTAATTCGTAATGTTTTTCTGGTTCTGGACATGCTACAGAGCTGAAACTTCACAGGTACACTTTTTAGACCCCCAGACACTAAACCCAAAGAAAATTTTTGTTTTTATTTTTTTTTTCATTTTTCCAATAATTGGCTCTTTATCAAAAATGACAATTTTTAAGAACTTTTTGTTGTGTGATTTGGTGTCTGGGGGGTCTAAAAAGCGTACCTGTGAAGTTTCAGCTCTGTAGCATGTCCAGAACCAGAAAAAAAAAATAGAATTAGGGCTAGGGTTAGGGTTAGGGCTAGGGTTAGGGTTAGGGCTAGGGTTAGGGTTATTTTTAGTGCTTAGGGTTAGAGGGTTAGGGTTAGAGGCGTAGGGGTAGGGTTACTAACTCTAACCCTAAGTATCTCACCGTAACCCTAACCCTATTCCCTAACACTAAACCTAACCATAACCCTTAAAGCCCAGTTCCTGTCCCATTTTGGTCGATTCTGGTCTGTTTGCGGTTGTTTGCGGTGCATTAAACGGGGAGTTTGGTCTGTCAGAGTTTGGTCTGTCTCTGTTAAGCGGGCGTAACCCTTACACTACCTGATCGATACAACATCATACCTGATCGTATACACACACTGGATGTTTTAAAGCACGTTATTCCAAATAATTTAGGAATGTTAGGTGATCTATGCCCTTTATGGATTAAAACCTGACTCTGCGTCAACTACGTAATTTTCCATGGGAGTTTTGCCATGGATCCCCCTCCGGCATGCCACAGTCCAGGCGTTAGTCCCCTTGAAACAACTTTTCCATCACTATTGTGGCCAGAAAGAGTCCCTGTGGGTTTTATAATTCGCCTGCCTATTGAAGTCTATGACGGTTCGCAATGTTCGCCGGTTCGCGAACATTACATTTTATGTTCGCGACATCACTACTACTAAGCCACGTTTTACATTTTGTCTCTGCGTTATGTTTTCTTAAATTTGTATCTTTGGGCGTTTCATGTGTAATTGTAAAGCATTTTGTCACGGTAGTTTTGTAGAATCTACATCAGTAATCCTAACCTGACAGTGTGTAGGTAGCAGTAATAGTGATATAACAACTCTTTAGGCGTATGAGCAGCCATGTTTTCCCTCCAGCTGTGCGATGTTCAGTAGACGTCCCCGCCTTGTCACGGAATGTTCTTAATTCTTTCTAGCACATTTGCCACCCAGCAGCTCGCGTCTCTGAGAGTTAGGACCTCCAGCGTCTGATGTTTAAAGGCTCTTTAAGTGGAGGAAGAGGGGTGCAGCACACTGTGTTTCCCCTGCAGTGACTACAGTCTTACTTACCATTACTATAATTTTTTTGTCAGCTGTGAAAATCCTTCCGGAGAGAACGATGCAGTCCAGAGCTCACAATGTGTTTTTCTACTCCTTAGATTGGCAGGATTTTAGTAAAAATTTCAGGGTGCCTACAGACATAAGAGAACGTTAGCCTTATCCAGCTGCTCACAGTCGGATTGGACCACATTGTTTTGTTTGTAGACCCCAACAATGGCCACAGACATTCTGTGATGGTGCCTTCTGGAAGGAGAGGTAAACAGTTGGGGTGAATTTTCCTGGCTGAACAATGTTGCTTTGCTCCTTACACCGTAGAATGTGAACATGTTGTCTTGTTTTTCCCAGGTTCAGTTTTGGGTACCACTTTGGAACAAGGACACAGGAGTTTTGGATATGGTTTAGAGCCAACAACTAGTTTAATAAAAGGGATTTAAACTCTTACTGACAGTGAAATATTAGAAAAAGTGTGTCTGTCAATTTGTAGAAGAGACACTCGAGTGACAAGTCCATTAGGTTGCTTGTACTCACTTTCCCTACATAGGAAATAGGGTGATAGATTTACTCTGGTTTGTTTACTGTTCTTTAGTAATGAGACAAACAGATCTGATTGATTAGGGCTCGGAGCCATGTTTCAGTATGTTTTCTTCTCACAAAACTGATATACTAGTATTTTGGTGTATAATATTATATAGAAGATTGCTGAGATGTATTCCTCTGCTTTTCATTGTGTACAGCTTGTATGCCTCTTCTGTTTCTTTCAATAAAACAGGGTTAAAAAGCTGGAGTTTATCTATTTAGATTTTGCCTTTCCTTGTTCTCCAGGGCCATAAACAATTTACTTTCTGGAGGGGAGGCGCAACATTGAGCAGGAAAAAGAAAATAAGTAGGTGGAGCTGCAGCAAACTGTGGGTGTGGCACAATTGCACTAACAGTAGGAGGAGCTTAAAATGAGCCTACCAACTGTACACAAAAACATATGCCACACTTCTTGTGCCCACACGGGTTAATAGTATGTAAAATAGACATCAGAAGTACGTAATGCAGAGTGAAGGGGTCAGGAGTATGTAATGCAGAGTTCAGAGGTCAGCAATTTGTAACACAGACTGCAGAGGTCAGAAGTATGTAATACGGAGTTCAAAGATCAGTTGTATGTATCACACAGTTCAGGGGTCAGTAGTAACGTAGAGTGCTGGGGTCAATGGTATGTAATGGAGAGTGCAGGGGTTAGTAGTATGTAGCACAGTGCACAGGTAAGTAGTAGTTAATGCAGAGTGTAGGGGTTAGTAGTGTGTAACGCAGAATACAGGGGTCAGTAGTATGTAACACGCAATTCAAGGGTCAGTACTAACACATGCTGGGATCAGTGGTATTTAATGGAGAGTGCAGGGGTCAAAAGCAAGGTGAGTAGTATGTAACACGTAGTGCAGAGGTCAGTAGTATAGGGCACAGAGGTTAGGAGTATGTAACGTAAAGTGAAGGTGTCAAGAGTATGTAACAAAGAATTCAGAGGTCAGCGGTTGTAACACAGGCTGCAGGGGTCATTTGTATGTATTACAGAGCACAGGGGTTAGGGGAATAATGCAGAGTTAATGGTTCATGATGAGTAACACAGAATTAATAGATCAGTAGTGTGTAACATGCAGTGCAGTGGTCAGCAGTATGTAACACTCAGTGCAGTGGTCAGTAGTATATAACATTGAGTGAAGGCGTCAGGAGTATGTAACACAGAGATCAAAGGTCACCAGTTGTAACATAGGCTGCAGAGATCATTAGTATGTAATACAAAGCACAGAGGTTAGGGGTATATTGCAGAGTGCATGGTTCAAGAGTAACACAGAATTCAGAGATCAGTAGCATGTAAGAAAAGCAGAGTGTCCCGGGCTGACATCCACCAGCCAATAAGGCATACTGGTTTGACAGGACATCGGACAGCGATGATAATCCTAGGACACTGTATCCAGGGACTTGGCAGATTGAGCAGATCAGATCCCAGCTCTGCACACCTTAGAAGCAGAAAGCACAGCTGCTACACCCCCACTGAAGACTCATGCTCTAAGAGGGTCGGGACCACCCTTTTCCCCCCTTATCTACGCCCCCCCCGGCATTTGTTTTAAACCCAGGGATGTCACCACTATGCTTCTTTATGCAGAGCAGGCAGATGGTTGCTGGTGGGAGTGGCCAGTAGGGTACTTTATATGGCTTCCTGAAAACATGAAGCTCACAGTGTGCAGCGAAATCAGAGTAAGCTATTTCAGTACAGGAGAGGAGCCTATACAAATGTATTTTTGACTTTAAAGGTCATACAAAGTAAAAATGAGTATCAGCTAGGAATTTAAACAGACAATGGGGTTTATTTACTATAGCTGGAGAGTGCAAAATCAGGCTCACTTCTGCATAGGAACAATCAGCTTCTAACCTCAGCTTGTTCAATTAGGCTTTGGCAATAAAACCTAGAAGCTGATTGGTTTTTATGCAGAAGCAAGTCTGATTTTGCACTCTCCAGCTTTAGTAAATAAAGCCCTATGTTTCTATCCGTTTAGGAAATGCATTTTTTGCATTAAGACTAAAATCACACTACAGCATTCTCTGAAAAGCAGTCTACTGTGGATCACTTTTCAGAGAGCGTCAAAACTATGGCTTCCATGCAATAATGAGGTGACCCTGCTGCCTCCTGAATGCTTTTTTTTTTTTTTCGTTTTGGTCCTTTGTAGAGCGGCAATTTTAATTGTGACTAATATGCTGCAACCGTGAGCCAATCATTTAGCTTGGTTTTTGTGTCGCAGTCCCACTGACTTGAATGGGTAAGATTTATTGTTGGTGCCATCTTTATACACTGTAGGCCATGTTACGTTTTCAGTGGCTGCAATGCATGGCATCAAGGCCACTGCATGTTTGCAGCCCCCTCCAGCTGTATGGTTGGATTTATTTGGGTGGTCATGGGTTGGTAAAACCACCTAAAAATGCTAGGTGCCAAACTCATGGCTTCATTACTTTCTGCATTATATACCAAGAACATCTATTCTATACAATTTAAGGAGTCCTGGCTTAAAGAGGTTGTAAACTCAAAAAAATATTAAAAAAAAAAAAGTAAAAAAAAAACCAAAAAAACAAACCTTGTAAGACAAAGGTAAAATGAGCAAGTACCAAAAAAGCAAGATTTCCAGTCACTACTTACAACCAGCCAGCGACCAACCAAATTAACCTGTCTAACAGAATGCGTTAAAAGCAGGGGTTTAGTTGCACACATTTGCAAATAGATGCGTAAGCTGCAGGCCACGGCAAGGCACCCTGATATCTGCAGTCCCTAACTCTACCTTTAAAGAGTCTCCACAATGGGAGCACATGCATTCTGATGAGATAGATGGAGGACAGGTAACTGGAGGGAGCCCACCCCTCCTTAAAGGCGCAGGGTCACACTGAACACCCAGCACAATGGCAGCAAAGGTGTCAGAGCATTGCCTGACCAATATAAACGGTTTTGCAAAAAGTGGTCACCTCCCCCACCTATAGCTGGTCTTAACAGTAAGGAGCACTGGAAGGGCAAACGCAGATCAAAAAAGCAAGGAGATTTCCAGTCACTACTTACCAAGCAGCCAGTGACCAACCGAATTAACCTGTCTAACAGTATGCGTTAAAAGCTTTTAACGCATACTGTTAGACAGGTTAATTTGGTTGGTCGCTGGCTGGTTGGTAAGTAGGGACTGGAAATCTCCTTGCTTTTTGATCTGCCTTTGCCCTTCCAGTGCTCCTTACTGTTAAGACCAGTTATAGGTGGGGGAGGTTACCACTTTTTGCAATAATGAGCTAGTATGCATCGCATACTAGCTCATTATATAATTCTTACCTTAAAACAAAGCCCCCGCAGCAGCACCCGCACATCGATGTCACCGCTGACATTTTTTTCCCTGGAGTTACTTGCGGGTTCGCCGTCTCCGGCGCTGTGATTGGCCAGAGCCGCGATGACGTCACTCCCACACATGCGTGAGGGAGCTACCGTTCACCGCATGGGGCTCGGAAAGGAATGGCACTAGTGACGTCACTGGCTGCATGTCATGGAAATATCTCCTAAACAGTAAATGTTTAGGAGATATTTACACTACCTATAGGCAAGCTTTATTATATGCTTACCTATAGCCTAGGTAAATGTTTGTAGAGGAAGTTTACTTAAGCCCCGTACACACGTACTGATCGTCAGCCGAACGATCGGCCGTCTTTTGTCCAGGGCTGTCGTGTCTGTTGAAAACTGCAAAAGACTGCACACGAATTTTGTCGGCCAACAACAGCCGACTGCAGAAGTGATGTCATGTGATGGTTAACTTTCCTTGTCTTTTTTCTTTTCTGAGCATGCCCAGTCTTGCTAATCTGCTGTCTGTCGGCCGAAATCTGTACTGACTGGCGAACAATCGGCCGTTCTGGTGTTGGCCAACAAAAATTTTAATGCCTGCACGACAGATTCTGTTTGGCCGAAAATGCGATGTCGGCTGTCGGAAGCATCATACTAACAAGCCTACAATCGGCCGATCGGTCATCGGCCGAATATTTACGGCCGACAATCGGTACGTGTGTACGGGGCTTTACTCTTTATATGTGATTTGTTCTGGGTCAGTGACACAAAGCATTGAAACCAGAGGCAGCTAGGCAATAGAATTTTCCTAAGGTGTGACAGCATTTGGTGATCCAAGCAGTTTTTTTTTTTTTTTCAAAAAGGTGGCAGCTGCTTCTAATGAGGCTCATTTCCTGCTGATGAATATCGAATGTAATATAGGTTCTATGTGTTTTCACACAGCTTTCAACTAAGGTTTACACATTTCTCTAATTGGAATTAATTGGAAATATCTGTATATCCTGGGTGAAAGATGTGTGAATCTTGCATGAAAACATTTCTAAATAGACGCAATAGTATTGCATATCTAACCATGTAAAAAAGTATTCAATTTTACATAAAAAAATAAAGAATCAGAAAACTCCTAGTTTTCCGCACCGATGACATGGCTCTTACAAACTTTTCTGTTCTCGGCTTCCATTAGATTGTGTTTTCTTCCCAGCGAGGTCTGTAAGGTCAGTGTACTCTGCTAATGACCATCGTTCTTCACCGAACAATCCCTCTCCAACCTCTCCAGGCAGATTGATTCCAGCAAGTCGGCTCTGTGTGTACACGACATTGTGCATTTACTGCTTTGACTTTTCTGAGTATAGGTCATCTTTGGTACTCGGTTTGAGTTGTAGTTTTTATTTGTATTTACTAATCCCTTTTTTCTAAAGCACAGACATATATGGAAATGAACAGGACCTTTCACATTTTGAATGGAACTTACATTCTAATGTGCCTAAGAAATTCACACAGATGCATCTAGAGGGATATACACAGAATGCAGAAGATAATTAACCTGCCAGTACGTTTCTGGAATGTAGGGTAAAGTCAGAGTATTGGGGGGGCAGCTCACCACAATACAGGAAAAAGACACAAACTCCTTGCATCCAAAACCTTTAATGCCAAGTGTCAGCATACTATTATTCTTGAATCCCCAAATGCCAGTGTGTCATTGTTCTGAGACACCCAAGTGTCAATGTGTCATTGTTCTGAGACACCCAAGAGTCGGTGTGTCTTTTTTTCTAGGACCTTCAGTTGTCAGTGTGTCATTGTTCTGGGACACCCAAGCATAAGTGTATCTTTGTTTCAGGACCCCTAGGCAAGGCAGCCAAAAGACATTTTGGGGCCCCTTACACCACTTTAGGCCTGGTTTTCCCACCGGGCTTAACCACCAACATTCCCCAGGGCGCACTGGCCGTCCAATGGAATCTACCCACTGGCCATCCCACTGATTCCTCCAGTGCACCCACTTTTATTTTAACACCCTTAAAACTTAATATATGAAAATGAAAAGTGTATTCCAAGTCATAAGTGCACCTATCGACCCCTATACAAGACCCCCTGACACCTACTGACCTCCATATAAGACCTCCTGACACCTACCTACCGCTATATAAGACCTCCTGACACCTCCCAGACACCAGAGAATGTTGCTATCATTAGGAGGATCATGTAAGAGATGGCACACACACCTCAGAGAGGAGAGGACATTGAGAAGAGGTCATACCACCTTATAAAAGTTCTGTCACCTCTGAGGTGCCTCCATCCCCCATATCATCACAGAGGAGCCTCCATCTCCTCACCCACTTCTCCCCTGATAGAACTTTTCCCCGCCATGTCTGAGTAGGGTCGCTGCTTTCCTATCAGACACACTACAAAAGATGGTCAGAGACTGCAGACATACTACAGGAGATGGCCATGACTGCAGACATGGTGCAAGAGATGGTCAGAGACTGCAAACATGGCCCTAGAGATAGTAAGAGACTGCAAACATGACCCTAGAGATGGTAAGAGACTGCAAACATGGCCCTAGAGATGGTAAGAGAGTGCAGACATGGCGCAAGAGATGATCAGAGACTGCGGACATAGTGTAAGACATGGTCAGAGACTGCATGCATGGTACAAGAGATGGTTAGAGAGTGCATAAATAATACAATAGATGGTCAAATAAGTTGGACATAGCACATAGATGGTCAGAGACTGCAGATATGGCGCAAGAGATGGTCAGAGTCTATGGACATGGTACAAGAGATGGTCAGAGACTGCAGACATGGCACAAGAAATGGTTAGAGACTGCGTACATGGCACAAGAGATGGTCAGAGACTGCGTACATGGCACAAGAGATGGTCAGAGACTGCAGACATGGCACAAGAGATGGTCAGATAAGTCAGGCATTGCTCAAGAGATGGTCAGAGACTGCAGACATGGCACAAGAGATGGTTAGAGACTGCGTACATGGCACAAGAGATGGTCAGAGACTGCAGACATGGCACAAGAGATGGTCAGATAAGTCAGACATTGCTCAAGAGATGGTCAGAGACTGCAGACATACTACAAGAGATCCTCAGAGAATGCAGACATGATACAAGAGATCCTCAGAGACTGCAGACGTGGCACAAGAGATGGTCAGAGACTGAGTACATGGCACGAGAGATGATCAGAGAAGTCGGACATGGCACAAGAGATGGTCAGAGACTGCACACATGATGCAAGAGATAGTCAGAGACGGAGTACATTGCACAGGAGATGGTCAGAGACTGCAGACATGATACAAGAGATGGTCAGAAACTGCAGACATGGCACAAGAGATGGTCAGAGACTGTGGACATATTACAAGAGATGGTCAGAGACTGCGGACATACTACAAGAGATGGTCAGAGACTGCGGACATACTACAAGAGATGGTCAGAGAATGCAGACATGATAGAAGAGATGGTCAGAGACTGCAAACATATTGCAAGAGCTGGTCAGAGCCTGCGGACATACTGCAAGAGATGGTCAGAGTCTGCAGACATACTACAAGAGATGGCCAGAGACTGTGCACATACTTCAAGAGATGGTCAGAGACTACATACATGATAAAAGAGATGGTTAGAGACTGCAGACATGGCACAAGAGATGGTCAGAGACTGTGGACATACTGCCAGAGATAGTCAGAGACTGAGGACATACTACAAGAGATGGTCAGAGCCTGCAGACATACTGCAAGAGATGGTCAGAGACTAAAGACATGGTACAAGAGATGGTCAGAGAGACTGCATACATGACGCAAGAGATGGTCAGAGACTGCAGACATACTAAGAGAGTTGATCAGAGACTGTGTAGATGGCACAAGAGATAGTCAGGAACTGCGTACATGATACAAGAGATGGCCAGAGACTGCGGACATGATACAAGAAATGGTCCGAGACTAAGTATATGGCACAGGAGTATGTCAGAGGCTGCAGACATACTACAAGAGATGGTCATAGACTGCGGACATGCTGGAAGAGATGGTCAGAGACTGTGGACATACTTCAAGAGATGGTCAGAGACTGTGGACACACTGCAAGAGATGGTCAGAGACTGCGGACATACTGCAAGAAATGATCAGAGACTGTGGACATACTGCAAGAGATGATCAGAGACTGCGTACATGGCACAAAAGATGGTCAGAGGCTGCTAACATGATACAAGGGATGGTCAGAGACTGCGAACATGATACAAGAGATGGTCAGAGACTGCAGACATTGAACAAGAGATGATCAGAGACTGCAGACATGACACAAGAGATGTTCAGAGACTGTGGACATGCTACAATAAATGGCCAGAGACTGCGGACATACTACAAGAAATTTTCAGAGACTGCAGACATACTACAAGTGATGGTCAGAGTATGCAGACATACAAGTGATTGCTAGATGGCCAGAGACTGCAGACATACTACAAGAAATGACCAGAGACTGCAGACATACTACAAGAGATGGTCAGAGACTGTAGACATGGTGCAAAAAATAGTCAAAAACTGCAGACATAATACAGGGGATGGTAAGAGACTGGTTTAGCAGACTTGCCCTGTTTACTCACTGTGCCCCTCCTCTGAACATGGTGTGCGTGTGTGTCTGTGGTGGTGCTGTTGGGCTGGCATGAGGAGACTGCACTGGAGGGCACAGTGGGACTGTGAGCAGGTAAACTGGCAAAGGATGGAGCAGCAGATCTAGGCGGTATTGCGGCCGGGAGGAGAATCAGCAGCAGAATGGGAGCTCCGATCAAGTAGATCCTCTCATGCTGCGCTCAGCCATGCCCCCTCCAATCCTTAGTTATTTTTAAAAGGCACCAATTGGCCTTATGACATCACTCACCTCTGGGACAGACCGTTAGCAACCCTGCGCCCAGGTCTCTCGGGACACCTGGGCCCCCTACATGTGTATGGGCTGTCACCCACTGATGGTGGACTTGCCCCTCGGTGTCAGTATTATTGTTCTGGGACCCCCAAATATCAGTGTGTCTTTACTCTGGGTCCCCCAAGTATCAATGTGTCTTTTTTCATGGACCGCCAAATATCAATGTGCCATTTTTCTGGGACTCTCAAATGTCAGTGACAATAGAAATGAATCCCCTAGAGGTGGTACTTTTTAGGTCATAGAAAAAGTATATAGAAAATGTATAAGAAAATATTTATTAAATATATACAGTAACAATACATACATATAATGAATAAAAATATAATGCGGATTTGAACAATTGAATGCTGGAGTTAATACATCGATATCTGTGGTATAACAGACAGAGCGCATCCAACGCATTTCGAGATATTTGAAGATATTCTCTTCATCAGATGTCCTCAAATGTCAGTGTGTCTTTGTTCTGGGACCCAAAACATCAGTGTGTCATAGTTCTAATGTAGGTAAATTTCAAAGTTATTGCACTGATAAAACCAAATTAGAAAGCAGCTGGCAGATTGGTCCCATGAAAGATGCTTGAGGGACCCCACTTTCTACACTAGACCATTCTGAGTACTCCCCCATTTAGCACCACCCTGTGGACTCGCCCCTGAACCCAGCTTTTAATCTAGGTACCCACTCTATGGTCCATACCTACGTACGTTAGTTTGTACAGTAAGCATTTTTGGGGAACTATATCAAATGCCTTTGCAAAGTCCAGATACACCACATCCACAGGCCTTCCTTTATCTAGATGGTAGCTCACTTCTTCATAGAATATAATTATATTATTATCTATATAATAAAATAGATTGTTTTGGCAAGAACGATTTTTCATAAATCCATGCTGATTACTACTAATGATACCATTTTCATTACTAAAGTCGTTTATATAGTCCCTTATCATCCCCGCCAATATCTTACAGACTATCGATGTTAGGCTAACCGGCCTGTAATACCCAGGGATATATCTCGGCACTTTTTTTTGAATATTGATACCACATTGGCTTTTTTTCATATCAGCTGGTACCATTCCCGTCAGTAGACTATCCATAGAAATTAGTAACAATGCTCTGGCTATCACCTGGAGTTCTTTAAGGACCATCGGGTAAAAGCCATTTGGTCCCAGTGACTTATTTATGTTAAGTTTTTTAAGTCTAGTTCTGATTCTGTCTTCTGTTAACCACGAGAGTGCTTCCTGTGACGTATTATTAACTTTAACACAGTTTTAGGACACTGAAAGGTCAGTGGGTCATTGTTCTAGGACCCCCAAGTGTCAGAATTATTCTGAGACCCCCAAATGTCACTGTCATTGTACTTTGACCCCCAAATGTCATTGTGTCATTGTTCTGAAACCCTTAAGTATCAATGTGTCATTGTTCTAGGACCATGAAAGGTCAGTGCATCATTATTTTAGGGTCCCCAGGTGTCAGTGGGTCATTGTTCTGGGAACCCACAAAATATAGTTCCTAGTATTGCTCATTTGCTGGACTCTCAAAACCGTTTGGGGGACTGCAGTTGGCACCCAAAAATGCAGGCTGTTATGGGAAATCAGAATTATGACATGAAAATGTTTCTTTTTTGTCTGCGACAAAAATATTTTATGATGACAACAGAGAATGAAATGTAAAACCATCTGGAGGGGGGTGGGTGGCGCTGCTGAAATAGAAAATACTGTGCGACATGAGTGCCATGTAATGGGAGCCGTCATCACAGGAAGAGCTTAATCAAAGCCCTTCAAAAGATGAAACCCAACAAAGGCAAACTTTTCTCTTAACAGAAGTATATTTATATGTTTATACGGGAGAGATCAGGAGCCAAGCTGACTGGAATGTTAAACACACGTCAGGACGGTATGTCAGCCACAGGGCAGATCAGGTAGGACATCGGCCGTGTCCTGTGCACAGATGACAGGAGTGCCAGTGTCCTCATTGTGACTCCATCATTTGTATCATAGAGGTCACACATAAAACACTTTTCCAATGCGGAATGGATGAGAGATTATCTAGAACGCTTTATAAATTCTGTCCTAATTTGTCACTTCTGGGCCTGACAGGGAGCCTCTTGATACCTGCGGTCCACAGCCAGACAGGTCACCTTTGTAGTCTGAGAATTGCCATTATTTTCCTTCCCTGTCGGGAGAGACTTACGGTATAGCAGAGTCAAGTTATGACATAAAAGATTGTGATTTATGATGATAAAATTTAAGTATGGAAGCTTGGTAAGTGGTAGTAGTAGCTGGAAATGGGAACATTTGGATTGCTGTAGTCAGCAGCAACACAAATCTCCTCTACAACCTTTCAACATGAGACCCTCTTAAGCATGCCCAGTAAACCTAGTGTTTCCAGACTCATTGCCCTCAGGTACACATGGAAACTGCAGCCACAGGAGTTCTCCTACTTCACCCATAATGTGCTGCTAAAAGCCAATGAAGTACTATAATCACTGTTTTATTCTGAATGCTATCAAGAAGCCTACAGCAGGCGTAGGTAAAATGTTGCCTGCAAATCCAGTGGTTCAGCGGATCACAAGGTCACTGCTAGGAAAGCAAGCAGCAAGTGATGTGATACCTCCCATGAGATTTTTGCAGCTATTTTATTAATTGTATTGCTCATCTTTGAACCCAAACCCATAAGAGTCTCAAACTCTTATACCTTTTTTACAGTGCCTGAAGCTGTACCCAATATTGCTTATAGTAGTTGGTCACATTAAACTGGATTTGTTCTGTAATGTTGAAGATGTAAAAGTGATTGTAAACGATCACCTTGTAAAACAACCCATTCGGTTTAAACACTGTAAGACCACCCACATTATTTTAACTGTGGACGGGGGGCACGGATAGGCTCAGCATCGTACAGTATATATACATTTCTTCACACATGCGCACTGGAATGCCCCCTGGAGTATGTAGTGCACTGCTCTTATAACTGCTTTGTCCACCAGACACAGCGGTTACAGTTCCGAATACCCAGCCACTTTGAGCAGCTGGGGGATCAATTAATAACTATGCAATCACACGATCACAATGTATACACAACTAATAAAGCAAACCTATTCATGACAATTCAAATGTTTGAATATATCGTAAAGTGTTCATCACTTTAACAGCAAAAAAATAAAATTACTGGTCATCCCCCAGAATAGTATAATGTCACTCTGGTAACACTGAACCAAAAGTATGTAAAAATAAAAGAAAGAAAAATGTTAGAAAAAAAAAAAAAAGAGAGAAGCAACTTTTTTCAGAATCAAATAAAAAAAATATATATATTTTTTTTATTTTTTATTACGTTTACGTACTGTCACCAGTTACTACCCCTGATCACTGCCATACCAGTCATATGATGACTCTGTACTGCACTGGTGACAGTGTGTTAAAAAAAAAGTTATATACAGTATCTCACAAAAGTGAGTACACCCCTCACATTTTTTTTTTAAAAGTTTTTAATTATATTTTTTTATGTGACAACACTGAATAAATTACACTTTACTACAATGTAAAATAGTGAGGGTACAGCTTGTATAACAGTGTAAATTTGCTGTCCCCTCAAAAGAACTCAACATACAGCCATTAATGTCTAAACCGCTGGCAACAAAAGTGAGTACACCCCTAAGTGAAAATGTCCAATTTGGGCCCAAAGTGTCAATATTTTTTATGGTCACCATTATTTACCAGCACTGCCTTAATCCTCTTGGGCATGGAGTTCACCAGAGCTTCTTCAACTTCTCCATGACGACATTACAGAGCTAGTGGATGTTAGAGAGGTCTAGAGACATGCTTGGCCAGTCCATCACCTTTACTCTCAGCTTCTTTAGCAAGGCAGTGGTCATCTTGGAGGTGTGTTTGGGGTCGTTATCATGTTAGAATACTGCCCTGCGGCCCAGTCTCCAAAGGGAGGGGATCATGCTCTGTCACAGTACATGTTGGCATTCATGATTCCCTCAATGAACTGTAGCTCCCCAGTGCCGGCAGCACTCATGCAGCACCAGACCATGACACTCCCACGACCATGCTTGACTGTAGGCAAGACACACTTGTCCTTGTACTCCTCACCTGGTTGTCGTCACACGTGCTTGACACTAGGGATGGGCTGAACATTCGACTCGAACATTGGGTGTCCGTGTGAACAAATGTGGCGCTCGGCAGGAAGTTCGCTGGCCGATGAGCACTCCATAATGTATTGCACGATTGAAGTGCAGTAAGTGCTTGTGATTGGCCAAATCATGCACCTGACCTGTATGCTTAGGCCAATCACAGCACAATGTCCTGTCAGAGCCATGATTGGCCAAAGGCAGTGTGCCTTTAGCCAATCATGGCTCAGGGGCTAAGTCCACGCTCCACACTATATAAGGCTGCTTATAGGCAGTCGTGTGTAGTGTGTGAGTGGAGATTAGGCAGATAGTTTGTGGATTGTGCTTTCATATTTAATTCAGTCAGTGTAGTGTAGTGCTGTGCTGTGCTGTGCTGATTCATCTTCAATGACACAGTGTACTGCAGTGCTGATTTTTGTATAACACAGTGTAGTGCAGTCAGTGTAGTGCTGTGCTGTGATTTTTGTGTAACACAGTGTAGTGGGGCCACTGATGTGTTAGTGTATACAACACGTCTGCGTCACCCCACTGATCCCATCTTTTTTTTTTTAGTTGTTCATTGATATTTTTTTGCAGCATTAGGTTCTGTTGCTGCAAAATTACCCCTTCTGTGTCGCAGGTGCTATTAGTTCTGGGTCAGCAGTGGGTTTCTTCTTTTGTGGCGCAGCAGCACTAATTGTATTTAGGGCATAATTGCTGTCCCCCCTTTTGTGTGGCAAGTGCTTTTTCTTCTACGCCAGCAGTAGGTTTTGTTTTTGTGGCGCAGCAGCACTAATTGTATTTAGGGCATAATTGCTGTCCTCCCTTTTGTGTCGCAGGTGCTATTGCTTCTGCTTCAGCAGTGTTTTTTTATTTTTTGTGGCGCAGCAGCACTAATTGTATTTAGGGCATAATTACTGTCACCCCTTTTGTGTCACAGACGCTATTTCTTCTGCGTCAGCAGTAGGTTTTTTTTGTGCTGCAGCAGCACTAATTGTATTTAGGGCATAATTGCTGTCCCCCTGTCACGATTACTGGGTCAGGCTCAGAGTCCAGTCGCAGGAAGCAGCAGCACAACCGTGGTCACCAAGCAGGGTCTGGTACACAAGAGATCAGCCGGAGTGAGGGAGCAAGCAGAAGAGTAGTCGTGGTTTTTAGCCGAAGGTCGGTACACAAGCAGTGAAGGGCAAAATGGCAGCAGACAGAGGCGTAGTCCTGGAACATAGCTGGAGGTCGGTACACAAGTAGAAGATTCGGGAGGATGAAGCACACAAAGCTAGATCTTGGCAAAAGCACAATAATCTGGCATCAGGAAGTTTCCAGATCAGGCTTAAATAGGAAGTACAAAGGAGTGGCCAAAGGTTCAGAGTTCACAGGAGGCTGGGCAAGGAACTAGGCAGGAAACTGGACAAGGTCTAGGTCACCACATAGATCTCGAATGCATAGATATCAGCTGCTGGATAGCTCAGCAAGAAGAAGCACTGTCAGAAGCAACTGAGGACCTGGGTTCGAATCTGGGCCCTGACACCCCTTTTTTTTTGTCGCAGGTACTATTCCTTGGGCGTCAGCAATGGATTTTTTTTGTGGCGCAGCAGCACTAATTGTGTTTAGGGCATATTTGCTGTCTTCCCTTTTGTGTTGCAGGTGCTATTCCTTCTGCGTAAGCAGTAGGTTTTTTGTGGCGCAGCAGCACTAATTGTATTTAGGGCATAATTGCTGTCCCCCTTTTTTTGTCGCAGGTACTATTCCTTCGGCCTCAGCAATGGATTTTTTTTGTGGCGCAGCAGCACTAATTGTGTTTAGGGCATATTTGCTGTCCTCCCTTTTGTGTCGCAGGTGCTATTCCTTCTGCGTCAGCAGTGGGGGTTTTGTTTTGTGGCGCAGCAGCACTAATTGTATTTATGGTATAATTGCTGCCCCCCCTCCCTTTTGTGTCGCAAGTGCTATTCCTTCTGCCAGCAGGGGATTTCTGTTTTTGGCTTTATTACGTTTTTTTTATTAAAAAAAATATAATAAAACGGTTTATAGTGCACCAAGTACAAAAATATTGCACCCAAGCACCATATTCCCTTTCCACACTCTACAATAAAAAGTTATAACCCCCCCCCCCCCCCAAAAAAAAAGAAAAAAAAATGAAACGGTTTATAGTGCACCAAGCACAAAAGTATTGCACCCAAGAACCATATTCCCTTTCCACACTCTACAATAAAAAGTTATAAACCCCCCCCCCCTCCCCCCCCCCCTCCCCCCCCCATAAAAAAACAATAATGAAACGGTTTATAGTGCACCAAGCACAAAAGTATTGCACCTATTCATCATATTTTCATCCCACATTCTATAATAAAAAGTTATAAAAACCCCTCCAAAAATCACAGGCCACTAAAAGAGTCCAAGCAGCCTCTGTGTCCACAGTAAAAAGTGGTGGTCACGGACATGGTGCGTCCTCTGCAGGCAGGACACGCTTGTCCTTTTTTTCCGATAATGGCCGTATTATTGAGGCACAACATGCAGAAGAGTTGGTGGGGTGGAAAACTAAGCCCTCCTCATCCTCTGTCACCCAGGCTCATACTAGTTTGCCTTCCACCGCAGCTGCCAAAGGGGCCTATTCCACAGGTTCCTTGTCCACAGCTACTCCTATTGTAGCATCACCATCGTAAACAGAGAAGTCACCTGAATTATTCGATCATAGTGTCAGTTACATGATACTGGAGGATGCGCAGCAATTTAAATACTCCCATGTTGGTTCCCAGATTGAGGAAGGGAATAACGTGAGCCTAGAGAGAGGGGGTGACAATGACGGACAAGAAATTAGCAGTCATGTTCCAAAAGCTGCAGAATACTGCCAAGTTTGCTCCAGTGACGAGGAGGGAGGGGATGATGAGGAGGCGGCAGCACAACTCCAATGAGGCAGGATGTCCTCCAGGGGCCGGCTTAAGGGCAGCCACCCTATTGTATGACAAGTATATGTCATTTCAAAATTTGTTTCTAATTTTTAACAGCAGGGCCTGTTCCTGCGCCCCCAGCAAGAGTAACTGTGAGGGGTTACAGTGTTCAGACACCACTAGGGATGGGTGAACTGTTTGGGCCAAGCATAAGTTTGGCCTAAACATCGCCCATTCAGGTACTCGCCTAACACCTGAACTTTCTTGGCACTTAGCGGGATTTTCGTCCGCCGAGTGCACAGTCAATAGGTTGTTTAGGCTTCCCTGCTGAGAGCTGAATTTAAAAAAATGATTGTGAAAAGAAAAAGTAATTGAAAAAAAATTTGGGGTAAAAACAGCTTAAGGGGTACTTTTTAAAAAAAACATTTTTTTGGCCATTTGTTAAATTCTGTATTGCCGGGAGCCGACAATACATCATAGCCCCAAGCAAGTTTAAATCACATTTTTTCCTTTAGAAATGTCAGTATTGCTGCAACGGGCTCCAAACATCCTAAAGATGCACCACTTTACAGGCACATTAAGGCCCTGGTCCCCAACCCTGGTCCTCAGGGCCCACTAACAGGCAAGGTTTGCAAGATAACTGAAATACATCCCAGGTGATATAATTTGCTGCTCAGTGATTGCATTACTCTAGTCTGCATCTCCCAAGGTAATACCTAAAATCTGGCCTGTTAGTGGGTCCTGAGGACGGAAGTTGAGGACCACTGCATTAAGGGGATCACCCAGGCACGATATATAAAGGAATTTTTCATTTTTATTTTTTCACTTTAAGCATCATTAAAATAACTGCTCCTTTAAAAATTATTGTTTTAAAAACTTTTTTTTTGCATTGATGCATGTCTCCCAGGGCAGTACCTGGGTCCCCATATACTTTTTATGGCAATAACTTGCATATAAGCCTTTAAAATGAGGACTTTTGATTTTTTATGTTCGTGTCCCCATAGACTTTGTTAGGGTTCGAATGTTCACTAGAACTTTTGGTCTGTTTGATATTTTCTGGTGCTAACCGAACCGGGGGGAGGGGGGGGGGGTGTTCGGCCCATCACTAATTGACACCATCTGAACCAAATAAGTTTATCTTGGTCTCATCAGACCACAGGACATGGTTCCAGTAATCCGTGTCCTTAGTCTGCTTTTCTTCAGCAAACTGTTTGTGGGCTTTCTTGTGCACCATCTTTAGAAGAGGCTTCCTTCTTGGAGGACAACCATGCAGGCCAATTTGATGCAGTGTGCAGCGTATGGTCTGAGCACTGACAGGCTAACCCCCCACCCCTTCAACCTCTGCAGCATGGCTGGCAGCACTCATATGTCTATTTCCCAAAGACAAGCTCTGGATATGACGCTGAGCATGTGCACTCAACTTCTTTGGTCAGCCATGACAAGGCCTGTTCTGAGTGGAACTTGACCTGTTAAACAGCTGTATGGTCTTGGCCACTGTGCTGCAGCTCAGTTTCGGGGTCTTGGCAATCTTCTTATAACCTAGCCATCTTTATGTAGAGCAACATTTCTTTTTTCAGATCCTCAGAGAGTTCTTTGCCATGAGGTGCCATGTTGAACTTCCAGTGACCAGAGCGATAACACCAAATTTACCACACCTGCAAGAAACCATGAAGGGCCCCCCTGACCCCCGGGGCGACCCAGCCCCATGCGTCACCTCTGTACACCTGTATAGGAGGGGCGGCATATAGAGGAACTGATCCCCCTCCATTTTCTTACTGCAGCGGAGAGGGGATTGGATCCTCTATATGCTGCCCCGCGGCCCCTCCTATCCAGGTGTACAGTGGTAAGGCGAGGGCCACCTGGAGCATGGGGTTGGAATGAGTCACAGCAGTGGCAGCGATGGTGGTTGTGAGGGGGGTGGGATCAGGGGCAGCTGTGGTGGGGGGATGGGATGAGTAGCAGTGGTGGTGGTGAAGGGGGTGGGATGAGTGGCAGCGGTGGTGGGAAAAAGAAATGGGATCAGTGGCAGCAGTGGTGGTGAAGAGGGTGGAATCAGTGGCAGTGGTGGGGGTGAGGGGGGTGATCAGTGGCAGCGGTGGTGGTGAGGGGGGTGGGATCAGTGGGAGTGGTGGTGGTGAAGGGAATGGGATCAGCGGTGGTGGTGAAGGAAGTGAGATCAGTCTCGGAAACTAGGCTGAAAGTGCTAAACCCTTTCCCCAGCCTGGCTCGGCTGCTGGAAACTAACTAAATGTATTACAACCTGCCTATACACTGTACTGTATACTGCCTATTGTTGGTTTTCTATGTGCTGCTCTGCACTGATGATACAGTCAGGTCAAGCAGGAGAAGGGGGGCTGTTAAGTAGGCTGTACAGGGCCCCATTAAGGCTGGGTTCACACTTGTGGGTTTCCCCACATCCAATTCACATGACAGGAGACCGTGACCGGCTCTCAATGGAGCCGGTTCACACAGTTCCGGGGTGGCCGTGGTCTGCACTGGAAAAGGGTCCTGTGCGTCTTTGGCTCCATTTCAGGTCTGAATTTAGGCAAAAAATTCAGACCTGATTTGCATCTGAAACAGAGAACAGGGATGTACCAGACCCTCTGCTGTGAGCTAGTGTGAACATGGCCTTATTCTGATGGCTGTCCTGATACAATGTATTGTATGTGTTTATTAAATATTTGTAAACATTTAATATAAAAGTTGATCATCTTCGCTATGTACCTTTTTAGTTGATATAATAACTAAATAAAGTTTTTCTTGTGGATTTCTGACATTGACTGGATAGTTTTTTTCTTCATGGACACATTTAGAGTCCTGTAATTCTTGGTGGGTGGTCCTATACAGTGAGGGATAAAAGTATTTGCCTACTGACAAAGAAATCATCAGTCTATAATTTTAACGGTAGGTTTATTTTAGTGAGAGACAGAATAACAACAAAAATAATCAGAAAAACGCATTTCAAAAAAAGTTATAAATGGATTTGCATTTTAATGAGTGAAATAAGTATTTGATCCCCTATTAATAAGCAAGATTTCTGGATCCCAGGTGACTTCTATACAGGTAAGGAGCTGAGATTAGGAGCACTCTCTTAAAGGGAGTGCTCCTAATCTCAGCTTGTTACCTGTATAAAAGACACCTGTCCACAGAAGCAATCAATCATATTCCAATCTCTCCACCATGGCCAAGACCAAAGAGCTGTCCAAGGATGTCAGGGACAAGATTGTAGACCTACACAAGGCTGGAATGCACTACAAGACCATCACTGAGCAGCTTGGAGAGAGGATGATAACAGTTTAGGCGATTATTCACAAATAGAAGAAACACAAAATAGCTGTCAATCTCCCTCAGTCTGGGGCTCCATGCAAGATCTCACCTCATGGAGTTTCAATGATCATGAGAACGGTGAGGAATCCGCCCAGAACTACACAGGAGAATCTTGACAATGATCAAAAGGCAGCTGGGACCATAGTCACCAAGAAAACAAACTACAGGAAGGACTGAAATCCTGCAGTGCCCGCAAGGTTCCCCTGCACAAGAAAGCACATGTACAGGCCTGTCTGAAGTTTGCTAATGAACATCTGAATGATTTAGAGGAGAACTGGGTAAAAGTGTTGTGGTCAGATGAAACCAAATTGAACTCTTTGGCATCAGCTCAACTCGCCGTGTTTGGATGAGGAGGAATGCTGCTTATTACCCTAAGAACACCATCCCCACTGTCAAAGATAGTGGTAGAAACATTATGCTTTGGGGGTGTTTTTCTGCTAAGGGGACAGGACAACTTCAACGCAACAAAGGGGCAATGGACGAGCCATGCACAGTAAAATCTTGAGTGAGAACCTCCTTCCCTCAGCCAGGGCTTTGAAAATGGGTCATAGATGGGTATTCTAGCATGACAATGACCCAAAACACACGTCAAAGGCAAAAAAGGGGTGGCTCAAGAAGAAGCACATTAGGGTCCTGGAGTGGCCTAGCCAATCTCCAGACCTTAATCCCATAGAAAATTTGTGGAGGGAGCTTAAAGTTCGAGTTACCAAATGTCAGCCTCGAAACCATAATGACTTGGAGAGGATCTGCAAAGAGGAGTGGGACAAAATCCCTCCTGAAATGTGTGCAAACCTGGTGGCCAACTGCAAGAAACGTCTTACCTCAGTGATGGCCAACAAGGGTTTTGCCTTCAAGTACTAAGTCATGTTTTGCGAAGAGGTCAAATACTTATTTCACTCATTAAAATGCAAATCAATTTATCATTTTTTTTTAGGTGAGTTTTTCTGGATATTTTTGTTGTTATTCTGTTCTCTCGCTGTTAAAATAAACCTACCATTAAAATTATAGACTGATCATTTTTTTTGTCAGTGGGTAAGCAGGGGATCAAATACTTTTTCCCTCACTGTACATTTTTTAGAGAATAGAAAGGACCCCCTTAACATCATCCTTTTGTCCCATTTTGAATATTTTCTTTACAGCCACCCTTGTCTTCTACAAAAATTCTCTCCTTGTACGCACACCCTTGGTTTTTGTATCAGGTTATTACAGCATCATATGCTAATGCATTTAAGGGCTCATTTACACCTGCTTTGCTCTTTAAAGAGTGATTCACACCTGGATCGCTCTTTGGACAGCATTAAGCAGGTGGTGAGGGGGTGTTCTATCACCTCTTCACTGTCTGCTTTAACCTGCTAAATACCGGTGTACATTGTGTGCTTTTGCCTAGCAGTTGCAGCACAGCCCTACTCACTTGAATGCAACAGGAGTACAATTCCTAGCAAAGCATTGCCACTGCAGCACGTGTACTCCCCTGGTTGCTGCCTCTGGTGGAGGTGCGGTTGATGGGCAGTAAAAACATGGCTCAAATGCATCGTTTTACCGCCTCCCAAATTGCAAGTGTAAACGAGCCCCAAGGTTTACAAACTATTGCCAGATACGGTATTTTCCAAACAAGCACTCACAGTGATGAGATCATTTACATTAAGAGATATCCACACACTATGCTTATAAAAGTTATCTAACTCTCAATTCTCTCTAACAGTGGGTATATCAATGGCAATTTTAGAATTTTCCGCGTGTCTCACATAGTTCATATTTTCTATTTTATTAGATGTAAGTAATACACCATGTGCTGATAAACAACACTTAAGACACATGAATCACAGTGTTTATTGAAGCTATGTACCTCTCCAGTGTTCAAGGCTTCAATCTCGAAGGACGCCTGGCTCTGCGGCAATCTCGAAGCGAATTCCGCTATTCTGTAATTAACAGAATTTTAAATTTGAAAAGTAAACACTTTTCTAGAGACTTTATGGATAATACTGTGTGCATTCTGAGCACGTACAACGAAGTTGTTGAGCATAGACCTGTGGAGGCACTCACTACAAAGACATAGAACATGAACATGATTTTCTTCTAAGCTTTCTTGTTTATAAAAGTTTTAATGAGAAAACACTTCCAGTACTCATGCATGGCAGTGACAGAGAGCGGAACTCCAGCTTTCTCTTCAGTCTTACCCAGCTGTACAAACTTCTCTCCTGCACCATCCAACTTTTAAACCCTGAATGAGGGACATTTCGGGTTGACAGCGCGCCGCAGCAAAAGGTGGGAGGGGCCTAAGACCATGGTTAAACAAAACATGGGCTTCCTTGTAGCTATAAATATGCTCTAAATCAGGGCTTTTTTTTCTCAGAGAATAGGTGCAGGTCACGCTTTGTCTCCGCCCCCTACCCACCTTGGAGCACATCCTTTGGTATAACCCCCTAGCCACCTCCCAGTACTGCCCCAGAGAATACAGAACCAAGAATCATTTGTTTGGTGCTAAGTAATGTGTTAATTATAACAAGAAAAACAGTAACATAGATGCCTCCAGCAATTACAGACCCACCATCAACAAAAGATCCCCAGCAACAATAGATGCCCCCATCAAAACAATAGATCCACTTAGGCAACAGTAGGCCACCCCCCAAGCAAAGATATATCTCCTAGCAGCCAACATTAATAGGCCCTTTAGCAGTGAGCAACAATAGACCCCTCACTCAACAGTAGATCCCCCCTCAGCAACAATAGACCCCTCCCTAAACAGTAGTTTCCCCAGCAAAAATAGACACCTCCTTCAACAGTAGATCCCCCAGCAACAGTAGATACAGCCAGCAACAATAGATACCCCACCAGCAACAACCGACCCTCCCAACTATATACCCCTTCCAGTAACAATATATCACCCCCAGAAAAAATATATCTCCTAGTAGCCAACATCAATAGACCCTTCAGCAGCCAGCAACAATAGACCCCTCACTCCACAGTAGATCCCCCAGCAACAGTAGACACATCCCCCCAACAGCAGATCCCCCAGCAACAACAGACCCTGCCAACTATAGACCCCTTCCAGCAACCAAAGATCCCCCAGCAGCTAGCATCAATAGATCCTCCAGCATATCCCAGCACCCCTTGCCATTACATACATGCAGTGCTAGAGGTGCTATAACTGCATTCCCATGCGTACCCACTGAAAAAAAGCATTTAAAAAAAAAAAAAACTTCCAAAAATAAAAAAATCTACTTGCTCTGGGTCTGGGGCGTACGCGCATGTTCCCGGTGACCTGCTTTTGCTGTGATTGGACACAGTGGGAGCCAATCAGCGGGTCTGGCAGACGTGATGTCTACTAGGACCTGCTGATCATTCGGAGGAGAGGCAGAACGGCGGTCTGCCTATGTAAACAAGGCAGCCCGCTGTTCTGTCACAGAGGAAAATGGAGATCTTGTGTTTCTGCTAAGCAGAAACACGGATCTCTGTTTTCCTCTAGTGCATCCACCCCCCCCCCCCACAGTTAGAAAGAACTCCCTAGGAGCACACTTAACCCTTTGATCGCCCCTGATGTTAACCCCTTTCCTGCCAGTGTCATTCATAGAGTGAGAGTGCATTTCTGTTTAACACTGATCACTGTATTGGTGTCACTGGTCCCTAAAAAAAAGTGACACCCCGTGTCAGATTTGTCGGCCGCAATGTCGCAGCCCCGTTAAAAATCGCAGCCTTTACTATTAAAAAAAATTTAAATTCTATAAACCTATCCCATAGTTTGTAGACGATATAACTTTTGTGCAAACCAATCATTATACACTTATTGGGATTTTTTTTACCAAAAATATGTAGAAGAATACATATTGCCCAAAACTAAATTGAAGATATCAAGATCATGGGAAATATTTCCATACCATTAAAAATTCCAAGAATGCATCCCTTTTGAAATAGGATCCCTGGTTTATCTACAAAACATCAATTAATGCATAGAATTCAAACAGAGGTTAGAGAGGTGGGTGGGAGGTAACTGTTGAGGGTGGAGAAGCAGGGAAGAGGTTAGTGCTGAGAGTGGAGAAGCAGGGAGGAGGGTTTTTGTTGAGGCTAGAGAAGCAGGGAGGGGTTTATCTTTGAGGGTGGAGAAGGAGGGAGGGGGGTTATTGTTGAGGGTGGAGAAGCAGGGAGGGGGGTTGTTACTGAAGGTGGAGAAGCAGTGAGGGGGGTATTTTTGAGGGTGGTGAAGCAGGAAGGGGGTTATTGTTGAGGGTAGAGAAGCAGGGAGGGGGGTTTATTGCTTGGATTGTCATTGTGGGCCGCCGCGGCTGCTATGCTTGCATGGCATTCCCGGCATCCCTCCATGCGTGCATGTGCCTAGCTTGCCCCTGTCAACCAGCATGGCTTTTATGGTTGCACAGCTTTCCTACAGACATGCCTAAGCCGCATGCTCAACTTTCTTGGGCCACATGCAACCTGCGGGCCACAGGTTGTGCACCCCTGCTGCAACAGACCCAAATGTATACAGACACACGAAAAGCAATATGATTGAGCTTTATGAAAGCAGAGTGCAGCACCACAAAAAGGTACTGGATAAACAGGTTGAAGAATAGTAAAGGCAAAAGTTCAAAACAAGCAGTTTTATAAAAAAGAAGTAAATAGAGCTGGCATTCATTCCTTTTATCTCCACTGATTGGCCTTGCCTTGAATGCACTAAGCGAGTGGAAAATGACTCTGAAGGATATAATAAACAACTCTGAAAGCAAGAAATAACATATAGCAAAGGGATGCAGCTAAATACTGGGACCTAGCAAAAATCTAATAGCTTGTGGCAGTGCTGTGCCATGCTTGGGCATAAAAGAATTGTTGACTTTCGATTCTCATACAGGCAAGTTGAGGAGCTCTAGGGCTTTTTTTTTTTTCTTTCAGAGGAAACTGCCTTTTCAGTTTTCTCATTGTTTAGTAAAATCTATGTTGGGACATTGAGCCCGGAGATTTGTTTGAGATCTGGGTGGGGTGAAATCTCGAATTTTGGGTCCTGATTTTCAGAACCACCAGCATACTAACTGGGCAGGTGTGTGCTGGGCTTTGTGTAGAGACCTGGCTATGGTTCTGGGCTCCACTCAGCAGACAGAGGAGGTCTCTGTCCAGTAATACAGATGGGAGCCAGGGCAGCAAGGGGCTGCTAAGTGTATAGATCAAGCTTTTGTGAGAGTCATACTGTGTCATGATCTATGGGACCACACTAAAGGCCAGGAGGTCTAATGTTGTTTATTTGGATGGAAGATAAATGCTGAAAACCCCTGCAAAGGAAATTAATTTTGTTTTTTAGAGCTTTCTTATATTAAAATGGGCAAGAAAAAACCCTAAAAAGAAGAATTCAGCAAGTGGCTATGTCCTTCATGTGCTACCACTTGAAACTAGTTCTCACATAGCCCTACCCACTAACCACTGTCCAGTGGATTAATGCATACAAAATCTGCCAGCAATGGGGCCCTTTAAAACCTAACAGTGGTATACTCAATCGACAATGGAAGGTCTTCCCTATATCAGTCCCCCTGGAATCCTCACCACTCTCTCTCTCTTTTTTCTCAGGCTGCACACTCCCTGCAGCCAATCAAATTCCTCCACATTTTGGTGGGTTAGGCTAAGTCTGGTTGCTGATGTGAAAATCTCTTTCTAGCTGGCCTGTCAAATCAAATGACTTGAAGGACGACAAACTGCAGCAAACATGTCCTACCTGAGCAGCTTACATCCTAAAGGGGCCACAGACCTGGCTACATATGCATCATAAATCTAGAGGAAAGTACAACCGGGAGAGTCAATTATCAAGAAGGATCTGGGTGTTCTGTAGATCATAAACTTGATAGCATGCAATGCCAACCTGCAGCTTTTAGAGTGAGAAAGATAATTTCCGATATTAAAGAGGTATAGACAGGAAGAAAGACATAATCTACCCCTGTAAAAAGCATTAATAGGACGTCATCTGGAATATGCAGTTCAGTTTAAGCACCAGTTCACAAAAATATACTGGGGAACTGAAGAAAGTGAAAAGAAGAGCAACCAAACTGATAATATTGATGGAGTAGCACGGGTATGGGGAAAGATTACCTGAACTGTAATTATTCTCCTCCCAAAAAAAGAATGTATGAAACAACAGGCAGTCAGACTTGACTGCTGAGGTGCATATGCTCAGGAAAGACTACTGTTAACATACTCAACAACCCCTTGCCCCCCAATATAAGAAGCCACACTTACAACCATTAGGTTGGAAAAAGGGCAAGGCCACAACTTTTTTTACCTTCCAAAACAGAACACGTCAACACATTTAACCAGAGCAAGTGCCAGTTGTACTGTGAGCACGCTTTAACATTACCTAGTCAAATTCCAAAGGCGGCTTTCCTTACCATAGGTGCTGGACAGACAGGCTAATTCCACTTTCCAATCAAGGGCATAGCCCATTACAGCAACTTTAAAGTGCTGGCAAGGTAAAAAAAAAACGCACCCCTGCACGTCAGCATTTAGCTGACGAGCGCCCCACCACAGCCAGCGTGTCAGTTACCTTGTTGGAGGCCGAAGTGCTGAGAGGGCTTCCCTTGCAGCTCGGTGTGGATCACCCCTGGTGGTGAAACAGGAGATGACACGTCCCAAGGAGCACTAGATGCGGATGGATCCCGGATGGATGGATGGATGGTGATTCAGGACCGCTTCCAGGAGATCTATAGATGCTCAGAGAAAAGAGACAAGGTTAATGCCAGGCCGAGGGTCATACACAGATAATCAGTCCGAGGAGATGAAGGTACAGAGGGCCGTACAAAAGAGAGTCTGTGGGATCCAAGCCAAGGTTGGTACACAGGAGATCCAGCTGAGGTGTCTTTTAGTGTAAAGAGTGGTCAGGCAAGCCGAGGTCAACCAAAGGAGAGATGCAGGTAAGTCAAAGGAGCAAGCCGGGTCAAACAGGAACAACAGGCAATCGGACAGGTCATGGGTACAGGAGCTGATGATAAACCAGCACTGAAGCACAGCCAGAGAGCTTCTTATATAGGGCCAGGGCTGCGGAGAAGGGCGTGGTGACACACCTGCTCTGCCTCCAGCAATCTATTGTTGCTGAATGGTAATTCCTTTCCTGACAGTGCCCCCCCCCCCCCCCCCCGAGGGGCAGCCTCTGGATGCCCTACGACCACATTTTTCCGGAAACTTGTTGTGAAACTCCCTCAGGAGTTTAGGAGCATGTATGTTGCCTAATGGTTCCCAAGAATTGTCTTCCGGCGGGTATCCTTTCCATTTGATTAAATATTAAATGCGATTGCCTTTCTGTCGACAATCTAGGATGGTCTCAACCTCGAATTCAGGCTCCCCTTCTACCGAAACTGGAGGAGGTGGTAACTCTTCTCTTCCAGGGTAGGGGCTTGGTATCGCCGGTTTAAACAGCGAAGCATGAAACACCGGGTGGATCTTAAGAGAGCCAGGCAGGATTAACTCAAAGGCTACAGGATTCACTATTCTTTTGACTTCAAAAGGACCAATGAATCTGGGCCCCAACTTCTTGGGCGGGCAAGATAATCTTAGATTAACTGACGAAAGCCAAACCTTGTCT
This sequence comes from Pelophylax lessonae, assembly GCF_965119305.1. Taxonomy (NCBI): domain Eukaryota; kingdom Metazoa; phylum Chordata; class Amphibia; order Anura; family Ranidae; genus Pelophylax; species Pelophylax lessonae. The sequence goes on along the minus strand of NC_138779.1, from coordinate 49,742,654 downwards.
CCCACCTTGTAAGCTGGGTTCTCCTTCCGTTTGAGATCACAGAACTTTTTATAGGCCTGTTGTGCCTTCAGAATATTGTCCCGTAACAACTGGAGATTAGCTGCAATGGCTGCTAGCCGATCATGGACTGCGGGAACCGTAATTTCCTGATCCAGATTGGGCAAAAAGGAAGGATGGAAGCCATAATTAGCCCAAAATGGGGTTTGGTTGGTTGCGGAGTGCACAGAATTATTATAGGCGAACTCCGCGCATGGAAGCAGGGAGGTCCAGTTGTCCTGAGCACTGGTGCAGAAGCATCGGAGGTACTGTTCCAGGGTTTGATTTGTTCTTTCAGTTTGCCTGTTGCTTTGTGGATGATAAGCAGATGACAGGGACACTTCAACCGCCAAGGATTTACAGAGCTCCTTCCAGAACCTAGAGGTAAATTGAACGCCTCGATCCGAGACTATATTGTTCGGAAGTCCATGAAGCCTGACCACCTCTTTGATAAATGTATTGGTTGTCTCCAAGGCAGAAGGGGTACCCATCATTGGTAGGAAGTGAGCCATTTTAGAGAGTCGGTCTACGACCACTAAGATGGTAGTAAACCCTTCTGAGGGTGGAAGCTCGACTATAAAGTCCATAGATAGACCCTTCCAGGGTAGTTCCGGAATTGGCAATGGTCTTAACAGTCCCCATGACTTTACTTTTGCCCCCTTGTTGCGTTGACAGGTGATGCAGGAATCTACATATGTTTTGCAGTCCTGGTGTAATTTAGGCCACCAAAAGTGGCGTTGAATGAGTTCGAAGGTCTTCCTTACCCCAAAATGCCCTGCAAGTTTGTGGTCATGGAAGGTCTTGAGGACCATCAATCTCACTTGTGTGGGAACAAAAATTTTCTCCTGAAACCAGAGGAACCCTTCCCGCTTATGTAGAGATTCGGCTTCTTGTCCTGTATACTGGGTAGAAGCTTGCTGAATCGAGGACCGCAAGTCCGTATGGATCAGAAAAAAGTTTTGAGCCGACAGGATGGTATTGGGCTCTGTTGTACCGGGAGTGTCTGGAAACATCCGGGACAGGGCATCCGCTTTTCCATTCTTAGACCCTGGCCTGTAGGTAATGTGGAAATTGAAGCGTGAGAAAAATAAGGCCCACCTGGCTTGTCGAGGTCTCAACCGTTTGGCGGCCCTCAGATATTCGAGATTCTTGTGGTCCGTGAATATCATAATAGGGTGCACTGCCCCTTCCAACAGGTACCTCCATTCCTCCAGGGCAGATTTATTGGCTAGAAGTTCTCGATCCCCCACATCATAATTTCTCTCAGGAGGTGACATCTTCCAAGAAAAAAAATGCTACTGGGTGTAGTAAGGCCTTTGGGCCTTGTCGCTGGGACAGAATAGCCCCCGTGGCGACTTCTGAGGCATCTACCTCGAGAATGTAGGGTAAAGCTGGATCTGGATGTTGAAGAATCGGAGCGGTCTCGAACAGGCTCTTTAATTTATCAAAGGCTAACTGAGCCTCTGGCGACCAGCGGAAACGGATCTGCTGGCGTGTTAGCTGGGTGATGGGTGTGACAATTGTTGAGAAGCCTTTTACGAATCTTCTGTAGAAGTAAGCGAAGCCCACAAATCGCTGAACTCCTTTCTTATCCGTGGGGGCTGGCCACTCCAAAATTGCCTTCACCTTCTGAGGATCCATCGAGATGCCCTCTGTTGAAATAAGCCCTAGAAACTGAATAGATCCTCTCTCGAATTCACACTTCTCAAGTTTCACGTAGAGTCCATGTTTCCTCAGGGTGGTTAGAACTTTTTTAACATGAATCCGATGGAGTTCTAGAGAGGGGGAGAAGACCAGGATGTCATCTAGGTAAACAATTAAGAAGTTATCCAGAAATTCACAGATGTTGGAAAGTGGCCGGGGCATTCCACAGCCCGAATGGCATGACCATATATTCGTAGTGGCCAAAACGGGTTCTAAATGCAGTTTTCCACTCATCCCCCTCTCGGATGCGGATAAGATTGTATGCCCCTCGGAGGTCTAGTTTAGTAAAGACTCGCGCATTCCGGAAGCGCTGGAACAATTCTGGAATTAGAGGGAGAGGGTAGAGGTTTTTAATGGTAACTTTGTTGAGTTCCCGATAATCAACACAAGGTCTTAACGTACCGTCCTTCTTCTCTACAAAAAATATTCCAGCGCCATCTGGGGAGGATGAGGGCCTGATGAACCCCTTTTCCAGATTCTCATCGACATTGGACCGGAGAGTTTCTAATTCCTTTTCAGATAGGGGGAAGATCCTTCCAAAAGGGATCTCTGCCCCTGGGAGAAGCTCAATGGGGCAGTCGTAGGGCCTGTGAGGGGGTAGAACATCAGCTTTCTTCTTGTCGAAAACATCCTTAAAGTCCCGGTAAGCTGCAGGAATGTCTTCGGAGGAGTCTGAGGCCGGCTGGACGGCTAGGCAAGTGGATGGAGCTTGGGATTCGGAAGGGAAGCAATGATCCAGGCAGTATTTGGATGAGAAGGAAATCCTCTTCTTAATCCAATCAATCTGTGGATTGTGGGCTTGGAGCCATGGTAGGCCTAGGATGACCGGGAATAAGGGAGAGGACAGGACATCAAAGCGGAGGAGCTCTTGATGACCCGAGTCCGTGGTAGTAAGGACCGGGTAGGTCTCCCTGGTCACAGGTCCGGAACTAGGCAGATATCCGTCGGCCAGGAAAACTTGAAGCTGTTGCTCCTTGGCTTGCAGGGGTACCCCTAGCTTCGCAGCTAGTGTACAATCCAGGAAGCAACTGCACGCTCCGGAATCAATAATTGCCGTGAGCTGGATCCTCTCTTCTGCTACCTGTAGGGAGACAGGAAGGATAAGGTGAGCAGGGGATGGCTCAGAGACCTGACAGTTCGGGACAGACCGTGACCAGCACTTACTAGGCCTCACAGGGCAATTGCGGAGGAAGTGGCCGGAAGCTCCGCAGTATAGACAGAGGTTCGCCTGGCGGCGGCGTTGTCTCTCTTCGGGGGTCAGGGAGGAACGAATGAGCCCAATTTGCATAGGTTCCCCGTCTGCAGGGGCATTGACAGCTGGTCCTGGAAGAGGAGAGGCCATAAATGGGACCTTTGGCATGACCCACTTGGCTCGAGACCCTTGAAGGCGTTCTGAGCGTCGCTCCCGCAGACGCCTATCCATTTGGATGACAAGAGCGATTAGATCCTCTAAGGATGCAGGGGTTTCTACCCGAGCCAGCTCGTCTTTTAAAGCTTCCGAGAGGCCATGACGGTACTGGTATTTCAATGCTGCCTCGTTCCAGTCCGTGTCGGCTGCCCATCTACGGAAGTCTACCGTATAGTCCTCGGCCGGGCGTTTGTTTTGCTGGAGGGCATGCAGGGCCGACTCTGCCGTGACCGTACGCTGGGGATCCTCGTATAATTGGGCCATAGCCTCAAAGAAAGAGTTTGTGGAATTCAGGATTGGACTCTTCTGTTCCAAGAGATTGTGTGCCCAAGTCTGAGGTTCTTCGGCCAGTAGGGAGATTATGAATCCCACCTTGACGGACTCAGAGGAGAAGGTCCTAGGTTGAAGGGCTAGGTATAGTAAACAAGCATTCCTGAAGGCCCTGAATTTCCTACGCTCCCCACGGAAGCGTTCTGGCGAGGGCACCCGTGGTTCCGGGGGCGGAGCTGAAGCCGAATGGCTGGAGCTAGCATGGTCCGGTTGGGCCGGAGCCGGCAGCGAGCTAGTGGTTGGCTGATTCGGGTCAGGTGGAGGAGAAGGGCCGGCCATGTTGAGTACTCGACCCTCTAGCTGGAAGTACCCATCTTGTAGCCTTTGCACAGCTTGGGTCAGGGCTGAAACCTGCTGGCATAGGGCGTCGAGCTGGGAAGCACCTCTGTCGGCCTCTGCTGTCAGTTACCTTGGTGGAGGCCGAAGTGCTGAGAGGGCTTCCCTTGCAGCTCGGTGCGGATCACCCCTGGTGGTGAAACAGGAGATGATACGTCCCAAGGAGCACTGGATGCGGATGGATCCCGGATGGATGGATGGATGGTGATTCAGGACCTCTTCCAGGAGATCTATAGATGCTCAGAGAAAAGAGACAAGGTTAATGCCAGGCCGAGGGTCATACACAGATAATCAGTCCGATGAGATGAAGGTACAGAGGGCCGTACAAAAGAGAGAGTCCGTGGGATCCAAGCCAAGGTCGATACACAGGAGATCCAGCTGAGGTGTCTTTTAGTGTAAAGAGTGGTCAGGCAAGCCGAGGTCAAACGAAGGAGAGATGCAGGTAAGTCAAAGGAGCAAGCCGGGTCAAACAGGAACAACAAGCAATCGGACAGGTCACGGGTACAGGAGCTGATGATAAACCAGCACTGAAGCACAGCCAGAGAGCGTCTTATATAGGGCCAGGGCAGGGGAGAAGGGCGTGGTGACACACCTGCTCTGCCTCCAGCAATCTATTGTTGCTGAATGGTAATTCCTTTCCTGACACAGCGACTGTTCCACACTGAACTGCAGGCCAAGATTAAAAATATCCGGGCCAATATAATTGAGGTGAACACCATCTGGTCTCAACAGGTCACCATTCGCCCCCTCCAAATCCCTGTTCTGGACAACAATTCTCTGAACAAACTTAGAAACCTGTGCATTAACCAACCGACGGAAACGTTCCAAGCATGGACTGGGAATGTCACGGGCCCAAATATGTCGAAGCACGGTTTCTGACCAAATGATAACTATGTTGGTGAATAGGGCATAACACTAAGCAATATCCATTTTGATAGCAAAGATGAGGTCCACTAAGAGCTCGTAACCCACGTCATTACCCTCAGCATGAAGGACCAAAACAATGGGGCCAGAAACATGGGATCGAAGACATAAGCACTCTGGGAGGATCTGCACCCAGCGTAAACCACAAAACCCACACCAATGAATTCTGGCAACATCATAAGAGAAGCCCAAATTTTGTCCATAACTCAGAATTTCTGTCTGGCGGGAAGCCCAGTACACAAAGGAGTCCCCGATGATCAAGGCCGGGCTAAATCCTGAAATTAGAACAACAAATGTGCGCGAATATACAGGGAAAAGCGAGAAGATTCCCACCTACCCAGACGCTTAAACTCTGTATCAGAAAGACCCATGCCAGAAGACGTGGTAGCAGCGCCAATGCGGAAATAGTGCATTGAAAATTCACATGAGGGGAGGCCTCATCTCTCGAGGCAACAACGGAAGACTCGCAAAAAATTGGAACCTCCTTAAAGGGGAAGAATCAGAGTGCACGACGACGAAGGGCGGACGAACATAAAATGCGAGGCCAACAAGACTGGGCAAAATGCGCCCTTGTAAGCGTATAACACAACACGCAGACCCTTACTGTAGCTGTCTGTTTTTTAGGTGCACAGTAACACCGAAATGCAGGACTCAGAGATAATCACGCCTTCAGACCTGATACCTCCGCATTAGCCAATAAAGCAAAATTACCAGCAGACCTAACCAGTTGTAGCGCTTTGTCGAAGGAGGCATATTGAACCCTGGATTCTTCCTGGTCGATGCCGTCGTTCCCCGAAGAGCCAGAAGGATAGGAAAGGTGGTGTATGAGGCAGAATTTTTCCCCCACATTCTTGGGAACCATGCCAAGAGGTGAAACTCTCAGGTAATGGAAATGGGGAAAATCAAATGGGCCCCCCATACGCCCCAATTCCAGCTCCCTCCAGAGCTTCTCGGCCACAACGTGTTTAAATTGTACTGCAGACTTCAAATTTCCCAACATAGTAGGGTCATCAGAAGGGGAAAAGGAGATCCAGAATCCACTTTAAAACCCATCCCTCAAGATCAAAGCTTCCCTATTGAGGGGGTACCGGCCTAGCCAGTAAAGCATCTTTAAAACGTTCACTGACGTCCTCTGGTTTAGAAATGTCAGGCTTGGCCCCGGGCTTGGTAGGGGACTGTTTACCTCTCTTAAATCATCGGGTGGCTGGGTGAGCTCCTCCTCAAAATGAGCACTCGTGTTTAAATCTGCACGCTGTGTACCACTTACAGTGGCTTTCATTGAACATCCAGCAGACACCTCTTTTAGGGGCAGCCAGTGCTCCGGCAAGAGCGCCAGCCAAGGACTGAAAGGACAATGGCCTATGGGGGCACATGAGTAGTAATAACAGTCTTCCGTCCTGACAATCAAATGAGACTCCTTGCGCGCAGCCATTTTTTGGTGAAACTGAATGTCATAATTTGTCAACACTGACCCCCATAGACCTTGTAGACACCCCAGATAAGATCCAGGTAACAAAAGAGTGATGAGCCTAAGTCAGGAAACCTCTCGCAGAGCACCCCAGCGTAAGCTGCCAGTTCCCAAACGTCCGAAGAAGCTGCTTGGCTTTTTCGTTCACGGTCACGTCGACCCGCCAGAATTTGACAACCGTCTCCCTGTCAGGAGGGATGAGCGTGAGAAAATCGACAAATTTGCAATGCCATTTGCTATCCTTGACCTCTGCGTGCAGATGCATGCCAGTCGGCGAAACCGCCCACAGAGTGGCTCCCGTCACGGTCCCCGAACCCGTCGCAGGCACAGACGTGTCCAAACTAGACAATACAGATTTGCCATAGAAAATGCATGCTTCTGGCGTGCCCGATACAGCAGCGTCATCACGGGACCTACCCCAAACCAAGTCACAATCATACTCACTGATTTGAGGAGGCGGAGTCAGCAACCGACGATTATCATGAGATCCAGGGAGGCCTGACTTCAGCATAATCGACCATGGAAGGGGCATGCAAATGCCTGGAACATCCATCTGCAGCAGGAACAGCAATGCACGGTGATGCAGGAGGGTGGGTCATGGAGAGATCCAGAGGTGGAGGTCCAGCCATCGGCTCGGATGAGCCCAATTGGTGATGAGCAGCAGCTGAGCAGGAGCAGGCGCATCCCACTTCTCTTGCAAGAGGTCCCACAGGTGCAGTGAAGCCATCTGAGGCAGCTGGGCCCAACCCCATCCGAGCATGGAAACCCCCCATGGGAGATGAGGAGGAGCAACTGAAAAAGTCAAGTCTGCAGGGGGGGCATGACACTCGGGGTTCCCGCCCAGCCGGGCACAGAGAGATGGGAATGAGCAGCTGGTAGGGCCAAGTCAGCAGGGGCACATGCCATATTTGAGTCTCCTGCCCAGCAGGGCACTGGGATATGAGGAGGAACTACGGACAGAGCCAGGTCTGCATCATGTGGCAAATAGAATATAAATCCTTTGAGAAGTAAACTCTTCTACTGTATATGTATTTAATTTATGTATTGAGCTGTTTGCCTTGAATGCAACTTTAACCTCTGCATTTGGAAAGGCTAAGTAAGAGCTATGAAAATATGGAACAGGCTTTCAAAGGAGATAGTTCTAGGTGGATTTGTTTCTAAATGCACAGAATAGAACTGCCTATTAATATTTATAAATGACAACACCATAGATTGTTGATCCAGGGAATATGCAAGTGCCTTAGGTTATCACAAATATATTTTCCCCGTTGGAGCAAAGTAGACCATGCTTTATAAGGGCGACTTCACACTGCCTGCAGTTGTAATGCGGACATCTCAGCAAAGTCCTGCATGAAGCCGCCCTATGGGTTTTTTGCCTTCCTCTGGATGAACTTTGGGTTTAGGGTTCTATACAGTATATGAAGATTTTAATTTTTCTATTGGTTTAACATTATGGACTTGTTTCTTTTTTCAACCCGTGTAACTTTGGAAATCACACATACGAAGTAATCAACAAAAATGAAGCTATCTACCACCCACAAATCTGGATCTACTACCAGAATTTGGTTGATTTTGAAGTAGAGACTTGGCAATAAGTGGACAGCTTAAGTACAATTTATTAGGTGAATCAAAAGCATTTTTTTCTTTCTCTTCTTTATTTAAAAAAAAACAAAACAAAAAAAAAAACAACACAATTTTAACAAAAAATGACCCTTCCCAATAAAGCATTCAACATCTTGATTATATACTTCCATATCTTCAGCCTTACTATTTGATGAAGCGGATATTTATGTAAATACATCTACAAATGCTTAGTGAAGTTTCTTTTGCTTAAACAGACCTTCAAACATATACAGTATAATGAAGAATAATATAACGAGGCAAATACTGTACGTCAGCAACCCGTGAAGGATCCCTTTTCAGCCACTTTTTCATGTCACTTTCACGTTTTCCAAGATTTAAATTACTATTAGATCTTTATCAGAACCTTAAATATCTACTTCTTCACAGTCCCATGGCAGATTTAATTCTACAGGGCAGCCGCTCTGTGTAGAATCACATATATATATATATATATATATATATATATATATACACATTCTGTAGGTGGCTACGGGGGGGGGGGGGGCGCACTGCTTCTGCTGTGATTAGTCACAGCAGATGTCGATCAGGAGGTGCCGGACCAATGGATGTCTGTCAGCACCCGCTGATCGTCGAGGAGAGACACAGGACCGAGCTCTGCTTATGTAGACAAGGCAGAGCTTTATTCTGTCAGTGGGGATATGATGGATTTTCTTTCTCTGCAAAGCATGGAATAAAATTCATAACATCCCTTAGTTAAAACACCTTACATAGTACACATAAACACTGGTTAGGCACACATTTAACCCTTTGATTTCCCTAGATGTTTAACTCCTTCACCGCCAGTGTCATTAGTACAGTGATAAAAGTGTCAGTTAAGCCCTGTACACACGCACCGATTGTCGGCCGAACGTTTGGCCGTCTTTTGTCCAGTGCTGTCGTGTTGGTTGAAAAGTGCTCAAGACTGCACACAAATTTTGTCGGCCAACAACAACCAACTTCAGAAGTGATGTCATGTGATGGTTAACTTTCTGTGTGTTTTTTCTTCTCTGAGCATGCGCAGTCTTGCTCATCTGGCTTTTGTCGGCCGAAATCTGTACTGACTGATGAACAATCGGTCGTTCTGGTGACGGCCAACAAAAATTTTATAGCATGCAGACTAGATTTTGTTCGGCCGAAAAGTCGCAGTCGGTTGTCGGAAGCATCATACTAACAAGCCGACAATCGGCCGATTGGACGTTGGCCGAATATTTACGGCCGACAATCGGTACGTGTGTACGGGCCTTTAGTATCCGATTGTCTGCCGCAATATCGGAGTCCCACTATAAGTCGCTGATTGCCACCATTACTAGCATAAAAATATTAAAATAAATAAAAATTCCAGTATATATCCCATAGTTTAAAGACACTATAACTTTTGCACAAACCAATCAATAAACACTTATTGGGATTTTTTTAACAAAAATATGAAGCAGAATACATATTGGCCTAAATTTATGAAGAAATTTGATTTTTAAATCTTCCGGAGGTCAAGTGGTTAATCTCCAGAAAAACCGGCAGCCCACGGGCAGGGCTAGTGCTAGTCTATTTTGTGCCCTAGGTAAGACCAGCTACTCGCGCCCCCCCCTCAATCTCGAGTCGAAAGGGCTGCTGAGAGAGAGAGAGGGGGGTCTTACAGAAGGGAAGTCTGAGAGCGAGACAGGGGGACTAAGAGAGGGCTGAGAGAGAGGGAGGCTGAGAGGGAGGGGTCTTAAAGAGGGGGGCTGAGAGAGTGAGAGGAATGTGAGGTGGTTGAAAGGGGGGCTGATAGAGGGGGGCAGAGAGAGAGGGGGGCTGAGAGAGAGAGGAGAGGGAGGGCTGAGAGAGGGGGGAAGAGGGAGTGCTGAGAGAGAGAGAGGAGGGAAGAGGGAGGGCTGAGAGAGAGAGGAGGGGAGAGGGAGGGCTGAGATGAGAGCGACCCCTAGCCCTGTCCCTATCTGCAGTCCCTCCCCATTGTACCAGAGTGTCTGTTTGCAGCTCTGCAGGCCAGGTCTGTGTACAATGATGGACAGTACCTTCCATGCCATGATGCCAGTCTGTCTCCCTGATCTTCTTCCAGTTCCAGCGGCTCCCTCCTGCCCATCTTCTGTCACAGCTCTGTGCCCCCAGTCAGCCTGTCCTCCAGCTCTGGGCCTCACGTTAGAGCAAAGAGTAAGTTGGAGCAGTCCATGCTCTGGAAGCGCAGGGTACACTGTGCCTGCTTCTTCTCACCTCTTCATGGGGCAGGTTCAAGGAGGAGGCGGTGCCACGTGGAGCTCTTCCCCAGAGTCCCAGGCTCTCAGGCTGCCCGCACCCCAACGATGCTGCTGATTGCTGCTGCGCTCCCCACAGACAGCTAGACAGCCAGGTAGAGGACGAGGTGCACTGACAAGTTCCAGGCACCCTCTCCTCCCCGTGATCAATAGGTAAGCCAGTGGCCGTGGCTGCGCCCTAGGTGGCAGTGCACTCTAGGTGGCAGTGCACTCTAGGTGGCTGCCTAGTTTGCCTAGCGGTAGCGCCGACCCTGCCCACGGGCAACATGCAGCCCAAGAGAGTTCAGCATGCGGCCCGGGCATGTCTGTATGGATGCCGTGCAAGCAAAAAATAGCCACACCAGTTGACAGGGGCAAACTAGGCACATGCATGTATGGAGGGGCGCCGGGAATGCCGTACAAGCATAGCAGCCGCAGTGCCCAAAAATGAAAATTCAGGCACAGGCACCTCTGGAGGGATGCCAGGTCTGCCGAGTTTGTAATAGCACTGGCAGCAGCGAAGGCAGGGACTCCCAATAGCACCAGGCAAGTAAATGCCACATGGCTATATCTAGGGAGGTGCTGGGGTAGGTTGCACCCCCTCCAGATTTCGGTTGTGTCCCTCCCCAAAGCCCCCTGTCCACAACCTCCTCACACAGCACATACAGTATCTCACAAAAGTGAGTACACCCCTCACATTTCCGTAAATATTTTATTATATCTTTTCATGTGACAACACTGAAGAAATGACACTTTGCTACAATGTAAAGTAGTGAATGTACAGCTTGTATAACAGTGTAAACTTGCTGTCCCCTCAAAATTACTCAACACACAGCCATTAATGTCTAAACCATTGGAAACAAAAGTGAGTACACCCCTAAGTGACAATGCTTAAATTAGGTCCAAAGTGTCAATATTTTGTGTGGCCACCATTATTTTCCAGCACTACCTTAGCTCCCTTGGGCATGGAGTTTACCAGAGCTTCACAGGTTGCAACTGGAGTCCTCTTCCACTCTTCCATGGCGACATCACGGACCTGGTGGATGTTAGAGACCTTGCGCTCAACCTCCCTTTTATGGATGCCCCACAGATGCTCAATAGGGTTTAGGTCTAGAGATATGCTTGGCCAGTCCGTCACCTTTTTCCTCAGCTTCTTTAGCAAGGCAGTGGTCATCTTGCAGGTGTGTTTGGGGTCTTTATGTTGGAATACTGCCCTGCGGCCCAGTCTCCAAAGGGAGGAGATCATGCTCTGCCTCAGTATGTCACAGTACATGTTGGCATTCATGGTCCCTCAATGAACTGTAGCTCCCCAGCACTCATGCAGCTCCAGACCATGACACTCCCACCACCATGCTTAACTGTAGGCAAGACAGACTTGTCTTTGTACTCCTCACCTGGTTGCCGCCACACACGCTTGACACCATCTGAAACAAATACGTTTATCTTGGTCTCATCAGATCACAGGACATGGTTCCAGTAATCCATGTACTTAGTCTGCTTGTCTTCAGCAAACTGTTTGCAGGCTTTCTTGTGCATCATCTTTAGAAGAGGCTTCCTTCTGTGACGACAAATATGCAGACCAATTTGATTCAGTGTGCAATGTATGGTCTAAGCACTGACAGACTGACCCCCCACCCCTTCAATCTCCGCAGCAATGCTGGCAGCACTCAAGCGTCTATTTCCCAAAGACAACCTCTGGATATGACGCTGAGCATGTGCACTCAAATTCTTTGGTCGACCATGACGAGGCCTGTTCTGAGTGGAACCTGTCCGTTAAATGGTCTTGGCCACTGTGCTGCAGCTCAATTTCAGGGTCTTGGCAATCTTCTTATAGCCTAGGCCAGGGATCCTCAAACTACGGCCCTCCAGCTGTTGCAGAACTACACATCCCATCAGGCATTGTAAAACTCAGACATTCACAGACATGACTAGGCATGATGGGAATTGTAGTTCCCGAACAACTGGAGGGCCATAGTTTGAAGACCCCTGGCCTAGGCCATGTTTATGTAGAGCAACAATTCTTTTTTTAACCACTTCCCGCAAATCGACATAGCTCGATCGTTACCCCAGCAAGCGGGAGGGGACACCTCCCCCGGGAGACCCGAGCAACCAGTATCCTTATACTCGGCGTGACATTATCTTTCACAATATACAAAAAAATGGTCTAAATTTACTGTTTAGTTTTTTTTTTTAAATGCAGTGAAATTTATTTTTTCCAAAAAAATTGCATTTTTTCAAAGACCGCTTCGCAAATACCGTGTGACAAAAAATATTGCAACGACCGCCATTTTATTCTCCAGAGTCTTTGCTAAAAAATATATATAATGTTTGGGGATTCTAAGTAATTTTCTAGCTAAAGATACAGATTTGAACTTGTAAACAACGTGTCAGAAATGGTCTCGGTCCAGAAGTGGTTAAGATCCTCAGAGGTTTCTTTGCCATGAGGTGCCATGTTGAACTTCCAGTGACCAGTATGAGAGAGTGAGAGCGATAACACCAAATTTAACACTCCTGCTCCCCATTCACACCTAAAACCTTGTAACACTAACGAGTCACATGACACCAGGGAGGAAAAATGGCTAATTTGGACATTTTCACTTAGGGGTGTACTCACTTTTGTTGCCAGCGGTTTAGACATTTATAGCTGTGTGTTGAGTTATTTTGAGGGGACAGAAAATTTACACTGTAATGCACCTTTCACACAGGGGAGTCCGTCGGCGAACTCCGTTTTTCTCAGAGGGGGATCGATCCGCCACTGTGTGCGGAGACAGAGCTGTCAGGTCCCCGCTGTTCTCTATGGGGGAATCAGATGGGAACGGACCGTCTGTGCGTTCTCATACGATCCCATCCGATCCGCTGGATGGATGGAAAATAGGGTTTCCATCCGTCCAGATTTGACGGACAGGATCGGATCGGATGTCAGGGGACATGTCTCCGCTGACATCCGATGCCCCATAGAGATACTGTACATGGGGCATCCGTTCAGATCCGCCTGAAAAACGGAATGGTCCGCCTGTGTGAAAGGGGCCTTATGCAAGCTGTACACTCACTACATTGTAGAAAAGTGTAATTTCTTCAGTGTTGTCACACGAAAAGATATAATAAAATATTTACAAACATTAGAGGGGTGTACTCACTTTAGTGAGATATTGTATATAGTTGAAATCCAGCCCCCTTATCTATTATTTGTTTTTAATTTTAGCATGGCTTCCACAATGCAAAAGAAAACAGAACCCCAAAAAAAGAAAAGTTGCGGATGAAGGAAGATTGTTCAAGGAAAATTATTACACAATATCAGTGATTGTTAATTTGTGATCTGCCCAACTTTTTCTGCTCATCAGCTCTTGATAGTGTGTTTTATGTGTGACCCAGGAACAATTCCTCTTCTTCCAATGTGGCCCAGGAAGGTCAAAAGGTTGGACAAACCTGCTCTATACATAATTTTTAAAAATAGTTCTGTCAGATCAGTGCTTATGGTAATGCAGGATATGCCGCCCATTGCTAGCTCTCCCGTTTTCTTTATGTGCAGGAAAAACTTACACCATTGTGCATTATTCATAGAGAAAGCCAACTTTCCTATACTCTGACTAAAAGTAGAACTAAATGTAGCCACCCTGTATTCCAGTGGTTTCTAGTACATTTACCTTTCTGGGGTTTCCTGGGATAATTGGTAGTTTTTCTTGTTTGGTTTCTCCCCTGTTTTAGATTGCTGCACAACCCTACTGCTGCCACTGGGTGTCACTGGCACTTAGGGCAATAGTTATGAGATGATAGTAAATCTTGTGCTATTGAGCCTTTATGTCCTCTCTGGCTACCACTAGTAGCTTCCAGATTGGTGGTGCATGCTGGGGGAGACTATAAAAGGTTGGGGAGTGGCCTGGTGAGCTCTCTCTCCTCCAGGTTACAGCCTGTAGAGGGTGCATGCAAGGTGTTCTGCTGTGTAGGTCTGAGTCCTATGAGGATAGCATATAATTCTTTAACCTGCCCAGCTTAGATGAAGAGGGTATGCTTTTCATGGTGAAAGAACCCGATGAATGTCTGCTAGAGGGGGATTAGTGTCTGCCCTCTGAGTATCCTGGAACTCCCTTGGACTGATGGAGTCTGGAAGCCCTTGTTGCTAATGGAGATCTAACCCTATCCCTCTCTCTGTGACGCCAGAGCAGTAAAACTTTGAAACAACTAAAGTGACCGGCACCTTCATTGTCATTGTGGCCACTGCAACCATGGAGGTAAAAGCTAGCCTTCTCACTGCTCTAGGCGAGTCAACCCTACTACCCCATGCAGGAGGTCTGCTACATAAAGGGAACATTTTTTTTATTTTACCTTTGGATAGAGTGAAGAGGGATTAGAACACCTGTCAGGTTTTTATTGCTGCCTGTCCCCATTAGGGAAATTGACCCTGTCTTTTTAAAGTGGTTCTAAAGGCAAATGTTTTTGTTTTTTGTAACTTAACCAGCTGTTGACCAGAAGGATTTGCCCCCTTAATGACCAGGCCACTTTCTGTGATTCGGCACTGCGTTATTTTAACGGAAATTTTTGCGGTTTATGCAACACTGTACCGAAATAAAATTGATGTCCTTTTTCCCCACAAATAGAGATTTCTTTGGGTGATATTTGATTACCTGTGCGATTTTTATATAAACAAAAAAAGAGCGACAATTCTGGAAAAAATATATATTTTTCACATTCGGCTATATAACATTCCCAAAAAAAATGTTTTCATCCTTTTAGGCCAATTTGTATTCTGCTACATATTTTTGGTAAAGAAAATCGCAATAAGCGTATTTTGATTGGTTTGCGCAAAAGTTATCGTGTCTACAAACACTAAAAAAGATTTATGTAATTTTTAATTTTTTTTACTAGTAATGGCGGGAACCTGCGATTTTTAGCGGGACTGCGACATTGCGGCGGACAGATCGGACCCCTATCTGACACTTTTGGGGGGACCAGTGACATTACTTCAGTAATCAGTGCTATATTAGGGCTAACCTGTAGGTACAGTGAATACCTCCTAAACATGCGGTGTTTAACCACTTCTGGACCGGAAGGATTTGCCCCCTTAATGACCAGGCCATTTTTTGCGATTGGGCACTGTGTTACTTTAATAGAGAATTGCACAGTCGTGCGACTCTGTATCTAAATAAAATTGATGTCTTTTTTTCCCCACAAATGGAGCTCTTTTTTTTTGTGGTATTTGATCACCTGTGCATTTATTATTTTTTGCGCTATAAAACAAAAATAATTGCAAAAATTCTGAAAAAAAAATCTATTTTTCACTTTTTGCTATATAACATTCCCCATAGAAAAAAAAAAAAACTTAAAAAAAAATCAAACTTTTTCATAATTTTAGGCCAATTTGTATTTTGCTACATATTTTTGGTAAAAAAAATCCCAATAACCGCAAAAGTTATCGCGTCTACAAACTAAGGGAAAGATTTAAGCCATTTATATTTCTTTTGTACTAGTAATGGCGGCGATCTGCGATATTGCAGCCGACAGATCGGACCCCTAACTCACTTTTGGGGGGACCAGTGACATTACTACAGTAATCAGTGCTAAAAATATTCACTGTCACTGTAATAATGACTTTGGCAGGGAAGGGGTTAACACAGTGGTGATCAAAGGGTCAAATGTGAGCCTAGGGGGGTGTTTTCTAACTGTGGGGGGGATGTTCTTGTGAAATGACCATAGAGACTTGTGATCCAATATAGGAGGATCACAGACTCTCTGTGATCATTTCAGAGAGAAATACAGTCAGCTGTGTTTACAACAACTGACCGTCCTCCTCGCTCAGCAGGGAGCGATCGCGGGTGCCTGGCGGCAATCACGGCTGCCGGTCCCACTGATAGGCACCCCTGCTGCCGAGTGGGGGCAGGAGCACGCCGGCGGCAGCGCGCGCTCACCCCACAGCACCACGCGCGCGACCGACGTAGGGCTACGTCGTTTCGTGACGGCAAGCCAGCCTGCTGGAGTAAATCTGCGGCGGGCAGCCGGCAAGTGGTTAAAGAATAACTCCATGAAAAAAAAATCAGTATTCTCCCATGCAGTGGGGCTTTGCCCGCACTGCATGGGTTAACTAATTGTTTTGTCATGAGGCGCATAGGAAAGCTGTACTTACCCTGTCCTTCGATCCTCCAGAAAACGCTCTCCACGTCCAGTCATTCAGAGCCGGTCTTTGGGCATGGTGACATCAGGAACAGTCCATTCACAAGACAGCTAATGTGCAGGGACAGGTCGGCGGATTAGGTAAGTATATCTCCGCATTGCAATTCCCTAGATATTAACGAACAGTTAACCCATGCATTGCAGGTACAGCTCCACTGCATGGAAAAATCCTATTTTTTTCCCCTGGAGTTCTTCTTTAATGCATTCTTTGCATAAAAAGGATAAGTTCACTTTTGGGAGTATGTTACACCTATATTGTAACATGCTCCAGCAATCAGGCACCCCCTCCCCCTCCCTCCCCTCTGAACATCCACCAGTGACAGCAGACAGATTCTTCTCCCTGCACCTGCTGTCACAATTTCAAAATGAGCACGCCCCTGCGGAGCTCCGCCCAAACATATGCGTCATTTGTTCAGAGTTCTGTGAATGAATGAACTACAACTATCATCATCTGTCATTGTAGCAGATGGCTTGTAGTTCTCAATGAACTGCGAGGGTGCTGATGAGTGTTTTTGTAGTTCATTGATCTTCCATCTCTTCAGTAACTGTCTGCACAGGAGAGTTATGGGCAGACAGCTATACTGTGATTCTGTAAGAGCGGTGCTTTCCAGGTTCGTGGGAAAAAATAACTGCAGACTTTTTTTTTCTGCAGGCGTAAGATGTGCACTTATTATTTTTTTCCCAAAAGGTGAACTTTGCTTTTAGCGTAAAAATTTTTTTTATTTTCTGTGCCACCCCAAAAACCTAAACATTTACCTGTCACTCTCAATCCAGTGCTGTCCCTGCTGGCAGCTTCTCTCTCCTTCCTCTCTCCCTGAATTCACAGGACAAAGACTCAGGAGTGAGCCTGCAGGTGTGCCCCTGATAGCAAGCGGCTTGCAATGGCGGCACACAAGAGGTGGAGCTGAGAGCAGCGGCAGGGAAATCCAAAACCCCACATTCACTTTAATCTTTTCACCAATATCATTAAAAGTGAAAGAAAATTGCAAATTATTGGTTGTCCCCAGAACAGGTATAGAGGGGAAATCTTCCAATGGGGATATTATTGCTGGCGACAACTAGGGATTCCCTCAGTTTGAAGGGATTTCCTTTCAGTTTATGTTTTGTTGATGGGACAGGAAGTGAAGGGAAATGTGTTGATGGGGGAATCCCTCCCACAGAGCTACTATTGTATTCTGACAGCAGGAGGTTTCCCCACCATCGGAATACAACGATCGCTGCTTGCGATCGAAAAAAAAAAAAAAAAAAAACAGGCTGGTTGCACTGAAGTTTATTGATCAACTTCA
This sequence comes from Pelophylax lessonae, assembly GCF_965119305.1. Taxonomy (NCBI): domain Eukaryota; kingdom Metazoa; phylum Chordata; class Amphibia; order Anura; family Ranidae; genus Pelophylax; species Pelophylax lessonae. The sequence goes on along the minus strand of NC_138779.1, from coordinate 49,725,146 downwards.
GTATAACCAGCCTGCCTATACGTGGACTGAAATTCTATGGATGGCTTATGAAGAAAGCCAAGTTTATTACTACTTTGATGCGACTTTGATCCAGAGAGTGTAAAGTTGAATCAAAGCTGCGCTCAAAGTCGCACTCTAAATCGCACCACCTAAGAGTCGGACTAGTGGAAACGTAGCCACTAGGCTAGAGTGCGACTTTGGAGTGTGACTTTGATCTAACTTAACACTCTCCAAATCAAAGTCGCATCAAAAGTTGCATCAGAGTCGTGCAAGTACCTTTTCAAGGTCGCTAATTTTCAAAGCCACATAGATAAGGACGGGTGGCATTGAAATCAGTGGGCTGTGACTTGTCATGTGAATTTGTGTGTCCAAAATTGCATGACAAATCGCACCAGTGGAAACAGAGCTTTAGTCTCCGTTCCACTATTGCGATTTAGAGTGCGACCTTGATGCGACTTTGATCCAACTTTATTCTCTCTGGATATAAGTCGCATAAAAAGTTTCATCAAAGTAGTGCAGGTACCTTTTCAAGGTCGCTGATTATCAAAGTCGCATAGATGGGAAGGGGTGCATTGATTAGTCACACTAGTGGAAACATAGACCTAGTGTGGTTGCCTGTACTATGAACATTGTAAACTGAGCTGAGATCCCGGAGCACTACCAGCTACATTAACAGCTCCCCAACCCCCCCCCCCCCCCCCCTGTCCAGTTTCCTTCTCCTATAATAGTCTTCATTCAAAGCCCAGCACAGCTATACTGTATGTGTGCCCCCCTCCCTAGCACAGCTATACTGTATGTGTGCCCCCCCCCCAGCACAGCTATACTGTATATGTTCCCCCCACGCCCCGTATCATGTATGGATGGATCTTTTTTTATTTCTTAATTTTCTCATGAATTAGGATGTACAATTACTTGCTGATTAGAGAACACTGGGAGGGAACCTATGATCAGCTCCTCCCATTCTGTATACTCCCACTGTCTACACAGGAACAGTGGCCCTTCCAGGAAGTGATGTCACTTGCTTTCAGTAACCACACCCACTTGCTTCTATTGGACTCAGCAGGAAGTGGAATTTAAGTCATATGACAGCGATGAAAACTGCAAAATAAAGGTAGAAAAACTGGAATTTTTTCATTTTGACACATAAGGCTGAAATCCGCCCGCATTAACAATTGCAGGGGAGAATTTAGGGTATTAGACTGTACTTCCGCTTTAATATTTTGTGAATGTACACAAAACCCACGCTGTGCATTTGCACATTTTTGCATGTTTGTGTTACACGCATAGGGCAGCCCATTAATTTCCATTGACTGCTCCTACGCGCTGCAAGTAGCTCATGCGCCTTGCCCTGCAACGTGCTGAGCTTCGCATGTTTTTTTTAACACTTCATTTTGCCATGGCTCTTTATTGCCTCGTTTGGGTTGTCATTAACAATGAATGGCAACAGAATCTCGACACAATTTTTCACGTTGGTAAACAAGCACTTTTGTGCACGTTCACAAAACTCTAAGTGTGAATGTATTCTAAATTAAACTCGGCTCAGAAAAAAAGATGAGTAATTTAAAAGCGGAGAAAAATGACTACAATTTTGTTGAAAGCAATTGGATTTTTCCACCGGCTGTATTTGGGATAATTTCGACCCCATCTCCTTGCACTCGATCAGAACCACTATTATATATCTTAGTTTGGTTTGGAATTTTGATAAAGAAATGTAATAGAAAGCTTGACCACTATGAAAAAATTTTACCATCACTGTGGAATTCATAGACTGTCTGAGTCTGGCTCTATGCGAATTGGCTTTCCTGCCTGAACCCCCGACCGGCAAAGCGTGTCAGATACCCAATATAACATCATTGGGGATGTAATGTGACTTCTCCTTGGAAACCGCTACATTCTGACTTGCACATCTTTTAGGAAATGAATGTTGCATATTAATCAAACTCTGCAAAGTATAATTAATGTTAGAGTTAATCAAGCTCAAAGTTTTTTTTTTTTTTTCATATACTCGCCTGGGTAAGCTGCGATTGCAGCACCTCCATTCTGATACGTTGTGTGCTGTGTATAGGCAATGGGTAAAGACTGACATTTTCCAAAGCCAGTCCATGCAAATGTGATATTTCAGTAACAGTGTCCGGTAGTTTTTGTCACCCTCCTCATTTAGGTCTAACTCCAGCTAAAACTTTTTATTTTGGATAGAGTAAGGGAAGGTGAAAACCTGGTTGTCAATATGGTTCCCTTTGATACTTGCTGTGTGGCCCTTTGCAGACCCCAGCAGTCATCGATGAGAGCATTTACAATAAAACCTTGGATTGAGAGTAACTTGGTTTAAGAGCGTTTTGCAAGACAAGCAACATTTTTTGTAAACTTTGACTTGATAAACAAGCGATATCTTTATATACACGTAGCATCACGTCACAACTGAGTATAAGTGCCGGTTCACACTTGTGCGGTTTGCGAGATCGCATGTAATTCGGAGCGCACTGCTCCTTCATTACATGTGATCTGATGTGCGGATGCGAGTTCAGTGGTTCACACTTGTGCGATCCGATTCTGTGTGAACTTGCAGATCGCTGTAATGTTCCGGTACCTTTGGTACCCTAAATTACACTTTCCACAAGTGTATGCGCCCTACCATTTACTTTTGGAAAGGTGCGCATACACCTTTAAGACTGGAGCTGTCATCACTCAGCGCCGGACTAGATGGCTATTTAAGGCGTCGGTTCTCACTCACATGTGTTCGTTCAAACACCCTTATCTGGATGCTAACCTTGCTTGAAGCTTCCATGCTTGCAAGCTTACTTCGCTGACGGAACCTCGCTGCGCTGATCCCTGTATCCCGCTACTGGATCATCCGCCTCTCCTGAACCGCCCTTCGGCTGTATCGCTAATAGTGCTAAGTACCCCGCAGGGGAATTCTCTATAAACTTATACTAAGCTTACACTATCTAGCTCTGCATAGTAGAGACTGTTTATCACATCTGCATAAACTAGATTGCTAGCTCTTGAGACTACTGCTACTTTTCTGCACTGGGTTGATCTCTTTTGTATGTCCACCTGCTATTCTATCATCTGCTATCATACAACATTGCTAAACCTTCCTGCATCCATCTGCTACTGTCTCACCTTCAAGTGTCTATCACCTACCACCTCCACTCAACCTATCCCTCAACCTTCATCATTGTGTTACCACATGCATAAAGTAACTCTAAGAACCAGCTTGCTAATTGTGTGTATTTACTGGCTGAAATAAGACCTTCCACACATGATGAGTCATTGAGGTTGGGAATGGTATCTCAGCATATCTCTTACATGACAACTGACGTGGAACTATTTCTGCAGCTGAAAATCCACACCATATAAAAACGCAGGAGCGTTACAATCGCACTGCAATATGCGATCGCAACTGGGGGTGTCGTTAACTTTTAATTGACACCCCCTGAGTATCGCATATGGCAGTGTGAACTGCCAGATGTGCGGATGCGATGCGGGAACACACTGCATATTCGCAGCGTTCCCGCATCGCACAAGTGTGAACCGGCACTAAAAGAGAAGAGAGCCACCTCTAAATGTAGAAATATGGTTACATTTAATGAAGGTACAATAATTAGCAACTCACATGGTTGATGATTAAAACAGGCACATCTAAGTATGCAGGCATCTGGGGTAAAGCTGTCCACATACTGTAGACCATCCTCACTGCCATCGTCATCCCTTCCACGCTGCGCTCCATGAGCGCTTCAAACCTTGCTTTCAGATCGCTCTACTGCAGGGTAGTCTTCCTGGTCACGATTACAGACTGACAGAGGTGGGAGCTGGCCGTGTGCAGGATGGTCTATGTGGACAGCTTTGTACAAAGACAAGGAGAACTCATTGCTCCAGGTGAATCAGGAAGCCTGGTGATATACAGGTGCACTCCTCGGCTCGCCTCCTACAATCAATGTAGAAGAAATGGCTGCACTCCCAAGTATCATCAAGATTCAGGTTTATTGACCGAACATCCCAATGTGGCAAACAGGTAGACGTGTTTCACACACTAGTATGTGTGCTTAATCATTACTGTGGACAGCTTTGCCCCGGATGTAGTGGCACACCAACAGGGGGGCGGTCCGCCCTGGGTGCCACACATTGGGGGGTGTTGGGGAGCAACAGGGGGACACCCATCTGAGGAGTGACACCCAGGGCTGGCCAATGGACTGCCTCTGCCACTCATTAACACAGGAGAGCGGAGTGGGAGGCACTGTCTGAAGCAGAACGGGAGTGAGAAACAGCCCTGAATAAACAGCGGGAACTGCCGGAGCGAACTTTCTAAGTTAATGAGCAGGTGATTGGCTGCTAGGACTCCCTAGCAGCCAATCACCTGCTTTTAACTTGCAAAGTTCACTCTGGCAGTTTCCACTGTTTATTCAGGGGGCTGTGTAATGTAAAGGGTTTCATGGGGGGGGGGGGGGGGGGGGGGAGGGCTGCAGAATGTAAAGGATTCCATGGGGGGGGCATGGGGGCTGTGTAATGTGAAGGGGTCCAGAGGTAGTGGAGCTGTGTAATGTGAAGGGGTCCAGAAGTACAGGGTCTGTGTAATGTGAAGGGGTCCAGAAGTACAGGGTCTGTGTAATGTAAAGGGGTCCAGAGGTATGGGGGCTGTGTAATGTAAAGGGGGTCTTCCTACATTTTACCTTCAGTTATATCTGCAGTCCTATAGATCTCTTTTTGGTTGCACGTTTTTTTCTGCATTTGTGAAAGTACAACAAAAGTCCCACATGCTGCATCTTTGGCATACTTTCAGAAAACAGGAAAATAAATTTTTTTGGGGGGGAGTGACACCATGTTTCACTGCACCAGGTGACACCAACCCTAGTGACGCCACTGGTAAGTAGCACATAGTAAGTTTGTCACTGCCAGTTACATGTATTTCTGTCTGGCGCCTCAGGTCAGTTGGCGCCGTTTTTGCAGAGGAGGAGGAGGAGGAGGGGGCATGGCCGCCGGGGGGAACAGAGGGAGGAGGATCTTTTCGGGTTCCGGGTCGTAGTGCACAGTGGCGCTACACGTGACGTCACTTGAGGACACGTCCATGTGCAGTGTGTTGCCTGCCCGCCCTGGGGGGGGGGGGGTGCCAGATATAGGATCTGCCCCAGGTGCCTAATGCTTTAGGTATGCCCCTGCCCAGATGCCTGCATACTTAGATGTGCATCTTTTAATCAGCAACCATGTGAAATGATAAATGTTGAACCTTCACTAAATGTAACCATATTGCTACACTTAGAGGCGCCTTTCTTCTCTTTTATAATCTGTAGCTCCTGCTGGATTTAGCTTCTAATCCTTTTATGGAGTCTGCCATTTGTGGATGGACATTTTATGGTTACACAACCTATCACATTGTTATAATGTTTGTATATGGACTATAAACTGAAGAACTTATAAATAAATGGTTGTGGAATGAATCATCTGAGTTTCCATTATTTATTTTTGGGAAATTCCCTTTGATATACGAGTGCTTTGGATTACAAGCATTACATTTCTATTATATACTGAATATCATATACTACCCTTTAGAGCTGTCATGAACCCCCATTGAGGGTCCCTGGTACCTTGTAAGTTGACCACTGCTGGAGACCCTCTGTCAGGTTTTTACTTTCATATGTGTCCTGTTGGAGAGCTTTATCCTCAGAGATGGGAAATTTAATGAGCACGTGACAAAACAAAGTTTTGTAGAGTGATGGAGTTTGATTTTCTGACAATATTTTTATTGCTGTCTTTGTCTTCCTGTCCTGATGAAAACCTAGGAGTGTGGGAATTGTCTCCAGCAGGTTCACAAAACATCAAAACCATAACTATTATTTAGTCATTTAGGCATTTAACATCTACCAAAGGCAGTAGAAACATCTCATAATGGCTGCAATAGGTTAACAGTCCAATGGTGTCCGACCTTGGGAAATATTGAATGTTAGGTATTTTATCTATCCAATGTCCATCATCCTTTCTAGCTGAAGTGGCCTTTTCTGTGTCCAACAGTTTCCTTAATCTCTGATCTCTAGTCTAAGGAGTCTGACACTTGGCGGTTTGCTTTCTGTTCCCCTTCCAGATAAGTCAAGGTGCACTCCTTGTCATATAAACCCAGAGATCAGCAATGGACATTGGCTCCCAGCAGGCCCAGCACAAATGTCACTTCACTGAGCATGACTTACCATGATGAAACGGGGCTGTGAAGCTGAGTATATCCGGCATCGTGTTACAAGTAAGTAATGACTAATAGCATTGATTTAAGTTTGGGACAGATTAGAGCGGAGCAATATACTCAGTAATGTTAATGTATTGTTATTTTAAAGAACAATTATGTATTAAGGAACATACTGATCTCATATATCCAAAAAAATGATGTTAATTAGTAAAGAATCGCTCCAGTCAAACGATTTTAGCAGTGTGTGAGCTATTTATAGCAAGCAGCAAACACTGCAATTGTGCTAAAATCAGATATCTGATTTCTGCACAACAAGATTTTCACTGACCATCTGATGGTCATTAGGAGGGCACAAACTTATTAATAATATTATTATTATTATTATTATTAATAATAATAATAAAAATAATAATAAACATTTGTATAGCTCTGACATATTCCACAGTGATGTACAGAGAACCCTTAGCCAATCATACCACTCTCTGCACCATAGGAGCTTGTAAGTGGGTGATTATTGAAGGTTTACTTTCACTGCCATGACAAGCAATTGGGGGAGACTTTTGGGAGTTAACTTTCACTGGATCTGACTACCAATGAAGGAGGATGGGGTTAAATTTCACTGCCAGTAACCACTAATGGGGGGAATGGAGGGGGGGATAAAATTGCAAATGGCCATTAATTCAGGGGTGGGGGGTTAACTTTAACTGCCACAGTGCGGGGTTTGTTAAATTTCACTGCCATTATGGAGATGTGGGGGGTTGGCTAATAGTACCGACACCAGTGCTGGGGGCTATTATTGCATTCAGTGACACCATTGTTTGGGCTTATTACTACACTAACTTACACCGGTGTTGGCTGTTATTACGTCCACTGACAACAGTGTTGCTTATTATTGCATCCACTGACACCAGTGTTGGAGCTTATTATTGCATCCACTGACACCAGTGTTGGAGCTTATTATTGCTTCCAATGACACCAATTATGGGATTATTATTGTATCCACTGACATTAGTGTTGGAAACGTATGATTGCGTCCACTGACATCAGTGCTGGGGGTGATTATTGCATTCACTGACACCAATGCTGGGGGTTATTGTAGAGTGCAGAGCAATACACTGCTAAAAATGCAGTAGGACCAAAATGTATGTGCTGCTATTGTGCAGCCCTCTGAAAGCGTTGGGGGCCGCACTTGAGACCTTCTGAAATCTATAGGTTGACCACCATTGATTTACAGTATATAACTCTGACATGTTCCATAATGTTGTACAGAGAACACTGAGCCAGTCACATCGGTCTCTGTACCAGAGGAGCTTACACTCTAATGTCCCCACCAGAGTCACTTATTATACATGTGTAGAGTTCTGACATATTCCACAGTGCTGTACAGAGAACACCAGTGCTGTACAGTGACACATCTGTCCCTTATCCTACCTGACTGTCTCTTGTCTAGGGGCAAAGTAATAATAATTTCATGTGTTCATTCTTGTAAATTTGTTTTTTATAGAACAAATGTCACTATCATTCTCTAAACTAATTTAAAAATCAGTAAATATTGAAAGTGAAATACAGATTCTAATGTTAATTACGAAGATATTAATTAGCGTAGCTTTGCGATGTATATCTCTGATCGGAGGAGAGGGCAGTGGGTGGTACAGATTCCCAGGTATAGAGTCACAATGGCTCTGATGCGACTCCCCAGGTGATGTTTCCTGGAATTGGGTCATTTCCGGAGGTGATATATTTTTGGGCTGCACATCTTAAGGACACGGCGGTCAAGAGGTCCTTCAGAACAAGCTGGTATCCAAATCCAATTAGTGGCCATGTCAGCATGCTTGCAGATAGGATATATAGACGACACGCAGGATATAAATATCAGTGCTTTCCTACAGAACGCTGTATCGCCACACCACGAGCAGGAGAGCCTTTGAAACTCGGCTTTCAGTCACTCCGGGAGGGATCAGCGTTAACTCTGAAATGCAAATTTAACCTTAAAACAATTCCTGCCTTTGAATAGCATCCGGCTGTCTGGTAGTCCATAAAGACCTCAGCTGAGACATCTTGTATCATTATTACTTTATAGATTTTCTGCTACATGTGGAGCTGTTCCTGGGTTAACTAGCTGGACACTGGTGACTGTACCGGATTAAATATCTCTGCATTCCTGCTCTTGGAAAGCAGGGGGCGTCGGGATTTATGATCATCTGTAACTAATTACATTTTGGACTCTACCTACTCGCTTACCACCAATATAAACACATTCTGAGCTGAAAGCAGGACGCAGCTACAGTGAGTGATAGAATTAAAACATGATTTATGCAATAATTGGCATCCTTAAAGCTGAACTCCAGCCCCACCTGCACAATTGTACAGGCTTTTCTCCTGTATTGAAATTGCTTACTCTGATTTCACTGCACACTGTAAGCTTCTCACAATGTGCATTAAAATCTGCAGCAAGTCAGATAGAGCCCACCTCATTTCTATGCTGGAGCATCATCTAGCTCACAGGTGTCAAACTGGTAGCCCTCCATCGCTTCTCGGCCTTTTGGCTAAGATCAAGTGTAGTATCTGTTCTTATCAGTTGGTATGGAACCTGATGGTTAGTATCGGTGGGGGCCGAAATGAACCAGGGCGCTCCGGAACAACTGGGGGACTGGGAAGTAAGCCACATCAGAGAAAGCCAGATGGGTCCATTGCCTCTGATTTGAATGGGTCCGCCCCTACCAGTTTGAAGGGAGCGAGAAAACTGGATTGGTTCCGTGGCCAGTTAGTACTGCTCCTGGATGTGATTGTTAAGGAACGGCGGTGGCGGTGGGGGAGCCTTTCCTCCTGGGTTGAATCTGGCCTTGCAAAAGGCTTGTCCCCAGTTGAAGGTAGGTTCTCCCTAAGCTGTCCAAAGTTCTGATGCCTCCTGGTAGGATAAGGCTATACTCGGTCTGGCCTTTGGGCCGGGGTAGAGAAAGCCCGTAGTGTATGTGCCCCTGGGGTGGCAGCCCAGGGGTGCCTTAATTCTCACTGGTGAGGGGCAGCTCGCCTTGAGTTTTTCGGCACCATGGTCACTGCACCTACGCACACTTTTTTAAGCACCTGCCTCTTGGGCAAGGCCTTTTGGCTTCGACCAGAGGAATTTTTATTCCGGCCGGAAGGCCTGCCTTTGTATTTTCACAAAGGCACTAATTCACTTCCCCTTCCCCAACTTTTTGTTTGTGTGTGCTTTTTCTTTGTAGTGTTTTGTCACTTCACTATCACCTTTTTCTTCCTCTGCACGACGAGTACGGTGTGGGTCTCTGGGCCTACCTTGAAAGTCTTGGGAGGGGGTGGACATGGCCTTTTGGCTTAGTTCGCCCTCTCTCATGGGGGGGAGCCCCACCCAGTACTTGGGGTGGGCTGTTTCGGCAGTCCCCCTGGAGAACGGGGTTTGCCAGGTTTCGGCCAGGCAAACCATAGGAAGTACCTCAGTCCCTGTCAGGAGTCTTGCGCCCCGGGGGATCAAGGTATAGGTCCAACCTCTTCGGAGGCCAGACCATTTTCGCACACCATGTGCAGGTTTTGTGTGTTCACGTTTGCGTGTGTGCACTTTTTATGCACCGGGTAAAGTCTTTTGAGTGTGTTTCACAAGCTACGGGCTTTAAAAAAAAAAAAACTGGTAGCCCTCCAGGGGCTTCTGGAGCCTTTTGCTAAGATCAAGTGTAGTATCTGTTCTTATCAGTTGGTATGGACCTTGATGGTTAGTATCGGCAGGGGCTGAAAGGAACCGGGGCGCTCTGGGCGTAACTGGAGGACCTGGAAGTAAGCCATGTCATTAATAAAAATGCCTCCCCTTTTCTATATACAGTGTGTATGTGTGTGTGTATGTGTGTGTGTATGTGTGTGTGTGTGTGTGTGTGTGTGTGTATGTATATATATATATGTATATGTATATATAATATATTATATAATTTTGCTCAAAAAAAATTAAAGGAACACTTTAAAAACACATCAGATCTCAATGGGAAAAAATATCAATATCTGTATATGATATGGACTGGGTAATGTGAAATGAAAGGATGCCACAATGTTTGTTGGAAATGAAAATGATCAACCTACAGAGGGTGGAATTCAGAGACACCCTAAAAATCAAAGTGAAAAAATTATGCAGCAGGCTAGTCCATTTTGATGAAATTTCATTGCAGCAACTCAAAATTTTACCCAGTAGATTGTATGGTCCCCATGTGCTTGTATGCAAGCCTGACGATGTCGGGGCATGCTCCTAATGAGACCACAAATGGTGTCCTGGGGTATTTCCTCCCAGATCTGGACCAGGGTATCACTGAGCTCCTGTAAAGGCTGTGGTGCAACCTGGCAGCGTCAGGGTGGACCGAAAAATGTTTCAGAAGTGTTCTATATGATTTAGGTCAAGCAAGCGTGGGGGCCATTCAATGGTATCAATTCCTTCATCCTCCAGGAACTGGCTGCATACTCTCGCCACGTGAGGCCGGGCTTTGTCGTACACCAGGAGGAACCCAGGATCTACTGCTCCAGTGTAGAGTCTGACAGTGGGTCCAAGGGTTTCATCCGGATACCTAATGGCAGTCAGGGTGCCATTGTCTAAAAAACAATAAGGTGTAGCCACCCTTCTCCTGCGCTTGGTATCCAGACCCCTTGACCACACACTTCGGGGGACTGACAACTGGCTTCTCAGATGGCTAAGGTCTTGCTGCCCTTACGGACTGGGGTAGTCCACCGATACTAAAGGCAAAAAAGAACAAAAAAAGGGCGCACCGACCTAGCGCATTATCCTCAATAAAAGGCTTTATTTAAATAACATAAAAAATGGCTACTCACAGACGTAGATAAAGGTATAGCATATCAAGCTGAATTGCTCAAAAGTCCGTGTTTAGTCCATATAAGCGTCCATGATGAGATGACTGACGCGTTTCGAGGACCAGCCTCTTCCTCAGAGTCACTGTGTCATAACTGTCTCTTTGATTTAAATAATGATGTAGTGAGGTGGCGACCCAGTCACTGCCCCCAGGTGGGAGTGCCTCCTCCCCCGGGGGTGTGGCTAGAGCACCACCCACCTTCTCTTGTGACATTATTGGTAATTTGCAGTGGCAAACATCAATCATAAAATTAAAAATAAATATAAAATGCAAGTGCTAAAATGGTAATATTATATACGTGAAATAAAAACATATGCATAAGAACAGTGCAACAAAGTCTAAATGAAGAAACACCATGAGCTAATGTTAAAAACAAATAAAAATGCTTTCTCGGTGCACTTACAATCATTGCGGACATTCCCTGGACTGACAGTAGAGAGCAGCCTATACAAGTGCTATTATTAGGTAGTTACCCCACAATTTTTATATATTACCTTTACCATCTATTGTACCTGGTCCAGGCTGTAGACTCATCTATTCATAGTTGTGGTATTCTGCCCTCTCCATATTTTCCCCATGATGGTCTGCCCTCTCCATATTTTCCCTTTGATGGCTTCATCCTATTAGGGGGGGGGGGGGCTCCACACTGGAAGGGATCGAGGAGGGGTAGAAGGCTAATAATGTACACTGTGCCCCTAACCTGCTTTATTAGACAAGTGGGGCACAGGCAGTACTGGATCGTGGAGCCGATCGGTCATGTTACACCGATCACCGGCTCCGTGGAACGCACGCCGCTACCCTACTTCCGGGTTATTGCGTCATGCGTTCCACCCATCGTCACTTCCGCCGACGTCACTTCCTGTACCGGGGGAGGCAGTGTACAGCGGGGCGGTCCATCTCCAGGGCAACTCTCTCTATCACAGCATTGGCCTGACAGACGTCAACACCGCCCACAATACACAGCATCCCATCCTACTGTATTACACATCAGCACTTCTATTACTTCCAGTATTCAGGTCACGATATTATTAATGTCTCTAATTGGGAAGCCTCTACCCTTCTAAATGTGCAATCATGGATCATTTTGGGCCACTATATGTTTGATGGAATCAAGAACCAGTGTTTGTATTTATCCATGTGCATATTCTGTTTGCTTTTATTGTTAATGTTGGTGCAGCCTTGTTGCATTCGCGTGTGAGCGCCCATGCACAACCACATACATAGCCCACAAGGAGCCTGCAGGCTAATGCACAAACGCACACACGCATGCACGCAACATCGCAACTGTACAATATCCACATGGATTAAATGGGACCCTCGTCTAATTTAACCTGTAAGTCCGAACCAAGAATTATACATATATATATATCTCTCTCATACGTATGTCAACATGCTACACTATGTATCTAAATAGATATTTTATGTGGTCACAATATAGAGAAAACAATTAAAATTGATGTTAATAGTGGTTAATACCCCAAAGCATATATAGGTGTACAGATGCACCTTCTTTTTTTGGGGGATTGGCCCAAAAGTGGATTATTTAGAGAAGACATGTCCTCCAAACTGGGTGAACTGATGTCATCGTTCACTGACAGTCACAGGTTCATAGCAACCCCATGACTGTACGGCTCATTACAAACCGAATGGGAATTTAAGCCATAGACGTGTTCAATGGACGTGTACAATGAGGACACGTCCAAAGATAGCCATTTATATTGAGGGGACCATTTCACCGGGGTCAAAATATCCAACATATGACTTGAGTCTCTCACATAAGATGGAAGAGACACTACCAAATCCTGCAGGAAATGATCTATGTAACAGCCTAAGTTGCTAGTTAGGCTATCGATGCCAGCTATTATCGGCCTGCCAGGGGGGTTCTCGAGGTCCTTATGGACCTTGGGGATGTGGTAAAAGTGCGGGGTTTTAGGTCCTGGTCCTGGTCCGCGTTCACTATCCAGGAATACTAGGGGGTCCAGGTGGGCTGAACAGAATAACTCCCCAAGAACTGGACACACCAGTCAAGGGGAGGTCAGGTCTGGAAAAACAAATAAGCCCTTCTCTAATTACAATAATAAAAACAATAAAAACAAAAATAAAAGAAGTGCAAGGAACAACAGCCATACCAATAACACCAGGAAAGACAAATCGCATTTTGGGACAAATGCAGGTATTAAACCAAATACAAAAAATTCCTGCATGGCCCCCATGAGGAGGAGTTTAAACGGTAGGCCTGAGCCTGCCGTCAACCATACCTCCAGTGAAACGGTGGAAGATAGAACCCTAGATACCGCTCCCACATTAACCAGTGCTACAGACATGGTTGGGACCGTTGCCCAGAATGAAGGAACACAGCCCCAGCCAGTTATTTTTTTAGGGCAGGGGGCTGTGGGGGGATTCACCCCCATAGCCTCGAAACATCTCAACTCCCTCCCCCAGAGGTATCCTACAAGGAAAAGGGGAGAAAGGGAAAGAGAGGAAAAAGAGGAGGAAAAAAGACCAAAAAGAGGGCGGAGATAGGTGGAACACACTCCACCATTAAAATTTACAATCTTTCAGGAACGGTGTTTACGGAAACTGAGCTAAACCTGCTTAGAAAGGGGCTTAACTTCGCCCCCCCCAGCTACCCAAATCTCTTTGAGGTATTTATTGACCTGAATAAATATATCAGAGGGCTTACAGTTAAAAGATTCTATGCCCTCAAAAAGAACCCGGACTCAGGATCTGCTATTCCGGTTAATCCGACCCAGAATAATGGTAGGGAAGAAGACGCACTAACCATCCTCGAGAGTCTTTTCGAAGAGGGGGGTTGTGACGATCTTCCAGTAGTTCCGGAACTTATTGGAACAGATAAAACCCTGATACACACCTCCTTTAGACCTAAGTCATCCTTTTTCCCTCATTGGGCAAAGGGCAATTTTATACCAACTTTTTATGAGGTAGTGCTGGAGGAAATCAAACAGGTTTGTCAGAACAAGAACGGGATGCCCAACAAGCATAAGTACCAAGTGAAGGGTCTCGGGATTGGTGAAAATATGATGGATACAATTAAGAGTCTAAAGAACAATGAGGAAATTATTATTAGGCAAGCTGACAAGGGAGGTGGCCTGGTCATACAGGATCGATCTGCATATCTGGCAGAGGCTTACAGACTTCTGAATGATCAAGGGACGTATGAGAAGCTAAAGAAGGACCCTCTAGCGGAGTATACAATACCATTAAAATCACTGCTAGATGGAGCTTTGGGTAATAAAGTGATCTCAAAGAATGAATATCACTTTCTATTAAAGCAACATCCTAAAACCCCGCACTTTTACCACATCCCCAAGGTCCATAAGGACCTCGAGAACCCCCCTGGCAGGCCGATAATAGCTGGCATCGATAGCCTAACTAGCAACTTAGGCTGTTACATAGATCATTTCCTGCAGGATTTGGTAGTGTCTCTTCCATCTTATGTGAGAGACTCAAGTCATATGTTGGATATTTTGACCCCGGTGAAATGGTCCCCTCAATATAAATGGCTATCTTTGGACGTGTCCTCATTGTACACGTCCATTGAACACGTCTATGGCTTAAAAGCTGTTGAACACTACCTGAGCCTCAGTAATTTGCATTCCCTACAAATTACGTTTTTGGTTGATTGTATCAACTATGTATTAAATCACAATTATTTCTCTTATGTAGGAGACTACTACAGGCAGATTAGAGGAACAGCAATGGGGGCTAGGTTTGCTCCCAGTTACGCAAACCTCTTTATGGGGTACTGGGAGGACCTATTCATTTGGAAGAACAATCCCTTTAGGGCAAATCTAGCCCTGTATGCCAGGTATATCGATGATATACTAATCATTTGGGATGGCACACAGGAGGATTTGGCAGGCTTTGTGCAACATTGTGCAAACAATCCCTTTGGGATCTCTTTCACTCAGGTAACGGATGACACCCGTTTAGTCTTTCTAGATCTAGAACTCTGTGCTGATTCTGATGGAAGCATTGTCTCTAAAACTCACTTCAAGCCGAGTGGGGGCAATGCTTACCTTCATGCAACCAGCAACCACCATCCCAGATGGATAAGAAATATCCCTTTTGGGCAGTTCTGTAGATTGCACAGGACCTGTACAAAAAGGTCGGATTACGAAGAACAAGGTGTTATCCTCAAAGAAAGATTTGTGGAGAAGGGCTACAAAGTTGAACACATAGAGGAGGCATACGCTAAATATTTGGCGATGTACGAGAGTGACATCCTTGTCGAAAATTCCCCTTCAACGCACAACCCCCAGTACACTAGCCATTCTAAGAAAAAGCCCCCTAAGGCTGGGAGCACTGGGTCAGTCAGGTTCAGTACGGTCTACAGCAACAAAGCCTTCGATATCCAACGCGTGATTCAGCGCAATTGGAAGATTCTCAAACAGGATCCTGTTTTGGGGAGGATATTGCCACCAAGACCGGAAATAGTGTTCAGAAAACCAAAGGATCTGAGAAGCCAAATTGCTCCCAGCAGGGTCCGCAAATCCAAAGTCTCTCGAGGGTTACTAACATCCATCCCTTGGTTCTCAGCTTTTGACCAAAAGGGTAACTTTAGGTGTGGGGTCAAAAATTGTGGAGCCTGCTCCTTCATGTGGCATCGGAAGAAGGAAGTTGCTGGTACAGATGGGCGATGCCACGAGATCAAACAGTTTATTAATTGTGGCACCAGCTACCTTGTATATGCCCTAATTTGTCCATGTGGTCTATTATATATCGGACGCACTACACGACCCCTGAGGGTAAGATTCGGGGAGCATAAGTGCAGTATAATTAATAAAAAGACCAAGGAAGGACCGAGAGACCGTAACAACTACTCGGTACCTCGCCATTTCTGCCAGTTCCATGATGGAGACCCTACAGGGTTAAGGGTTTTTGGAGTCGAAGCCATCGGTAAAGATCAAGACGACGGGATGAGATTCCAGAAACTCTGCAAAAGAGAATCGTACTGGATATTTACCCTGGGATCTTTAGCACCAGGGGGCATAAATGAGGATCTAGAGATCCATGGGGTCCTATAAGACCAATGGGGCTCACCAACTGGTCAGCTCCCTAGATCCTCATGTATCCTTCACTTTTCAGGCCGGATGCGGGTGTCGTATGGTTCACATGCGCCATGATCACCGCACACTCGGTCTGTTCTATCTCTGCTTTTTCCTTTTTGATTTTGATAATAATTTTAAATTGCATATATTTACATATTTACATGTATATATATGTATATGTGTATATATGTGTATATGTGTATGTATGTAGTGTCATTGCATATTTCTCAATGGTTCAAAATTCCGAAACAGCATCTAGGGACGTGGTTCCTGGGTTTTAGAACCATATCCTAAATTATGGTCCCATTCGGTTTGTAATGAGCCGTACAGTCATGGGGTTGCTATGAACCTGTGACTGTCAGTGAACGATGACATCAGTTCACCCAGTTTGGAGGACATGTCTTCTCTAAATAATCCACTTTTGGGCCAATCCCCCAAAAAAAGAAGGTGCATCTGTACACCTATATATGCTTTGGGGTATTAACCACTATTAACATCAATTTTAATTGTTTTCTCTATATTGTGACCACATAAAATATCTATTTAGATACATAGTGTAGCATGTTGACATACGTATGAGAGAGATATATATATATGTATAATTCTTGGTTCGGACTTACAGGTTAAATTAGACGAGGGTCCCATTTAATCCATGTGGATATTGTACAGTTGCGATGTTGCGTGCATGCGTGTGTGCGTTTGTGCATTAGCCTGCAGGCTCCTTGTGGGCTATGTATGTGGTTGTGCATGGGCGCTCACACGCGAATGCAACAAGGCTGCACCAACATGGTAAAGGTAATATATAAAAATTGTGGGGTAACTACCTAATAATAGCACTTGTATAGGCTGCTCTCTACTGTCAGTCCAGGGAATGTCCGCAATGATTGTAAGTGCACCGAGAAAGCATTTTTATTTGTTTTTAACATTAGCTCATGGTGTTTCTTCATTTAGACTTTGTTGCACTGTTCTTATGCATATGTTTTTATTTCACGTATATAATATTACCATTTTAGCACTTGCATTTTATATTTATTTTTAATTTTATGATTGATGTTTGCCACTGCAAATTACCAATAATGTCACAAGAGAAGGTGGGTGGTGCTCTAGCCACACCCCCGGGGGAGGAGGCACTCCCACCTGGGGGCAGTGACTGGGTCGCCACCTCACTACATCATTATTTAAATCAAAGAGACAGTTATGACACAGTGACTCTGAGGAAGAGGCTGGTCCTCGAAACGCGTCAGTCATCTCATCATGGACGCTTATATGGACTAAACACGGACTTTTGAGCAATTCAGCTTGATATGCTATACCTTTATCTACGTCTGTGAGTAGCCATTTTTTATGTTATTTAAATAAAGCCTTTTATTGAGGATAATGCGCTAGGTCGGTGCGCCCTTCTTTTGTTCTTTTTTGCCTTTGCCATTGTCTAGCCTGTAGAGGTCCGTGTGTCCCTCCAAGCATATGCCTCCCCAGACCATCACTGACCCACCACCAAACTAATCATGCTGAATGATGTTGAAAGCAGCATAATGTTCTCCACGGCTTCTCCAGACCCTTTCACGTCTGTCACATGTGCTCAGGGTGTAACCTGCTCTCATCTGTGAAAAGCACAGGGCGCCAGTGGTGGACCTGCCAATTCTGGTGTTCAATAGCAAATGCCAATCGAGCTCCCAGTGCCGGACAGTAAGCACAGGGCCCACTAGAGGATGTCGGGCCCTCAGGCCACCCTCATGAAGTCTGTTTCTAATTGTTTTGGAACGTTCAATGACTTGAAATCTGAAACTTTTAATAGAATAACCTTGGTGCTCTAGCCATGGAGGTCCTTAACTACTTCCTCAGATGGAAGTAGTTATACCGAGATAATGCCTGCACCCAGTGGCGTAGCGTGGGGGGTGCTGAGGGGGCCACTCGCACCGGGCGCAACATTTGGGGGGGCGCATCCCACGCCCGCCATCCGCGGGATCATAGTGTCCCTTTATTCTGATGTTGCCCCGTCCAGCGGCCCGCCCGCCCGCCCGCTCGCACTTCTCTTCTTGGCTCCGTGACTGCTGCCTGGTGCAGGAAGAGTGGCGGACCGCTGAAGGTGTTACGTGTGGCCAGGGGGCGGGGCGGGGCTGGTCGGACTCGTGGGTGAAGATGAAAGTCTTGTGCATGTGCAGCACTGCTTCCGGAATCTCCCCCTGCTATCTGGACCGGCCGCCGACACGCTGTTCCCTCCACTCCGGATCGCCTTCTCGAGTCGCCAGTGTTTGGACACAAAACAAGGTAAGTGATGTGCTGCCTGCCCCTGGGGGCCCAGGGAAATGGACATGGGAGGGGGTGAGGTGGGTCAGTGTAGGGGGTGTCAGTGTAGGGGGGGTCAGTATAGGTGTCAGTGTAGGGGGTGTCAGTGTATGGGGGGGTCAGTATAGGTCTCAGTGTAGGTGTCAGTGTATGGGGGGGGGGGTCAGTGTAGGGGGGGGTGTCAGTGTAGGGGGGGATGTCAGTGTAGGTGTCAGTGTATGGGGGGTGTCAGTGTATGGGGGGAGGGGGTCAGTGTAGGGGGGTCAGTATAGGTCTCAGTGTAGGTGTCAGTGTATGGGGGGGGGTCAGTGTTGGGGGGGTCAGTATAGGTGTCAGGGTATGGGGGGGTCAGTGTAGGGGGGGGTGTTAGTGTAGGGGGGTCAGTATAAGTCTCAGTGTATGGGGGGGTCAGTGTAGGGGGGATATCAGTGTAGGGGTGTCAGTATAGGGGTCAGTTTAGGGGTGGTCAGTGTATGTGGAAATGTAGGGGGGTCAGTATGGCTGTCAGTGTATGGGGGTACAGTGTTGGGGGTGTCAGAATAGGTGTTAATGTAGGGGTCAGTGTATGTGGAAATGTAGGGGGGGGGGGTCAGTGTATGGGGGGCAGTCAGTGTATGTGTCAGTGTAGAGGGGTTAGTGAAGGTGGGTCATTGTAGGTGTCAGTGTAGGAGGGGTCAGTGTATGTGGGAATGTAGGGGGGGTCAGTGTAGCTGTCAGTATATGGTGGTGTCAGTGTAGCTGGTAGCTGTCAGTATAGGTGTTAGTGTAGGGATCAGTGTATGGGGGGTTCAGTGTATGGGGGGGTCAGTGTATGTGGAAATGTAGGGGGGGTCAGTGTAGGGGTCAGTGTATGTGTCAGTGTAGGGGGGGGCTAGTGTAGGGGGGTCAGTGCAGGTGTCAGTGTAGGGGGGTCAGTGTAGGTGTCAGTGTATGGGGGGGTCAGTGTAGAGGAGGTCAGTGTGAGAATGTGGGGAGGTCAGTGTGGGGGGGTCAGTGTCAGTGTCAGTATAGGGGGGGGTCAGTGTAAAGGGGTCAGTGTAGGTGTCAGTGCAGGGGTCAATGTATGGGGGGCTCAGTGTATGGGGGGGTCAGTGTCGGTGTCAGTATAGGGGGGTAAGTGTAGGGGGGTCAGTTTAGGTGTCAGTGTATGGGGGGTCAGTGTAGGGGGGTCAGTGAAGGTGTCAGTGTGTGGGATCAGTGTAGGTGTCAGTGAAGGGGTCAGTGTATGGGGGGGTGTCAGTGTAGGTGTCAGTGTATGGGGGGGGTCAGTGTAGGGGGGGTCAGTGTAGGTGTTAGTGTATGGGGGGGTCAGTGTAGAGAGGGTCAGTGAAGGAGTCAGTGTAGGGGGGGTGAGTGTAGTGGTCAGTGTAGGGGGGGTGGGGTCAGTGAAGGTGTCAGTGTATGGGGGGGTGTCAGTGTAGGGGGTTCAGTGAAGGTGTCAGGTAGGTCAGTGTAGTGTTCAGTGTAGGGGTCAGTATAGTAATTAGGCAGCTCCGTGTAGTGGTCAGGTAGGTCAGTGTAGGAATAAGGTAGGTCTCTGTAGTGGTCAGCTAGGTCAGTGTAGGTGCCAGTGTAGTGGCCTGTGTAGTGGTCTAGTAGGTTTGTGTAGGGGGCGCAAATTACTTGCATTGCCCCGGGCGCTGACAACCCACGCTACGCCACTGCCTGCACCTACAGGCAGCATCCTTTTATAAAATATTTCAGCCAGAGATTCTGTTATTAGCAAAAGTGATTTGAGTGGCTAAAAAGTCACTCGATCACTTTCACAGGTGACAGAACGGGGCCCCACCCCCTTCCCGCTGCCGCCTTTCCCAGGCTCTGCTGTCTGATCATGGAGCCCAGGAGTGATGCAACTGGCGGTGATGGCTGCACAGAACAGAGAGAGGAACTGACGTTGCTCCTCTCTGTGACCCCGGAAACCAGGAACGACGAGTATGTCGTCACTTCTGGTTCCGCCTCTTTGCTTACCTGGCCGTTAGCGCATGTTACTTTCGCATGTATATGTAAATGGTGATCGCACCACACATGTGAGGTATTGTCACAAACAAACGTCAGAGCGAGAGCAATAATTCTAGCACCAGCCCTCTTGTGTAACTCTAAACTGGTAACCTGTAATGGCCTTTAAACATCGCCTATGGGGAATTTATAAGCACCGTAGTTTGCCGCCATTCCACGGGCAGACGCAATTTTAAACTGTGACATGTTAGGTATCCATGATGTAACATCATCTTTCACATTATACAAATAAATTGGGGTAAAATTATTATTTTTTTTTTAATTAAAGTGTATTTCTTTCCAAAAAATTGCATTTAAAAAATACATGTAAGAGTGACGTGTCTGAATTGGCCTGCATACGAATCAGTTAAAGTGAAGCTAAAGGCAGAAGGTTTTTTTATCCCAATGCATTAACCACTTCTGGACTGGAAGGATTTACCCCCTTAATGACTAGGCCATTTTTTGAGATTCGGCACTGAGGTATTTTAACAGAAAATGCGAGCTTGAACCAAAATAAAATTGATGTCCTTTTTTTTCCAACAAATAGAGCTTTCTTTTGGTGGTATTTGATCACCTGTGCGATTTTATTTTTTGCTCTATAAACAAAAAAAGAGCGACATTCCTAAAGAAAAAAAAAAAAAAACAATTTTTCACATTCTGCTATATAACATTGCCAAAAAAAAAATGTAAAAATCAAAAATGTTCATCATTTTAGGCCAATTTGTATTCTGCTTTTATGTTTTTGGTAAAAAAAAAAATCTTAAGCGTATTTTGACTGGTTTGCGCAAAAGTTATCGTCATTTTTATTTATTTTTGTTTTATTAGTAATGGCGGCGATCTGTGATTTTTAGTGGGACTGCGACATTGCGGCGGACAGATCGGACCCCTTTTCGGGGGACCAGTGACATTTCTACAGTAATCAGTGCTAAAAATATGCAGTGTTACTATAATCATGACATTGGCAGGGAAGGGGTTAACCTAGGGGTGATCAAAGGGTTAAGTGTGAGCCTAGGGGGTGCTTTCTAACTGTGGGGGGATGGGCTTTTGAAATGACCACAGAGACCTGTATTCCTATATAGAAGGATCACAGGGGTTCTGTGATCATTTCAGAGAGAAGAATGGTCAGCTGTGTTTACAACAGCTGACCGTCCTTCTGTCTCAGCGGGGAGCGATCGCGGGTGTCCGGTGGCAATCGTTGCTGCAGGCCCCATGCATCGGCTTAACTGCTGCCCAGTGGGGGCTGGAGTGCTCTACCGGCATTGTGCATTCGCCCCCCCCAGCACCATGCGTGCGACCAACGTAGGGCTACGTCGGTTCGCGCAGGAGAGGCATCCTGCCGCAGTAAATGTGCGGCGGGCGGTCTTAATGTGGTTAAGATAAAAAACCTTTGTGTGCAGCAGCCCCCCCTAATACTTACCTGAGACCATCTTGATTCAGCAATGTTGCATGAGAGACTTGGCTCTCCGGGACCCTTCCTCCTGATTGGCTGAGACATAAAGTGGGTGCCATTGGTTACTGCTGCTGTCAGTTAAAGTCAGTGAGCCAATAAGAGAGGAGGCGGGACCAAGCCACAGCTCCATGTCTGTATAGACACACAGAGCAGTGGCTGGGCAGGAGGGAGGGGCCAGGAGCGCTGAGGGACCCGAAAAGAGGAAGATCTGGGCTGCTCTGTGCAAAACCAACTGCACAGAGCTGGTGTGTATAACATATTTGGTATTTTTAAACAAAAAAAACAAGGCTTTAGTATCCTTTTAACACTTCCTGTGATAGGGTGACCTCCGTCCATCTCCCAGTTTTGCTCTTGCATGGTCATCCTGTTACAAGGGCTTCCGATGGAAACTGTAAGTGGCCATTTCAACACACATTACACAGGCATGGTCTTCTGCCCTGAGAAATACCATGTATACATCACTGGAGTGTAGTTAGACAGAAAGTTGATGCAGAGAGGTGGCAGGAGATCAGCAGCACTGAGATGGAACAAAGGATAAAGGTAAAAACAAGGATTTAATTTATAAAAACAAGCAATTGTTAAATTGGCAGTTTGGTCCCTTTCAGGCAGACATCACAGCAGGTGGACCTATCCACCTGTGTACTTGTTACCCCATACAGGAGAAGTGTCATGGAAGCCATCTTGATATGAATGATTTCCTCCACACATCACCTGTCCTCTCACCCCCGACCCTGCTGCTCCATCCTTCCTTCTGTACATCGATCAGCCCAGGTCCAAGGCTTTGCTCTTCCACTGGCTTTTACTTGCCAACAATTAGGGAGGAATCGCGCCTGTCTGCGGAGAGATGAAAAGGCTAAAATAATATGTGAGTGAGAGGGAATAAAACCTCTCCAGCTGGGCCGCGGCACCGTCTGCCTGAGAAATGCTCCACTCTACCAATAGAACCCCCGTCATCATTGTACAGCCGCCTCCTCTCCTGGAGAATGCGCCTTTATCCCTGAACAATGCGGGCCGTTCTATCTGCCGAATAAATGTCTAATTACCATGCTAAAGGATGACTCAAAGAAACTCCCAATGTTAAAACTTACTTTCATTTGCTGCTAAAATCTGTAACCTTATCCTTAATCTGTGCTCTGTGTAATTACCCATAATCCTCCTTAATATTAAATTCTTATTATCCACTCCACAACACCTGAAAGATACTGTTGGGGTTAAAAAATATGCTTGTTGGCCTGTCACCTTAATAAAAAAATTTCCTCTGTGTATGTACTGTGCATAATATACTGTATACATATTTCCATGCATAATATACTGTATAAATATCTGTGTATATACAAAATGATCTACAGATCAGTGTCTGTTTTATTTATTTATATATAATACACAGTGGGGATCGAAAGTTTGGGCACCCCAAGTAAACATTTGTATTAATGTGCATAAAGAAGCCAAGGAAAGATGGAAAAATCTCAAAGGCATCAAATTACAGATTAGACATTCTTATAATATGTCAACAAAAGTTAGATTTTATTTCCATCATTGACACTTTCAAAATTACAGAAAACAAAAAATGGCACCTGCAAAAGTTTAGACACCCTGCAGAATTTATAGCATGCACTGCCCCCTTTGCAAGGCTGAGACCTGCCAGTGTCATGGATTGTTATCAATCATCGTCCGGGAAGACCAGGTGATGTCAATCTCAAAGGTTTTAAATGCCCAGACTCATCTGACCTTGCCCCAACAATCAGCACCATGGGATCTTCTAAGCAGTTGTCTAGAAAACTGAAACTGAAAATAGTTGACGCTCACAAAGCTGGAGAAGGCTATAAGAAGATAGAAAAGCGTTTTCAGATGTCAATATCCTCTGTTCGGAATGTAATAAAGGAAATGGCAGTCATCAGGAACAGTGGAAGTTAAAGCAAGATCTGAAAGACCAAGAAAAATATCAGACAGAACAGCTCACAGGATTGTAAGAAAAACAATTCAAAACCCACGTTTGACTGCACGATCCCTCCAGAAAGATCTGGCAGACACTGGAGTTGTGGTACACTATTCCAATATAAAAGAGATACTTGTACAAATATGGTCTTCATGGAAGAGTCGTCAGAAGAAAACCTCTTCTACATCCTCACCACAAAAATCAGTATTTGAACTTTGCAAATGAACATATAGACAAGCCTGATGCATTTTGGAAACAAGTTCTGTGGACCGATGAGGTTAAATTGAACTTTTTGGCCGGAATGAGCAAAGGTACGTTTGGAGAAGGGGCATAGAATTTAATGAAAAGAACCTCTGTCCAACTGTTAAGCATGATGGTGGATCAATCATGCTTTGGGGTTGTATTGCAGCCAGTGGCACAGGGAACATCTCACGAGTAGAAGGAAAAATGGATTCAATAAAATTTCAGCAAATTTTGGATGGTAACTTGATGTCATCTGTGAAAAAGCTGAAGTTAAAGAGAGGATGGCTTCTACAAATGGATAATGATCCTAAACACACCTCGAAATCCACGGGGGATTACATCAAGAGGCGTAAACTGAAGGTTTTGCCATGGCCTTCACAATCTCCTGACCTCAACATAATTGAAAATCTATGGATAGTCCTTAAAAGAGCAGTGAGTGACAGACAGCCCAGAAATCTCAAATAACTGGAAGACTTTTGTAAGGAAGAATGGGCAAAGATACCTCAAACAAGAATTGAAAGACTCTTGGCTGACTACAAAAAGCGTTTACAAGCCGTGATACTTGCCAAAGGGGGCAGTACAAGATATTAACTCTGCAGGGTGCCCAAACTTTTGCAGACGCCATTTTTTTGTTTTCTGTTATTTTGAAAGTGTAAATGATGGAAATAAAATCTAACTTTTGACATATTATACAAATGTCTAGTCTGTAATTTGATGCCTTTTGGAGATTTTTCCATCTTTCCTTGGCTTCTTTATGCACATTAATACAAATTGTTACCTGGGGTGCCCAAACTTTCGATCCCCACTGTATGTTTGTGTGTGTGTGTGTGTGTGTATAATATGGCAGCTGCTAGTAAAAAGGGAATGGGCACTAAACAGAAAAACGTAAAGGAGATCCCCAGCACACTTTCAAGCTAGCCAGCAAAAAACCTGACAAATCTGTTTCAATTACTACACTGATCAGCCATAACATTATGACTACAGACAACTGAAGTGAATAACATTTATTATTTCATGATAGTGACACCTGAAAGTTGATGTGATATATTAAGCAAGTGAACATGTTGTACCTGAAGTTGATGTGTTCAAAGCAGAAAAAATGGGCAAGAATAAAGATTTGTGCAACTATGACAAGGGCCAACTTATAATAGCTGGATGACTGGGTCAGAGCATCTCCAAAACTGCAGCTTTTTGGATGTTCTCGGTCTGCATTGGTCAGGACTGCAGTTCACATTGCTGAAAAACGTAATCCTGGTTTTAATAAAAAGTGTCAGAACACACAGCGCATTGCAGTTTGTTCTATATGGGGCTGCGTAGCTGCAGACCAGTCAGGGTGCCAGTGGCAACCCATGTACACAGCCAAAGGTGCCCACAATGGCCACATGAGCATCAGAACTGGATCAGAGCAATCAATGAAAGAAGGTGGCCTGGTCTGATGAATAACCCTTTCTTTTTTTTCCATCATTTGTATGCCAGGGGTGTGTGTGTGTGTCGCTTACCTGGGGAAGAGATGGCACCAGGATGCCGTATGGGAAGTAGGCAAACCAGTGGAGACAGTGATCTGCTACAGATATATAGGCAGGCTGTGGTATTCTGCCTAAAGTTTGTTTGGAGCGAACTACCATTATGGGACACTGCAAACTTCCTTTCTGTCTCTATAATCCCCTAGTGTTGCTCTCAGGTTTCATGCATCATACTCTTGAGACTGGAAGAAAGTCTTTGTGGGAACTGTAGTCTTCTACAAGGATATTACTGCACTGCTGAACTGTTTAACCACTTGCCTACAGTGCACTTTCACCCCCTTCCTGCCCAGACCTATTTTAGCTTTCAGCGCTCTCACACTTTGACTGAGAATTACTCAGTCATGCAACACTGTACCCATACAAAAATTGTGTCCTTTTTTTCACACAAATAGAGCTTTCTTTTGATGGTATTTGATCAATACTGGGTTTTTTTATTTTTTGTGCTATAAATAAAAAAAGACTGAAAATATTGTGAAAAAACGCATTTTTCTTTGTTTCTGTCATAAAATTTTGCAAATTAGTCATTTTTCTTCACAAATTTTGGCCAAAATGTATACTGCTACTTATCTTTGGTAAAAATAACCCAAGTAAGTGTATATTATTTGGTCTTTGTGAAAGTTATAGAGTCCACAAGCTATGGTGCGAATCATTGAAAATTGATCACACTTGATCACACCTGATGTACTGAAGGCCTATCTCATTTCTTGAGACACTAAAAAGTCAGGAAAGTACAAATACCCCCCAAATGACCCCTTTTTGGAAAGTAGACATTCCAAGGTATTTAATAAGGGGCATGGTGAGTTTTTTGAAGTTGTAATTTTTTCCCACAATGCTTTGCAAAATTCTTTTTTTTTTTTTTTTTTTTTTACAAATTGCCGTATTAACAGGTTATTTCTCTCACACAGCACATGTATACTTGCAACTACACCCCAAAACACATTCTACTACTCCTCCTGAGTATGGCGATACCACATGTGTGAGACTTTTTCACAGCCTGGCCACATACAGAGGCCTAACATCCAAGTAGCAGCGTCCGGCATTCTAGGAGCACAAATTACACATATAATTTCCTGACAACCTATCGCACTTTTGAAGGCCCTGGAGCACCAGGACAATAGAAACCCCCATAAAATGACCCCATTTTGGAAAGCAAACAGCCCAACGTATAATTTTTGAGGCATAATGAGTCTTTTGAATATGTCATTTTTTTCCACAAGTTTTTGGAAAATGTGGAAAGAAAATGAAAACACATTTTTTTTTACACAAAGCTGTCCATTTATGCAATATTTCTAACACATAGCATGTAAATAGCAAAAATTGCACCCCAAAATACATTCTGCTATTCCTCCTGAGTATGGCGATACCACATGTGTAACACTTTTTCACAGCCTGGCCACATACATAGGCCTAACATCCAAGTAGCGCTTTACACAAAGTTGTCCATTTATCCACTTTAAGACTGGGCCTATTTTTGACACTTGGTGTTTACAAGCTAAAATCATTTTTTTTGCTAGAAAACTACTTGGAACCCCCAAACATTATATATATTTTTTTTTTTAGCAGAGACCCTAGAGAATAAAATGGAGATCGTTGCAATATTTTTTATCACACCATATTTGCGCAGCAGTCTTCCAAATGCTATTTTTTTTTAAAAAAAATTCACTTTTTTGAACTAAAAAATAAGAAAACAGTAAATTTAGCCCAATTTTTTTCCATAATGTGAAAGATAATGTTACGCCGAGTAATTAGATACCCAACATGTCATGCTTCAAAATTGCGCATGCTCACAGAATGGCGCCAAACATTGGTACTTAAAAATCCCCATAGGCAACATTTTAAAAATTTCTGCAGGTTACTAGCTTAGAGTTACAGAGGAGGTCTAGGGCTCAAATTATTTCTCTCGCTCTATCGATCGCAGCGATACCTCACATGTATGGTTTGAACACCGTTTATATATGTGGGCGGGACTTGTGTATGCGTTTGCTTCTGCGCGCGAGCTAACGGGGACAGGGCGCTTTAATTTTTTTTTTTTCCTATTTATTTTATTTATTATTTTTTTATTTTTACACAGTTTAAAAAAAAAATGTTTTGATCATTTTTATTCCTATTACAAGGAATGTAAACATACCTTGTAATAGAAATAGGCATGACAGGTCCTCTTTATTGTGAGATCTGGGGTCAAAAAGACCTCCCACCTCACAACTACACTAAAAAAGAAAAAAAAAAAAAAAATTGTTGAAAGAGGAAAAAAAAAAAAGAAAAAAAAAAAGCGTCCCTTTAAACCGGTTGCTAGGCAACGTCTTTTGACGTAGCTCCGGTCCTTCAAGACCATAGAGTCGAGTGAGGGCCATCTTGCCCTCACTCGACTTCCTGTCTCTGAGGATCCGGGACCGGATAGTTTTCCCCGCTGCCGGTAAGCTGGGAAAACGTCTAGGACGCGGCAGGAGGGGGGGGCACCTCTTCCCCTGCACCGTAAGGGTAATTCCGCGGTGAATCTGCCACTGGGACCACCCTTATCTGAAAGCCGACCGCCCGCCGTTTCAAAAAATACCGGGGTTATGGGGGCTATCTGCTGCCATAACCCCAGTATTTAGCTTTTAATGGCCGATGCATATAGTCGTTAGGCGGTCAGTAAGTAATTGCATGTATATGGCAAACAGGTGACGATGACTGATGGGGTGACAGGTGACGATGACTGATGGGGTGACAGGTGACAATGACTGATGGGGTGACAGGTGACGATGACTGATGGGGTGACAGGTGACGATGATTGATGAGGTGACAAGTGACGATGATTGATGGGGTGACAGATGACAATCACTGACGGGGTGACATGTGACGATGATTGATGGGGTGACAAGTGACGATCACTGATGGGGTGTCAAGTGATGATGATTGATAGGGTGACAGATGACGATGACTGATGGGGTGACAGATGACGATGACTGATGGGGTGACAGGTGACGGTGATTGATGGGGTGACAGGTGACGGGCGATGGTGACTGATGGGTGACAGGTGACGGGCGATGGTGCACGGCGGTACTGATGGCAGTCTCTGGTGACAGGTGCACTTTAGGCTACGTTCACATGTGAGCGCAGCGATCATGGGCAGAATCACAGCGATTCTGCCCGCGATCCAGAAATCATTGCAAATCGCGGGGCGCCTGTGCGTTGCCTGTGATTTGCAATAGCACCCCAAACGCTGTGCGATGTTGCTGCAATTTCCGCCTGCCGAATCGCGGTAACATCGCGCAAACAACGCATGACGCCCAGGTGGGACAGATGACCGTCACTGCATCGCGGGCATCCCTGCAGTATCGCTGATTGAGTGGAGTCAGCGGGACTCACTGAGACAGCAGAGCGCAGCCGTCTCAGTGTCCCACAGCAAGGAGAGTTTCCGCTGCCTGTTCTTCCAGGACTCATAAGGACATCAGGATTGGTGAGAGAGCACCTGCTCAGAGTCCAGTTACCAGCTGCTACAGTTTCTCTTAGACACCGAACAGAGACCCTCTACATCTGGATCAGCTCTTAAAGGGGACACGTTACTGGTATCTAGATGACCTCATCTCTCATTAGGATACAGGTGTTATAGGCTGGCCTGGGGTTTCAATTTAGTAAAAGCGTTTCTTATAACAATTTATAGCTTTCTGAGAGATTCATTCACTTACTGCAAGATATTGTGTATATTTGGTATGTTTACTTGTTGTTATAATTGGTTATTCACTGTTCTTTAGTGTTATTTCAACTGAGCCCTGGCTATTTATCCAGGGCCTAGTTGATTAACCACTTTACCACTAGAGCATTTTGCTGTCTTACGTCTGGGCCACTTTTTGCGATTCGGCGCTGTGCGACTTTAACTGACAATTGCGCGGTCGTGCGACGCCGTACCCTTTTTTTCCCCACAAACAGAGCTTTCTTTTGGTGGTATTTGATCACCTGTGCGATTTTTACTTTTTGCGCTATAAACAAAAAAAGAGCGTTTTATTTTGAAAAAATAACAATATTTTTAACATTTTTTTATATGAAATCCCCCCCAAAAAAGATGTAAAAACCAATTTTTTTAAAAATTTTTGGCCAATTTGTTTTCTGCTACCCATGTTTGGTAAAAAAAATCGCAATAAGCGTATTTTGATTGGTTTGCGCAAAAGTTATTGCGTTTACTAACAAAGGGAAAGATTTATGTCATTTTTGGTGGGTTTTTTTTTAACGAGTAATGGCGGCGATCTGCGATTTTTTTTTTTTTTTTTTTTTTTGCGGGACTGTGACATTGCGGCGGACAGATCGGACCCTTGACTGACATTTTTGACACTTTTGGGGGTACCAGTGACATTACTGCAGTAATCAGTGCTATAAATGTGCACTGTTACTGTAAAAATGACACTGGCAGGGAAGGGGTTAATTTTATTGGAGAGGGAGGGGTTAATGTATGCCTGGTGCTTACTGAAGTGTGGGGGGGGAGGTGACTGTGTGAGACAGGGACAGATCGGATGTCCAGCTATGCTGAACACTCCGGTCTGTCACTCCCTGTCACTGAGGAGATCCGCCCGCTTGTGTTTACACAGGCGGGCGGATCTCCACACTAGATCCCCGACGATCGGGGCAGAGCAGCGGCGATCGCCGCTGCTCCTCCCCTGGCCCGACTCCCGCTGTGAATGAAAACAGCGGGAGCGCGCCTCCGGCGGCGCGCGAGCGCCGCCTACAGGGGAGGAGTCTGGCGACGTAGGTCTACGTCGTCAGACGGGATCGTGCCACTTTGCCGCAGTACTATTCCAGTACTCAGTGGTAAAGTGGTTAATACTTATTTCAAGCCTTTTCCTTCAGTAAAGCTGAACTAAGGAGTTAAAATCTATTTGCATTGCGTCCGTGTGTAATTTAAAGGTATACACAACATGACTGAACCTAGAGTGTCAGGAGGACTGGATGGTTCACAGGGTCAAAGCAGCACAGAAGGACATACAACTACCAGCAACCCTCAAAGGGTCAGTGCTACATAGAGTTGGACAGACTGCCAGCAGCGGCGGGGGGGGGGGGGGGGGCTGAATGGCGTGCTTTTTAGCTGCAGCTAAATGCTTGAGCCTCCTGCATCGGTGTTTAATGCCCAGTATACATGATGCCCAATGTGTGTATGTAGACAAAAGGAAGGTTTGGGACTTTGAGTGAGGTGTATGCATCAAACATGACCGTATAGCATTGTAGTAAAAGTACATGCAAAATAAACCAATACACATACGATAAAATAAAGAATGTGGGCCAGTTTAATTGTATGCAAAAGAGAGCATTCAATGTGGTCACAATTGACCAAAGCATGTTGAAAAATATGCAATAATAGATGACAATGCAAGAACAAAAAATAAAATAGAATCTATTAACAAAAATACATAATCCATAGAGATTGTATCCATATATGCACATATGCTCTACGCGTTTTTGTGTTTTGTACACTTCCTCGGGAGCTGGCACAAACGACAAACTAGTCCAGGCTGTTGCCTCATGGGACCTGCGGTGCAGGTTACTCTAGAACCGTCTAACCCGGGAGCTGAGGGAGCCATATCAAGCGCATATCAATGCAGTATAGAACCCATTGTCACTGGCGGGACAACAGTCTCCTCAATTGCCCGTCCAATATCCAATAGTGTAAGCAGGTAACTCCCTGTAGGAAAACTGGGGACCCATGTAATCAACAGAAACAGAGTGGCAATGATCCAGTGAAGAAATAAAGGAATAAAACTTCATATGTGCGCCGGGAAGGCTCCCAGCGCCACGCAGCCATTCTAGAGGAGGAGTGCGTGCAGCTCCTATCAGCGTGGCCAAAAGGGCATAGCACCAAGTCCTCGTGTGCGAACGCTGATGGACAAACAACGTGCTGGTAAGACCGCCGAAAACAGTGGCGTCATATCCAGTACGGAAGGGGAGTGGCGCAGATGCGACACGCCTGTCCCGCCCCCAACCTCCGCATCAGGAGGACAGAGGAGGGAGGGGAGGGCGGCAGGAGCGCATCGCAGCTCAGTCAGCAGTGTGCGTGGGTTCTTCTCCCCCACTTTTGAAATTGGCTGCGTACAGAGTGCGGCTGCAATGCTTTGCAGGCTGATTTAAGGAAAAAAAAAAACATGCATTTTTTTTCCTGCGAATAAATGTGCAAGTATAGCGGCTAATTTACACTTGAGGTAGTGGAGGGGTTTAGTAAAAACACAGTGGAGCTGTGTTTTTACCCCCCCCCCCCCATAAATGCTCTCTCTTAGGCTGCAATGGCAGCGGATTGGGGTGTAGCCAAGTGCAATAATTTGCTTAACCGCCCTGGTAGGAATTATACCCATGTCACTACTGCCCGCTGAATGCGACCTATTCAAGTGAATAGGGCCACATTGCAATCATGTGCAATGCACGCAATTGCAGTGCAGTAGTGTAGCTTTTAGTGGATTAAAACATATGGCCTCCTTACTGCCTCTGAAAAGCGATCCGAGCACAGATTGCTTTTCACAGAAGTGGCAGTCCTTGCGGCAAGCGTAGACTTGGCCTTTGATCAGGTTCCCTGTTTGGTTCCTCATACAAAATGTGCTGTGATCCCTATGTCACCCACTAGAGGTCCTCAGCAGTGGTAATGAGTCTGCGAATGTAGCTGTTATCAGATGCCACATGCCAGGAAATTGGTAGCATCCTTGCAGAAATCAGGTCACTAATACCAGGCTACAGACCAAAAGAGTGCCCCCCCCCCCTCCACAGGGATGCCTGTAAAAGACACAATAGCATAGGGCTGAGTTTCAGCCAAACTTCCTACTCTAATTAGAACCGATTACAATATGAAAAACTCAGACAGATTTAAGTTCCCCCCTCACCTCCGGATTGCCAACACCTTTCCACCGTCCCCGACATTAACCCAATCATCGCCGCTCAGCACTGTAATGGATCCTTATTGCTTGGCTCGCCTGGTAATTGTGAAGTAGTTAAAGCCTATTCATTCTTCTTCACAGACAACTCAAATTGTCACTATTACCATTTGCATCCAATCTAGAGGCGCAATCATTCCGCAATCACAAGGAAAGCTTATTACGAGACGAGGCCGCATCCGTGGGAAAAAAGGAGCTAATCAGATGTTTAGTCTAAAAATGTGCAATCGCCCCGGACGCTTTGGTGGTGACTCAGGCAGGGCTGCTTGTCATATTTAATGGTTCTGATAATAGGGGTCCCTCCTTTAATGGTTTACGTCTTTAATCTGTCACTGACCAGTAGACACCCCACTGTTCATTAATATGTTTTTCTTTTCTTTAGTCTTATTTCTCTATCTTGTTTACTCTCCAGAATCAATGATAAAACAGATGGTCTTTCTGGTAAAGTCCAGGCGGTTAATGAGTAGCAAAAGTTAAAGCGACTCCATTATTCAAACTGATTACATTAAAGCAGGTTAAAACAGGAGTGTGCAGTTTATGGAAAAAATCAGAGGTAATAATTGCAGCCAGAAAAAAAAAAAAAAGTCTCTGAGCTATCTGATTGGTGGCAGCAATTACCGCCATGTTGCATTCCGTCTTTTGAAAACTGAAGTATAAAGTAACTGCGACATCTTACCAGCAGTGCATGGTGCTATTCCATGTTCTCAGCATTGTCATATGGAGGGCTGGGGGTGAACTTATATTCTGACTTTAAGAAAGTTGGTTCTGCAGTGGGCCCCCTAGTGTCCAGTTTGTTGGACTTACAGATATCACCTTCCTTACGTAAGCAGCTTTACAGGGTGGCAAACACCCCCACGTCCTATTGGTTACCAATATAGTGTCTCAAAGGTTCTCTTTGAAGGCTATGGGCCTAGATAGGAGTACTTCTCACATTTTTCTACAGTGTCCCAGACACAATTAACAGATGATCAGGAATACAACTGGGACCAGGTAGGTACAGGTGCCCATGTGCCAGTGCATTAGGTGAAACCTACCTAGTAATAGCTTCTAACTGACCCAGGTGAATGTTTACTATCACTCCTATCTCCAAAGTCCTGTGTGTCAGAAGATCAATGTAGGTCTTCACCGCTTTACTCGACTGTCTGCAGCCCTTAAGTAATAGCACTTAATCTGTTTCAGTTGGTCATACTCAGTATTCTATAGAGACAAAGTGATTTCCTGTACAACACTCTTTCCAACTAATCTAGTCTCATCCAAAAAAGCTAGTAAAGTTGTTCCCAAATGTATGGCTAACATCCACAGCTATGTCAACAGCTCACAGATCATAACTGGTCCCATCCAAGAGAAGTGGCAGAAAGGTAGTTTTAATATATGCCATAATGTTCTTAGCTTATGGTTTCCCTACTTCCATGTCCTGGGCCTTGACCCACATGCCCCTCCGAAGAAGTCCACATATTTCTTGGCTCACAACGTGTCTTCTCTTCCCTATTTTCCATTCTAGTTTTTTGATTCTTCTCCGCCTCTATGTAGGCCTTCTTCTAAACGCCACGCAGTGGCAAAAAGACACAACCAGGGCAGTAACCCCCTCAAACTTAGTAACTGCATAAGCATTTTGTTGGTTTCTGAAAGTACAATGCCAAGGTGGACAGTGCATCCCTAAGCACGTTATGCTGTGTTCCCTCCAGAAGCACATTATGAATTGAAGAGGAGGAGGGTCTTTCATCCACCTGTCCTCCATTCAGAGAGCGCTTTTATTTATAGAAGCTGTAGTACAGCTCCTATGGTTTAAGGAGGGGGGTGGAAAGGGCAGGCATAGTCAAAGCTCTTGATGAGGGGCTGTCACAGGTCTGTTGGCTCTATTAACCACTGCAGCACCAGAATGTTACAGCTGCGGATTATGGAAGAAGTGTGTGTGTGTGTGTGTGTTTGTGTGTGTGGGGGGGGGGGGGGGGTTGCACAGAAAACAGAGGATTACAACTTTGACAGCTGGCACCAGCCCAAGGGACACTTCAGATTAGAGGTCAGTACGGTCCCTTGTTCTGATTACACATTTTTTTTTACTTAAATCTAGGCTTTAAAGGTCACTCCCGTCAAATTTCTTTTGATGCTTTAGGCTCCTTGTACACTACAGCTCCTAAATTGAGTTTAGGAGTTTTGGCGTTTTTTTTTTTTTTTTGCCAAAGCTTCTGAACTCAACTCCATAAAAGCCTATGTGGCTTTTACCAGAGTTTAGGAGCTGCTGCGGTTAGGCAAGCTTCAACCTCCCTCTCCAGAGCGCAAAAGAATTGTGTTCAGGATAAGAAAATTTTGACTGCCTGCTGCAAAACGTGGCAAATTTGCGGTAAATTCACATCCCAATTTTGCCACGGTTTACAACCCTTGTGACTGTAATAGGCAGTGACAGGTGCTCTTTATGGAGGGAGCTGGGGGTCTAAAAGACCCCAAACCCTCCTCTGCTCTTAAGAGAATTCCAAACGCTAAGTTTGGCTGTTTTGAATAGTTTTTTTTTTTTTTAATCTGGCACCTTTAAGGCTCCAGTACCTGGAAGTGATGTCATGAAATCGCTTCCGGTTTTTTACATCGTAAATCCAATCAGAGCCGAATGCGGCTTTGTTTGGGTCTTCGGTCAGCTGACAGATGTGCCGGCTGATTGCCCGGGTCTCCCGATGGAACAGAAGACCCGAGCGAGCTGCGGGAGGGGGCGTCCCCTTCTGCTCTTTGTAATGACAATCGAGTGGCTGCTCGCCCACATTGGTTGTCATTCCAAGAAAGCCGACCGCCGGCTCTAAACATCGGTACCAGGGTGATATCTGTAGCTACAGGCATCACTCCGGTACAACCACTTGAAGAATTATCGGTCATATCGGCAGGTTTGTGGCCGATTAAAAAAAATTGAATATCGGCCTCACCAATAATCGGCCGATCCCTACTGGGAACCCCTGTTTTTAATGCTGGAGAGGGATCCCCAAGCACACCCACTGCAGCTTCTATAGCCGCTGATGGCGATGATCTCACATCAAGTTGTGTTGCCATGCCATGAGTCTCTACGGCTATACACTAGTAAAATTTAGTTTACAATTTTTCATATTAAGAATACTGGTTTGATTTTCTAGTCATTAGTGGGAGTCAAATTGGCCTTTTTTTTGACCACAGTGAGAAGAAAATGCCAAAAAGCAGCATATTTTTTTTTTTTTTTTTTTTAAAACAAACAAATTTCTGTGTATGTGGTTTTCTTTTAGTCTAAAAATGAATGTTAAAAGCAAACAAAATATGAAGTACTTTCCAATGGCATTCGTCTAGTTATTCATACCAAGAATTTTGATACAAATGTTCGCACAAAAAAATGTATGAATGGTTGCTCAAAAAACTACTGATACTGTATATAGCCAGCTTTACTATCGCAGGACCCAGAGAGTGATGATAGGGATGTGCTGGAGGGGAAAACCAAACTAAAGCCCTCCGACTGGAATCATTCTGTTAACAAACACACAAAATACCCACAGTCACAAAGGGGTTAAAAGCATGAAGTGGTTAGACATAGGAGCCGCCTGGGGAGCCGATCGCTGGATACTAATCAGATCTGTATCTACCTAATTTAATACAGCATATATGGTGTAGAGTGTTTGGAGTCGTTAAGCGCAATGTAATCCACTATGAAGTTCTGTTTGGTTGATTTCCCGCCCCAGTGGGCGCATTAGACCCCGGCGCTGTGTGTGCCCCCCCACCCCCACCTCCCAGTTCTAATTCACTTGTAGCTGAACCCCAGGGTGTAATATTGGAAGAGAGGACAGATTTCATTTGGAAAGAAATGGCAAATGTGTTCCACTGTATTTCTTCTAAACGCATGTGAATTGACATTGCGCTTAATTGACTTCTAATAGATGAGAGACAGCCTAGCTGAGCGGAAGAGACGGGCGCCTTTTATAAGGTGAGAAGACAGAAGAATAAGGGGTGGGGAGAGTAGTATACAGTACAACCTGAAATACACAACATTAGACCCTGGACGATTCTGTTCTCTTATAAAAGTAAATGTAACCCAATCACGAAAATCTGATGTACGCTTTAACATATTAATATAATTTCTAAAGTAATTTTCATTCATTTAAATCTGCAGGTTTCCTTAATAAGGTAATTTTTATGATACTCGGTGCATTAGCAAACAAAGTGATTCCAAAGGTACTTTTTAAAAAAAAAAATCAACATGGTATACTTACCTGCTAGAGTGGATCTGATCCTCCTCTTCTGGGGTCCCCCACCGAGGCTCCTGGCTTCTCCCCCCCCACCCTTCCAAGTCCCCCCATAGCAAGCCACTTGCATTAGTTTGGGCTCACTCCCGAGAGGAAGAGACTCGCCAGAGGGAATGGGTCTTATATGCCTTATGGCATTAAGACCGGAAACACTTGTTTGGCCACCAGGGCCAGGATGGGTCCCGCTTTGGGATGTATTGCCTCGGCTTTCAGTAGAGGCAGCCTTTACTCCTCTCCATCATGCATCTGACCAATTAGGGAATAAAAAGAGCTCCAGATGGTGTGATACCATTTAAAAATATTTTATTTCCTTCCACGATACAAAAACACATGATAAAACAATAAAAAACCGTCAGTCCGAGCCCTGGAGTGGAGAGCGGTGATAACCGTACTGTGTTCCACTCGGCTCCCGTGAAGTCAGCAGCCTGTGTTCCACCTTATGCGCGTTTCGTCATTCCGTTGACGTCTTCAGAGGGGACCTCTGAAGACCTCTACATAAATCAATTCTCTGGTTAGACATGGAGGAGATTGTGCAGCCCCACAGGTATGGATATGTATACTGTCCTTACACAGGTCCAAGCTGCACCAATGTAACTGAAGCCCCCTTGTCTTAAACAGGGGCTACTGGGTAAAATGAGCTGTGCTGGGTAGTAAGTAACTTGGCTGGTTTGTATTTTATATGATCATCTGGGGTTTCCCTTAAATCCAGTGTAGCTGTAGTTCCTCTTTTGCCAGTAGGTGTCATTGTTACCTCTGGTATTTGTGACGGAACCGACTCACACTGTGCTTGAGCGCTTCCGTCAGTATACTGCTTCCTCCAGTCTTGAACATAGATATCAGATACTATAGCTGCATAACATACAGGACTAGCCGACAACTTAGCTTGTATGAGATCTGGAACTGTTTATAGAACAATCTTACACAAAATATATACCCCACAGGAGGACAGTCCTTCCTGATCAGTTTACCCTAACAATACAAACTGCACACAGGAATATAATTACCATAGCTAAACAACAGCCACACGAATAACCCAAATATTTACCCAAAACATCACACAATGGTTTAGATAACGAGGTACAGTTGACAAAAGGCTAATCTCATCATAGAGAGTTAATCAAATTAGCCACCAGACAGAAACAATATGAATGAATAGGAATTCACTCCTAAACAATGCTTTGATTAACCACTTGCCGACCAGTCGCCGTACTTTTACTGTGGCAAGTTGGCTCTGTCCCACAAAACTCCATACCTGTACGTCGCATCGTGAGACAGCTAGTGGGGGCACACATACGCGCCAATTGGCCACAGGGGAAGCCAATCAGCGATTCCGGCAGACGCGATGCCCGCCAGGCACCCGCGATCTCTCACCATGGAGACAAAACAGCGGTCTGCCGATGTAAACATGGCAGACTGTTGTTCTGTCAGTGATGAACACAGGGATCCTGTGTTCCTCCTATTTAGGATCACAGGTCTCTGGTGTTCATCCAGCAAGTCCATCCCCCACACAGTTAGAAAGCACCACCCTAGGGACACACTTAACCCTTTGATCGCCCCTGGTGTTAACCCCTTCCCTGCCAGTGTCATTAGTACGGTAACAGTGCATTTGTATAGCACTGATTACTGTAGTAATATCACTGGTCCCCTCAAAGGGCCAAAAGTGTCAGTTAAGTGTCTGATCTGTCCGCCACATTGTCGAAGTCCCGCTACAAATCGCTGATTGCAGCCATTACTAGTAAAAAATAAATAAATAAAAATGACAAATCTTTCCCCTATTTTTTGTAGGAGTCCTCTAGCTTCTGTTTGCTTGTTCTGGGTCTCCTGAGCTCTTTCCCTCTCTCCTTGAAATATTCTTTAAGTGAGCAATAAATACTTATTTTTTTTCTTTTTTAAGTGTCTATCGATCTTCACCTGTTCACATCCTACCATGCCCAGTAACCTACACCCTAAGGTAAAATGTGAGTCCACCCTGATGCCAGTAGTCAGGGAGGTGCCACATGCAATTCATACATCTATGCAACCATACCCTGAGTTTTAGCTTTAAATTGCTTTAAACCCTACTAAAAAAACAAATTATGTAGCAGCATACCTCAAAACTTGCTTGGGTTGCTCCCCGTTTTATTGTTGCTCACACTGTGCCACTTTTAGACATGTCAGACACTTTAGCAAAGTCAGTTTGCACCAGAGTCTTACTCTGTATGCAAAAAGAGGGTTGGTCTTAACGTGGTTTTAAAGCCAGAAGTTTTTTTATCTTAATGCATTCTGTATGCAATAGCCCCCTCAGCCCCCCCCCCCCCACTGCTTACCTGAGCCCCCTCTCGATCCAGCAATGTCCACAACTGTCTGTCATCCAAGACTCCCCTCCTCATTGGCTAAGACACAGCAGTGATGCCATTGGCTCCTGCTGCTGTCAATCAGTCAGTTAGCCAATGAGGAGAGAGAGAGGGCTGGGCCAGACAGCAGCTCTGTGTCTGAATGGACACATGGAGCTGGGACTCGACTCGCGTGCCCCTATAGCAAGCTGCTTGCTGTGGGGGCACTCAAAGGGAGAAAGGGGCCAGGAGAGTCGAAGAGGGACGAGAGAGGATCTGGGCTGCTCTGGACAAAACCACTGCATGGAGCAGGCAAGCATAACATGTTTGTTATTTGTATTGAAAAAAAAAAATGAGACTTTACAATCACTTTTACCACTTTAGCCCCGGAGGATTTTCCTGCTTAACGTCCAGGCCACTTTTTTCAACTTGGCACTGCGCGACTTTAACTGACCATTGCGCGGTCATGCACTGCTGTACCCAAACAAAATTTGTGTAATTTTTTTCCCACAAACAGAGCTTTCTTTTGGTGGTATCATTTTATGCAAAATTAATAAAAAAAATAGCGAAAATTTTGCGAAAAAATTTACATTTCTCTTACGTCCTCCGACAGTCGCCGCCACCTCTAAGTCATCACTGTTGGGTATTGACTTCCCATCCGCAGGAGTAATTGGGCATATAGACTTAGTCAAAAGACAAAAGGCATTAGCATATACACACCCATGGGGGCTGTCCCATCTGGTCAATACCCCCCCTGCATCACCACTCCCAACTCAGTTTTAATCTGCCTAGCGTCAGGAGTAGTCAGGCTTACCTTGTGCTGGGGCTTCAGTCTCAGCCTTCCTAATCGTTTATTTGATTTTCTTTGAAAATGTAAGTTTTTTTCTCTTACTTTGCTAGCTGTTTATTTTGTCAGCTTCTAGTGTTAGTCTTCTCTTCGGATGAAGATGGATCATGCGGTGCTGGGATTCGGACTGACCGCCCTGGTTCTCCAGAGCAAAAGGGTCAGATGGACCCCCAGCCCGCCATCGAGCGTTCAGCTATGGCTCGCCCTAGCATTACGAACGACCCATCCCTGTTCGCTGCAGGGATGCAGCCGTGAGGTGGCTACCTCACAGGACAAATCTGCAGTGCTGCAGTGTCATGTCCCTGGCTCACGGCACTCCCTGTCAGGTGAGGACAGCGGTTTTCCGTGCATAGAGGCTTCCCACGCCATCTGGTACAGGTAAGTACTTCTGTGTGGGGCCTCTGTCTGGGGTGGCAGTCTGTGTTGCTGTGTGTCCCCCATGTCTGTGCCTGTGTGAGTCCCTGATGCGGTCCCTGCGGGGATCGCTTGTGCAGTTTTCTGTATGTGTGGGGGTCCCCTTCCCTGTGTCACTTCGGTGCATTGTTGGGGGTGCAGACCTTGTGTGGCGACCGCAGCGGAGTGAACTTGCGCAGTCTGCCATCTTTGATTTGGGCAGGCATGGTCAGCCTCTCTGTGGGCGATACTGCATGCTGTTTTGGCGCCATCCGCCGCCATTTTGGTGGGTGTAGAACGATCGGTCCGACTGCATGTTCGACGGCCATTTTCTTGAAGCCTCCAATGCAATCCTATGGGGCAGCCATTTTCCCTAAGACTGAAAGTCTTTAAGTTCAGCCTACTTCAGTAGCACTTC
This sequence comes from Pelophylax lessonae, assembly GCF_965119305.1. Lineage (NCBI taxonomy): Eukaryota > Metazoa > Chordata > Amphibia > Anura > Ranidae > Pelophylax > Pelophylax lessonae. The sequence continues at coordinate 49,684,509 of NC_138779.1, read as the reverse complement.
CTTTCCATATGCAGCAGGACATCGGTGGCAACACTCTGCGGGCTCTGCAGGTTATCGCTCTCAATATTCCTCTGTATTATCGCTTCTGGCTCAGTTTTCTCTCTCCTTTTGGGGTCGTTGTCACTGTAGCTGTAGCGGTGGGCTGCGCATTCCGCAGCGATTTAAAAGGAGCAGTACACATTTATTGCACTGTTTTTTTCTGTGAACTTTGAGCAATGGATTCTCAGGAAAGCAAGTTCCCCCCAGCTTTAGTGGGGGTCCCCAGTTCTCCTGTGGCCCCGCTGCGACCCGTTTTAGCTGCTGTAGTGGCGACTTTGGTGTCTAATATGGAAATGCTGATGTCTGAACGTGCTGCAAAAAAGAGGCCCAGATTGTCTCTCTCTTCTGATTCAGATGGGGATATGGCTGCTGCTGTGAGCGTGCCCTTTTCAGGGTCCCGCTCTTCCCTGGACCCCCCAGGGTCCGTGGGGGAGGCTGAAATGGAGGGGGTTGATACCTCCTCCCCAGGGTCACCTGAAGAACGGGCGACCATGGATGAGTTAATTGTTTCTGTTAAGGAAACCTTGCATTTAGAGGATGAGCCCTGTCCTCCGGGCGTTGTGTCCTCATTTGGGACGCACAGGACCCGCAAGTCTGCGCAGGTTTTCCCCTGCCCAGCTGAATTTCATTACACTGTTAATGAGATGTGGCGCACGTTAAAACGTCCATTCCTGGTACCTAGTCGGTTCAAATTGCTTTATCCTTTTGCGCCGGCTACGGAATCACGATGGTGTGTGCCTCCACAGGTAGATCACACTGTGGCCGTGTTAAACAAGGCTACCTTGGTTCCTACTGAGGATACCCCAGTTTTCCGGGACCCCACGGACCGGCGGTTGGAGTCTCTAGCTCGCCATTCCTATACGGTGGCGGGTTCGTTGCTCAAACCCGTTTTCGCGTCTGTTCTGGTGGCTCAGGCGGTGGCTGATTGGACTAAGATGCTTAGGTGCAATCTCGTGTCTGATGGTGTTCCGCCTGCCCGGCTGGAAATGGTGGATCAGATCCACCAAGGAGTCATGTATTTGTGTGATGCAGCCTTGAATGAGGCCCCCCTTAGTGGCTCGCCTCTCTAGTGTCGCGGTACTTAACCGGCGACTGATATGGCTGAAGAGCTGGTCGGCTGACCAGTCCTCACGGAAAACAGTTGTTGATTTCTCACGGAAAACAAGTCCTTTCGGGGCAAGCGGGGTTCTGCGCCTAGATCCAATCAGGGGTCCTTTGGTGCCTTTCGGAACCAATCCAAGGGCAAGCCCAGGGCAGTCAGAAGAAGCCCTGGGCGGGTAAGCAGAAGTCCGGCAATGCTGGCGCGGCGGGTCAATCCGCCTCTGCCTGAAGGGGTGCCCTCACCCGTTTCAGGGGTGGGGGAACGTTTACGCGGTTTCCTCCAACCTTGGTTGCTCCGGATATTGGACAGGTGGGTTCTGGAAATCGTTCGATCAGGATACAAGATCGAATTCCTTTCCCAGCCGGCGGACAGATTCTTTCCCTCCAATCTTCATCTGCTTCCGGGCGTCTGCAGGACTTGCATCAAGCGGTGCAGGACCTGCTTGCTCAGGGAGTGATTGTCCCGGTGCCTCATTGGGACAGGTTTCGGGGGTTTTATTCCAATCCGTTCACTGTGCCCAGAAAGGAGGGCAAAGTGCGTCCTATTCTGGACCTAAAAGCACTGAACCGCTTCGTGCGTGTATGGAAGTTCCGTATGGAGTCTCTCCGTTCGGTGGTCGCCTCTCTGAGTCCAGGGGAATTCCTGGCCTCGATGGATCTGAAGGATGCGTACCTGCACATCCCCATTTTCGAGGGTCATCAGTGGTACCTTCGGTTTGCTATCGCAGAGGACCACTACCAGTTTGTGGCGTTACCTTTCGGTCTCGCTTCGGCACCAAGGGTGTTTACCAAAGTGTTATCGCCGGTTCTGGGCCTACTGAGGGCTCAGGGCATTGTGGTCTTGGGTTACCTGGACGATCTTCTTCTGAGATCATGTGCCAGCCAGGACCTAGTGCGCTATCTGTCCACCACGGTGCAGATGCTCCAGGAGTTCGGATGGACCATCAACGTTCAGAAGTCGACGTTGTCTCCATCGCTTCGTCTTCCCTATCTGGGAATGATTCTGGACTCTGCTCAGGCAAAGGTGTTCTTGCCGGAGGACAAGCTCCGGACTTTGCGGGACGAGATCAGGTCCCTCAGGGACAGCTCGTCCTCGTCACTCAGGACCTGTATGCGGGGCCTGGGGTTGATGGTATCGGCCTTCGAGGCGATACCCTTTGCTCAGTTCCACACGCAGGCTCTCCAAGTGGAGATCCTGGCCAGGTGGGACAGACTGCCTCAGTCCCTGGATCTGTGTGTCTCCTTGAGTCGTCAGACCAGATTGGCTCTTCTATGGTGGCTCCAGTCCCCGTCGGTGGCGGAAGGCAAGTCCTTCCGTCCGTTGGTGTGGACGGTGATTACCACGGATGCCAGCCTGTCTGGCTGGGGTGGAGTTGTGGGCAACCTGTCTGCCCAGGGCACTTGGTCGGAGGAAGAGTCCTCCCTCCCAATAAATGTGCTGGAATTGCGAGCGATAAAACGGTCTCTTCCAGTGGTCGGGCCGTCTTCGGGCCGTCCTGTCAGGGTACAGACGGACAATGCTACTGCGGTGGCCTACATCAACCACCAAGGGGGCACCAGGAGTGCTCGGGCGGCCCGAGAGGTGACCGACATTCTGTCTTGGGCCGAGGCTCATGTCCCGGCGATCTCAGCAGTTCACATTCCGGGTGTGGAGAATTGGCAGGCCGACTATCTGAGCCGCCAGACCCTGGACCAGGGGGAATGGTCCCTACACCCGGAGGTCTTTCAAATGCTGTGTGCGAGGTGGGGATCCCCGGACGTGGATCTGTTCGCATCCCGGCTAAATCAAAAGGTGGAAAGGTTTGTGGCAAGAACGCGCGATCCGTTGGCGGACGCCTCGGATGCGTTGGTAGCCCCTTGGCATCAGTATCGTCTGATGTATGCCTTTCCTCCGATTCAGTTACTAGCCCGGTTCCTCCGCAGATTGGTCTCGGAACCGCACCTGGTGATTCTGGTGGCTCCGGACTGGCCATGCCGGTCCTGGTACGCCGACGTTGTTCACCTGGCAGTGGCGCCTCCGTGGCGTCTGCCTCTGCAGGAAGATCTACTGTCTCAGGGACCGATCTTCCATCCTGCTTTACAGTCGCTGGCTTTAACGGCCTGGCTGTTGAAACCCAGGTCCTGAAGGACAGGGGTCTCTCTTCTGAGGTCATCCCTACCCTTGTCAGGGCTAGAAAGACCTCCTCCGGTAAAATCTATTACCGTACTTGGAAGGCTTATTTCGCCTGGTGTGAGTCCAGGGGGTTCTCCCCTCGCTCATACTCAGTGTCCAGAGTGTTGGCCTTCCTCCAGTCTGGGGTGGACCAGCGCCTGGCGCTGGCCACGATCAAAGGCCAGGTGTCCGCAATGGCAATTCTTTTTCAACGCCCTGTGGCGTATCACTCTCTGGTTCGCACCTTCATTCAAGGTGTGCGACATTTGGCTCCTCCCAGGAGGAGCCTTTACCTCCATGGGACTTGAAATTGGTTCTGTCCGTCTTACAGCGTGCTCCCTTTGAAAACATTCAGGAAATATCGTTGCCTCTGCTGTCTAAGAAGGTTGCCTTTTTGGTGGCGATCACTTCGGCTCGCAGGGTGTCTGAACTGGCAGCGTTATCTTGCCGTTCTCCGTACTTGGTGATTCACCGGGATAAGGTGGTTTTGCGTCCGCATCCCTCCTTTCTTCCTAAAGTGGTCTCTGAGTTCCACATTAATGAGGACATTGTCCTGCCTTCGCTTTGTACGAAGCCTAAGCATCCTAAGGAGGTTGCTCTGCATTCCTTGGATGTTGTCAGGGCGATCAGGGTTTACCTGTCGTCTACAGAGTCCTTTTCGGAAGACGGATTCCCTCTTTGTCCTTCCTGAGGGACCTCGGAAGGGCATGGCTGCTTCTGCAGCCACTATTGCCAAATGGATCAGACAGACCATTGAACAGGCTTACGCCTTGAAGGAACGGGTTCCACCCTTCCCTGTTAAGGCGCACTCTACTAGATCTGTGAGTGCGTCCTGGGCCTATTGGCATCGGGCCTCGGTGGCCCAGGTGTGCAAGGCTGCGTCTTGATCGTCGGTGCACACTTTTTCCAAATTCTACAAAGTAGACGTTCGGGCATCGGCTGATGCTTCCTTTGGCCGCAAAGTTCTCAGTGTGCTCAAAGAAAGAGTTCTGGCGCTACTCCAACAGGTAGTTTCCTGAAAATATCATGCAAACATGTAAAACACAAATATCCATAAAAACACTGTTCGCCCAATCCTAAGTATTGGATAGCTTGTAGATGTGATGAGGAGAAATTAAAGGATGGCGCTCAGGTGTGTTAATAGCTGATAATTACCCCAAAGGAGACATAGATAAATGATCCAATAAAAGTTTATTCCATGAATCCAAAGATAAAAAGCAATGTGTTAAATGAGTGATTCCTCCTACCAGTCCATGAAGTCTCTGTGTATCACTGCTGCCTCAGCACGACTCCCTGATGTGAATCCCAGGGAAAGGAGAAAGCTGGCAGATGGAGATGGCATAGAGAAGCGGGTCCCAGCGGAGATAGGGGCTCACACGGTCCGGTGTGCGGCCGCTTCCTGGACCGGAGCCCACGCTGTGCTACGCTGATGCCCGCTGTGAGCGCCGAGGGATCGCACACTGATGACGTCACCGCTATCAGCGCTGTCAGCCGAGTGTGTGTCCGCGGCCGGCGGGGGAATCACCTGAAGGACGGGGAGCTTGGAGGAAGATGCCCACTCGCTTCTACAGAGCCTCCCGATTGCCACAACGACATGTTTCGCTACATTGGTAGCTTTGTCCAGGACAAAGCTACCAATGTAGCGAAACATGTCGTTGTGGCAATCGGGAGGCTCTGTAGAAGCGAGTGGGCATCTTCCTCCAAGCTCCCCGTCCTTCAGGTGATTCCCCCGCCGGCCGCGGACACACACTCGGCTGACAGCGCTGATAGCGGTGACGTCATCAGTGTGCGATCCCTCGGCGCTCACAGCGGGCATCAGCGTAGCACAGCGTGGGCTCCGGTCCAGGAAGCGGCCGCACACCGGACCGTGTGAGCCCCTATCTCCGCTGGGACCCGCTTCTCTATGCCATCTCCATCTGCCAGCTTTCTCCTTTCCCTGGGATTCACATCAGGGAGTCGTGCTGAGGCAGCAGTGATACACAGAGACTTCATGGACTGGTAGGAGGAATCACTCATTTAACACATTGCTTTTTATCTTTGGATTCATGGAATAAACTTTTATTGGATCATTTATCTATGTCTCCTTTGGGGTAATTATCAGCTATTAACACACCTGAGCGCCATCCTTTAATTTCTCCTCAAAGTTCTCAGTGTGGCAGTGCCATGATGGACCCTTGTTTTTTTTTCTGGGTCCCTGGCTGTTGGCATTTGCTTTCCTGGGCTGTTGCTCCTGTTGAGCATTGTTTTTTCTGTTGCCCAGTTGGTTCTCTTACAGTGCATGTAAGATTCCTTTCTCTGATGTGGGTACTGCGTTGCCTTTTCTACGGTTGCGTCTCCCACCCCTCATGTCTATACTGATTTGGGACATCCCAACAGTGATGACTTAGAGGTGGCGGCGACTATCGGACGTAAGAGAAAACTGAATTTTTGTAAAATCTTACCTGTAAAATTCCTTTCTCTGAGTCCTCCGACAGTTGCCGCCCCCGCCCCTCTTTTGGGGTTCTTATTACCTGCTGCTATGCTACCAAACTAAGATTGGGAGTGGTGATGCAGGGGGGGTATTGACCAGATGGGACAGCCCCCATGGGTGTGTATATGCTAATGCCTTTTGTCTTTTGACTAAGTCTATATGCCTAGCTACTCCTGTGGATGGGAAGTCAATACCCAACAGTGATGACTTGGAGGTGGCGGCGACTGTCGGAGGACTCAGAGAAAGGAATTTTACAGGTAAGATTTTACAAAAATTCAGTTTTTCTACTTTGACTGTTAAAAAATATCCAATATATTCCATTTTTGTCATATATTTAGGCCAAAATGTATTTAGCTACATGTCTTTGACAAAAAAATTCTCAATGAGCGTATTAAGACCGGAAGATTTTACCCCATTCCTGACCAGGCCATATTTTGCGATTCGGCACTGCGTTATTTTAACGGACATTTGCGCGGTCATGCAACACTGTACCCAAATTAAATGTGTCCTTTTTGCCCCCACAAATAGAGCTCTCTTTTGGTGGTATATGATCACCTGTGCCATTTTTAATTTTTGAAAAAAAGAGCGACAATTTTGAAGAAAAAAACAATTTTTCACATTCTGATATATAACATTCCCCCCAAAAAATTTACAAATCAAAATTTTTTAACATTTTAGGCCAATTTGTTTTCTGCTACATATTTTTGGTAAGAAAAAAATCACAATAAGCGTATTTTGATTGGTTTGCGTAAAAGTTTTTGCGTTTACTAGCTAAGGGAAAGATTTGTTATTTTTATTGTTTGTTTTTTTTTTTTACTAGTAATGGCATTGATCTGCGATGACATTGGCAGGGAAGGGGTTAACACTGTTGGTTATCAAGGGGTTAAATGTGTGCCTCATGCTTACTGACGTGTGTGGGGGGATGGGATTGTGTGACACAGACACAGATCGCAGGTTCAGCTATGCTGAATCCTGTGATCTGTCCCTGCCTGTCGCAGAGGAGATCCGTCCGCTTTGTTTACACAAGTGGGCGGATTTCCTCACTCTTTCCCAGACGATCGGGGAAGAGCGGCGGTGATCACCGCCTCTCCTCCCCTGACCGTGTTTCTGAATACAGCGGGAGTGAGGTCTACGTCGCTGGACCCAGCCAAGCCGCTCTGCTGCAGTAGCAGCAACGTGAGCGGTTGGCTAGTGGTTAAAGTGATTTTTTTTTTTAAATAACAAACATGTTATACGCTCTATGCAGTGGATTTGCACAGAGCAGCTCAGATCCTCCTCTTCTCTGATCCCTCTACGGCATTCCTGGCCCCTCCTCCTGCTGAGTGCCCCCAAAGCAAGCAGCTTGCTGTGGGGGCATCCGAGCTGAGCTGCAGCTCCGTGTCCATTCAGACATGAAGCCACGGCTATGCCCCACCCCCTCTCTCTCCTCATTGGCTCACATACTTTGATTGACAGCAGTGGGAGCCAATGGCATCCTGCTGCTGCCTTAGCCAATCAGGAGGGAAGGTCCAGTACAACTGAGTGTCTCCTGCAGCATCGCTTGATCGAGATGGGGCTCAGGTAACTATTGGGGGGGCTGAGGGGGGCTGATGCACAAAGAGGATTTTTATCTTAATGCAGATAATGCATTAAGGTAAAAAACCTTCTGCCACTTTAATTCGCTTTCATAAGATATGAACCATTGGTATTGTATTTTGAATTTGAAGAATTCATTGTGCCACAGTGTAAAAGTGGCACATTATAAAACTACCTGAATTTGGCACACGAGTTGATGTCAGAAACAAATGTGTCGCAGATGTTTCATGAATTTGATGCAACACATTAACAAAAGGGATTAATACCAGAGAAGTGGAGCAGCAGCATTACTGAATTTCCTCCTCTATATATATAATGCTAGTTACATGGAGCTTAACACAAAGAGCATTATTATTCAAAAGGTTTAATACCACTTTAATGTCATCTACCTCAAAGGGTGTATTTATAAAGTGGCAAATGGAAGATTGGCTGTAGATTTAAAACAATAGGACAAATGAATTACGCCAGATTTAAAAAAAAATGTCATCTTTTGCCACAGTTTCAACCTGTTTCAATAACATTCATCCACTGACAGCGTAATTATAGAGTTCCTGAACAGGAAATGCTGCGGTGTGTATTACTCGCTGTATTTAGGAAGTGGCGGATGTTATAGTGTCCCTTTTATGACATTTGGTCCCCTGAACTAGGCAGATCTCAACATTTCCAATGATGTCCTATAGAGACCTCCACCGGTTATCTAAACCTGCCTGTGTGTCTAATTTACTTACCGTATATGTCTTGTTTTTACGTGACCTCAAGCTTTTATCATTATATTTGGTAAATCTTTGCTTTATACCTGTATAATCCCTGCAGTTAGACCCAGCAGGCTTTTACTGTGCTTACATTTTGTCATATCATATTGCGCTTTGCATCTTTAATCTCATGGTTACTGAGCTGTTGAAAAAGTTTCATGTTTGTTTGAAGTATACTTTTCCAATTTTGGATGACAGACCTTTCACCTAAGCCACTTTTCCTGGATAAAAAATGTAGAAAAGATGAGCACTCCACATATCTGATGTGAGTCCAGTAGATCTTTAGTGCACATGACAAAAGGTAAGAAGAGAAATCCAATGCATTTTGGTGGCTCAATATTCTCTTCATTGGGGTATAGATGCTAACAATAAAATAGGAAAATACTAAACCGATAGCAAGAATAAAAAGTTAAGGCCTCTTGCAAATGGTTGCCAGAGCTTGTTCAATGTAAATTCTGGCATTTGCCTCCACGCCACCCCCAATTGCCCTAGATGTCAATGGCTGTGCACATCTGTACTTCGGGTATCCTGTGGTACTTTATAAACACATGGTATTTATTTTTATACACCCATATGTTATTGTAGAACCCTACAAGGTAGGTGCTAGGTAAAGCATAGTGAGCCTTGGCTGCCTAACAGCAGGGCCATGATTTTCAACTGGACTGTCATATCTCCCAGGTGTGGCTGTTGAGACTGGGGAGTCTCCCCACTGTGCTCCATGAGAGGGTTCTCATTGGGCAGTGGAGGAAACCCAGCCAATGGCACACTCAGGCCTGTATCTACCCCAGAAAGGCAGATTCTGCCGCACAGCATTCTGGGAGTGGGTATAAGTTTGAGGGGAGCCCATGACACAGCGTCTTTAACGGGAAGTAGAGTCCCAGGAGCGAGAGTACGGCTGTCTTTCCTCCTGTCAGAGCAATCGGGTGTCCCAGGCGGCTTACCTGAGGGGACAGAAGGCTGAGCTGCAGAGAGGATCCAGTGTGCCGAGGACCAGTGGAGAAGAGAGGGGTCCAGTTTCAGGAAAGCATTCCCAGTTCGTGAGTACTGTAACTGCCCATGGGGGTATGCCTAGAGAGAGAGGGGACCACTCCTGTGAAGGTCAGAGGGATTCAGGAGCTAGCTAGCCAGTGCATGAGCAAGTGTAAAGGGGGTGCCAGTGTTGACCCTGAAGTGTAAAGGGGGTGCCTAGTGAGATGACCCTGAAGTGTAAAGGGGGTGCCTAGTGAGATGACCCTGAAGTGTAGAGGGGGTGCCTAGTGAGATGACCCTGAAGTGTAGAGGGGGTGCCTAGTGAGAGGACTCTAAATTGTAAAAGGGGCGCCAGCGGTTGGGCCCTGAAGTGTTAAACTGTACAGCGTGCAGTGTACAGTGTTGAGAGTTGCAGCAGCGCAAGCAGTTACAGAAGATACCTCAGTCAGGAAGAGCTAACGGGAGCAGTATCCAGGACTTTTGAGCTAACCAGAGTGTCAAGAATCCGTTTGCAGCACAGTCCAGGACTTTTGAACTGTCCTGGACAGTTCAGAGCACAGGGCAGCAAGTCAGCATTTTTCAATTACCAGCAAGCATTAGTCGGCATCCAGCTGGTGTCAATTCAGCGCTGAAAGGCATTTTTCTGCAAGGTGTCCCAGTTGTACCTAGTTGAGCCAGAGGAGTATCCCACTCATTCCCTTCTCCCTTCCCTTATATCAAATAAACAAAACAAACCAAAGATGCCGGACTGGTCTTTGACTCAAATCTCACACTTGGGTATTCAGCTTAAATGGGCAGAAGGTGTTACCAGTAACCATGGCAGACCCACATCAGGCCCAATGCCTGGAAAACCTGCTATATTCTACTCATGTCTACAAGACTACTGTTGTTTCCCCGAACTATAGTACAGCCACGCACAGCCATTTATGTCTATGGGAGGCTTTATGCAGCACCTGTGCTTTCAGGACGGGCAAAATATCCTAAAATTTACAGTCAATGGCTCAGGTGCCAGTGTGCAAGAGGCCTAAGAGTAGTGCTAGTTCAAGTTGCCAGTCAGGACCCTACTATTTCATGTACTGTCAGCATCTGAGGCTTGATGAAGCAGGAGTATTGAGCCCCAGAAACATATTGGATTTGACTTCTGACCTTTGGGCCAGTAAGGATTTACTGGACTTACATTAGATCTGTGGCCTGCTTATACTTTCTGCATTCTTCAAAAACTCGGACTCCCAGGGATACCTTTTTGTTGACAGCTGCCTTTAAAATTGGAATATCAAACCTTATCTTTGCTTCTTTTTGGTCCAGCATTCTACCAACACATCTCCTGTCAAGAATGTCCTAGATAGACATGGTAGTACAGAGCAAGGTGTCTACAGCATGGCTGCACTACTTTGAGTTCAAGCCACTAATTGTTTCATCGTCTCACTAATAGCTGCTACTTTGTGCCCCCAGCTATTAGCACATTACTGGCAGTGAGCGAAGAATAGACAGCAATCAATGCAGAACACAATGTGGAAGTAGGAATGGGCATGATGAGGGCCCGATGGCTGGAACATTGTTCCTTTCATCCTCTTGCTTAGCATTGATTTGTGGCCTCTTAAACTTTTCCATTGTTGTATGAGATGCCCGAGCACAGCGGCTCGCCTGTGCCAGAATTACAGAACCCTTCGCTGGAAAAAGTCAACGATGTCTTCAAGTGTACCACTGCTTTCTTCTATATTACATCCCTCCCCGGCCCTAAGAAATGAGATGGGAGGCTGGGGAAGGGGGGGTCGTCGGCTGCCTTTACATCACAGGGAGGCGATCGCCGCTGTCGGTGCAGCCACCCATGCAAACCGCCAAGTGCGAGGTAACGACACTGACAGGTTTAATAGCACGAAGCCCAGGCTCAATGCCATTTAAAAATCAATAGTGAGAATTCTAAAATAAATTTCTAAACAATGTATGTATAATTCATAGACTGGAGAGCGATTACTGGGACGGCGTTCAGGCGTGCCCGTCACACAGCTGGGAAATATCCTCTTTTGAAAATTATAGAAGGGCCAGGGGGAGGAGGGCTGCGTAACTGCATCTTTTTTGATCTTCCTGATAAATTTCATATTAGAAGGGTTTATAGTAGATGCAAGCATAACCACAAAATTCTCTTATGAGGTTTAACATATTGTTTCAAACGTAATTTTATTTTAAATCTGCAATTATCATTTAATCAGTCTCTGGTGATCCTTCCATGAAGGTCCTTGCTCAGGCACCTACTGTCCTAGGGTGATAACACTCTGTCCCTTTCTCCCAGTTGCACTCCTGCGTTGTCACGTAGGCTTACAATGGAGACTACAAGTGGCTAGTTCAACATAATGCTGGCATGGTTTACTGATTTCACCATCCTTGAGAAATGACATGCAGCCATCGCCGGAGTGCATGTAGATGGGTAGTAGCTGCAAAGAGTTTGCAGGAGTTTAGCAACACTAAGATTTGCTAAGATAAAAGTTAAAAATAAGGTTTTTTTTTTTTTAAGAGAAACCAGCATTACAGTGTTAAGCAAACATTCAGTGGGGGTTTAAAGTACTTTAAAGCTCATCTCCGGGCATGTTATTTATTACACCCTGACACCCCCCCCCCCCATGCTTATCAGTTACTGACTGAAAATTATGCAGGTTCCAACTACAGGAATGAGGGTTCTTCTTAAAACCTATGTCGGCAGTGGGTACAAGAGTGTGTGGGGCTAGGTTGGGGTAGCAACTTTTCATTTGTATAAGGATAGTTACTTGATTAGGTAGCTTTAATTTGATGATGTCAACGCTGTCTGATCTGAAACTACAGGTTGGTGTTGAGACCGGGTACCCAAAGCACAGAGACTGCCAGAGGTGATTGGTCTTCTCGACAGAAAGTTCTGGCATGTCACTGTGCATATGATGGTGTAACATTTCCCTATTCCTGGATTCATTGCCAGGTCTTCTCCTAGCATATGGAGACAGTTCTCTTGATTGGTGCTAGCCTTAAAATGGTTGTAAACTGCTGGTTGTTTTTTTTTTTTTTTGTACCTGCAAGGTATAGGCCTAATGTGCTAGTATGCATGACATACTAGCATATTATGTGAAACTTACCTGGAAACTAAGCCCTCCAGCGATGCAATGTAACTGCTGGAGGCTGCGTCCATCTTCACCCAGTCTTCCTTACTGTGTGACAGGCCTGAGCTGTGATGTCCCTACATGCGCAGGGGAGCTGTCATTCACAGCACAGGTATCTAAAGGAACGGCATGGGTGGCCGTTCCTTAAGAGCACATGCGCTGATGACGTCATCGGCTGCATGTAATGTAAAAATCTCCTAAATGGTACACGTTTAGGAGATATTTACAGTACCTATAGGTAAGCCTTATTATAAGGCTTACCTAAAGGTACAAATTATGCCTTTGAGTTTACTTCCTCTTTAATAGCATAGTGACATGAGGTTTGACTTTCAAGCAATGCATTGCTACACCTAAGCCAAGCCAGAGTCTTTCTGGTATTCTTGTGGCACTTCCAGTCTCCCCAGTCCCAGTGTCCTCTATATCTCCTGACCCACTGTGCCTCCTGAGTTCTCCTGAATCTTTATGTCTCCTTAGTCCCTCCAGCCTCGTGAGTTAGTCACTTCCACGACACCTCCTAAGTCCTGGTCCCTTCCGTGATGCCACCTTTGTCTCAGACGTTCTCTGTACTTCCATAACTGCCTGCTCTTGAATGCTTCCTGAACTTCAAGTGTGCATGTCCTCCTCGTGTGCTTCATGCCTCCTGCTCACTTGCATTCTTTCCACTGCACCCTTGTGTGCCACTGTGTCTTGAGCATGACCCAACAGTGGCCTCCCATGTGCCCCTGTGCACCTACCTGACTTCTGTGTTCCCACACAGCTTCAGGAACTCTCTACAGTGGTCCTCGATCCATCCTCTTTGCTCTACCCTCAGGTACACTCCTGTAATGGCCTGGACTGTCTGTCTTTAAGTGGATACGGACCCCTGTCCATGACAGATGGATTGTGGAAATCAGGAGGCGCTTTGTTTCTAAACAAAGCCGCAAGCTAAATAGATGAGCACTCTAATGCAATACACTAAACGTTATTTGTGGCTGCAAATTAGATTTAAAGCAGTTTTTTTCATTATTCAAAATTCTAGAATATGAGAAGTGATTGTTTTTTTGTTACTTTGTTAAATTGTAAATAGAGACCTGACAGAGCAGAGTTCTGAGCAGCTCCGGCTGGAGTCTTCGCTGTTCAGGGTGCTGAATCTCCTCCTCTGCTCAATGATGGTGCCTCTGATGTCTGGATGTTGGAAATATAAAATGAAGAATAAAATAAAATTTGTTTCTGCATGTGAAGATGGTGAGATTGCTTTGCACGCGGTATGTATTACCTGTCTGCTTCCGCTATGCTTGTACGGGCTATTGAACTAACCGCGGCATTCAGTCAGAAATATTCCAGCGCTGAGTGTCGTCTCTTGGGAGCGGTGGATGTGTGTAATACTGTGTCTGTTCCAATATGCACTGCCATCTATAAATATCTGTAGACTTTATTTACGGACAGCTATTTCTTTTAAAGTGAACCTATACTCCATTTTATACTTTTACAAGCAAAAACTTTCCTAATGCTGGCTATACACAAAGCAGATTTCAGCCAATATGAACCAGAATTTTTTTTTTTTTTTTATTGTATTAGCGTGATTGAATGAGGCAGCAAACAAGTAACAAAAACAACTTTAATCACTTCTACAGACTGAAATAGATTTATCAGATTGAAGGAAATATAATCATTAATTACAAATTAATCGAAGACCAGAACCCTGTCAAGCAATGAAAAGAAAGCAGTTAGAATTTCTACAGAATTTAGTTTGAAACTTTCTTGACCAGCAGTTGATTGATAATTTATTACTCATTTTTTCTTTATTCTGATGGGAAATCAAATCGCAATTGAAATTGTATGATGAGGTTTTTACAAATATGGACAGACGGCCAAAGTTTTGCTAATTTCCACCCACCTCCTTCCCCATCAGTGAGAATGACCTTACAGGCCAGTGAGATTGTCTCATTGGATAGTGGGATGGCAGATTTTTACCGACCATCTAACAGGGTCGGTAGGAGGGCAGGTGGACTGTACTTCCCATATGATATACCTTCCTTTTTTACTTTACATCTTAAATCACATGCAGACATTCAAAGACAGATGAGAATGTGATTTGCCAAACACAAAATTCTCCCGCGCTCGGGTGGTATGTAATGAAGGATAAAGGAACTTATATGGTGTTGATATGCACCACTCAAGGTCTTGCTGCCCCCTCAGGACCAAGGGTATCCAAAATGTACTGAAAGACAACAACAAAAAAAGTAGAGTGCACTGACCTCGTGCATTACCACTAAAGGTTTATTAATCCAAAGTAGCACTTTTTGGCTCTGAGGAAGGGCCACGTTTCTCCCTTGAAACGTGTCAGCCCAGCCATATAGCTGCTGACACCAGCATGTCATCCAGTACAGGGGTTCCTTGGTCACCTTGGAGATGACCGGTTCCATTGTCTTTTATATGTGCTATATCATCACTCGTTTGTGAATATAATGTATGTCGTCTTTGGATTAATAAACCTTTCTTAGTGGTAATGCATGAGGTCGGTGCGCCCTTCTTTTTGTTGTTGTTGAGAATGTGATTGGAGCTGTGAGAAACTTTTGGTACTGCTTTTTTGTCTTTTTTTTTTTTTTATATTGGGTATACTGTATGTGAAAGATAGCGAGAGAACCTGCAGTGGGCATTCAATCCTTCCCAACAGGCACATTCCAGGATCACCCAATCAGCAACAAAGGAGCTGAAGGGCTGGTACAGTACAGTTTTATGCATGTATCCCCTTGGAGCCTAAGCCTTTTTCTGACACTTGTTGCTTACAAGTTTAAATCAGTATTTTTTTTTTTGCTAGAATATTACTTAGAGCCTCCAAACATTATATATGTATTTTTTAGCAGAGGCCCAAGAGAAGAAAATAACGGTTGTTGCAATGTTTTATGTCACGCTGTATTTGCGCAGCAGTCTTTCAAATGCAATTTTTTTGGAAAAGATAGTTTCATGAATTTAAAAAAAAACAGTAAAGTTAGCCCAATTTTTTTGTATAATGTGAAAGATGTTACGCCCAGTAAATAGATACCTAACATGTCATGCTTTAAAACGCTTGTGGAATGGCGAAAAACGACCGTACTTAAAAATCTCTATAGGCGACGCTTTAAAAAATTTTAATGGTTACCAGTTTTGGGTTAGAGGAGGTCTAGTGCTAAAATGATTGCTTCCGCACTAATGATCGTGGCAATACCTCACATATGTGTTTGAACACTGTTTTGTTTACATTTACAGGCATGACGTACGTATGTGTTTGCTTCTATGTGCGAGCATGGAGTAATGGGGCGCTTTCATTTTTTTTTCTTTATTTTCCTTATTTTTTTTACACTGTCCCTTTTAAAAAAAGTGATCACTTTTATTGCCCTCGGTATCTCTTGTGACAGTAATAGGCAGAGACAGGTACTCCTTTGCACTTAAAAGCATTCAAAATGCCAAGTTCGTCTGTTATTGAATGCTGTCATTTTTTTTAAGGGCTCCAGTAAACAGGACGTGATGTCATGACATCTCTTCTGGGTTACTAGATCAGAGACTCGATCAAAGCCAATTCTGGCGTTTTTGGGGTCTCTGGCCAGCCAGCAGATGTGCTGGCTGGTCGCTCGGGCCTCTCAGTGGGACGGGAGAGCCAAGGTGAGCCATGGGGGGGGGGACGTTCCCTCCCACTGCTTGTAATAACAGCTGAGCGGCTTATTAGCCACATCAGGTGTTATTACAAGAAAGCCAACGGTCGGCTCTAAAAAAACAGTACAATCTCTTGAAGCCGAGGGCCGCATATTTGCTTTACGTCAGCGTGAAGGGTTTAAAGTGGTTGTGAACCTTAGTCCTGGAATCTGAGCAAAGCACATACAGTATATATGTAGGTTATCTCTCTCCAAAGGTCTAAGTGTTGTTTCTCTCTGGTGCTTCCTTTCTTTGTTATCAGCATATCTCACATCCTATCGGTTCTTGCACACTGTTACTGCAGTCTCCCTGCCCCACTTTCTGCCCTTTTGAAGGGGTGATGGGTAGAGAAGAAGACTGCAGATAAACAAGTAAAACTCATGTATGAGGATTTTTTGATCTCTGTGTATCATCTGAGGCAATTGACTTCACTGGATATATGTAAGGGTTTACAACCACTTGAAGGCTTTGCTTTAAATTTTGAATGAAGTACATCTTTAACCCTATAGCAACCTTGAAAATTATCCCTTAACACAGCTGATATACTTAAAGCGGAGTTCCACCCAGTGAACCTTTTTTTTAATAAAAATACCCCCGGGACAGTCAGGGCTATTCCACAATCGCATTCCACAATCGCTAGCCTCTGATCTGTCCCGGGTTGCACTTACCTGCAAGAAGAAATACTTACCTTGAAAATGTATTCTCCAGCGCTGCCATCTCAGGTGTGGGCAGCTTGAAGCCAGCGCGATCCTCTTCTGTGTCCTCTTCCGTCTTCTTCGGTCCCACGATGCACAGCACCGGCCCCGCCGCCAGGTCCGGGGCCTCAGCGTCATCCCTGCACAGCTTCTGGGCATGCCCAGAAGCTGTTTTGCAAGGTATGACGGCGCCTGCACCTGAACTGACGTCGGGGCCGGTGCAGGCGCATTGATTCCTGGGAGCAATGACGTTCAGCTCCCAGGAATCATTGCATGCCAGGAAGTGACAAAATGCCGTGGCCGCCGAGGGGAGGAAGAAGGAAGTAAGGTGAGTATATTTTCTTCTAAACGAGGTAAGTAAAAAAAAAAAAAAGTGCGATTATCCATTTGTTTTTCAGGTGCCCCGGAGCGAGAAGATAGAGGTAAGTATAATTTTAGGGTGGAACTCCACTTTAACTTCTAAACCTAACCCCTGAATTATCCTTAAAGTGTATCTAAACAAGAATGAAAAAGAGGGACACCTTGTAGCACAATGCATTAGAAGTGAACACACCCCTGTCCCCAATTATGCAAACAATTAAGAATTTATATGCCAAAAATGATTAGCTAAACCCAGAATAGTTTTTTTTTCCTAATATTGTCTTTGCATTATACTGGCTTTTAAAAGTAGCAAACAAGATAAATAAGCAAGAGAATGAAGGTTTCGGTACAGAATAAAATGTTTAGAATGAATTTTCCCAGATATCTGTACCAAAAAAAGGACCAACTAAAGAGGAAAAAGTGACAGAGTAATTTGGTTCCAAAAAAGCAACGGTCCCTCCAAAAAAGTGACAGTTGAGGTATGTAAAACCCCTCCAATGCTGTGAATTGGAGTTGAGGTTGTTGTTCTGCATTCCACGCTGGCAGGATCACCAGGTTAAAATAAAGCAAAAAAAAAAAAAATCTGAAAAAATAAATGCAGTCACAACATCTAAGGACTGGTGCTCAATAAGTCCTCGAGAAAGAATGAAAACCTTGAGCAGGTAGGGTGTGCTCCTGATATGCATCTCAAACCTTCAGTTTATTATTTTTCAATCTCTTTTTATCATCTCCTTCTTAATCTCTGGTCCAGGATTGTCTTTCCGATTATTGTGGAGATTAATAGGTTTTATATACCAGAGCCCCCCACTCAGAGACCTATTGTCCCCTCCGTAGCCGATCGGACAGTCAGCCCCGGGTGACAGTCGAGCACTGCAGAGTCTTGGAGATAACAATATCCCAGCTGGGTAAGTCAGTTTATTGCATCATCCCCAGCCAAGGTCAATTAAACCTCAGGACAGTAGATCAAGATAACAGGATTACTGCGCCTTGTTCCTTCACACAGGCTATTATTAGTCGGGTTAAACTTGATTTGGGAAGCTCTGAAGACGTTATTTGTTTATACTGTATATATCACGGGCTGGACATAATTCCTTTCCTCTACTCGGCAGTGAGGGCCAAGTGCAGGTCAGCGCGGGTTTCTACACAAATCTGAGGCGCAGAGGTGACATTGGCCGCAGGAAAATTGGGATTCATTAGGGTGGGTGATAAATGCAGCCTTTATGGTTGGAACAAGATATAACAAGTGGAGAGGAATTCCTGTAAAATTAAATTATTGTCAAATGCTGCTATGAATGTAGAACACAACGGGGACCAAGCTGTATTGTGCTTGGTGGATATTACTGTAAGGCAGCAAATATTTGTGCTATTTTCTCTGGAATAGATAGGGCAGCTTTGATATTTGCTGTTTATTTGTGCAGAAGAGACTCTGTCAGTTTGGCCATTTAAAATCAGATAAACGGTTCCCTTGAAAGAACAACCCCCCAAAATATCAAACTTCTCTTTTTTGCACTCCCCCTGCTGCTCCATTGCTCTGATCATTTGCCATTGATCAGATGCAAGAGTTTTCATTCTTTGCAAACTTTATTTGAAAGGGCGTTGAAAATAACACAATAATAATGATTGGCCAAACTGACATTTAAAGAAAGGTATTTGGTTCCATGTCATGGCTCCTGTTTCTTCTTAAATCCCTTTGGGTTTTCTCCAAATCCTACTGCAGCCTCTAATGGAATTTACAGGCTTCAACTTCCAGCGTTCTGCGAACGTGCGCCATCTAGTGGTTTAATTTTATAGCTGCCCTTGGGTGTTGTGCAGAAGTATGCCCATGCGATTTAGTGATTTCCTGGTTCTGTTTCTCATTCACATTAACAATTGAGTTTGCCGCTGACCATGACTCTTAATTGTTTCTTACCCTGACCTCTGCCTGTTTAATGATCTTGTTTGCCGCCGGCCTTGACCTTTTTCTTTGTTGTTGACCATGATCTTGTCTCTTTTTTTTTTTTTTTCTCACTTCTGCCATCTGTCTGCTGTTGCTGATTTGTATATATGTAAGGTCTGTCACCTGTGAGCGGCCTACAGCAAAGTCGTTAACTGCTTGTGGTGTGCACTGGTTAATATGTGGAAATTCCTTGGAATCTGCAACTCAGGCCTCTTGAGGGACTACATTTGTCTGGTGATGCCAAGTCTGCATCCATCATGACACTCTATATCATTCAAATTACTCTTTAGGATCACCCAGACTTGTTAGTCCAACATATGTTTCATTTTCTTCAGCATCTCTCATGCCCTGATGAGAGAGGTTCCTTTGAGTTCCCAAAATGCATTAGCTTTAACTGAATGTAACTTGTAATTAAAAACTCCTTCTGGGCTTTACACTCTGTGTCTGGGGCTTTCCTCCACGGATATTAATTATTCTTTCCACCTCCATTAAATGATAAGGGTTATAACTGTAGGCAAGCAAGTACTACCTCCTTGCAGAGGATCACTTGCTCCCTCATACCCAGAAGCACCAGATATTTTTTGCAGCAGCTCTAAAATATAAATGGGTGAAGGAGGTAATGGGGAATTGTTCTTACAAGAGAACCTGTCACTTTGGTCTTAATGGCCCTGGTTCTCTTTACCCATATTGAAATGTCAACCTATAGGCTAATCCCTTAGACAGAGTACCTTTTTAATGATTCCACTAATAAAGTATTATGGAAAAGGTATATTGGGTTGGTGAAATTCTCGCGCTGTCACTTTATATGAATCCTAAATTCCTTTAAAGCTGCAGGTACTGTTATTGGTAACCTACGCAATTCAGAAATTTATAACAGGGGGGAGTACCGCGCTTAAAAGGTGCTTAGTGCATGTTATTCATACATTTAATAATTTACTTTCAGTGCTTTCAAATGTTTCTAATAAAATATAAATATTCTCTAGTGCATAAAATTATATAAATATTCTCCAGTGCATAAAATTTAAAAAAATCTCATTGATAAATAAAATATTTCTTACAAGTGATGTAAATATGTGTTATAAACAATCCTTAAATATATCAAAATTTGTAAAATAAAATGCCAGTGATAAATTATGTGCTTATAAGTTTCCAATAATTAAATAATTCAAAAGTGAAAAAGTGCCAAAGTGTCCTTGTATATATAGATAAAATGGTGTATATTCAAACGCCTTTTCTTTCCCAAAATTCATGCAGGTGCTTTTCCATGCAGTGGCCACTAGGTGTCCTAAGCGCTCACCTCAATTGGCTTTATAACCAGCTTTGTATGGTATCATATGTAATCCTCCTTTCTTATGGTTGATGGGTCCGGTCACTAATTCTCACACTTATGTCTTTAACACGATATTCCGGGGGGTGTGTGTGGAGCCTTTGAATCTCCAAAATAAATGGGGCCACAATAGTGAGGTACCGTTTGGTAATTTTATTTAAAAGAGATTAAAAATAACAGACTCACATTTTCCTTCGTCTTTGCCAATGCATAACATTTGTAATGTCGCTACGTCACTTCCGGTTTGGCGTCCTACGCGTTACGCTGCGTGCCCACACAGCTTCTTCCAGGGATCCCTGGAAGAAGCTGTGTGGGCACGCAGCGTAACGCGTAGGACGCCAAACCGGAAGTGACGTAGCGACATTACAAATGTTATGCATTGGCAAAGACGAAGGAAAATGTGAGTCTGTTATTTTTAATCTCTTTTAAATAAAATTACCAAACGGTACCTCACTATTGTGGCCCCATTTATTTTGGAGATTCAAAGGCTCCACACACACCCCCCGGAATATCGTGTTAAAGACATAAGTGTGAGAATTAGTGACCGGACCCATCAACCATAAGAAAGGAGGATTACATATGATACCATACAAAGCTGGTTATAAAGCCAATTGAGGTGAGCGCTTAGGACACCTAGTGGCCACTGCATGGAAAAGCACCTGCATGAATTTTGGGAAAGAAAAGGCGTTTGAATATACACCATTTTATCTATATATACAAGGACACTTTGGCACTTTTTCACTTTTGAATTATTTAATTATTGGAAACTTATAAGCACATAATTTATCACTGGCATTTTATTTTACAAATTTTGATATATTTAAGGATTGTTTATAACACATATTTACATCACTTGTAAGAAATATTTTATTTATCAATGAGATTTTTTTAAATTTTATGCACTGGAGAATATTTATATAATTTTATGCACTAGAGAATATTTATATTTTATTAGAAACATTTGAAAGCACTGAAAGTAAATTATTAAATGTATGAATAACATGCACTAAGCACCTTTTAAGCGCGGTACTCCCCCCTGTTATAAATTATGGAAAAGGTAGATAAATACGCAGCTGTGGTGCAGAACAGTCATACAACTACACAGCAAAAACTCTTATGTTACGCGATACAAAGAATTTTGAGATAGGGTTTTATTTGGCATTGGCATGTGACCATTTCCCCTTCTGTAAAATTATGTTTGTTTTAGACTAATGATTTTACAGACCAGTGGCAGCATCTGTGTATGTGGAAATTCAGAGACTATGCACTGCTGGGTCCGCTAACTAAAGTTCATTGTAAACCTTAGTCATGAAATCTGAGCAAAGCACATTTATCTGTAGTGTTTACTTGTCCCTCCAAAGCTCTGAGTGTAATTTATCTCTGGTGCTTCTTTCTTCTGTTATTAGCATGAGTTACTTCTGACAAGTTGTCCATAGGAATGAAGGAATGATGCAGAGCTGTGTTGTGAAAATACAAGCTGTGTGCTGAACTCACCTCCCCTGTCACTATTTTATCTATGTTGTAGGGCCTACACCATAGATAAAATAGTGACGGGGAGGTGAGTTCAGCACACAGCTTATATTTTCACAACACAGCTCTGCATTATTCCTTCATTCCTATGTTGTGTATAAAGGAGGGGGGGGTCCTATTTCCTCCAATCAGCTCTCACACACACTCTAACTACAGCTCCTCACCCCCTCCTCTGTGCTACTGACAGATGCAGAAGGATTTTATCTAAATTCAGTACTTTGAAGGGGTGTAGAGAGGAAGACTGTAGATAAACACGTAAAACCTATGTAGGTGGATTTGTTTCATCTTTGTGTATCATCTGAGGCCAGTAACTTCACTGGGTGTATCAGAGGGTTTAGAACCACTTTAAAGAATAGCAGCAGTTTTGCATAAAGGTGGAGGGTATGTTGTATATATATCCAATACATTTTCATACTTACAATATACTGTACATCCATAACTCTGCTTTTCCACCCCGGCTGCTCCGGGCAGTACTGTAATACACTCCTCTGCAAAGTTGCACAGCGTTGTCATCCTCAGGGCTCTGTAAGGAGGTAACGTAGCGGTTAAAGGAGTAGCTGAACAAAGTTACTGACACCATCCAAAAATATTTCCAAATTAAAGTATAAATTTAAACAGAGGCGTAACTAGAACCTTCAGGGCCCCGATGCAAGAAATCATGAAGGGCCCCCCAGACCCCTGGCCGGGGCCCTTCCCCTTAAGCCGGGTCTCTACCACTAATCCTGGGGCTCTTTACTCTTGTTGCATGGCCTTTTATTATGGTCCCGCAGCAGGATCCTTTCACAAGTTCTGCAGTGGGCCCCCTTCCTGCAATCTTGGGGCCTCCCTACAGTGGTGCAATGCCAGGGCCCGGTCGCAAGTGTGACCTTTGAGATCCTGGAAGTTCACCTACTGGTTTGCTACCGGCCCCCCTGGAGCATGGGGCCCGGTAGCAATTGCAACCCCTGCAACCCCTGTAGTTACGCCCCTGAATTTAAAGGGAAGCTGTCACTACAGGTATATGTGAGCTGCCATGGCTGACCATAGATGGATAGAATTTTGAACTAAAACTCTTAGGATAATTTGTATGAAAATTCTAAGAACATTCAAATGTTATTTTAAAGATTTTGTTTGCTTTTAACAATAGATTGATACACATATAAAACAAATTTTTCATTCTGCTCCTTCAAATCCTCCTGTCACTGTGGTCAAAAACAAACGTCGATTTGACACACTAATGATTAAAAATAATGAACTTTCTTAGAACATTCTTTAAATCCATGAAAAACCTACACATTTCTGGAGTCCCAGGAACGTTCATCAAGGTTAATAATATAAAGAATTTTACCAAATAAAAAAATTCAAACAAATCAATATATATGTAGTGCACCCCCAAAGGAGCCGCAAGTGTTTTATTGAACGTAATAACTTGGATAGGGATTGGGAGGTTATGGGATGCCCATTTGACTTCAACAACAAAACTTCAGGGACAACTCTTCCTATATACAGTCTCTATATATCGCTCTATGTACAGTTCCACTTCTTCCTCCAGCACTCACTTGCTTGCAGAATTCAGCTTGAACACTGTGAATATATTTCAGTCACTCAGTCAGAATAAAGCAATGGCCCATTATAGGCAGGAACCTGAGGCCCCTTAGTTGTCTAGCAGAATTTCAGTGTCCACCTTGCATCACTCGTGTGTCTACTGATCCCAGCACCACCTCTGCAGGCACTGCCAACCCATCTGGCTGCCCCTTTCACTAGCCCTCCAGGCTAACTTCTCTCCACAGTTCTCCAGCCCACCTGGCTGACTCTCTGGAGATCTCCCGGATGTGCTGACCTGCTCCTGCTGTCCTCTCTCCCTACCCCTGTGCCTCCAGGAAGGGCTTTCTCCGTGTGTATTGGCAGTACCCTTCCAGCACCCGAGCTCCAGTCCGGGGTCACCCACCCAGACTAGGGGGCGCTCTCAAGTGCCACTGACGGCCTCCTCAACAGTCCATCTCCATCTGCCTATTTGTGAGGTGGCCTCCCTCCTGCCAACCCTTTACTGGGGATTGGCTGAGGTCCTCATAAATATTCTAGGCAGCCCCTCCTAACTTTCACCCACTATATCTAGAACGTTTTCCAATGGCCCAGAGAAGCTACTAGGATTAGTCACCCAGCCCTGACCTAAAGTAACCCTGGCCAAGATTACACAGTTCAGGCTTAGCCCTGAGCTAACTATGTTTTGCCTACTCTAAAAGCAACCTATTTACATCTAGCGCACATACAGAGGGTGCTACATATAATACTGTGCAAAAGTTTTAGGCAGGTGTAAATAAAAATGGTGTAAATTAAGAAAGCTTTCAGAAATAGAAGTGTCCTACACAGTTGTTTCAGCTGATGACTGTGTTTCAACCTACACATGAAATTGATGATCATTGGCACCTGCTTGGTAAAAATGGTTGATCATACACCTGACTCTAATCCTACAAAGTCCCTGACTTTGTACAAGTGTAAGGCCCCTTTCACATGGGCTTTCTGATCAGGTCCACCTGTCAGTTTTTCATGCTGACCTGATCCAACGCTCCATGCACCTCTATGGAGCAGTGGATTTCAGCGGTGACATGTTCGCTGACACCTGCTGCTATCCAATCTGATCCTGTCTGTGAAATCCAGATGGATGGAAACCCTATTTTCCATCTGTCTAGAAGATCGGATCAGATGGGTTCGGATGAAAATGGACATGCGGCCCATTTTCATCAGATCTCCCATAGAGGAGAGTGGGGCTCTGGCAAGTCCATCTCAGCACAGTGAGCGCGAGACGGAGCATTCATCTGCCTGCTCAGCAGGGATCAGTGGATCAATCCCCCGCTGAGCAAACTGAGTCCGCCGGGCAGAAAGCCCCTGTGAAAGGACCCTAAAAGTTTAGTCTGCTTTGAAAGGGTAGTCATAAATAATAATTTAATTTAGATTTTTTCTTCTGTTCGCTCACTTTGCATATTGTAAATTTTATAAAAATTACCAATTAAAATTAATTATATACAAATTTATATTTGTATACAACAAATATATAATCTTGTATATAAATAAATACATAGGATAGATAGATAGATGTGTGTGTATATAAAAAAATGTTCTATGTATCGAGATTTATTGCAGATTTCCTATATACAATTTACATAGGCTCATTTGATACATTTAGTTTCTCAGCCTTTGACTTTTTTTCTTTCTCATAGTACAGCTGGCCACTTAATTGTCACCATTTATACCTGACCGCCACTTAAGCAATGCACTGTGGGATCTAATGCCAGATCTGTAATTTAGAAATAGCCTGTGAATCATCATATGAGGAAAAAGTGTTAGGATCTGAAAATTAACAGAATTGTATAAAAGTGTATTTCTAATGTATGTGGAAAAGAAGGATTTAAGGCAGAGTTTCCAGTTATATAAACTATATGGCCAAAAGTATGCGGTTCCCTCCAAATAACTGAGTTCAGGTGTTTACAGTGACAGATACTTCAACATACAAATGCATTTTATACAATCTTCCAACCTTGTGTTAACAGCTTGGGGAAGGACATTTTTGATCCTGCATAACTGTACCCCTGTGTACACTGCCAGCTCCATAAAGACATGGTGTAACTCTGGTGTGGATGAACTCTAGTGATCAGCACATAGCCCTGAACTCGACCCTACCAAACATGAAATGGAATGCTAATTGTAAGCCAAGTCTTTGCATTGAACATCAGTACCTGACCTCAAAAATAGCACAGATTTGTGTAAACACATTACAAAATCTTGTGGAAGCCTTCCCAGAACAGTGGAGAATGTTATAGCTGCAGTTAGGGTCAGCTCCTTATTATTGGTTTTTGAAAGGGATATATATATATATATATATATATATATATATATATATATATATATATATATATATATATATATATTGTAAGGGATTAGCTCGGTGGCGGGCATGGATGACCCCTTGGGGGGTGCGTTTTCCCAGAGAGGTAGCCGACAAGTGCTTGCAAACAAACAGTGTGGTTTATTAAATGGTGTTTTCTTCACCAGGCTGTATGCAGCAAAACATCCAAAATAAAATAAAACAGAAAATAAATCCTTGCCTCTGTGGGCGGCTACCTTCTCACAACTGGAACCTGCCTAAGTGTCTGTCTCCAACCTACCGTCGGGCAGACTTCCTTGTCCTCCAGCGGACACTCAATAGTCCTTTTATAATAGCTTCACAGGGCAACACAGTCCTTTGTTTCTTTCACATCAACAGTTCGTCTTCTCACCTTTGAGACGTATTCACCCTTGGTTACCGTCCCGGGCACACATCACTCCGGGGGGTCTTCTCCCAGGCCCACACATCCTGTCGGGAGGCACACGCTGACTGTCCTCCTGCTCCCAGCCCACATGGCTTCAGGACACAGCTTCTGGAGGCAGCAAACAATAGGAATTTCTCTGAACAAATTATAGAGCCTTAACTCCCTCATTCTGAACAGGTGAAGGCCTTTCAACTTCCTGCTGGCTAGCTCTGTAGCCAACACCCTAAATTAATTAATGGACTTCTCAATCAGGTGGAAAATGTATCTCCTTCCTGTGACTACATTCCCAGATTTAGCTGACTTCCTGTTACATACCCCCCCCTCTTGTTTCAACCCTAGGGTTGGGACACAGATTTCCAGGCACGCATGTGTCAAGCACTGCTGACTCACTGATAAGCCTCCTATTATCCTCAAGCTTCCGGATGAAACTGTTTTGTCATCTTCATTGACGGATTTCTCATAAATGCCACACAGTTTGTCTCTCATCTCATATACACATTCTTCAACTGCATTTTTGGCATCATTTCGCTCCTTCTCGTTTCTGTCATCTTCATTGACAGCTTTCTCATAAATGTCAGACAGCTTGTCCCTCATAACCGTCTGTCCAATCCACCATGGAGGACCGTGATCCATAGGCAACTCAATTGGGCTAGTCTTAATGTCTTCAACATTCTTAAGACGCCTCTCTCTGCAATCCATAAATGTTTTCCACAAAACTTTGAGAACCTTTGCTTCACTAAGCTTTGTTCCAAGTAGGGACTCTTGACATCCCTCTGTGACTTGAGTTGCCTCTCCATACATCTGTACACAATCATTGACTTTTTGTTGTAAAAGGGAATGATCTTCCTTCTTGAGCTTTGCTTGCTCTAAGATGCTGTGCAGAGGATTTTCCAATTGAGACAACAGGCTGTCACACATTTCTTCAAAGTGACCCCTGTTCCTTTTCCCAGAGATATCAATATCATTCACCAAACATTTCATATTCATAGGCAGATCTGAAGCATTTGCACTCATCAACTTCTTAAACTTTTCGCCCTCCTGAGCGAGTCGCAGTAAAGGCCTACTATTTGATTTGATATTGAGTTTATATTTCTTGCCAAACTCTTCACAGAAGAAGCCAACCAGAACATCATCAACTTTCCTTCCACCAACATAGGGGTCAAAGGCAACAACACAGTTGAACCCAGCGATCTGGGTGGTATCCATTATAGACCTCCTCTCTGCATCAGTGAAGAAGCATGGAACTGCAACACATTCTTTTACAGGTTTCTTCAATGCACTTTCTGCTGAACTATTTGACCGCTCAAGGTCACCTAGTTCTTTTTCTCTATCTGAATTCCACATGGAATGCATCTCAAGATCACGATCAAACTTCTGCCACCCGTCTTTCACCAGTTTCATTTTAGAAATATTCTCTGAAAGGCACTTGAAATTCATTTGCTTCACGTTTTCACCAACAGCCTTAGTTTTCTCCACTAGGTGGCGTTTGCTTTTTCCTCCCAGATTTATATCACTTGCTTTAGTTTTCTCCGCTTTAGTTTTCTCCACTAGGTTTTCAGCCTGAACTGAGAAATCATCACATTTCTTACACAACTCCTTTATTTGCTGAAGTTCTAATGATACATTTTCCAATGCTTGAAGTTTTTGAAGGAACGGTTTATTCCAAAGGGGTGATTCAAGCCACGTGTCATCACATTTCTGAGGCTCACTCAGGACAGACCCCAAAACACTGATCCTTTTAAAAACTGCATCAGGCACACTATCCCCTCTTTGGGACAGATCCTCTGTTGCCTGGAATTCCTCTTCCAGTTCCTGCAACGGAATCTTCATCTCTTCTACTTGCTGTTCTAAGGCTCGCTTAGACTTTTCTAGCTCCTGAACGCTTTTCACAACATCATCCTTGGAGCTGACCAATTCTTCCATTTCTGTACGCAGCTGTTTAACACTTTCTAGTTCAGCCTTACACTCTAGAGCTTCCTCCAAAGAGCGAGCCAAGAACAGGGCTTTGCTCTCGTTATCACGCACCTCCGTTTCTGCACGTGCGCGTTCTTCTGCATATTTTGCAGACACAGTCTTCTCTTCACCAAGCATCTGATCAAACTTCTTTTTCACATCTTCAACACACTGTAATGAACCAACGCTTTCTTCCATGCGTTTTTTCATATCCGCTATCTGAGCTTGCAATGTTGCGACTTGCTCTGATAGGTTTTTCTTTGCTTCCGCCTCCTCTTTTAATTGTTCCAGGAAGCCATTTTTCTCATCTTCCATTTGTTTGAGCTTTGTGCTAAAACTCAGCCTTTGACACCTCTCTTCCTGTAAGAGTTCCTGCGTGTCTTGCAGCTGCGATTCCAAGATAGAAAAATCTTCCGCAATTTCTCTAGATTTGCGGTCTGCTTGAGAAAGCCGATTTGTGACACTGTCCAACTCAACCTGCAATCGGTTTGCCTTCTCTGACAGCTTAGCACACAATCGGTCACCTTCTGACACCTTGACTTGCGATTCCAGAAGCTGTGCCTCTACTTTTTCCCTCTTATGTTCACAATCTCCTTTTCCCTGCATAAGAGCCTTCACCTCATTGGCTAGCATCTGGGAATAAGAATGTAATTCTGCCACACAGGCTTCTTTCTCCTTTAACTGCTGCTGGACACGTTGGGCTTCCCCTTTGCAACTTTCACAGTCCGCACGCCATTCATTTACCACATTGCTTAAAGTAGTGAGCTCATACACAGTACTCAGTAATTTAGCCTCTCTTTCACTTTTCTCTTTGTCGCTGAGAGACAATGTCGCTTTCAGAGCAACATTCTGTTCCTGCGACTCCTGCAGGTCTATTTTTGTAGCTCCCAAAGACTGAAGACTTTTTTCCAGCTGATTACGCAACTCCAACATATCAGCCATACTTTGCTTCTGCAAAGTCTGAATTTCACTTTCCTTTTCCATGAGGATGGTATCTTTCTCCATTATAGTCTCTCTGCGTTTTTGCAACTCGACCAAAAGAAGAGCAGTGGATTCTTCCCACTGTAACACATGAGACTTGAGTAGTTCATTCGTTTCCTGCAAGTTTCTATGCTCCATTTTAAGCAATTCCAAGGCTTGTTCCTTTTCTTCCATTTTCCGTTGCAAGGCATCCAACTTAGCCCTGCACACATACTCGGTTTCCTCCATACCGATGGCCTCCATTGGCTGCTGGCGTCTCTGTTTCCAGCCTGCCATGCTCTCTTGATGAGCCTTTTGTTGAGCTGCAAAGCTCTGCTGAAAATCCGCATTTGCCTGCTGTTGAGCTGCATTTGCTTGCTGTTGAGCTGCATTTGATATAATCAGATGTTTCAACATCTCCTCCATTTTGAGTTTACTTTTCATCTGAGCACACTGCGTCTCCATAGCGGTTTCATCAGTGTTGCTAGGGACAACAACCTTCCTCTTTAGTAGACTCTCTTTAGGCATGGATGGGGCTGGTTCAGACGGCAACATCCCCTCCATCCATAGAATCCGGTCTCTCATTTCATCTATCTTTGCATTTTTCAGGCGTTTGGACCGCCCCATCTTCAATAACTCCACAAACAAATTTTTCACAGTCCAGCAAACAATTTTCAGACCACTGTCTCTTCAACACATGTAGTTTTTCTCTCTCTTGCAGGATCTCTTTTCCTGCACACACAGTTTGTGCAGTCACTTGCACCAGACACAACAAAGTTCATCAAATAATTTTGAGACCGCTGTCTCTTTAAAACACTTTTTTTTTTTTTTTTTTTCTGTCAGGATCTTCTCTCCTGCACACATAGATTGTGCAATCTCATGCACCAGACAAAGTTCATCAAACATTTGCACTTCCTTGCAGGGATCTTCGCTTCTGCCCACTGCATACCTCCACCATATGTGAGGGATTAGCTCGGTGGCGGGCATGGATGACCCCTTGGGGGGTGCGTTTTCCCAGAGAGGTAGCCGACAAGTGCTTGCAAACAAACAGTGTGGTTTATTAAATGGTGTTTTCTTCACCAGGCTGTATGCAGCAAAACATCCAAAATAAAATAAAACAGAAAATAAATCCTTGCCTCTGTGGGCGGCTACCTTCTCACAACTGGAACCTGCCTAAGTGTCTGTCTCCAACCTACCGTCGGGCAGACTTCCTTGTCCTCCAGCGGACACTCAATAGTCCTTTTATAATAGCTTCACAGGGCAACACAGTCCTTTGTTTCTTTCACATCAACAGTTCGTCTTCTCACCTTTGAGACGTATTCACCCTTGGTTACCGTCCCGGGCACACATCACTCCGGGGGGTCTTCTCCCAGGCCCACACATCCTGTCGGGAGGCACACGCTGACTGTCCTCCTGCTCCCAGCCCACATGGCTTCAGGACACAGCTTCTGGAGGCAGCAAACAATAGGAATTTCTCTGAACAAATTATAGAGCCTTAACTCCCTCATTCTGAACAGGTGAAGGCCTTTCAACTTCCTGCTGGCTAGCTCTGTAGCCAACACCCTAAATTAATTAATGGACTTCTCAATCAGGTGGAAAATGTATCTCCTTCCTGTGACTACATTCCCAGATTTAGCTGACTTCCTGTTACAATATATATATATATATGTGTGTGTGTGATGGTCAGGTGTGCACTAGGATTAAGGTTTGTGTTTGCTACTACCATGGGTTTGAAATGTATTCTGCAGGCTCGAGATTCACAGGTCAATTTTGACTTTATGTTCACATTCCCTATGGGTTTTTTTTATCATGAAAACTTTAGCCAATAATGGGACTTTGGTTATAACAGCAACTATAAAAGGGGGCACAGATCAGCCACAGTGTCATTGAATTAGAAGCTGTTGTAAGGAAAGCTAGCAAAGACAGTTTGTAAGGGGGTGTTTGAACACATCTCAGTTTGGCCGCTAGGTGGGGCTCTCTAGCTGATTATAAATTTTGTGTAGTGCTAGAATTTGGTGAATTTGGGTGGAGGTGTAGGCTAGAGGGGAGGCAATTCGTGGAATTGAGCACCATGGGATTGGCTGAAACCTTAATCGTAATTATTTAGCCCTGGAAGGAAGAGGTGTTCCCTAGCAGGGTAATGCCTAGAGGTGTCCCAGTACCCTAATCGGGAGTAGTTATAGGGACAGGATGAAGTATGCCCACCCCGGGGAAGGTACTGACAAATGCTACTGGAATTATGAGAACTCTCCTTCCAGACTGTCCTTAAGGTAAAGCATTGCAAACTGACTGGACTTGTCTCTTCTTGTTATGGGTGGCTTATTTTTAGAATTGGTACTTGGCTCACCAAGGAAGAATGCAGGCAAGAGTTGTGGCATGGTACACTTTAACCACTTAAGCCCCGGAAGATTTTACCCCCTTCCTGACCAGGGGTTTTTTTGCAATTTTTTTTTTTTACTGCGTGACTTTGACGGACAATTGCGGGGTCGTGCGACGCTGTACCTAAACTAATTTCACGTCCTTTTTTTTCCCCCACAAACAGAGCTTTCTTTTGGTGGTATTTAATCACCTGTGCGATTTTTTTTTTTTTTTTTTTTTTTTTTTTTTTTTTTTTTTTTTTTTGATCATGCGCTATAAACAAAAAAAAAAAGCGTAATTTTTGCAAAAATAACTATTTTTCACTTTTTTTATATGAAATTCCCCCCCAAAAAAATGTAAAAATCAAAATTTTTTAACATTTTCAAGCCAAATTGTTTTACGCTACATATGTTTGGTAAAAAAAATCGCAAAAAGCGTATTTTGATTGGTTTGCGCAAAAGTTATCGCGTTTACTAACAAAGGGAAAGATTTTTGTCATTTTTGGTGTTTTTTTTTTAACGAGTAATGGCGGCGATCTGCGTTTTTTTTTGCGACATTGCGGCTGACAGATCGGACCCTTGACTGACATTTTTGACACTTTTGGGGGTACCAGTGACATTACTGCAGTAATCAGTGCTATATATATGCACTGTTACTGCAAAAATGACACTGGCAGGGAAGGGGTTAACTGTATTGGACAGGGAGGGGTTAAGTGTGTCCTAGGGGCGTGATTCTAACTGTAGGGGGACAGGTCTCCTAGTGTAAAAACAAAGATCAACGGTTCTACATAGTAGAACCGTCTGATCTTCATTTTTACACAGGGGAGAATGACAGGCGGCTTGTTTACATAAGCCGCTCGGTCTTTCTCCCGCTGTACCGGCGATCGTAGTGTGACCGGCGGACATCGCTCTTTGGGCAATAATTCCCCTTGTCTTTTTTTTTTTTTTTCTGTATTTTCTTTACTTTTATTTTATTTTGTAGTTGGTTCATAGCAAACTTTTTTTTTTCTTTTCTTTTTTTTCTGCGAGGCTGCAAAGATTTTAATTTTTTAGGGTATATTGACTTATGTTGATGAGGCCTTCGTTTTAGGTTAAACAGTTTTTTTGTTTTAGGTGTGGTATCTGTTTTTTTTTACATTTTTATTCTATTTTGATAGGGCCTTTTTAAGTTTGTGGTACTCAAAGTGAGAATTTCCTTGTTACAGATCATCTGTTCTTGGAGTGGCCTTTTGTCCCCAGCAGGCCACTACATCGTTTGAAAGAAAAGGAAACATTACTAATGTCCACAAACTTTCCACCATGCAGTGTATATACTCACTGATATTTGGATGTAAAATACACACAATCATAACGAGATATGCGATCTCCCCGTAATACCATGACTCATGGATAGTGTGTGTACCGTGCTGTGGGTTGAAAGGGCAAATGGTGAAAATGAAATCTGTGAAGACGTCAACGTATGACAAAACGCATGGGGTGAGCGGCATGCTGACGTCACCGCAAGTGCGATCCTGGAAGGACGAGCTGTGTTTGTATGCTGGCCGGCATGATTTAAGGTGAATTTTAATCTTCAGTTACGTAAGTGCAATATTTTAGATTTAGATAAGAGTTGAATGATCTTATACTATTTGGAGCTTTTTGCATTTCTGGGTTTATCTATGATGACATCGTCATGTTATCGATGTGTGGAGGCATAGGAGGACCTTGGGATCTCTTAAAGGCCCTGGCTGGGTATTAAGCCACAAATGTTATTGACCTCCTTGTAATGGGGTCAATGTGGGCTGGTAAGAGACCATTTCAGCCTTTGGTGGTGGAGGTGTTATTAGTGCCTACCTATGGTGACGGAGAGTGGTTTTTATGACATCAAGGATTTTTTACCATTTCACTCATGGATTGTTTCTCGATCTCTAAGGACACTCATTATTTTTAGCGCAACTTATATCTTTCCTACCTTCTTTAAAAGGTTGACGACCTCCGCACGACTATATACTGCGGCGGTCAGCCCCGGCCAGGCAGAGTGACGTATCGGTACGTCACTTGCCTGTCACTTCCTTGTGAGCCAATAGAGGGCGGGCGCGCGCCAGCGGAAGCGCGCGCCCGCTGCGGCTCGTTCACAGGGAAGTTAGTGCGTGTGACCAGCGGACCCGATGTCCGCCGGTCACTCGCCGATTGTCGGTACAGAGGGAGAAAGTCAGGCGGCTGATGTAAACAAGCCGCCTGTCATTCTCCCCTGTGTAGAAACACTGATCATACGGTTCTACTATGTAGGACCGTTGATCACTGTTCCTACACTAGTAGCCACAGCCAATCACAGTAGAAAGCACGCCCCTAGGGACACACTTAACCCCTCCCTCCCCAATAAAGTTAACCCCTTCACTGCCAGTGTCATTTTGCAGTAACAGTGCATATGTATAGCACTGATTACTGCAGTAATGTCACTGGTAACCCCAAAAGTGTCAAAAATGTCAGTCAAGGGTCCGATCTGTCCCCCGCAATGTCGCAGTACCGCAAAAAAAATCGCAGATCGCCGCCATTACGCGTTTAAAAAAAAAAAACACCAAAAATGACAAATCTTTCCCTTAGTTAGTAAACGCAATAACTTTTGCGCAAACCAATCAAAATACCCTTTTTTTTTTTTTTTTTTTTTTTTTTTTACCAAACATATGTAGTAGAAAACAAATTGGCCAAAAATTTTAAAAAATTCTGATTTTTACATTTTTTTGGGGGGGGGAATTTCATATAAAAAAATTTGAAAAATATTGTTATTTTTGCAAAATTTACGCTCTTTTTTTGTTTATAGCGCAAAAAGTAAAAATCGCACAGGTGATCAAATACCACCAAAAGAAAGCTCTGTTTGTGGGAAAAAAAGGACGTCAAATTCGTTTAGGTACAGCGTCGCACGACCGCGCAATTGTCTGTTAAAGTCACGCAGTAAAAAATCGCAAAAAAAACCCTGGTCTTTAAGCAGCCAAATCCTCCGGGGCTTAAGTGGTTAAGCAATAGTTTTGCACGGAGCAGCCCCCATCCCCTGCCAGCTCCTCCCTTCCCCTGTCGAAGTGCCCACCATAGCAAGCCACTTGCTATGAAGGCACTAGTATGGGCTTGCTCCCTAACCAGCTCTGTGTGTCCATAGACGCATACAGTGAGGCTCTGCCCCCCCCCCCCCCCATGCTCCCTCACCATTGGCCACTGCCAAAGGCTCCTGCTGCTGTCTCTGAGCATATGAGAAGGGAGAGAGCAGAGAGAACTGCTGTTCTCATGCTCATATCTGGATCGAGATTGGGCTCAGGTAAGTGTAAGAGTTGGTTATGGGGGGGAGTTGCACTCTGAAGGTTTTTTTACCTTAAGGCAGAGATTGCATTAAGGTAAAATACATTCAGCCTTTAGAACAAATGTAACTCCCAAGTGCTTAATGCACCTAAACGCATCTAAATGTATTAACAAAAAGGTGGCTTTGGATGCGTTTTTGATGCTGCTTTTCTCCTGCCAGGAGAAAGGCATTTAGGTGAGCTGTGAATACATCTAGTGTGCATGAGGCCTAAATGATCAACAGAGTTTTTCTTTTTTTATTACAAGCAGGAAATGTCCTATGCTCGGCAGGTTTGTATTTCGCAGCTAGGCATTGCTGTGTGGTAAGTCAAAGCCGCAACTACTTATGTGTGTACAATGCTTCACCTTGATGACTTTATGTAAGGGCACATTCAGCCTCTTTTCCCTCCGTCAACACATTCTATAAAAATATTCGGAACTGCTAGCTGCTTGCTTTGAGAATATGCTTCATTTCCTCCCTGTGGTGTATATAACACGTACCAGCCTATAATATTATTAGTACCAGGATACACTTCATGACCTCTCTAACATCTCCCAACTGGGGACTCTTCACTGTGTGACTTTGATTAGCGCCTTCCTCTTGCTTAATGTGCAGAAAAAAGGTAATATTAGCAGTATTTATACAGCTGCCTATGTAATACCTGACCTACATTGCCTTGTCTCTGCATGCACATTTCAGTGGCTCTCTGTCACCGCTCAGGCTTGTCCCACTTTCACAGCTACGTCCACTCTTTCTGGAGGACGCACGGACGCCAAGGAATTACACCGTTCCAAGGATAGAACTGTGCCCAGGGCATTGGATAAGCTCTTAGGAATTGACATTAAGATGGGAAGAACTGTCACCTCTGCAAGAGAAGTCAACGTGGCAATAGAGGCCGTGTCACCTCTCATCTGGCTCCTGGTGCAGATTTGTACATGATACCTGAGCAGTAAGTGGAGAGAAGTACCTTGATAATGAGCTACTGAGAGGAGCTGCCAGTGTACAGTAAATGAAGCAGTGTATCCGAGGAGTAGGCATTTATCTCCATCCCTTATTTAGAAGCAAAGCCCCGTTCTACAAGAACTTGATGAAAAATGCATTGTTTCCCTCCACTGCTATGCAAATAAATAGATCCCCTCTAAATCCCCTTCCCACATGTCAGCAAGTATGTTGGCGACAGCTTTATACATAATACAGGAGAAGGAATTAGAATGAGGGATTGTTCTCAGAAAAGGGAATTTCTGAGATTTAGCTCAGCACCTGCTGAATGAAGGAGCAGCAGAATCTAATTGTGCATCTGCCAAGGCGGTGTCAACTTGGCGGGTGGTGGTTGATGCTTAAGGAGGAGGGGGGGCACTTTAACCGATCGGAGAGAGAAGGGCGCTCCAACTGTTTGGAGTGAGAAGGCAGTCAGAGGGGGGCAATAAGGCAGAAGTGCACCTCCAGCGGGAGTTCAGAGGCAGCACAGTTGTTACTAAAGGGAATCAAAGTGAAGCGCTGTGGAGTCTAAAATACCTGTGCAAGACAGCACAGCAGGTGAAATTGTACCATGTGTCTGAGCAGAAGAAGAATACAGCTTTAACATCAGTGCAAGAGCTAGAAAGTTGGGTATAAAAAGCCAATTGTTGAGCGCTGTGAAGTTTAAACTTTGAAATGTCGTTAGAGGTTTGTTCTTTTCTTTCTTTTTTTTTTTTTTTTCTTGCATGATCTTTATTTTCTCTAAATGAAAGTTCAGTACCAAAATCCTTGTCATTACAACAGGTGATCTAAAGCTGAACCCCAGACAGAAAAAAGATTCCACTAATCCAAAAGCAATGCCTTTACTTACCACAATTCCTCTTTTCTTTTGTTTAATTCCAAGCAGATTCTTCAGAAATCCCCACTTCAAAGATCTCTGTGTCCCTGTGTCAGACAATGCAAATCACACTTTAAATCACACTTTAAATGATTGTTTGCCACTACCTGCTCTCCTCAAACCCACAAGTGGTTGTGAACAACTCTCCAGTGGTTTTGGCTTGCAGCGTTGACGTCCGTATGTCAGTGCTGCCTTTAGAGGATGGAACTAGTCCTCACATAAGGCGGCCAATGTGAGGTTCATTGAGGTGCACTTACCTCAGTCAGAAGCGCTGTACATACCTCACTGGTCTCTCCTCTCTTCACTTGCCCTTGGTGAGGAACTCATCTACTGTAGCTGACGTTGCAGGTTTAAAAACTTGAATGAGACGTTTAATTTAAAAAATAAAAAGCTGTATGGACAGAGCTTGTGGAGAAGGAGGATTTAATACCTTCCAAGCCTAATCGGCTCTAAGGTAAACCTTTGTGTAGTTGAGCTCTATAAAAAGCAAAAACCCTCAAATCGTTTGCAGATGTCTTTGGACCTCTTCTTGTGCACCTCAGGTATAGGTGTGCACAGCCTATTGCATTAGGGTGTGCACCCTAAAGCTCAAACACACACGCCTTTCTCTTTATAGGGCAAGGAATGAATGGGAAGTGATCTGTGCTGAGTGGCTTTCTGTTCATTCATAATCTGAAGCATAATCCAGTTTACTATGCATCAGTTATGAATGAACACAGTGTGAGTGAGTGTTTTCACACTGAA
This sequence comes from Pelophylax lessonae, assembly GCF_965119305.1. Lineage (NCBI taxonomy): Eukaryota > Metazoa > Chordata > Amphibia > Anura > Ranidae > Pelophylax > Pelophylax lessonae. Next base: position 49,647,362 of record NC_138779.1, on the reverse strand, counting down.
CTCATTTAGAAAAGGAAGGGGCCGGTAAAATACATATTTACTAGCCCCTACCCCTGTTCTCTATCCTGAAACATCCCCCACAGCTGCTGGGTGGAGAGGAGGGAAGCCAGCAGCACTGTGGGGCAGCTGGGGGGCAACACAGGGGGATGCCTGGGCAGTAGAGGGAATGTGCACCACTCTTAATAATTAGGGTGTGCCCGGGCACACCTGGCACACCCCCTGCGCACGCCTATGACCTCAGGTCACTGATACATAGCAATACAGACTTGGTAAAGAAAACTTAAGGACTGTCCACCCCCTTTTGACCTCCAGTAGCAAACTCTACCCTGCCTGTCATGTGTAAGAGTGACACCTTATTTCCCCAGACCAAGTTGGCTTTATCCAAACTCGAGAAGCCAGGGACAACACTATTCGGACCTTGAATATCATAATATCATAGTGGCAGCTAAAAAAAATCCTGTACTCCTCTTCTGTTACTATCTACAGACACCGAAATTTGACCGGGTAGATTGTAATTTCCTTAACAAGACCCTCTGACAAGTGGGTATGCCTATGCCTAATTTCCTGGATTTCAGTCCTATATAAAAACCCTTCAGTCACAGTCAGGGTCAGTGATCTGGATTCAGAGTATTTTATGATCTCAAATGGTACCAGACAAGGATGTGTGTTATTGCTGCTATTTTTTGTCCTTACTTCGGAACCCTTCCTTCAACATATTCAAAATAACGGTTCGTTACAGGGCATCCGAGCCGGCAAGTACCATCATAAAGTAGCGGCTTAAGCAGGAGACCTCCCCTTTTACATTACGGACTCTTTTGTCTTACAGCCCTCTTTGTTGCAGAAGCTACACCGCTATGGCTCATTATTTAACTTCAAGGTCAAACTCCAGAAAAAGTAGGCTTTAAACATTTCCACAACTGTTATGGCTGGACAGCGCCGTTTCTTCCTTTTGTATTGCATAGCGGCCCACCTGACTAGGATCAAAGATTGGTGTAAACACAACCATTAAAAAAAATGTTGCCTCATTGGAACAGGAGGCTGCTATCGCACCGCTCTCAAGTCTTCCTTTGGGAGGGAACACATCTCATCTTGCTACCCACCCACTGATTGGACCTACCCTTACTGAACTAGACAGATTCTGAACTAGACAGATAATTGGACACCCAGGGTTCACACCTAGCTTTTCTGATCAGGCTTTTCTCTCATTGCAATCTCAAGGACCCTTGCATGCTTCTCACTTTCTTTGCCCTTCTAGGTGGCTCTCTATTACGACATTACTCACTGGCTCGGCCTCCCCACCCTTTGATCACTGAAGGGCTCTTCAGTTATCTAATTTTCTCAGTTTATTGCCTAAACCTGTGCTTTTCTTTAGGAGGCTACACTCGTTCGAAGAGCTGTACCTGGGAGAGACCCCAACTCGTAAGTCTCGGTCTATTTTTTACAAATTTCTGCTGGATCTTCATGCCACCTCTGATCCCCCTTTCCTTGCAAAATGGGAAAGGGACTTGGGAGTCACTTTTATAGATCCTTGAAAAGAGTGGATACTTTTTTTCACACGAGTCATCCCTATACATTAAATACCAGGAGACTTCTTAAAACATTATTTGCTGGTATAGGTCTCGGTCAGTCCTCACCAAATAATTCCCTCAACAAAATGATCAGTGTTGCAGGTATGGCTCACATGTGGGTATTCTCCTACATGTCTTCTGGGAATGCCCCAAGCTGCTCACCTTCTGGGAGCTGGTACTCCAACTCTACTATAAACTCAGATATTTCCCTATGCGATGATATCACAGCAGTCCTACTCAACCTTACCCCCTTGTCTAGCAAATGGTCAGCAGTCCGCCTCTACTGTTGCACAATGGCTCAGGAGAGAGAATGATATTGAACAAATGGAGGGCCTGACCTCTGCCCTCCAAGACAAGTCTGAGGAACACAAAACCAGGTGGTTCTACTGGGATGTTTTTTGTTTCTCCGATGAATACCTATAAATGACTATTTCTGTGCAATTTCTATACTGAGCCAAAAGCCTTTTGTTTACCTCTATGCTCTCTCGTTGGTAACCCCTCCTCCTCCTCCCCCCAAACAAACACACACACACCTCTCCTCCTCCCTAAAGCCCATGTTCATCCCTTTTCCCTCACTAGTTCCCCTCTTCCCCCCCCCCCCCATATATATGCAAATCTAGTGTGTGCAAATCAATCTCAGGCTCGTCCTGCCATCGAGGACTTCTCAATACCTTTACAGGTTTGGTTAGGTTACTATATTTAACTTGACTCTTTCCCTGCAAACCGTGTAATGATGAATCCTGTAATGATGAATCCTATTGTTAATATTCTTTCCTTTTAGTGCTTCCTTAGCTAGGATCTAATGTCTACAATCATTTGCCTCACCTCAGTCGTGGTGTTGTCCTTTTTATTTGTGCATGGTTGATTCCTAAATCAACTGCCTTTGGTACCTGTTTTGTACATGGAAATGCCTACGTCAGTGGCACTGTGTGCTGTGACACTGTACAGATGAAGAGAAGGTTGGGAGGAACATTGTTCCTTTGCAGGCTCCTTGGTGTTACCAGGGGAGCAGTGGCCCAATTGAACATTGCAAGACTTTCAGTGACCTTTTGTAGCTATCTTTAGTATGGGCAATGTTAATAAATATCAGTGCCCTGCTAGAGTTGGTGCAAGTTTGTGAGTGGCTAAAGAATGAGAGGAATCCCCTTTGTCAAGGACAGTGAATTAGCCTTGTTAATGAAAGGTTGAAAGGTTCTTGTTAAAGAATGGAGAGATTAGGGATACTACTGTATGCTCTACTTTTCACCAGTCTTTGGGAATTCTGCATAGGACCTGTACTGCTTCCTATATTGCTGCTTGTGCTGCCACTCTGCCAGCCACCCCTCATGCAAATGCCACCCTGGTAATGTATAGGCTATTCCTGTGTGATACCTTCTGGTACTGAAGTTATACCGTGGCACTACCAGCATTACTGTCTTCCCCTGTCCGTAGTACTGCACCTGTGCTGACCGTATTACGGAGTTTGCTTATGCACATGCACCTGTTACATTAAAGTGGTTGTAAAGTCATTATGGTTACTTAGTAGAATCTCCTCTGTTATATCCTGTGATACCGCTTGGTGCCTTTGTTTTATTAAAATGATGCGGCACAATATCTTATTTTGAAGTGCCGCTGTGCAGTCAGCTGATGTCCAGGGCTCTCCTGACCACTGAGGACTGCAGATGGAGGGACTATGGTTCCCTTTGACATCAGCCAGGAGGTATTGGAGGAGAGCCTCGGGCGCTCTTTCATAAGGTATGTGCTGCTTTATTTTTAAAAAACAGAGCGATATAACAGGATATAAAAGAGGGGATTCTACTAAGGACTCATAGTTATTTTACATAGTATAGGAGCAGCAGGGGAGAGCGGGGAAGAGACAGCTCACATACACGAGCGGACAGGCAGAGAGACAGGGGAGAGAGGACAGAGGAGAGCTGCGGGTGACGGAGGCAGGTAAACTGACCACGATGTCAGGGCTCAGCAGTCATGATAAACCGTGGTCAGATTACAGAGGAGAGGGCAGCAATAGGCAGGATCAGGCAGGTATTTTAGGTGACAGAAGGGGCCAAATTACACAGCACAAGCACTGTGCTGTACAATATGCTTTAAAGGAATAGGATCATATTTTTAATTTTTTTTAGGATAGCAAACGCTCTAAGTTCTTTTGCCATTTAACTAGTGGTAGTGATTGCAGATTACCATGTTATCTGTTTTACGTGCAACTCCTCAATATAACTGTTCAACCTTTTCTGGATTTGTGTTATTCCTTTAACTTGGGTACCAATCTCTTGGCTCCTACCACACATGGGGCATTTGGGGGTTCCTGCTCCAGTATTTAATGACACTTAAGCCAGCCATACATGGGATCAGCTGAATTTCAATCCATGTGTAGGCTAGCTGGTTGTACCATCAATCGACATGTATACAACCAGCCTCTTGTTTTTTTTCCTGAATAATCAGTGCTGCCGGCTATAGTCAGCAACACTGATTATTGTAGTCTGCCAGGGGGGAAGGCTCCCCGCCGGCAGAATACAACAGCTCGGTGGGAGTAATTAGTGATAGTGAGAAGTCCTTTACCTAGATAAGCCTGTACATGCATAAAGTATCTAAAAATGTAAGAAAATACTGTTTGCAAACTATTATTTTGTTTTCCTCCCTAATTTTAAAACCACTGGACTAGCGTTGTCTACTTCAGTGATATCCAACTTCCAGGGTTATCAGCTAGGTATGATATATGCACAGTTACACTTATCCAAACCAGATCAATGTAATTACTGTAAGCATAAAATATCCATACCTGGAGTCCTTCGTTAATGTAATCGCATACACGTCTATACATTAGACTTTGTGTAGAGTGCTGCCTCGCCCCAGGCGTGCAGAGGAGAAGAGTGATGGTTTTGCTTCTCAGGGTATTCAAGGACTGAAGCATGCCCTGTGCTCAGAGTGTCTGTCCAGTGCCTGTATTCTCCCATCATGAAGACGCGGTGATGAATGGCATGTTCCGGGAAAGATAGCACGTGCCGCCATCAATCAAAGCTGTTGGAGGGGTGATGAGCACAGGAGGGGAACGCCTGGTGAAAAATGGCCACAATTCTGTTGGAACTCATTAAATGAAGTGGCCTTAACCCTTCATATGCTAGCAGTTCTCAGAAATACCCAACAGGGTGAGAAGCTAGCAGATCTTTAGAGCAGATTAGGAGTTCAGTTTCTCCACTTTACTAACATAACAATTAACCTGAATCAGGAGTTTACTGTTTCTGTTTTAGCAGTCAGGAGTTTACTGTTTTTGTTTTAGCAGTTTTATGTTAGCTTTCAAAGTCTGGATGAATAAAATCCTGACATGTCGCCATATACAGTAACAGTATCATTTTTCAAAAAAGCTCCACCTTTTATTGCTAAAAAGCCACCTTTGTGCTTCAGTCCAGTGATTTTTGCCTAGGCTGGAATGATGTCATCAGTCTGCTGCAGGCAGGAGGAAGCATTTCCTCAATCTCCTCCCCAAGTGATCAGACTGTACACTGTACTTTTGTAGCAAGTGACAGGGTGAGGGGTTGCATTAGAGGCTGATATGTATAAGACGATTGTGGACACAGCCAAGAACTGCTCAGGTACCAGGACTCATCTCTGAACCAGCATCTCAGTCCAGGATGTAGTTTGTGACCTTGGATAATGGCTAAATATAGATGCCCTTTGTCCTTCTGGAAAGAAGAGCAGATGAAGGCATTGTCAGGGAGAGTACTGTGATCTCATTTTGAGGTATTATATATACTTGGAAGTGTCAGACTAGCACATTACTTAGACTTAGACTTACAATTACTATAAAAATAAATATCTCATCATTGCTTTACTATTCTTCTCTCTCGATGCCAAGGTCAGTCTGCTCAAGCTGGTAACAAATATCAACATGTTCTGTGTTTCTCTTAAGAACCGTTTAAAGTGGCACAGACAATCTGAGCTACAGTATAAGTGTTTTGCACAATGTTGCAGTCAACTGTTCCATCGAGCTGCCAGGAGAAGAGAGCAGAGTGATTACTTCATCTGTGTTCTGCTTTTCCTTTATTGCCAAGTTACAGGCAAGGGCAAGTCAGTGACCATACTGTATTGCTTAACTGCAGTACAGAAACTTAAAGCGGAACTTTACCCATAACAGCATGATAAAAAATAATGTTCTTTAGCAAGTAACATGCTGTACATTCCACGTGAATAATTATGCTACCAAAATTAGTGTGTGCTATAAAATGCTTCCAGCATTGCTCCTTTTTTCTTATTGCTGGAGGCTGCCATTTTGCTGAAGCCCAGAGCCCCTGAACAGCAGTAAATCTTAAGGCTGTCAGCAAATCGGCCTCTACATATTCACCGCAGAGCCTAAAAATAGAGAGCAACAGTATGTACAGAGTAGGGTAACACAGTGTAATGTAAAAGACAAGGAACAGAGGCGCACCAGACTAGCGCATTACCTTTGCAATCATTTATTATAAAAAAGATAATACATATGAACTTAGAAATAATTACCTCAATTAGGCATAGCAAAGTCCAGAAAGGGCTCTAACCACCCCTGGTCTGCTAACGAATCATTTGAGGCCCCAGAGTGGGGCTCCTCCCATCTGTGGTCGGGTGTAAAGTATGAAAATAGAAGGAGAATAATACTGTGCTAACAAACAAAAATTAAAGAGCTGCTAGCACTACAATCGATAAAAAAATTGTGTACATATAAACAATATAAAAGGGTTAATAAATATATATGATGGGAGATTAGCTCACAGGGATCACCTTTTCCAGGAAAAATAAGGCCAGCATGCAGGTAAGTCTGGTGGGTTGCCAGCTTTATTCAGCAGAGGTTTGCAAATATGAAAAACAACAAAACCGTAAAATAAATCCTTGCCCTCCGGTGCTAAACTATACAGGAATTGTCCTCACTATACGGTGTGGGGCTGGTCCCCATCACCCACAAAACATATGGTAAAGCAAACCTTTTATTTGCAAACCTTTTATTTTTAAAGTCCAAAAAGAGCATTTCTGAGCTCTCTTCCTGTTCATTTAAAGTCCACCTGAGCATGGACTCAAGGGATCCACAATCTCTGGACCGGAACATAGTCTGTCACAGAGGCTGGAAAAACAATGGAAATATAACGATTATCTACTACCTCACCTCGCATACCGTCACAACATATATATATATATATAGTGCCTTGCGAAAGTATTCGGCCCCCTAGAATTTTGCAACCTTTTGCCACATTTCAGGCTTCAAACATAAAGATATAAAACTGTAATTTTTTTGTGAAGAATCAACAACAATTGGAACACAATCATAAAGTGGAACGAAATTTATTGGATATTTCAAACTTTGTTAACAAATAAAAAACTGAAAAATTGGGCGTGCAAAATTATTCAGCCCCTTTCAGTGCAGCAAACTCTTTCCAGTGTTCAGTGAGGATCTCTGAATGATCCAATGTTGACCTAAATGACTAATGATGATACATATAATCCACCTGTGTGCAATCAAGTCTCCGTATAAATGCACCTGCACTGTGATAGTCTCAGAGGTTTGTTTAAAGCGCAGAGAGCATCATGAAGAACAAGGAACACACCAGGCAGGTCCGAGATACTGTTGTGGAGAAGTTTAAAGCTGGATTTGGATACAAAAAGATTTCCCAAGCTTTAAACATCCCAACGAGCCCTGTGCAAGTGATTATATTGAAATGGAAGGAGTATCCGAACACTGCAAATCTACAAAGACCTGGTCGTCCCTCTAAACTTTCAGCTCATACAAGGAGAAGACTGATCAGAGATGCAGCCATGAGGCCCATGATCACTCTGGATGAACTGCAGAGATCTACAGCTGAGGTGGGAGACTCTGTCCATAGGACAACAATCAGTCGTATACTGCACAAATCTGGCCTTTATGGAAGAGTGGCAAGAAGGAAGCCATTTCTTAAAGATATCCATAAAAAGTGTAGTTTAAAGTTTGTCACAAGCCACCTGGGAGACACACCAAACATGTGGAAGAAGGTGCTCTGGTCAGATGAAACCAAAATCAAACTTTTTGGCAACAATGCAAAACGTTATGTTTGGCGTAAAAGCAACACAGCTCATCACCCTGAACACAACATCCCCACTGTCAAACATGGTTAGGGCAGCATCACGGTTTGGGCCTGCTTTTCTTCAGCAGGGACAGGGAAGATGATTAAAATTGATGGGAAGATGGATGGAGCCAAATACAGGACCATTCTGGAAGAAAACCTGATGGAGTCTGCAAAAGACCTGAGACTGGAACGGAGATTTGTCTTCCAACAAGACAATGATCCAAAACATAAAGCAAAATCTACAATGGAATGGTTCACAAACATATCCAGGTGTTAGAATAGCCAAGTCAAAGTCCAGACCTGAATCCAATCGAGAATCTGTGGAAAGAACTGAAAACTGCTGTTCACAAACGCTCTCCATCCAACCTCACTGAGCTCGAGCTGTTTTGCAAGGAGGAATGGGCAAAAATTTCAGTCTCTCGATGTGCAAAACTGATATAGACATACCCCAACCGACTTACAGATGTAATCGCAGCAAAAGGTGGCGCTACAAAGTATTAACTTAAGGGGGCTGAATAATTTTGCACGCCCAATTTTTAAGTTTTTTATTTGTTAAAGTTTGAAATTTCCAGTAAATTTCGTTCCACTTCATGATTGTGTCCCACTTGTTGTTGATTCTTCACAAAAAATTACAGTTTTATATCTTTATGTTTGAAGCCTGACATGTGGCAAAAGGTCGCAAAGTTCAAGGGGGCCGAATACTTTCGCAAGGCACTGTGTGTGTATATATATATATATATATATATATATATATATATATATATATATATATATATATATATATATATATATATATATTCTGATCATATGTCTAAACATAGAGTTCATATAGAAAGTCCACAGTAGGAGAATCCAAAAGAAAATCCACATTCCAACAAAGTGCTAAGGTGAAGGTACTGGAAAAACTGATGTGAGAACAGAGATGTCCAGATGCCAGTAGTCACCAAAGTGACAAACCCACCACCATGGATGAAGATATTTGCTTACCAAAGGTTATGGACCCAGGTTCCATATAGTAAATGGGTCATACAGACGGGGAAGGTCAACAGTGATATAGAGACCCCAATTGCTCAGGAATCTTCAATTGAGATATCCAAAATATGTCACCACACTTCTGGTGGAGATTGACTTCGCCTTAGATGAATTGTGTCTCGAGGTTTAAGCCAGTATGTAAAGACAAGCCAAGTCTGGCACATAGTGTGAAACCATTTATTAAAGTACAGAACACTCACAGAGATCTGAAGGTAAACAGCGTATGTAACATGGAATGATTACAGCAGGAATGAATACACTGATCATTCCAAAATCATATAGGTGCATATAGTGCCAGACATTTGCAACACCTGTGACTAGCAGCCTCCCGGCGGTATTGGATGCTCCTCGTGCCGTCAAAATGGTGCTGGCGTGCGTGTCTAGCCTCGGCTTAACTGAAGGAAAAACCTAGCCTCTATCTGGGTGTCTAATCAGCGCACAGCTAGAATGCTCGCCATGCCGTCAAGAGGGCACTAGCGTGCGTGTGAAGCCTCGGTTTCACCGAGGGAAGTGAAACCGTGCCTCGAACAAGACACCAAATCAGCGCATGACCAGAAACTCCCTTATCCAGCAAGCACACATCCAATCACCTAACAGGATCCCGCCCACACACTGGGAAGTGTAAACAAAAGCATTCAGCATTAGAAACAAGACCTCACTCTGTCTGAAGCCTTAATGTTCACTAAGGCACACATATGTAGCACCCTACAAGGTACTGTAGGTGCTAGGTAAAGTGTAGTAGGCCTTGACTGCTTATCAGCAGGGCCATGATTTTCAGCTAGGTTGTCATGGTTCCCAGGTGTGGCGGTTGAGACTGGGTAGTCTCCCCACTGTTCTCAATGAGGGCTCTCATTGGGCAGTGGAGGAAACCCAGCCAATGGCTCACCTAGGCTTGTATCTATCCCAGAAGGGAAGATTATGCCGCACAGCATTCTGGGAGGGGGTATAAGTTTGAGGGGAGCACATGACACATAGTCTTTGGCAGGAAGCAGAGACCCAGGAGGGAGAGTACGCTGTCTCTCCTCCTGTCAAGAGGAATTGACAGGAGGATTCCCAGTCGTGACTCAGTACTGCAAACTACCCCTGGGGGTCTGCCTAGCGAGAGGGGACCACTCCGGAGAAGGTCAGAGGGATCCGGGAGCTAGCTAGCCGGTGCAGGAAGAGAAAAAGTGGGTGCCAGTGTTGACCCTGAAGAGTAAAGGGGGTGCCAGTGGCTGGGCCCTGAAGTATTCAGTGTACAGTGAAAGTGTACAGCGTGCAGTGTACAGTGTTGAGAGTTGCAGCAGTGTTACTAAAGGCTACCTCAGTCAGGAAGGACTGGAGGGAGCAGTGTCAAGGACTTTTGAGCTAGCCGGAGTGTCAGTCAGTCTTCAGTACCTTACGAGCAAGTCAGTGATTTCAAGTGCCAGCAAGCGTTGGTCGGCATTCAGCTGGCGTCAAGTCAGCGATGAAAGGCATTTTTCACAAAGTGTCCTGATTTGTACCTAAGTTGAGCCAGAGGAGTATTCCACTCATTCCCTTCTCCCATCCCCATATAAAATAAACAAAACAAAGATGCCGGACTGTTCATTGTCTCAGATCTCACACTTGGGCATTCAGCTTAAATGGACTGTTAATGTTACCGGTGACCATGGCAGACCCACGTCAGGCCCAATGCCTGGAAACCCTGATACACATAGAAAGCATAAATTGACTAATGAATGATATTCATACTATACATGGGTATCCATATATGAGAGACCAATATCAATATGGTAGTAATTATGATATTATGTAAAAATACCATACATTGATAAAATTAAATTAGAAAAAAATAAAAACATAGAGGAATGAATGAAATCATTGAGAACAAAATAGATGTATATAGTATTATCCCCAATCACAGTTAAAAAATCAGTTAGGAAGAGTTAATGAATGCGTTGATGTCCCGCTCTACATTTAATCCATAAGGGGAGTAAGACTTAGGCTGATATATTAAATACGTTTCGAGATGTGAAACTCCCCTCTTGGTAGAACCTCCTCTCCAAGGGGCAATAAAATTATAACTGGGAAACGAGTACCAGTGGGGTCTTTATTATGGTATTGTAAAAAAAAAGTTTAGGTACACTGTGTACAGTTTTGCCCTTCTTGATATTAGCAATGTGCTTGTTTACTCTCACTGAAAAGGATCGAATGGTACGCCCCACGTACTGCTTATCACAGGTTAACCACTTGCCGACCGCTGCACGACTATTTACTGTGGCGGTCAGCCCCTCACAGGCAAAGCGACGTAGTACTACGTCGCTAGCCTGTGAGGGTCTAGGGAGCGAGCGCGTGCCGCCAGAGGCGCGCGGTCACTAACCCCCCCCACGCGTGTGACCGGCGGACCCGATGTCCGCCGGTCACTCGCGATCGTCGGGTGGAGGGGTGGAGAGGGAGAAAGGCAGGCGGCTAATGTAAACAAGCCGCCTGTCATTCTCCCCTGTGTAGGAATAGTGATCATACGGTTCTACTATGTAGGACCGTTGATCACTGTTCCTACACCTCAAGCCACAGCCAATCACAGTTAGAATCAGGCCCCTAGGGACACACATAACCCCTCCCTCTCAAAAAAAGTTCCAGTGTAATTTTACAGTAACAGTGCATATTTATAGCACTGATTACTGTAGTAATGTCACTGGTAACCCCAAAAATGTCAGTCAAGGGTCCGATCTGTCCGCCGCAATGTCGCAGTACCGCAAAAAAAATTGCAGATCGCCGCCATTACGCGTTAAAAAAAAAAACAAAAATGACAAAAATCTTTCCCTTTGTTAGTAAACGCGATAACTTTTGCGCAAACCAATCAAAATACGCTTTTTGCGATTTTTTTTTTTTTTTTTTTTTACCAAACATATGTAGCATAAAACAAATTGGCCGAAAATGTTAAAAAATTTTGATTTTTACATTTTTTTGGGGGGGGAATTTCATATAAAAAAATGTGAAAAATATTGTTGTTTTTGCAAAATTGACGCTCTTTTTTTAGCGCATGATCAAAAAATCGCACAGGTAATCAAATACCACCAAAAGAAATCTCTGTTTGTGGGAAAAAAAGCACGTCAAATTTGTTTAGGTACAGCGTCGCACGACCGCGCAATTGTCCGTTAAAGTCACGCAGTTCCGAATCGCAAAATAGGCCCTGGTCAGGAAGGGGGTAAAATCTTCCGGGGCTTAAGTGATTAATAGATACACTACGTTTTTAGTGGCAAATGTGGAAAAATGTTTAATAGGATATATCCGATTGGTAGGGGCAGACTGACAACTCATGGGGCCACGGGCAATAAAAGATTATGGGGCCCCACGCGGCAGCCATCTTTACGACACAACATTAAGGCAGGCAGGCCCACGTGCAGGAGCACCGTGTTTGGTGACATGCAGAGTGGCAGGAGACTAAAAGCTGGTGACCCAGTAAAGGCACCAGGTGCCTCTCATGGGCAGTGCCACCTTAACAACATCTAACAAGCAGGGCCCTCTGATTCTTCCTGTATTGAATTGTATTGTAACAGTATTGTCTTTCCTCATGTTGCAATGAGGTGCGCAAACTGTTGGTGCTATATAAATCCTGTATAATGATAATAATCATGGGCCCCTGGGCAAAATAATGCACTGGGCCCCTATCAGGGAGATAGTGACCTGCTGTGCGCATAGCGCACCACAGTGAACAATGGGCATGGCCAGTGGGAGAGTCTTATGGAAGGATTGAACAGAATCTGCATCTGCTGTATACTATGCAAACATGTACCACAGTCCTTGTACCCTGAGCTTACAGAAGAACTTCATTAAAACTAGCAACTGTTGAGACAATGAACACCTTGGTCAGGTCTATGTACATTATACAGTGGGTATAGAAAAGACTCGCCTCCCTCTCCCTTCAAAATACCGTAATAACATTTTGTTGCTTTGCAAACCTCTCTCTATCACTTTATTTATATCCCTTTTGTATTGTGTGGTGGGGTTAGTAAGAAGTTCGATATAAGTATCCTGATTGCTCAAAATCCTCTCCATTTCCTTTAAATAGTCTGATTTGTCAAGAACAACAATACCCCCTCCTTTATCTGCAGGGCGAACTACCAGGTCTTTTCTTTCGCAAAGAGTTTTTTAAAGGTCTGCATTTAACACTGGTTGTCCCCATGGCTTTTTTAGGGGTAACCCTTCTAAATTTCTCAGGACCAAATCCCTCAAGACATTAATAGATGGGGCCATAGGTCCTGAAGGATTGTAAAGAGAGGCGTTAGAGAGCCCTAAATGTTTAACATTTGATGTATAAACTCTCGTGTATTTATTCAAAGAGTTTGTAATTAAATAACTCTGGACATTCAATTTCCGGATGTATTTGTGGACATCTATAAAAGTATTGAATCTAATTTCTTAGGGGGGACATATTTTTAGCCCCTTATCTAAATTAAACGTTTCTTCTCTGGTCAAAGTGACCTTGCTAAGGTTAAAAATACCCTGACCAACTGAGTCCTTCTCCTTTTTCTTTTGGATCCGCCACCCTACTCGGATGCCTCTCTTGGTTCTGAACCCCTCTTTCTGTTTTGAAACTCTTGAGGAAAACCCCAGCCATTGCTAGGACCTGGGTTACTCTGATTACAATTGTATGGTGAAGCATTATGGTTATCATACTCGTCACCCATATAGGGATAAGGACCCTCCTGATTGGATTGCTCTCTTAGGGATGAAAATCTATTGTATGTGTCTCCTCGAATTGTATGATTGTGGAATAGGCCCACCATTATTGAAAAATGGCCTATATGGAGGGGGAGGGGGAGGGGGGGTTGCCTCCTAAAGTTACCCCTCTGTCCCCAAGGACCACTCCTAGGGGAATTAATATAGTTAGCACTAGCCCCATTCCATTGTGGACCCCTACAATGGTTTTTCTGGGGGTAAGAATTTTTCTTATGATTAATAGGAATGTATATATATTGTAATATCCTCCCTTTTGTTGGGGAATATTCCTATTAATGGACCTCCCTGGTCTTGTAGGCTGTGACGTGGTAGAAGATTGATGGGAAATGCCATCAGAGGGGTTATGTTGTACCGCTGTGTTAATATCACCATCACCTTGGACTGATTCATTCGTAACTTGTTTTTGCCAGTTGAAAACTGTGCCATTTTTGTAATCACTGACATCTCAGGAGTATTTTTTTCTGCTTCTTTATTTTTTGTTCACGTTCCTCTTTTTCTAAATATTTTTGTAAATGAATAGACAGACTTATATTCAGCGGACTCCTTATGTGGTGTCAATTTATCTTTGAGGTCTTTAATCTCACGATCTAGAGACAATTTATTCCTTTTCTTGTCTACTAAATATTTCAAAAACTTTACTCCGGCCTCATTCAAATATTTAAACCAAGAGTCAAGTTCAGAATCACCTGTTTGGGGATGTACTTTCCATCTGGCAACCCAGTATTCAAATACATCCATAGTGGGATATAGTGCAATGTGACACAAAAATTAAATGTCAATAGCCAATAGACCAAAATAAAACATACATATACAGTCAGGTCCATAAATATTGGGACATCTACACAATGGATTTGAAATGAAACAAACAAGATGTACTTTAACTGCAGACTTTCAGCTTTAATTTGAGGGTATTTACATCCAATTCAGGTGAAAGGTGTAGGAATTACAACAGTTTGTATATGTGCCTCACACTTTTTAAGGGACCAAAAGTAATGGGACAATTGGCTGTTTAGCTGTTCCATGGCCAGGTGTGTGTTATTCCCTCATTATCCCATTTACAAGGAGCAGATAAAAGGTCCAGAGTTAATTTCAAGTGTGCTATTTGCATTTGGAATCTGTTGTCAACTCTCAATATGAGATCCAAAGAGCTGTCACTATCATTGTAGCAAGCCATCATTAGGCTGAAAAAACAAAACAAGCCCATAGCAGATAGCAAAAAGAGCATAGAGATAGCAATAACATTAGGTGTGGCCAAATCAACTGTTTGGAACATCCTTAAAAAGAAAGAACGCATCGGTGAGCTCAGCAACACCAAAAGGCCCGGAAGACCATGGAAAACAACTGTAGTGGATGACCGAAGAATTCTTTTCCTGGTGAAGAAAACGCCCTTCAAAACAGTTGGCCAGATCAAGAACACTCTCCAGGAGGTAGGTGTATATGTGTCAAAGTCAACAATCAAGAGAAGACTTCACCAGAGTGAATACAGAGGGTTCACCACAAGATGTAAACCATTGGTGAGCCTCAAAAACAGGAAGGCCAGATTAGAGTTTGCCAAACAACATTTAAAAAGCCTTCACAGTTCTGGAACATCCTATGGACAGATAAGACCAAGATCAATTTGTACCAGAGTGATGGGAAGAGAAGAGTATGGAGAAGGAAAGGAACTGCTCATGATCCAAAGCATACCACCTCATCAATGAAGCATGGTGGTGGTAGTGTCATGGCGTAGGCATGTATGGCGGCCAATGGAACTGGTTCTTTTGTATTTATTGATGATGTGACTGCTGACAAAAGCAGCAGGATGAATTCTGAAGTGTTTCGGGCAATATTATCTGCTCCTATTCAGCCAAATGCTTCAGAACTCATTGGACGGCGCATCACAATGACCCGAAGCATACTGCGAAAGCAACCAAAGAGATTTTTAAGGGAAAGAAGTGGAATGTTATGCAATGGCCAAGTCAATCACCTGACCTGAATCCGATTGAACATGAATTTTACTTGCTGAAGAAAAAACTGAAGGGAAAATGCCTCAAGAACAAGCAGGAATTGAAGACAGTTGCAGTAGAGGCCTGGCAGAGCATCACCAGGGATGAAACCCAGTGTCTGGTGATGCGTTCCAGACTTCAGGCTGTAATTGACTGCAAGGGATTTGCAACCAAGTATTAAAAAGTGAAAGTTTGGTTTATGATTGTTAATCTGTCCCATTACTTTTGGCCCCTTAAAAAGTGGGAGGCACATATACAAACTGTTGTAATTCCTACACTGTTCACCTGATTTGGATGTAATCTGTACTTTCCTAATAAATGTGTTTTAAATGGTTTTACACTATGTGCGACTATTTGGCTTGTCTTTACATACTGGCTTAAACCTTGAGACACAATTCATCTAAGGCGAAGTCCATCTCCATCAGAAGTGTGGTGACATATTTTTCATATCTCAATTGAAGATTCCTGAGCATATGGGGTCTCTATTTTGCTGTTGACCATCCCCGCCTGTATGACCCATTTACTATATGGTATCTGGGTCCATAACCTTTGGTAAGTGCAATATCTTCATCCATGGTTGTGGGTTTGTCACAATTAGTGACTACTGGCATCTGGACATCTGTTCTCACATCAGTTTTTCCAGTACCTTCATCTAAGCACTTTGTTGGAATGTGGATTTTATTTTGGATTCTCCTACTGTGATTTTGTGGACTTTCTATATGAACTCTATTTTTCATGAGTGTGTGTGTGTGTGTGTATATATATATATATATATATATATATATATATATATATATATAGATATGTGTGTGTGTGTATAAAGATAAGTATGTACATATATTTCTTAGCGCTGCACTTTTATATAGTTTGGGTGTAAAGAATGAATTGAATGACATGTGCAGAACGGAAAAATTTGTTTAGTTTCCGAATGGTTATGTTATGGTTATGTTACTAATTTCGTTATGGAATTTGTTTAGTTTGGTTTCAGAATTTGTTTAACTTTGTTTCATTTTCATTAAAATTTGTTTCCTTTACAAATTTTCTAATGAATTCCAACTTTTCAGAACGATTAGAATTCAGATTAGCCGAGAAACGATTGACCGATTTGAATTCTGTGTGAAGAACAGCTGGTTGTTAGGCAGCGGGCTGGGAAGCCGGCTGCCCGCGTCCTTAACAACCAATGACTTCTCATCTGTCAGCGGGCTTCCCCACTGATCTGCCGAGCTGCATGCTTGGATAAGGGTCTGATATGGATTTGGGGGGGGGGACCCAACGCTGTTTTTTTTTAACATTTTTGGATTGCGGGCATTTTTTTCTTTACATCTGCCAGTGGGGAAGCCTGCTGACAGATGATGCGTCATCAGTTGTTGAGGACAGCTATTGTTAACAAAGTATTTGTATTGGTCGATCGTTTTTCGATCAGTCCGTATTCTAATCGTTCTAAATAGTTGGAATTCGTTAGCATACGAGTAAACTAAACACATTTTAAATGATTTTAACTAAATTTGTTACTATTTATTACCGTTTCATTTGGAACATCTCTCTCAAGCGCAGGAGATGAAAATCAAATCCGTTTTTTTTTTAACTAACAAAAACTGGATGGAAATGTAAGGGAGGGACATTTACTAACTTCCGGTTTTCACAGCGCTCCACCTGCTTCTGCTCCCAGCAAGCAAGTGAGTTGAAGTGACTGTGTGCACCATGTGTGATGATTGCCAAAGACCAGAGCACATTACAGGCCATCCCTCAGACCTGAGACCACCATCCAGCACTGTGCAGCATTACAGGCCTCCTCTGACCAGTGACCATCGGCATGGCAGCATCCATCCCCCAGACCACCATCCAGCAATCTTCAGCATTACAGGCCCCCTCAGACCTCTGTCCGGAGCACTTTGCAGCATTACGGACCTCCTCAGACCATCCAGAGTGGCTAAATCTGAATCTGTGAGATTGTTCAAACCTTAATACCATAAATAATAACATGATATTAGATTGTTTCACTCCAGGAGTATATAATGAGTTTGAAAATTCTATAGAAATTTCTAAATAATGCATTACAATGTAACTAAACAGATTCGATTTTAGTTGACTAAAATTATTTTATTTGACTAAAATGCACTGGAGATGTTAGTCGACTAAAATACGGTGACTAAAATGGGACTTAAACTAAAATGGCATTTTAGTCAAGACTATAACTAAAACTAAATCAAATTTTGATGTCAAAATTAACACTGTCTGGCAGGACTTAAAGCTGGCTACCCAGAATGCCGATCGCAATCTCGCGCATGCGCTGTAGATTGCGATCAGCAATGCCCATTGCCTCCTGGGATTGATGACACACATCTCCCAGGATGCAATGCTAAACCGGAAGTGACGAGCGGGGTCGCGGCCACAGAAGGAGGAAGTGGAAGTAGGACAAACAATCCTATAAAATAAGGTAAGTGATCCAGAAAAAAAAAAATTATAGCCCAATCCATTTTTAAAAACCATATCACTGCTGAAATCTGTTAAGTTGAAAATATGAGTGGAACTCTGCTTTAATTTTCTGACTAAAGTTCCACTTTAGGGTTGCTATTCTGGCTGTACTATCTGGCAAACTTTTTAGATCACAAGGCTGGCTGTGCAGGATATGTCAGTCCTTTGGTTCAGCAGGTAATGTGTATGTAGCTGTTTAGCTAAATGGTAATCATTGATTCTAAATAATCAGTTAAAGCAGTATTAAACCTAAAACAACAATTGAATTTATTGCAGGTTACCAATTCTTTGATTGTGATGGCTGCATTCGTTATCTTTTTGTGGGCTTTTTTTTTTTTCTTTGTCAGATGGTGATATGGTCATCAAAATGCTTCCAGTCTTAACTGAATAATGAATGCATTCACAACATTTAAAGATTGGTAAGCTGTAATCATTCAGAAATGGACCCATTGATTTACATGTCTCCCAAAACAGTTAGTCAAGGCATCCCATGAATGCTAACTGTCACGTGTAATCTGTACTTACATAAGAATTTAGAACTTTCTGTACCCACTGGAAAAAAGTACCGCTACATGAACTAATAAGACATACAGATAAAATTCAAATATTTGTTTTGTTCATTGCCTTTCCTCCCACTTATCACTATGCATACAATGTGTACGGGCGATATAATATACTAAACAAGCATATATATGTCCATTGAATATCCATATAAACTGATGTCCATCTTTATTGTTGACACATTTTGTGGCTTCGGAATTGTCACTTCCTCCACACTGGGCCAGAAGATATGATATGTATATTCTCAAGTTTATAAAGGCAACATCATCTGTATCCAAGAGCATTGCACTAAGCCAACATGTAGGTCCTGTTGGTATTTTATATCTATCACTCAGTATTTAGGTACAGTTCTAAACAGCAACAGCATCAATATGTTAAGTCCAAGATAGAGTAGCATAGATATCCAATACATGGACAAGTCAAAATTCGACCACACAAAAAAAAAAGAGGAACTAAAATCCTCCCCAAAATGTTTCGAAGGTACATGGCTGTTCTGGCCCGTGGGGGAATCCTTAGAAATATTGATGGACTTCACACTTAAAACGTAACTTCACTTTTGTTGAGAAAAAAACATCCCCTCTGGGTGATCTCTGTACATTGCAGGGATTTTAACAAACTTGGTTGCAGATTCCTACCTTTTGTTGTTCTGAAGAAATCATTGTTTGTTCCTCTGTGCTAACTGGGTCAAATGGGAGTGGTTTTATAATTATCTATCAGCTGTGGCAGCAGCAGGGCTCTAATGAGGAAAGCTGCTGGGCCTGCGTGCCTTTATACGTGCTCCTATTGGGAGTATCTCACCAAAAATGACATTTTTATTGCAGGGAATGCCAGAAATCTGACTTGACGATTCGACACTGCATTACTTTAATGGAAAATTCCGCGGTCGTGCAGCGCTGTACCCAAATACAATTGATGTCCTTTTTTCCACAAATAGAGCTGTCTTTTGGTGGTATTTGATCACCTCTGCGGTTTCTAGATGTTGCACTATAAACAAAAAAAGAGCGACAATTTTGAAAAAAAAAAAGCCATATTTTTTACTTTCTGCTATAAAACATTCCCAATAAAAATTTTTAAAAAATTACATTTTTTTTTTCAGTTTAGGCCAATTTGTATTCTGCTACATATGTTTGGTAAAAAAAATCCCAAAAAGCATATTTTAATTGGTTTGCGTAAAAGTTATAGCGTTTACAAACTACGGGATAGATTTTTGGACTTTTTATTAATTTTTTTATTAGTAATGGCGGCGATCAGCGATTTTTAGCGGGACTGCGACATTGCGGCGGACAGATCGGACCCCTAACTGACATTTTTGACACTTTTTGGGGACCAGTGACACTAATACAGTAATCAGTGTTAAATAATATGCACTGTTACTGTATAAATTACACTGGCAGGGAAGGGGTTAATACTGGGGGTGATCAAAGGGGTTAAATGTATGCCTAAAATGCTTACTCACTGTGTGGGGGGATGGTTCTGTGACAGGGACAGAGAGATCT
Source organism: Pelophylax lessonae (assembly GCF_965119305.1). NCBI lineage: Eukaryota > Metazoa > Chordata > Amphibia > Anura > Ranidae > Pelophylax > Pelophylax lessonae. The sequence goes on along the minus strand of NC_138779.1, from coordinate 49,627,479 downwards.
CTGTGCCTGTCGGAGAGCTTAGCTGAAACTGCTGATCTCTCCCTGCCTGTCTGACAGAAGATCCGCCTGCTTTGTTTACATAAGCAGACAGGTCTTCTCTCAGTTTCTCTGATCGTGGGACCGCCTCCCACTGTCTCTAAGCGCGCCGCCAAAACCACATGCACTCAGTCACGTAGTACTACATGACTGGACGCCGCTGAGCCGTCCTGCCGCAGTAATATTACGGCGGGCTGTCGGCAAGTGGTTAAGATCAAAAATGGTATGTAATATGGCACTGGACTGTCCTGAAGGGTGGGCTGTTAGCAAAGGTACCACTAGAGTGTTGTAAATTTCCACCATGCATCTCTTTCAGTATAAAACAGGAACAAGAAAAACAAATCTAAATTATGCTATCGCTTCCCTGAGGTCCTCTTGCATGAGAACTGATAGGAGTCAAGTACCCCTCCAGTTCAGACATAGAAAACAATGGTGGGAGGGTATTAAGCAGCCATCGTAACTGCAGCTCATGCCACCAGGTTATTAACTGTAGTCTTAAAACACAGGGAAATGTTGGTTATCAGAATGGCACAAAACTGAAAAATACTATACAAACATTTCTGTTTATATTGAGACATTACCATACAGATACAGTTTGTGTTCAGTCCTAATAAGTAATGAATTTCATTGCAGTTTTTGATCAGCTGCTCTGGGTCGCTGCAGTTTGCATTATTGTTCTTTGCCCATCGGTAATGTGTGGCTTTTGGCTGTGACCCATCCAACATCACAAGCACAGAGCTAGCACATAACGGCCATTTGTTGTGTGTGTAAGATGAATAAGATATCCGCCAAGATGGAATTGTAGCAGCGTTGCAGCCTGTGGAGAGCTCCTGCTATCCTCTTCTGATCTCCATCTCCTTCTTGTACTGTATTAGGTGATACTGGCTCCAGGGCGAGCACTCCACATCCCTGTGAATGCAAAAATCATTTATTCCAGCATTAGAATTAAGTACAGCAGCCCAGAGAAGGTGCCAAGCCCTCCAATTTCACCGGCGTGGGCCCCTAATCTGCTGTTGGCTTCCTTTTGCGCTGAAGAGATTAAGAGCGTTGAGCCGGCCTCTGGCTGTCATACATAAAACTTTTACATCAGTCATAGCGGGGAGAGCAGCTCACAACTTCGAGAAATCATTAAACCGGGTTTTAGTGTGAACAGGCCTTTGGTGTATAGCAAAACGGCTGTGTTTTTATTGTCTGCCTTGCCTTTTTTAGTTATTTTTAGAGAAGAAAGAGTTTGTGCTGAAAAGCAATCAAAAGACAAAAATGTTTTTCTTCTTCAGCGGCTCAGCCAATAAAACCTTCAACGTACAGTGCGAATGCTCGTAAATGTAATTTTTACAATATTAGCTGCCGGACCTGCGAGCTCATTATTAAACCATTCAAACAAGTCTCTTGTTATTATAATGCTTTTTCTATTAAAACAAAAAGCCAGAGAGTCGATCTCGGCAAAGAACAATGCTCCGCTCTCGTTTTTTTTTTTTCTTGAGGGATGAGACAGAATCGGCGCTCCAACCCCTCGTGGACAATTTGAGAAGTGCCTGATAATTGTTCTCTTATTCTCGGCTCATTCTACAAAACATCCTGTTTCAATTGTTCCAGAATTAGAATGAACAGATATATGCGTCAGTTTATAAGACGGTCAGCTGGGCCGCCTGATAAGAAATTTGTCCAAGGACTTGACAAAATTGTTTTCCTGCGTTCCCGGGGTGATTTTCTGTGTAGCAAAAATTTAAAGGAGAATCTTTTTTAGATATCTTAACTGGACACACAACATACATTTTTTTTCACACCCATATATGAAAATCTTTTGGTCTTCTGTCTAGTAGATCCTAGAATCATTAACCCAGAGCAAAGGTTCTCTCAAGGGATTGCGAAGAACTCTAGAATTTTTGTTGCATCAAACATTAGCACCCCTTCCGTGAATGCTAAAGTGTTTGGCATGAGTATGGTTTTAGTTAAGGATTAGTGGATTTGTTACAGCCTGCTTTACTGATGTGATTAGGGATGAATAGAGTGCTGTAGTCGAAAATTTTGTAAACATTGGCCTCAAAATTGTCCATGTGGACTGGTTAGGAACATCATGTGATTTTGTTTTCCAACAAATCCATGTGATCATTATGTCAATATTGGCCTCAAAATTCACCATGTGGACCACTTAGGAGAATCATGTGGTTTTGTTTTCCAACATCATTATGTTAGGTCTAACATTGTGAGCACATGGTTTTGTTGATAAACACAGAGCTAGGGTTAGTCATAGGGCTAGAGTTAGTGGTAAGTTTAGCATTAGGTTTAGCATTGACGTTACTCAATATCTAATGTCTGGTTTTCTTTCAACAAGGGGTAATTTTTTGGCAAAACCTATTTTGAGGAGAAATATTCTTATATCTGAACATTATTCTGCTAGTTTGTGAGATATGGAATCCAGACATTATGATTTTTGTATGTGTAGCACTGCCCCCTTGAGGACTTCTGGATATTACACTTTCAGGTCCCCCTGGGTTACCGTTAGCAACTGCAGCATGCACAATTTAACTCTCTGGCTCAGTCAATGAACAGTCTAGGGGATGTAGCTGTTTTTGTGGTTTTATTTAAATTAGGGATGGGAGCAGGGAAGAGTGGGATACTCCAACTTGAACTATTCACAATAGATGAGGACTCCTGTCTGAAGATGAAGCCAGGCTGCTGATTCACCTTGCCACTTAGATGAATTTAGGATTACTTGTTAGAATGAATTATGTTCGGGATAAACTCCTAGTACCCCCTTTCACTCCTCCTGCTGACACCCGTCCTCTGACTATCCTACCCTGGGGTGGCCCCCCTCAGGTCAGGCCCCTAGACACGATCCCCTGTACTCATGATACTGTTTTTCGAGGGTCACCAGTGTCTCAACCCCTCCAGTCAGCTCTCATGGACCTCTGGGTTAAGCTTCTTCCTTCCTGGTCCCCAGGCCAACTGCCTGTGACCGTGTGCCACTGCTACAGAGGAGAAGACAGCCTCCACCCTCCCTCCAGGACTCTGCACACCAGCCAAAGACCCTGCAGCACATGTGCTCCTGGCTTTTATACCACACCCCACAATGCACACGACAAGCAGTCTGTGCCAATCACTAGGGCTGTATCAAAGCCTCTGTACTCATTGGTCCAGTTTCCTCCACTGTCCAACATGCCTCCCTATTGGACCAGTGTGAAACACTCCCCTAGACCAGATGAATCACACACTGAGCACCATGAGCAGACCTAACTCATACATCCTGCTCTGTTACGCAGAAAGCAATATAGAATTTGCCTGCTGCTCCTCTGATAGGCAGACAGAGCCAAAACTATACTCATTCTCTAGCACCTACCTAGGAGGGTGCTACATATGTTAGGAACTGTCCATGTTTTATGGTAATGTCACATACACATAGTGCTTTGCACCACCCAGTGAGCCCTGACACAGCAGGTGGTCTTGTTTACCCTTGCGGGCAGAATGGTGACATGCCACACAAGCCCCGCCCCCTCTTGGCACAGACTTGCTGTGTGTCCCGCTTGGCAGACAGGACTATCAAACAAGGCAAGATATAAAACAGTGCGGCTGCGATAAGCGCTCCGTCTTTTTGTGCTGACATTCTACTTCTAATTGTTATCTGAAATTAATTTGAACAGAGATGAAGGGGGAATTGATGACAAAAAAGACCTGCAAGATAAAGGGAAGTGTTAATTATACAGAGGGTGAGAACGAGATGATTCCCCCTCCTCCCTCCTCCTCATCCTCTGCTCATCCTTCCCTTCAAAGTTCTCATCACCAGAAGATTTATATATGAAAGACGTGTGCTGTTCCCCGTGGCATTCCCAATTCCCTCTACCAATCAGCTTCCTCACAATAATGGTGACCTTTGACCATAGCTGAGCAGCCGAAGAAGGCACACAGGCCGAGAGCTGTGACTCCATAACCACTTGCTATTGTACGGAAACTCTGAACATTTCAAATAGAAGAGGATTACTAGGACTCATGAACAAATGATTTGATTATAGGTGCATTTTGTCAGTTGCTTGTAATCATTTTTTTCCGTGGAATCAGAGAAACCAGTTAGACCAGCTGAAGATTTTTACTTAAATTGAGGTACAATTATAATTTTCAGTGTAATCAAACTTTTTTTCTTAAATGAAAACCATTGAACGTAAGTAATGCCACAATTTGTTCAAACAGAACATATGGCACCATCAAAGAGCACACTCATAAATATGGTGGAAAATTCCAATCACTTTTAAAACAAAATGTTGCTGCAACCTTGGTTGACGTTTAGCCAGTTTAACAGAATGATTGAAATGGGGCTGATCCATTGACTTATATTTCCATGTGATGTGAACAATCATCTTGTGATTGTATGGTGTAAAATGTTTCTTAAAAAAATAACAGGAAAAATAAGTGCATCTGAGTTTTCAAAAGTTTTGACAGTACATGCAGAGTTTGTCTGTCATATTGGGTCATGTTGCATAGTTGAGCGCCAATTGTTCCTCTTCTGTGGTGGAAAAAGTTTTACTGTATATGTCTTGGATCTGTTCATGTGCTATGTCAAGAAGATGACTTGAAAAGAATTTGGTGGAGCAAACTCACTTGAAGACCTCTTTTTCCCTGCCAAAGACAAGTTTCCCAACCTAAATTCTATGAATCTCACATATTCTCTAATTGTAAAATCCCAACTTCATGGTAGCACCTTGACCCAAGCTCCATTACCCGGAAGTCTAATGACAATTTTTGTAATAGCCTAGCTGTCCTTAAAAGTATTCAGAGAAGTAAGAATACCACACCAAAACATAAGATTCCAAAATGTATTTATTCGATCAACAGAATAGAAATTTCAATCTGTGTCGGGGGGTTCGCATGCCATCAGGGCTAACGAAATAAGTTGCGTATAATATACAATCCATATTCCAAAAAAGGACGCTGTGTAAAATCTACATAAAGACAGAATGCAATGATTTGCAAATCTCCTAATCCCATATTTTTTTTCACAATTGAAAGAAGAAAACATATGAAATGTTTAAACTGAGAATATGTAACATTTTAAGAAAAAAATAAGGTAATTTTGAAATTGATGGCAGCAACACATCTCAAAAATGTTGGAACAGGGCAACAAAAAGCAGAAAAAGTAAGTGGTACTGACCAGGAGGACCTTGAAGAACATTTTGCAACTAATAAGGTTAAATGTCAACAGGTCAATAACATGGTTGGGTATAAAAAGAGCATCTTAAGGAGTCAGTGTCTAAGAAGTAGAAATGGATCGAGGTTCACCAATCTGTGAAAATCTGCATCTAAAATTGTCGAACAATTTCATAATAATGCTCCTTAATGTAAAATTGTAAATACTTTAAATATATCATCCTTCACAGTACAAAATATCATCCAAAGATATTGGATTCTGTGATCTTTGGGCCCTCAGACAGCATGGCACTGTATTAAACAAGCATGATTCTATGATGAACATCACTGCATGGACTCATGGTGTTCACGGTCTGTGAACACCATTCGATGTGCCATCCAAAAATACAAAGAAGCCATATCTGAACATGATTCAGAAACAAAGCCGTCTTCTCAGGGTTAACATGGTCTGTTGTACAGTGGAAAACTGTCCTGTGGTAAGACGGACTGAAATTTGACATTCTTTTTGGCAAACATGGGTGTCGTGTATTCCTGACTAAAGAGGATAGGAACCTTCCGGCTTGTTATCGGAGCTCAGTTCAAAAGCTTGCATCTCTGATGATATGGGGTGCATTAGTGCATATGGGATGATCAGCTTGCACATCTGGGAAGGCACCATAAATGCTGGAAGATATATCCAGGTTTTAGAGCAGCATATGCTCCAATCCAGACAGTATTTTTCAGGGAAAGTCTTAAATATTTTAGCAGGACAATGCTTAACCGCATACTGCATCTATGGCAACAGCATAATTTCATAGTAGAAAAGTCAGGTGCCTAACTAGCTTGCCTGCAGCCCAGACCTTTCACCAACTGCAAACTTCCCTTGAAACAATTACGGCAAAAGACCCAGAACTGTTGTGAAGTTAGAATCCTCTATCAGGCAAGAATGGAACAATATTCCTCTTTCAAAACAGCCTCAGGTCTCCGTAGACCTGCCATCCCAGAGCAGAAGGTGGCACTGGGATTCTGTTGGGGGGGCACCAGGACTCGGCTGCTAATGGGAACAGCGTTCCTGCTGTGGAAAAAATACAGGAACTCCGTTCCCATGCATTCCTACAGGACTCGAGCCCTGCCCTGTATTTGGCTCCATTCATCTTCCTATCAACTCTGACCAGCTTCCCTGTCCCTGCTGAAGAAAAGCATCCCCACAACATGATGCTGCCACCACCATGTTTCAAGGTGGGGATGGTGTGTTCAGGGTGATGTGCAGTGTTAGTTTTCTGTCACACATATCGTTTTACTTTTAGGCCAAAAAGTAAATTTTGGTCTCATCTGACCCGAGCACATGTTGGCTTTATACCCTACATGGCAAACTGCAAACAGAACTTTCATTGGCTTTTTTTCAACAATGGCTTTCTTCTTGCCACACTTCCATAAAGGCCAGATTTGTGGAGTGCCCGACTATTAGTTGTCCTGTGGACAGATTCCCCTACCTGAGCTGTGGATCTCTGCACTCAGCTCTTGGCTGATTCTCTGATTAATGCTCTCCTTGCCCGGCCTGTCAGTTTAGGTGGACAGCCATGTCTTGGTAGGTTTGCATTTGTACCATACTCTTTCCATTTTCAGAAGATGGATTGAACAGTGCTCCGTGAGATGCTCAAAGGTTGGGATATTATTTTTTTTATATAACCTAACCCTGCTTTAAACTTTTCCACAACATTATCCCTGACCTGTCTGGTGTGTTTCTTGTACAATTTTCTTTTAGGTTTACCTTAGACTATGTAGTGCAAGGGCCTGCCTATTTGGATACAATTGAAAGCTGTTTAGTTTGTTTGACCTCCATATTATATGGTTTTTGGTAAATCTAAAGGAAAATTGTACAAGATAATTGTATATGAGGACATCATGGAGCTGGTGGAAGTTAGAGTCCTTGCGCTCCTCTACCTTCCTTTTAAGGATGCCCCAATAGGACTTGGGTCTGGAGACATTCTTGGCCAGTCCATGACCTTTTCCCTCCGCTTCTTTAGCAAGGCAGTGGTTGTCTTGGAGGTGTGTTTGGGGTCGTTATCTTGGAATACTGCCCTGGGGCCCAGTCTCCAAATGGAGGGGGATCATGCTCTGCTCTCATGAATGTTGGCATTCATGGTTCCCTCAATGAACTGTAGCACCCTAGTGCCAGCAGCACTCATGCTGCCCCAGACCTTTAAACTCCCACCAGCATCCTTGACTGTAGGTAAGACACCCTTGTCTTTGTACTTCTCACCTGGTTGCCGCCACACGCATGACACCATCTAAACCAAACAAGATTATCTTGGTCTCGTCAGACCACAGGACATGGTTCCAGTAATCCATGTCCTTAGTCTGCTTGTCTTCAGCAAACTGTTTGTGGGCTTTCTTGTGCATCATCTTTAGAAGAGGCTTCCTTCTGGGACGACAGCCATGCAGACCAATTTGATGCAGTGTGCGTGCGGCGTATGGTCTGAGCACTGACAGGCTGATCCCCCCCACCCCTTCAACCTCTGCAGCAATGCTGGCAGCACTCATATGTCTATTTCCCAAAGATAACCTCTGGATATGACACTGAGCACATGCACTCAACTTCTTTGGTCGACCATGGCAAGGCCTGTTCTAAGTGGAACCTGTCCTGTTAAACTGATGTATGGTCTTGGCCACTGTGCTGCAGCTCAGTTTCAGGGTCCAGGCAATCTTCTTATAGTCTAGGCCATCTTTATGTAGAGCAACAATTATTTTTTCCAGATCCTCAGAGTTCTTTGTCATGAGGTGCCATGTTGAACTTCCAATGACCAGTATGAGAAAAAGAGAGCGATAACACCAATTTTAACACACCTGCTCCCCATTCACACTTGAGAGCTTGTGACGCCAACGAGTGACAAGACATCGGGGAGGGAAAATGGCTAATTGGGCCCAATTTAGACATTGTCACTTAGGTGTACTCACTTTTGTTGCAAGTGGTTTAGACATCAATGGCTGTGTGTATGTACTGTGTGTATGTGTGTGTATATATATTTATAGTGTGTGTGTGTAACTTCTGTAGCCCTAATTAAGGGTATTCTTGAGCCCTGAAACATGTTGACTTGTCTCCTCCATTTTAATGAAGGCATGTGGATGTGGTACACTTTCTCTTCAAAATTCTCCTTGACTTTCACCTGGGGCTCTTCTCCTCAGAGTTCCCTTCATGCATAAGAGCTGCCTAACTAGATGTGTATTCCACCTGGTAATTTACACTAAACACCACAAGCCAGGACACTAAATTGGGATCCAGCAATACCTTTTTTCGGTCTGCTCTAAATATCTGCTGTGGAAGAGACAGATGGTTACCTGTTCAAGCACTTTAGGAAATGAGATCCATTGGTAGACTGTGTAGCAGAACCTAGGCAACTCTCCTTGATTCCTTTAGAGAGGAAGCTTTTGATTTGAAAGATGGTTAATTTTATATTTACAAATTTAACAAGCATTTACAAGTGTTGACGGGTTAACAAGAAGATGACATTGGAGATCCTTATAGGTCTATTCCTATTAAAGTTGACATTGCTTGGCCACTTCTCACCATGTTTTTGTGCTCACCAATTGCCCTGGTTGTGTTGTGATCGTGCCCCTAAAAGCTGACTGTTGTGCTAAGGTCTGGTCTCTATAGTGTGCCTAGGTCTCTGTGCTGCACCCAGGGTTTTGTGCTTGTTTGAGTTGCCGAAGGTCTTCCTGTCAATGATCTCTTTTGAGGGGTCTGGATGAGGTCATCATCTAACTGCTGGGAAAATTAAACTGGTAACATATACACCAGCCTAGGTCATGAGCTAGGCAATTCTATTCCTGAACATACAAACATGCTTTTTTTTGACAAGTTGTGTGTTGTTTAAAGTCTTCTCCTCTCGTCTGCTGTAATGTGAACCTGCGGGAGAGCGAGTGCCTCTTGTCAACTTGGAGTAGAATTGTTAAGTAGTAAATGTGGGATCCATTATCCCATTACTCCTCACTAGACGCCTCACCTCATCCTGGATACAATTAAGAGGCAATCAGATACTTTTCCTGCTGGTAATTGGGCAGTGGAGATTCGGGTTCTTCACATTATTGCATCTTGACATTTCAGGAGCCATCTCAGGGACCCTCAGCACTCTTGCCTTGGTTAGAGTTAACGACTGTGCAGCCCGCTCTACATCAGTATTTTCTCTTTTTTTTTCCTACTTAGGTTTTCCCTCAATAAAAATGAAAAAACAGAAATGTACAAAAATATCGAACTGGACAAATACCGTGAATGTATCACACTGTATCAGTGATAAGAGAGATTATTTTTGAATGTGACACTTCAAATTTTTGTTGCGTTGGATAGATTGCATCCAGGAGAGGATAAAACATTGGTCAGGATTTGATTACTTTGTTTTAATATAAAAGTTTCTCCTCACTTCTTGTGTTCAACAGGAAACAAGAGGGAATCTCCACAGTCTCACCCTTGAAAGTTCTCACTGGAAAAAAATGTCCTCATTGGGAGAAACACAGTACATCTGAAAAGTATTCACAGCGCTTCACTTTTTACACATTTTGTTATGCTACAGCCTTATTCCAAAATTGACTGACTAAATTCACTATTTTCCTCAAAATTCTACAAACAATACCCCATAATGACAATGTTAAAGATGTTTGTTTAAAATCTTTGCACATTTTATAAAAAATAAAAAAAATACAAGTACATAAGTATTCACAGCCTTTGCTCAATACTTTGTTGAAGCAAATTTATTAAAAATACAAAACTTGGGCTCAGGTGCATCCTGTTTCCAGTGATCATCCTTGAGATGTTTCTGCCACTTGATTGGAGTCCACTCTTTGGTAAATTCAGTTGATTGGACATTATTTGGAAAGGCTCACAGCTGTCTATATAAAGTCCCACAGTTACCAGTACAAGGTCCAAGGAATTGTCTGCAGACCTCTGAGACAGGATTATATCGAGGCACACATCTGGGGAAGGGTACAGAAAAATGAGCACAGTGGCCTTCATCATCCATAAATGGAAGAAGTTTGGAACCACCGGGACTCTTCCTAGAGCAGGCCGCCTGGCTAAACTAAGCGATTAGGGGAAAGGGCCTTTGTCAGAGAGGTGATTAAGAACCCAATGGCCACTCTGACAGCTCCAGTGTTTCTCTGTGGAGAGAAGAGAACCTTCCAGAAGAACATCTCTGCAGTTTTAAGACGGAGTACAAGTACCAATACTTTTTTTCAAGTACTGCACTTTTTTTTTAATGTCGTGTGACAGTGGCACTAATATGCAGCACTGATGGGCACTGAAAGGTGGCACTGAAGAGGTAGCACTGGTGAGGAGGCACTAATAATGCAGCACTGATGGGCACTGATGAGGCGGCACTGAAGGGCACTGATGGGATGGAATGGATTAGGAGGCATTAATATGCAGCACTGATGGGCACTGTTAGGCGGCACAGATGCACTGATGAGGTGTGGACTCCTGACTAGTGTTGAGCGAACACGGACTGTATTATTCGTGTTCGTACCGAATAATTGGATTTTTTGTACCCGAACACGGACACGGACACTTTACTGTATGTTCGGGTAAAAATCCGTGTTCGGTCGTTTTATTTCCGGGTTTTGCATGCTTTGGCGCTCTTTTCATGGCGGGCTTTCAACAGCCAATCAACAATCGTTTAACTGGTGTGCCTTAAGCCATCCCAGCCATGCCTGCAAATGTCTCAGTAGCTGTGATTGGCCGTCTGAAGCATGTGACCAAGTCTTTATAAGTTCGAGGCAGCCGCAGCGGCGTCATTATGCTGCTTAGATTCAGGGACAGAGCACACATCAACGTGCTGGCTGCTGATTAGGGAAAGATAGGCAGGAAAAAACCATTTGTGTCCGGATAGAATTGAGGGACAGGTCGGAGTGTTTAGGCAGGGCGAGTTGTAGGCATTTTAGGGATAGAGTCTGCTGAATTATAGGGTCAGTGTCTTCTACAAACTACAATCGATATTGCTGTGTGGGGGGTGGGGTCTGCACTCAATCCTGATCTACGATCTCTTCTCAATCCTGTTAGGGACAGAGTCTGCTGAATTTTAGGGAAACTGTGTTCTACAAACTACAATCGATATTGCTGTGTGGTGTGGGATTGGAGATAGGCAGGTGTCAGTGATCCACATCCATTTTTCTGTGTGTGAGCTGCAGTGAACACAATCTTTTTGGGCTGCAGTGAACACAATCTTTTTGGGCTGCAGTGAACACAATCTTTTTGGGCTGCAGTGAACACAATCTTTTTGGGCTGCAGTGAACACAATCTTTTTGGGGTGCAGTGAACAAAATCTTTTTGGGGTGCAGTGAACACAATCCTTTGTGGGGTGCAGTGAACACAATCTTTTTGGGGTGCAGTGAACAAAATCCTTTTTGGGGTGCAGTGAACAACATCCTTTTTGGGGTGCAGTGAACACAATCTTTTTGGGGTGCAGTGAACAAAATCCTTTGTGGGGTGCAGTGAACACAATCTTTTTGGGGTGCAGTGAACACAATCTTTTTGGGGTGGAGTGAACAACATCCTTTTTGGGGTGCAGTGAACAAAATCCTTTTTGGGGTGCAGTGAACAAAATCATTTTTGGGGTGCAGTGAACACAATCTTTTTGGGGTGCAGTGAACACAATCTTTGTGGGGTGCAGTGAACACAATCTTTTTGGGGTGGAGTGAACAACATCCTTTTTGGGGTGCAGTGAACAACATCCTTTTTGGGGTGCAGTGAACACAATCTTTTTGGGGTGCAGTGAACACAATCTTTGTGGGGTACAGTGAACAGAATCTTTGTGGGGTGCAGTGAACACAATCTTTGGGGGGTACAGTGAACACAATCTTTGTGAGGTGCAGTGAACACAATCTTTGTGGGGTGCAGTGAACACAATCATTGTGGGGTGCAGTGAACTCAATCTTTGTGGGGTACAGTGAACACAATCTCATACTTCTGAAGGTTTGAGGGTGCTGCCTGTTCCATACTCCCCCTACTCCTCATCTAGCCTTTTAGGGGTACAAACAATAGTAATTGGGGCCTAGTGTGGTTGTGTACGTGTGATATACATACACTTTTTTGGGATCATATTTTCTATTCCGCTATTTAATCAAAAACCTTTGGGGATCAGTTAAATTGGGGGATAGTCTGTGTTGGTACGTGTGAGAGAGATCCACCTTTCCAAGTTGTTGGGGTTCATCTCATACTTCTGAAGGTTTGAGGGTGCTGCCTGTTCCATACTCCCCCTACTCCTAGCCTTTTAGGGGTACAAACAATAGTAATTGGGGCCTAGTGTGGTTGTGTACGTGTGATATACATACACTTTTTTGGGATCATATTTTCTATTCCGCTATTTAATCAAAAACCTTTGGGGATCAGTTAAATTGGGGGATAGTCTGTGTTGGTACGTGTGAGAGAGATCCACCTTTCCAAGTTGTTGGGGTTCATCTCATACTTCTGAAGGTTTGAGGGTGCTGCCTGTTCCATACTCCCCCTACTCCTAGCCTTTTAGGGGTACAAACAATAGTAATTGGGGCCTAGTGTGGTTGTGTACGTGTGATATACATACACTTTTTTGGGATCATATTTTCTATTCCGCTATTTAATCAAAAACCTTTGGGGATCAGTTAAATTGGGGGATAGTCTGTGTTGGTACGTGTGAGAGAGATCCACCTTTCCAAGTTGTTGGGGTTCATCTCATACTTCTGAAGGTTTGAGGGTGCTGCCTGTTCCATACCCCCCCTACTCCTCATCTAGCCTTTTAGGGGTACAAACAATAGTAATTGGGGCCTAGTGTGGTTGTGTACGTGTGATATACATACACTTTTTTTGGATCATATTTTCTATTCCGCTATTTAATCAAAAACCTTTGGGGATCAGTTAAATTGGGGGATAGTCTGTGTTGGTACGTGTGAGAGAGATCCACCTTTCCAAGTTGTTGGGGTTCATCTCATACTTCTGAAGGTTTGAGGGTGCTGCCTGTTCCATACCCCCCCTACTCCTCATCTAGCCTTTTAGGGGTACAAACAATAGTAATTGGGGCCTAGTGTGGTTGTGTACGTGTGATATACATACACTTTTTTTGGATCATATTTTCTATTCCGCTATTTAATCAAAAACCTTTGGGGATCAGTTAAATTGGGGGATAGTCTGTGTCGGTACGTGTGAGAGAGATCCACCTTTCCAAGTTGTTGGGGTTCATCTCATACTTCTGAAGGTTTGAGGGTGCTGCCTGTTCCATACCCCCCCTACTCCTCATCTAGCCTTTTAGGGGTACAAACAATAGTAATTGGGGCCTAGTGTGGTTGTGTACGTGCGAGATACATACACTTTTTTTGATCATATTTCCTATTCCGCTATTCAATAAAAACCTTTGAGGATCAATTGAATTGCGGGATAGTCTGTGTCGGTACGTGTGAGAGAGATCCACCTTTCCAAGTTGTTGGGGTTCATCTCATACTTCTGAAGGTTTGAGGGTGCTGCCTGTTCCATACTCCCCCTACTCCTCATCTAGCCTTTTAGGGGTACAAACAATAGTAATTGGGGCCCAGTGTGGTTGTGTACGTGTGATATACATACACTTTTTTGGGATCATATTTTCTATTCCGCTATTTAATCAAAAACCTTTGGGGATCAGTTAAATTGGGGGATAGTCTGTGTCGGTACGTGTGAGAGAGATCCACCTTTCCAAGTTGTTGGGGTTCATCTCATACTTCTGAAGGTTTGAGGGTGCTGCCTGTTCCATACCCCCCCTACTCCTCATCTAGCCTTTTAGGGGTACAAACAATAGTAATTGGGGCCTAGTGTGGTTGTGTACGTGTGATATACATACACTTTTTTTGGATCATATTTTCTATTCCGCTATTTAATCAAAAACCTTTGGGGATCAGTTAAATTGGGGGATAGTCTGTGTCGGTACGTGTGAGAGAGATCCACCTTTCCAAGTTGTTGGGGTTCATCTCATACTTCTGAAGGTTTGAGGGTGCTGCCTGTTCCATACCCCCCCTACTCCTCATCTAGCCTTTTAGGGGTACAAACAATAGTAATTGGGGCCTAGTGTGGTTGTGTACGTGCGAGATACATACACTTTTTTTGATCATATTTCCTATTCCGCTATTCAATAAAAACCTTTGAGGATCAATTGAATTGCGGGATAGTCTGTGTCGGTACGTGTGAGAGAGATCCACCTTTCCAAGTTGTTGGGGTTCATCTCATACTTCTGAAGGTTTGAGGGTGCTGCCTGTTCCATACTCCCCCCTACTCCTCATCTAGCCTTTTAGGGGTACAAACAATAGTAATTGGGGCCCAGTGTGGTTGTGTACGTGTGATATACATACACTTTTTTTGGATCATATTTTCTATTCCGCTATTTAATTTAACTGGGCCTCCATGCGAGACCTGTGTGCCTTGTTGCGCTGTTTTGAGTACTCCACCAACATGGCCAGTGGCAATGACGCCGTTCTCAGCTTAACTATCCCACTTCTATGCCTCCTTGAAAAAACAATTCGGGCGATGATGGAAGAGGATGTGGCACAGGATGAGGAGGAGGATGAAGAGGTAACATTTCCAAGGCTTTCAGGGCAGTCATTCGCAAGGGGCTCCGAGGGTGGGTTCCTGCACACGCAAACGCCAGGGACGCAATTGTCCAGCAGGGGCACAGTTCTGGAGGATGAGGAGGATGAGGAGGAGGAGGAGGAGGAGCTGGAGGAGGAGATGGAACCATGTTCACAGCAGGGTGGCACCCAGGCCAGCTCATGGCCATCACTGGTGCGTGGCTGGGGGGATACAGAGGACACGGACGATACACCTCCCACAGAGGACAGCCTTTCGTTGCCTCTGGGCAGCCTGGCACACATGAGCGATTACATGCTGCAGTGTCTCCACAACGACCGCCGAGTTGCCCACATTCTAACTTGTGCTGATTACTGGGTGGCCACGCTGCTGGATCCCCGTTACAAGGACAACGTACCGTCCTTAATTCACTCACTGGAGCGCGATCGCAAGATGCGCGAGTACAAGCGCACGCTGGTAGACGCCATGCTGCTGGCATTCCCATCTGACAGCGGGGCCACAGTGGAAGCACAAGGCAGAGGAGGAGGAGGAGGAGGTCGCCAACGCAACCAGGGCACCGCCAGCACCTCAGAAGGCAGGGTTAGCATGGCCGAAATGTGGAAAAGCTTTGTCAGCACGCCACAACAAACAGCAGCACCAGCAGCTTAGATGGAACGTCTTAGCAGGAGGCAGCATTTTACCAACATGGTGGAGCAGTATGTGTGCACACGCCTACATGTAGTGAATGACGGGTCTGCCCCCTTCAACTTCTGGGTCTCCAAATTGGGCACATGGCTTGAGCTTGCCCTTTACGCCTTGGAGGTGCTGGCGTGCCCTGCAGCCAGTGTATTATCTGAACGGGTATTTAGCACGGCTGGGGGCGTTATAACAGACAAGCGCAGCCGCCTGTCCAGAGACAATGTGGACAAGCTCACGTTCATTAAAATGAACCAGGCATGGATCCCACGGGACTTTTCCGTACCTTATGCAGAATAGCAATGGATACCGACCTTACCCACCCATTGTTCCATTTTTGCTCTTTCTCACTCTTTTGGGGTGTACCCTCATTTAAAATTTTTGAAAAGAAGCAGTGTTGGCTACCTCGTCCTCCTCCTCAGGGCCAGATTAATGTAGGGGCTATTGGAGCTGCAGCTCCAGGCCCCTACCTTTTATATAGGCCCCGGGTTGGCCATATTCACTGTTACCGCTCTTCTGTCACTTGTAAACACAGAAGTCTGGCTTCTATGCTCGCTTCCCCAGGCAGCACCCTCAGAACCTCCCCACACAGCGTGAAGGCCGGACAAGGAGGGACAGTTGGCGATGCATGGATGTGTTTATGGGCTTCAGAGACAGCATCCCATGTTGAATTAGGCATGCATGGCTGCACCCTTAATCCTCTGGGTGCATGGCAAGGCACGGCCCTTAAGGCCCTTCAAAATCCTCAGCACCAAGCCCATGATGCTGTTAATCCGGCCCTGGTCCTCCTCCACCGCCGCTTCCACCTACACCGCCCATAGGTGTGCGCAGCCTATTGCATTAAGGTGTGCACCCCAAAGTTGAAATACACATGCATGTGTTTGCCAGCAGGGAGAGTAATGTATCGGGGCCATGTACCTGTAGGCAAGGAGAAATAGAGCAGAGCAGGTCCCAGGGAGATCTTTCCCATCTCCTCACTGGCAATGCTATGTGCCCTAGGTGATTAGGGTGTGCCCAGGCACACCCAGCACACCCTGTGCGCACGCCTATGTCACCGCCACATCCACCACCACCTCAACCTCCCTCCTACTCCATATGGGCCTCGTCCTTCAGAGATGAAGAAGAACATTGTTTTATTTTTCTGTTTTTTTTTTGTTGTTTTAAGTTATTTCCCTATCCACATTTGTTTGCAGAGCACTTGCCATGCTCTTAATTACGTTTTGCTGCCATTTGCAGCACTCTAGCCCTTTCCTTTGGTGTTTTAGAGCCATTTTAGTGCCTTAAAGTTCGGGTCCCCATTGACTTCAATGGGGTTCGGTGTCCGGGAAAAGTTCGGTAAAAGTCCGGGACACGGACCCGGACTTTTTTTTAAAGTTCGGCCGAACCCGTCGAACACGGACATCTAGGTGTTCGCTCAACCCTACTCCTGACATCTCCCTTTTGAGCACACTATTATTGTGCCATATTGTCGATTCTTCAGTCAGGATTTCTGGACTGTCAGCTGGTACTTCTGGATATTCCCAGGCAAGGGGAGCCCAAGCCCAGCGCTGAGCAGAGCCTAGCAGCCGTCTGTAGGCGATCTCCAGCTCCCATTCCTGATTGGCTAAAAATTCCAAATCTTCCAGTGCCCAGAATACTTCCGAGATGTTCAGGATCTCTTCTCTGTGATCCTCAATTTCCTCTAACCGCCACTCCAAATTGCTCCCAAAGTCGGGGTCCTTGGACAGCCTCTCTAACAGCCCCGGTCCGCCGTAGCAAAAGCCTTCTGTTGGGCTGTCATCCGCTGTCCATGGGCACACTTGGATTACATACCAGCGGAGGACTCTGTGTAGCTCTCGTCCATCAGCATCTCCACCCGGACCAGCCTGCTTAACTCAGCTTTCCATTTCTTGTGCTTGTCTCCCCAAAAACACCATTCGAACTTTGTACTGCGAACAGTACCTTTCCTGGAAGGAGGGGAAGATTTTTTCCTTGGTGTTGCTGCTCACGGGCTAGTGCTTCCTTCCAGAGTTCCCAGCGGATTACATCATACCACCCTAGTAGAAACTTCTCTGACACTGGTCCCCTGTGCTGTATCCGCATCTCTCGCAACTTCCTTCTGAATTCCTCTTCCATGGCGGCTCATATCCGTACCTCTCCTCTTCTGCTATCCAGACCTTGGATCCTGGTGGAGGTTTAGATGTCCCAGACTGTAGGAAGCATCCCACCGCTTGCCACCAATGTAACGGAACCGCAACCCACACTGTACCTTTGGACTTCCATCCGTATACGGCTTCCTCCCAGTCGTGAACATAGATATCAGATTTTTCAGCCGCCCCCATACAAAGCTAACCGACGTATACAGGTGTCAGCTATACCCTCTATCTATATAGGTGTCAGCAATACAATCCATGTATACAGGTGTCAGCAATACCCTATATGTATACAGGTGCCAACAATACCCTCTTATGTACACAGGTGTCAGCAGTATTCTCTATGTATACAGGTGTCAGCAATATCCTCAATATATAGAGGTGTCAGCAATATCCTCAATGTATACAGGTGTCAGCAATACCATCTATGTATACAGGTGCCAGTAATACCCGCTATGTATACAGGTGTCAGCAATACCCTCTACATATACAGGTGCCAGTAATACCCTCTACATATACAGGTGCCAGCAATACCCTCTACATATACAGGTGCCAGCAATACCCTCTATGTATACAGGTGCCAGCAATACCCTCTGTGTATACAGGTGTCAGCAAGACCCTCTATGTATAAAGATGCCAGCAATACCCTCTATGTATACAGGTGTTAGCAATACCCTCTATGTATACAGGTGTTAGCAATACCCTCTATGTATACATATGCTAGCAATACCCTCTATGTATACAGGTGTCAGCAGTACTCTCTATGTACACAGGTGTCAGCAATACCCTCTATGTATACAGGTGTCAGCAATACCCTCTGTGTACACAGGTGCCAGCAATACACTCTATGTATACAGGTGCCAGCAGTACCCTCTCTATAGAGCACCCTTCTATATCACACCAGTCGGCGGCTCCCGCGCACAACACTGATATCGCCACAGTTGCTCGGGCAGTGATGTCAGCGGTTTGCCCTATGTGGGACAAACATGGCAAAGTAGCGCATGGCATGTTTAGGTTCACTTGTTTTATTGCTCTCTAAAATTCGCAGAGATACCTCACATATGGGGTTCAAATGCCGTTTACATATGTAGGCGCAACTTGCATATTCGTTCGCTTCTGCGCGCGAGCACTGAGAGATATGGGCACTTCGATTTTTTTTTTTCTTATATTTATTTTATTCTTTTTTTTTTTTGTCACTGTTTTTCCTATTACAAGGAATGTAGACATCCCTTGTAATAGAATATAAGGATAAGGATGACCGGTCCTCTTTTCTGGAGACGTATGGTCAAAAAGACCCAAAATCTCTTCTTTACCTTTAACCACTTCCCCCAAATGTACGTACCCGTACGTCCTCGGGTTTCAGTAGTAATACTGGGATAGTGGGTGCACCTACAGGCATCATCTCCATTTCATTGTTTGCAGCCAGCGAATTCTTTACAAGGCAGAAGTGATCTGAGGGGCCAATTAGCCACTCGATCACTTAATCGGGTGGCGGAAATGGGGGTCCCACTCCCCTCGCCTCTCCAGTCCCATGGCTGAGGCCGGGAGTGATGCGGCCGGCGGCGATGGCTGCCCTGCACAGAGAGGAGCTGACGTCGTCCCCCTCTCTCTGTAACCCTGGAAACCGGGAGCGACGAGTATTCATCACTTCCTGGTTATTTACCTGTCCACCAGTGGCCAGAGAAGTAGCCGACTGGACCAATCTCAGTCTGATCGGCCAGATGGGGGGCCAGAGGAGAGATTTGGGTTCTAATAGACCCCCAAATCTCTCCATAAAGGGGACCTGTCATGGCCCACGCTGTCACAGGAGATGTTGTTCACCCCTTGTGATAGCAATAAAGTTATTACAAAAATAAATAAATAAAAAAAGTCTTAAATACATTTTTTTTAAAAAAATAAATAACAAAAAAAATAAAGCGCCCCCCTGTCCCACCATACTTATGCGCAAATGCGAACGCATACATTACTCACACACACATATGTAAATGGTGATCGCACCACACATGTGAGGTATTGTCGTGAACGTCAGAGTGAGAGGAATAATTCTAGCACTAGACCTCCTGTGCCACTCTAAACTGGTAACCTGTAAAAGCATTTCAAGCGACACCTATGGAGAATTCTAAGCACTGTAGTTTGCGGCCATTCCACGGGCAGATGCAATTTTAAAGCCTGACATGTTCGATATCTTTTTACTCGGTGTAACATTATCTTTCACAGTATACAAAAAAATTGGGCTAACTTTACTGTTTTTTTTATTTTTTATTCTTGAAATTGTTTTCTTTCTTAAAAATGGCGTTTGAAAAACCGCAGCGCAAATACCGTGTGACATAAAAAATTGCAACACACACCATTTTATTCTATAGGGTCTCTGCTAAAAAAAAAAAAAAAGTAAATTAAAATATAGAAAGTTTTGGGGTTCTAAGTAATTTCCTAGCAAAAAAAAATTTGATTTTTACATGTAGAAGCAAAGTGTCAGAATAGGCTTGGGAAGGAGGAGTTTTTTAGCTTTAAAAAAAAAATATACATTCTTCCAGCCTTGACTCCAAGTGATGTCATGACCTCACTCTGGTCCTCCAAGGTTGTAGAGTCAACGAAAGAGTTCTAACTCTTTGATCGGTTATGATTGATAGGTGGCAGGGGATCCTCAAGGAATTCCCTTAATTTGCGAGGATTATCTCTCACTTCCTGTTTTGGCTATGGGATAGGAAGTGAAGGGAAACTAGCTGGAGAAACGTGCTGCAGGGCACACAGCACACACGTGAAGTTCTGCAACCACAGACTGCTGATCACTGGACCAAGACTTGTGGGCGGTCCACTATGTTTGTGAAGGCTCTATGAATCTATGAGCCTGTGCAGGAGGTGAAGCCAGGAAATTTATGTGGGAGGAAACTCCTCTAATCTCTCGGCATATGAAAGAATATAGGAGAATTCAGAGGAGTGAGTGGAGCAGAATATTTTGGGGAGGGGCGGAGGAATATGATGTAATTCCTCTACTGTAGTGTTGATGGGGAGATGATAGGAGCAGGAGCCTGCAGCTGTCACCTGTGCCCTGCCCCCAAGCATAGTGCCCGGGTCATGTGACACCCCCCCCCCCCTTGTCTTGGCCCTGCTTCCAGTCATATGTTCTATTAATCTACTGAACATACGTCACCAGTGGCGGCTGGTGCTCAAAATTTTTGGGCGGGCGCAAACAGAAAAACGAGTGACCAGCGTGCCCCCAATCAATGCAGAGTGCCACAGCGTGCCCCCAATCAATGCAGAGCGCCACAGCATGCCCCCAATCAATGCAGAGCGCCACAGCATGCTCCCAATCAATGCAGAGCGCCACAGTGTGCCCCCCAATCAATGCAGAGTGCCACAGCATGCCCCCATCAATGCAGAATGCCACAGCATGCCCCCATCAATGCAGAGTGCCACAGCATGCACCCATCAATGCAGAGTGCCACAGCATGCCCCCATCAATGCAGAATGTCACAGCATGCCCCCCAATCAATGCAGAGGGCCACATTGTGCCCCCCAATCAATGCAGAGGGCCACATTGTGCCCCCCAATCAATGCAGAGGGCCACATTGTGCCCCCCAATCAATGCAGAGCGCCACAGCATGCCCCCAATCAATGCAGAGCGCCACAGCATGCTCCCAATCAATGCAGAGCGCCACAGCATGCCCCCCAATCAATGCAGAGAACCACAGCATGCCCCCCAATCAATGCAGAGCGCCACAGCATGCCCCCAATCAATGCAGAGTGCCACAGCATGCCCCCATCAATGCAGAGCGCCACAGCATGCCCCCCAATCAATGCAGAGACCAGCGTGCGTGCTCCCTTTACTGCAGTGTGGGCTTCCCCCTGAGACCAATGCACCTACCTGGCGGTGGCTTCTCTTCAGTCCCGGCGGCGGCTTCTTCTTCAGTCCCGGCGGCTTCTCCTCTCCTCGAGACTCCGTCCTCTTCTGCGGCGGGAAGGTGACCGGGCAGTGACGGTGAGTGACTGATGCACGAACCGGCACCGCCCCCAAAGAGGTCAGCAGGGATGTCCTGAATCATGATTGGTCCAGGCTGGAGTCATGATCCAGGACATCACAAAAGGGGGAGTGACGGAGCGCAGTGCTCTGCGCCCAGGTGACCCTCCAGAAGGCCGCCAATCGGCGCCTCCGCCGGGTGGAAAACCCCACCCCCCCATAGCCACCAATGAGTCCGGCGCCCCTAGTGGGCTAAAAATGTAAAAAAATGTTTTCTTTTTTTTGGGGGGGGGGGGGGGGCGGTGCCCCTGCGTCCCCTATCGGCCGGCCGCCACTGTACGTCACCCCGTCCATAGATCTCCTGCTCTGTATGTACAATTGCCCGATACTTGGTGAAAAACTGACAATTGGAACAGGGAACAAAGGGGAAAAAAAGAAATATGGTGGAACACCGCATGCTGCTGTGACAAACTTTCACCATATTAGTCTGCGTTCACATTTGGGCGTTCGGGTAATGCACACAGAAATGCACATTTCCACACAATCCCGAAACATGCAAAATTCTCTGGTCTGATGAAACAAAGATTGAACGCTTTGGCCTGAATGGCAAGCATTATGTCTGGAGGAAACCAGGCACCGCTCATTACCTGGCCAATACCATCCCTGCAGTAAACCAAATGGTGGCAGGATCATGCTATTGGGATGTTTTTCAGCTGCAGGAACTGGGAGACTAGTCAGGATCGAAGGGAAGATGAATGCAGCAATGTCCTGCTCTAGTGCACTCTGGTCTGGACCTCACACTGGGGTGAAGGTTCATCTTCCAACAGGACAACGATCCTAAGCACACAGCCAAGATAACAAAGGAGTGGCTACGTGACAACTCTGAATGTCCTTGAGTTGCCCAGCCAGAGCCCAGACTGGAACCTGATTGAACATCTCTGCAGAGATCTGCAAATGGCTGTTCACCAACACTCCCCATCCAAACTGATTAAGCTTGAGAGGTCCTGCAAAGAAGAATGGGAGAAACTGCCCAAAAATGGGTGTGCCAAGCTTGTAGCATCATACTCAAAAAGACTTGATTGGTGCTAAAGGTGCTTCAACAAAGTATTGAGCAAAGGCTCTGAATACTTATGTACATTAATGAATTTGAAAAAATGTCAAACTTTTTATGTTGTCATTATGGGATATTGTTTGTAGAATTTTGAAGAAAATATTGAATTTATTCACTTTCGGAATAAGGCTGCATCCTGCATCGTAACAAAATGTGAAAAAAGTGAAGCGCTGTGAATACTTTCCAGATGTATTTTAAAAAAGAATAGCGCGCAAATGCAAAAGAAATTACTACCAAATCTGAAGAGAGTCCATAAATAAAAATGGGGGTTTGGTCCCACCATATGGCCATATCGTGCTCAAGCCCACTACTGCGTCAAAGTACCCCATTATCAGTGGGTCCTACACTATCCATGAAAAAGAGATGAATCCAGCCCTTCTAACCCTTGGAGACAACACTCCTTGCTGGGAAAAATGTGCAAATGCACTACAGGGGACTCCTCCTATATCCATTTGATGGTGGACACTGATTGAGTACAGGTGTATGTGGGGGGTGGGGAGGGCTGCTCAACCTCGATAGTCTGGTCAGACCGAATACATAATAAACAGGCAAAAAAATTGGGGGAGCATACCCATGTATTTCCAAAGCTGCTGCAGCTATGAACCAAAAGACATGTATATTAAAAAAGAATAGCGCGCAAATGCAAAAGAAATTACTACCAAATCTGAAGAGAGTCCATAAATAAAAATGGGGGTTTGGTCCCACCATATGGCCATACCGTGCTCAAGCCCACTACTGCGTCAAAGTACCCCATTATCAGTGGGTCCTACACTATCCATGAAAAAGAGATGAATCCAGCCCTTCTAACCCTTGGAGACAACACTCCTTGCTGGGAAAAATGTGCAAATGCACTACAGGGGACTCCTCCTATATCCATTTGATGGTGGACACTGATTGAGTACAGGTGTATGTGGGGGGTGGGGAGGGCTGCTCAACCTCGATAGTCTGGTCAGACCGAATACATAATAAACAGGCAAAAAATTTGGGGGAGCATACCCATGTATTTCCAAAGCTGCTGCAGCTATGAACCAAAAGACATGTATATTAAAAAAGAATAGCGCGCAAATGCAAAAGAAATTACTACCAAATCTGAAGAGAGTCCATAAGTAAAAATGGGGGTTTGGTCCCACCATATGGCCATATCGTGCTCAAGCCCACTACTGCGTCAAAGTACCCCATTATCAGTGGGTCCTACACTATCCATGAAAAAGAGATGAATCCAGCCCTTCTAACCCTTGGAGACAACACTCCTTGCTGGGAAAAATGTGCAAATGCACTACAGGGGACTCCTCCTATATCCATTTGATGGTGGACACTGATTGAGTACAGGTGTATGTGGGGGGTGGGGAGGGCTGCTCAACCTCGATAGTCTGGTCAGACCGAATACATAATAAACAGGCAAAAAATTTGGGGGAGCATACCCATGTATTTCCAAAGCTGCTGCAGCTATGAACCAAAAGACATGTATATTAAAAAAGAATAGCGCGCAAATGCAAAAGAAATTACTACCAAATCTGAAGAGAGTCCATAAATAAAAATGGGGGTTTGGTCCCACCATATGGCCATATCGTGCTCAAGCCCACTACTGCGTCAAAGTACCCCATTATCAGTGGGTCCTACACTATCCATGAAAAAGAGATGAATCCAGCCCTTCTAACCCTTGGAGACAACACTCCTTGCTGGGAAAAATGTGCAAATGCACTACAGGGGACTCCTCCTATATCCATTTGATGGTGGACACTGATTGAGTACAGGTGTATGTGGGGGGTGGGGAGGGCTGCTCAACCTCGATAGTCTGGTCAGACCGAATACATAATAAACAGGCAAAAAATTTGGGGGAGCATACCCATGTATTTCCAAAGCTGCTGCAGCTATGAACCAAAAGACATGTATATTAAAAAAGAATAGCGCGCAAATGCAAAAGAAATTACTACCAAATCTGAAGAGAGTCCATAAATAAAAATGGGGGTTTGGTCCCACCATATGGCCATATCGTGCTCAAGCCCACTACTGCGTCAAAGTACCCCATTATCAGTGGGTCCTACACTATCCATGAAAAAGAGATGAATCCAGCCCTTCTAACCCTTGGAGACAACACTCCTTGCTGGGAAAAACATAATAAACAGGCAAAAAATTTGGGGGAGCATACCCATGTATTTCCAAAGCTGCTGCAGCTATGAACCAAAAGACATGTATATTAAAAAAGAATAGCGCGCAAATGCAAAAGAAATTACTACCAAATCTGAAGAGAGTCCATAAATAAAAATGGGGGTTTGGTCCCACCATATGGCCATATCGTGCTCAAGCCCACTACTGCGTCAAAGTACCCCATTATCAGTGGGTCCTACACTATCCATGAAAAAGAGATGAATCCAGCCCTTCTAACCCTTGGAGACAACACTCCTTGCTGGGAAAAACATAATAAACAGGCAAAAAATTTGGGGGAGCATACCCATGTATTTTTCCCAGCAAGGAGTGTTGTCTCCAAGGGTTAGAAGGGCTGGATTCATCTCTTTTTCATGGATAGTGTAGGACCCACTGATAATGGGGTACTTTGACGCAGTAGTGGGCTTGAGCACGATATGGCCATATGGTGGGACCAAACCCCCATTTTTATTTATGGACTCTCTTCAGATTTGGTAGTAATTTCTTTTGCATTTGCGCGCTATTCTTTTTTAATATACATGTCTTTTGGTTCATAGCTGCAGCAGCTTTGGAAATACATGGGTATGCTCCCCCAAATTTTTTGCCTGTTTATTATGTATTCGGTCTGACCAGACTATCGAGGTTGAGCAGCCCTCCCCACCCCCCACATACACCTGTACTCAATCAGTGTCCACCATCAAATGGATATAGGAGGAGTCCCCTGTAGTGCATTTGCACATTTTTCCCAGCAAGGAGTGTTGTCTCCAAGGGTTAGAAGGGCTGGATTCATCTCTTTTTCATGGATAGTGTAGGACCCACTGATAATGGGGTACTTTGACGCAGTAGTGGGCTTGAGCACGATATGGCCATATGGTGGGACCAAACCCCCATTTTTATTTATGGACTCTCTTCAGATTTGGTAGTAATTTCATTTGCATTTGCGCGCTATTCTTTTTTAATATACATGTCTTTTGGTTCATAGCTGCAGCAGCTTTGGAAATACATGGGTATGCTCCCCCAAATTTTTTGCCTGTTTATTATGTATTCGGTCTGACCAGACTATCGAGGTTGAGCAGCCCTCCCCACCCCCCACATACACCTGTACTCAATCAGTGTCCACCATCAAATGGATATAGGAGGAGTCCCCTGTAGTGCATTTGCACATTTTTCCCAGCAAGGAGTGTTGTCTCCAAGGGTTAGAAGGGCTGGATTCATCTCTTTTTCATGGATAGTGTAGGACCCACTGATAATGGGGTACTTTGACGCAGTAGTGGGCTTGAGCACGATATGGCCATATGGTGGGACCAAACCCCCATTTTTATTTATGGACTCTCTTCAGATTTGGTAGTAATTTCTTTTGCATTTGCGCGCTATTCTTTTTTAATATACATGTCTTTTGGTTCATAGCTGCAGCAGCTTTGGAAATACATGGGTATGCTCCCCCAAATTTTTTGCCTGTTTATTATGTATTCGGTCTGACCAGACTATCGAGGTTGAGCAGCCCTCCCCACCCCCCACATACACCTGTACTCAATCAGTGTCCACCATCAAATGGATATAGGAGGAGTCCCCTGTAGTGCATTTGCACATTTTTCCCAGCAAGGAGTGTTGTCTCCAAGGGTTAGAAGGGCTGGATTCATCTCTTTTTCATGGATAGTGTAGGACCCACTGATAATGGGGTACTTTGACGCAGTAGTGGGCTTGAGCACGATATGGCCATATGGTGGGACCAAACCCCCATTTTTATTTATGGACTCTCTTCAGATTTGGTAGTAATTTCTTTTGCATTTGCGCGCTATTCTTTTTTAATATACATGTCTTTTGGTTCATAGCTGCAGCAGCTTTGGAAATACATGGGTATGCTCCCCCAATTTTTTTGCCTGTTTATTATGTATTCGGTCTGACCAGACTATCGAGGTTGAGCAGCCCTCCCCACCCCCCACATACACCTGTACTCAATCAGTGTCCACCATCAAATGGATATAGGAGGAGTCCCCTGTAGTGCATTTGCACATTTTTCCCAGCAAGGAGTGTTGTCTCCAAGGGTTAGAAGGGCTGGATTCATCTCTTTTTCATGGATAGTGTAGGACCCACTGATAATGGGGTACTTTGACGCAGTAGTGGGCTTGAGCACGATATGGCCATATGGTGGGACCAAACCCCCATTTTTATTTATGGACTCTCTTCAGATTTGGTAGTAATTTCTTTTGCATTTGCGCGCTATTCTTTTTTAATATACATGTCTTTTGGTTCATAGCTGCAGCAGCTTTGGAAATACATGGGTATGCTCCCCCAAATTTTTTGCCTGTTTAATACTTTCCAGATGCACTGTACCTTTTACGTCCCTGATACTGTCAACATTTGGATTTCCTCTCAATTCCTGTCAAGGTGACACACAAGAAATTAGGGAAAATCTTCCTAATACATTTACAGACAGCAAAGAAAAAAAGCAGACAGAAGTTCTAACCTTTCATTACTCCATCCAAATCCTAGAGTTCCACTTTCACACATTACATAACCCTAAGCTAGAAATACTTTAAAATTAAAATATGATCATCTTATATTTTACCTCCCAATGTTCCTCTTTCTCCTTTCATTAAGATTCTAATGATATTTTGGCCTCATGCACACAGGGCTTTTTTACAGATGCTCTTGGGAGCATCAGGCGGTTTTTTTGTTTTTGTGTTTTTTTGTAGCTTAAAAACGCCCCTTCAAGTTATTTTATAGCCTCATGCACACACAGGTTTTTAGGATCTGTAAGTGGCATAGACATTTTTAAGTTGCAAAAAAAAAACCAGGGCCAGCGTGTCCTGAGTACCGGCGTCACAGCTGTAAAAACGGCAGATGCAGCTAAACACGGCTTAACGCTGTATAGCAGCGTTTAGCTGTGTTAGGCGTTTTTAGCCACTTTAAGACCGGAAGATTTTGCTGCTTAATGACCAGGCCCTATTTTGTGATTCGGCACTGCGTTACTTTAACCTCCCTGGCAGTGTTCCTGAGTGTGGCTCGGGGTGGAATTTCAGTGCCATTAGCGGTAAACCCAAGCCACACTGGGGTACCGCCAGGGAGCATCGCTGGATCCTGAAAGAGAGGGTACTTACTTTGTCCCTGGATCCCGCGATGTGTCCCTGCAGCATATGGCAGCCGGATCTTCCGCCTGATGCTGTGAGCCCTGGCTTCCGGCGGCAAATTTGAAAAGTTAAAAACACAAACACACTGATATATTGTAATCCTATTGGATTACATTACTAAAATAAAATAAATTGACCTTAGTTTGCCCCCCAGTGCTTTCTCCAGTGCCCTTCCTGCATTTTTCCTGTGTCTGGAAACTGCAGAGCGACCATGGCATCAAAAAAGCGCGCTGCCACCTCAAAAGCGGTATATGACCTGCTGGAAAACAGCGACAGCGATACAGAATCGCTTGCAGAATGAAGTGATAGCGATTTGTGGGGAAGTTCATCATCGGACACAAAAAGCGATTTCAGCGATGATCCTGCGACTGTGCCCAGCGATGTGCGGACTTGGTGCTCGATTGACTGCGGTAGGGAGCACGTAGTGCCCCCAAGGTTCCCGTTTACTGGAGCACCTGGTATCAAAGTGGATGTTGAGGATGACAACCCCTTGGCATACCTCCAACTCTTTTTTGACCGATGAGGTTATTGAAAAGATTGTTATGGAAATGAATCGGTACCAGGAGCAACAAGCTGTTGCGCATCGGAGGTTTTCAAGGAGCAGGATGTGGGAACCAGTGACCAAAGAGGACATCTGGAAGTTTCTGGGCCTAATTATTCTGCAGGGAGTGGTGGGGAAACCCCTGCAGAAGTGATATTGGACCACCAACAAATTACTGGCCACTCCTTTTTTTGGCACGGTCATGTCGGAATACAAATTTTCGCTCATTATGAAATATTTGCACTTTGCAAATAATGAAGAATTTGATGAGACTTCTCATCCAACTCAAAAATATTTGGGACGTTTATCAAATTATTCTGAAAAATTTCCAGCAGACCTATGTACCAGATAGAGACATTTGTATCGACGAAAGTCTAATGGCCTACAGATGAAGACTAAGCTGGATACAGTATATAGCGTCAAAGAGAGCATAATTTGGCATAAAATCATTCATGCTATGTGAATCCAGCACTGGTAACATATGGAATTCGGTCCTATACACCGGGAAAGGAACCAAATTAAATGAAAGATTCAGCAGTTATGGAATGGCAACCGCTTCGGTTCTTAGGTTGATTGAGCCATCGCTGAATCAGGGGTACTGTGTAACCACAGACAATTTTTATACGTCTCCAGAACTCTGAGTTCCTTCTTTACAACAAGACGGATGCATATGGCACCGTTAGGGCTAACCGGCGTGACATGCCCCCAACCATTGCCAATAAAAAGCTCAAGGCAGGAGAAATAGTTACCTGGCAGAAAGGCAAAATTATGGTATTATTTGTTATTATTTATAGTTATTTATTATATTATAATTTATGATTTTGTGTTTCAAACTTTATCATACCCGAGATGTTATAAATAAGAATGCACAGTAAAAAAAAAAATCATATGTAAGCCTAGTTGACTGATTCGAACTGTGGGGGGGGTTGGGGGGTTGGGCTTGTGAGATGACCATAGAGACATGCGATCCTATATAGCAGGATCACATGGTCTCTGTGATCATCTCAGGGAGAAGGACAGACGGGGGGGGGAGATTGCGGCCATCTGAGCCGCCTGTCACACGCACTGGCTTCCCCGCTGACGAGCGGGGGCTGGAGTGCGCTGCCGGCGGCGCACGCTTGCCCCCTAGCTCCTTCCAGGTGAGCGCTATACATGTATGGGAATTTGCCTGGAAGAGCCGACCTGCCGCCGAACATCTGCGGTGGCTGGTCGGCAAGTAATTAAGCTGTAAAAATGTGATTGGTCACTGTAATGTGAGGAAAACCAGGAAATTCTTGGCTTTTCATTACCCAAGAGTCCTTTGTTCAGCCGTGAGGTTGGGTCAGGAAAAGAGGACAGGGAAGATGGCTGCTGAGGGCTCACAAGCAGAACTAATATCTGCAGCGGAGGCCCATCCAGAGCTGTTGGATTTATCGCATTACTTCTACAGCGCCCGAATAAGGAATGGGAAAACATTGATGGACATAAGTTCTGCGCCGACACTGGGCTGGAACCGTATGAGCAATGCAGCAAAAAGAGAGAGATGTAAGTTTATTTTTATTGAATGCATGATATGTTGGCTATGTCATGTTAATTAAGAATGCATATTAACCCTTCTTTTCCACTTTTCTGTAGACAAAATTTTTCGGCGACACTAGAAGTCACTCCACGACCGTGTGATTTGACGGAGGAGAAGGCTCAAAGACATGAAGCACCAGCTCCTCAAAAAAAGCCACATATTTACCACAACCATTTGGTTTTTCTCCACCAAGCCATGATCGACAATAGAGGGTACGTTTTTTTTCCTCTCATATATTTCCCTATGTGCATTGCTCTTAACGCTTCCGGTTGGGTGTTAGTGCTGAACTGATGTCCAAACATTTTGCAGAACTTTTCATTTTACAGGCCAAGAGAAACATCTACAGTAATAGCTCTGCATTGGCCTTCACCGCTTATTTTAGTTCTGTCCTAAAAACATTGGCAGCCTTAGTTTTCCTGCTAAAAATCTGAAAAATTGTACCTATTCTGCAGGCATATTTACATTTTTAGGCAGGGATATTGCTTAACTAATTTTTTACAGCTTAATCTTATATTTTATTCTCTTCAGAACAACATCCAACATCGTGGATGAAAGGGTAAATACAGAGGAGGCTGTGGAAGATGTACCCACCAGTGCCATGGACAGCACTGGCCTCGCATCCCCCCATCAAGCGAATGTGGCAAGCGTGACGGATGATTCCATATGTCAGGTAACTATCCGTCCGTTATGTCTGTAATGTGCCAATCTGAACATATTCTTTTTTTTTTTTTTGCAGGAATCCAGGGACCTGGATGTGGCTTCAAGTAGCCAAGGACATGGCGCTGGTGCGTGGCCACAATCAGCGTCGGGGGGAGGGGGGGCCGTTTCAGTATTTGTTTTTAGAAACCAAGGACATGGTGCTAGCGTTACTGCAGGAAGTGTGGCAAGAGAGGCGCAGTGTGGATGCCGACTTGGATCGCGGCAACCTACTCACCTGCTTCTGCCGCACTTTATTTCATAGCCTGGAGGACATTGGGGGAGACCAGGAAAGGCATTGTATGGATCACATGTATGGTATTGCAATTCAATATTGACATGCTAAATTAAAGCGGAGTTCCACCCTAAAATTATACTTACCTCCATCTTCTTGCTCCAATTTTTTTTTTTTTTTACTTACCTTGTTTAGAAGAAAATATACTCACCTAACTTCCTCTTCCTCCCCTCGGCGGCCACGGCGATTCGTCACTTCCTGGCTTGCAATGATTCCTGGGAGCTGAACGTCATCGCTCCCAGGAATCAATGCGCCTGCACCGGCCCCGACGTCAGTTCCGGTGCAGGCGCCGTCATACCTTGCTAAACAGCTTCTGGGCATGCCCAGAAGCTGTGCAGGGATGACGCTGCGGCACCGGAAGTGACGGCGGGGCCGGTGCAGTGCATCGTGGGACCGAAGAAGACGGAAGAGGACACAGAGGATCGCGCTGGCTTCAAGCTGCCCACACCTGAGATGGCAGCGCTGGACAATACATTTTCAAGGTAAGTATTTCTTCTAAAAGGTACGTGCAACCCGGGACAGATTAGAGGCTATCCATTGTGGAATGCACTAGCCCTGACTGTCCCGGGGGTATTTTTATTAAAAAAAACTTTCCCAGGGTGGAACTCCGCTTTAAGTGGTGGGCCACCACCAAGCGATTCATACAAAGCTTTTCAGGATCCCCCAATGGCCCCCGAGATCTCAGCAGCGCTAGCACCCCCTCTCAATATCAGCCCCCTCCTCAACGCCAGCCACCCCTATCCAGTTCCAGACCTCCTTTTACCCCCAAGTAATGAGTGATATAATCACTGGGCCATTGAGCTTCTCCATGACGGTAGATCATGGCTGATGGGAGAGGCCAGCTTCCTTAAAACCTCACAGCACCCTGCTTCATTACTTCTCCCAAGAACCCTTTGTACCAGAGGTCTTCAAACTATGGCCCTCCAGCTGTTCAGGAACTACAATTCCCATCATGCCTAGTCATGTCTGTGAATGTCAGAGTTTTACAATGCCTCATGGGAGGTGTAGTTTTGCAACAGCTGGAGGGCCATAGTTTGAGAATCCCTGCACTAATGCAAGCATTGGGCTAGCTTTCAGTAGAGGTTTTGCACATATCAAAATACCCTGTGTGTGGATGTCAGACTGGAGGTGTGAGCATTTCTAGGCCGACTGAATTTGCATGCATACTGCTGTAGGTATAGCAGAGACTCTATAATTGTCAGGCTGGGGAGTAAATGCTTAGATGATGCTAAATGTCCTCCAGCCAGGAAGTGAGGCAGGCCCTACCTCATTTGCTACACCTTCTTTTGCACATTGTGAGAAGCTTACAGTGTGCTGTGAAATTAGAGTAAGCTGTTTCAGTACAGGGAGGGAGTCTGTACAACTGTGCAAGGCTAAAGGGAAGGCTGGAGGCTGTAAAATGGATCATTCCTTTTCTTTATCTGACATGAGCATATTAGTAGTTCATACATTATAGCGCACTGTTCAGGCATATAAAGTATTTGGGTATTTACATTAAATTAATATCTTTCAGGTTCAAATCCATACTGAAATTCTAATACAAATTTCAATAAATGGCTCTTAATATACATTACCTGGCCAAAAAAAAAGTTGCCACCTGGAATAAACTAAGCAACTAACTAAGCATGCAGTAACTATCCTATTGGATAGTTACTGCATGTGCCCAAAGAATGAGGCCAGCTGACTACCTGAATATACTGAATGACCAGGTTATTCCATCAATGGATTTTTTCTTCCCTGATGGCACGGGCATATTCCAAGATGACAATGCCAGGATTCATCGGGCTCAAATTGTGAAAGAGTGGTTCAGTGAGCATGAGACATCATTTTCACACATGGATTGACCAGCACAGAGTCCAGAACTTAACCCCATTGAGAATCTTTGGGATGTGCTGGAGAAGGCTTTGCGCGGTGGTCCAACTCTCCCATCAATACAAGATCTTGGTGAAAAATGAATGCAACACTGGACGGAAATAAATCTTGTGACATTGAAGAAGCTTATCGAAAAAATGCCACAGCGAATGCGTGCCGTAATCAAAGCTCAAGACGGTCCAACATGTGTGACCTTATTTTTTTTTTTTTTGGTGGCAACTTTTTTTTGGCCAGGCAGTGTATTTGTACTATTGAATCAAGTAAGAAATCCTGAGATGTGTGCCTCTTGACATAAGGTATAACGAAATCCCGAGAAGGCTGACAAAATTTCCCCAGCACTCAGCCCTTCTAGCCACCAAAGAGGAGCAGTGTTCCATAGGTTGAGAAACCTTATCATAGGAAACTCCTCTCTTTGTCATGTAAAAGATGTCAGAGCAGACATGTTGAAACATAATAACATCATGCCCAATTAATCATATATTAGTATTATTGCTACTGCCTTATGAGACCCATTATTTTGTGCCCCTTTCCTTTTATATCATTTACACCATGCCTTGAATGTAACTGATTTATTTTATTTCAGTTTAATTCCACTTTACGTAGTGAAAAATAGCACCTAAGGCATGCTAAAATTACATAAGGACTGCGAGGGCACTTTGGCACACCTTAAAGAGGTTGTAAACCCATGAACGTTTTTTTTTTTTTCTGTAACCTGAAAGAGAAACACATAATGAGCTAGTATGCATCACATACTAGCTCATTATGAAATACTTACCTAAGAATGAGCCCCCGCCGTGCCGCTCACTCACCTGTATGACGGTCGACATGTCCAGTCGCCCGTCTTCCAGGATCGCGGCATCCGGCTATCTGATTGGCTGGAGCCACGGTGATGTCACTCCCGCGCACGCGCACGGGAGCCGACGGTCACGGCACGGGGCTCTGAAGAAACGGCACCAGCGGCCATTCCTTCAGAGCGCATGCGCCAGTGACATCACTGGATGCATGTAAGGTAAATATCTCCTAAACGGTGCATGTTTAGGAGATATTTACACTACCTACAGGTAAGCCTTAATATAGGCTTACCTATAGGTAAAAGTGTCAGAGGAGGGTTTACTTCCTCTTTAAAGTGGTAGTAAACCGCTGAAAAAAATGCAACCTGCAAGATAATAGCATAATGTGCTAGTATGCATCGCATGCTAGCATATTATGAAATACTTACCTTAGAACGAAGCCCCCGCAGCAGCGCCCGGTCAGAACTGAGGGAGCTGACATGTTCTTTTTTTTTTTCTGGGTTGTAAGTGGCCAGAGCCGCGAAGACATCACTCCCGCGCATGCACGTGGGAGCCTTCAGTACCGGCAAGGAGCTCTGAAGTTCCGGCATGATACGCCAGACCTTCAGAGCATATATTCATTTTAAGGAATACCTGCAGGTAAAAATCACCAAGCGGGGTATACAAATGCCCTTCACAGTGAATTTAATGCTCTTGCAGGTTGATGTATCAGGGGGGCCATTGAGAACAAGGTTAGGGAGAGACGAAATGAAGCAAGAAAAAGCATCAAGCAATGTAATCAGTAGCAGCAAGGAAGGTGTATGGGAGGGGCCATTTTCAGTATTTCTGTGAAATTTTGCAGTTTTTGAAATTTTGCAGTTTCTGCAGAATGTAATACAGTCAGTATTGAAGGTGAAATTAAGGTCATTTTTAAGGCTGCCATGGGCTTTTAAAAGGTTTCCAAGTAAAGACATAGTGCTCATATACATTCTTGTGTGCTATTGCAATTTCCCCTCCCCTACGTGTAAAAACAGCATCAAATAACATCTAAAAGTACTGTAACTGAAAAAATTACTTGTTTTTGCAGTTGCTGCAACTTACCTTTAATTCCATCTTGCAGAACTGTTAGATACGACAAAAAATAATTGTTTTTTTTATAAGACCCACATTCTCTGTGATCACATCTGATATTAAAAAAATAAAAAAAACCAAGCAAAAAGTTTATTTAAGTTTGTTTTTTTCCCCTGTTATTTTTAGATGCAATTTGTTTGTTTTAGTTTTTTATGTGTAAAGGAAAAAAATTACTTTTTAGAAAACCTGATCACATGTGATGATATTTAAAAAGAATAAAATAAAATAATAATAAAAAAAAACATGTAAAAGAAAAAATATATTTTGGCACAAAATCAAGTTCCCCAAAATCAGTCTTTCATCCACAGTAGAGCTAGTAGTAGCTTTCTATCCATATGTCAGATCCTCTTTGCTGATTCGGGATTATAAGGACACTTGCTGATCAGAGTTTAGTCAGCTTTGCCGATTTTATTTTTTCCTCCCAGTCTCTGCTTGGAGGTTCGTCTTTGCTGTTGAATATTTCCTGGGATTGATTTAGGGCGTCTGTCCCCGGTGATTTTAATTTGTGTCTCTGATTGCAGCGAGGTTTGCCGGCTGGTGACATTGATTAAACGTCCAGCTCTTTGGATCTATGCAAAATGTTTGCCATGGCACTTGCGAAAGCACAAGGCTGTCACTTCATCTCTGTACAGAGGATCTCCAGCTGGCCGAGGGAGGACCCGGCCGTGACCCTGCTGTGTATTATAATATATAGACATGACGCCATTTTGGATAGTGATGTCACAGCCTGCCGGGCCACAAGCCATCGCAGTGAAGCTCGCTCATACCAGATAGCTGGCTACCAAAATGGGGATCAAAGCAACAAATTGTCCTTTTAACCACTTTAAGACGGGAAGGATTTGCCCCCTTAATGACCAGGCCCTATTTTGCGATTGGGGACTGCGTTACTTTAACAGACAATTGCACGGTCGTGCGTTGCTGTACCCAAATCAAATAAAATGATGTCCTTTTTTCCACAAAAATAGAGCTTTCTTTTGGTGGTATTTGATCACCTGTGCGATTTGTTTTATTTTGTGCGCTATAAACAAAAAAAGAGCGACAATTTTGAAAAAAAAATCTATTTTTCACATTCTGCTATATGACATTTTCAAAAAAAAATTTTTTCAAAATGTTAAAATTTTTTAGGCAAATTTGTTTTCTGCTACATATTTTTGGTAAAAAAAATCGCAATAAGCGTATTTTGATTGGTTTGCGCAAAAGTTATCGCGTCTACTAACTACGGGAAAGATTTATGTAATTAATTATTGTTTTTTTTTAACTAGTAATGGCAGCGATCTGCGATTTTTTGTGGGACTGCGACATTGCGGCTGACAGATCGGACCCCTAACTGACATTTTTGACACTTTTGGGGGTACCAGTGACATTACTACAGTAATCAGTGCTAAAAATATGCACTGTTAACTGTAATGACACTTACAGGGATGGGGTTAACCCTATGGGTGATCAATGGGTGAAATGTGATCCTAGAGGAGTGATTCTAACTTTTTGCGGGCGTGGCTTGTGAAATTACCATAGAGACATGTGATCCTATATAGAAGGATCACATGAGCTCTGTGATAATTTTACAATAGCCGACCGTCCTTCTCTCTCAACGAGGAGCGATCGCGGGTGTCAGGCGGCAATTGGATCTGGCTCACCCGTGCATCGGCTTCCCCGCTGCCGAGTGAGGGCGAGAGTGCTCCCCCTAACTTCCCATGCGCGCGACCGATGTAGACCTACGTTGGTTCGCGCAGGAGAGCCACCACTGCGGCGGGTGGTCGGGAATTGGTTAATCTTAATATTGTCATTTTACTTCTGATTTATAAATCTGTAAATGGGATTTTACTAACTAGCCACTGAACGTTTTGGTTGATTGACAGGGTTCTGTGATATTTTTGGAAAGCTATGTACAGCACCCTGCTGGCCCCTCCCACTAGCTGGGAACTGCATTGTATTGGGAAGCAGGGAGACCCAGGTGACATTACAGGGTCTAAAGTAAGGTATAAACAGAAAATATTCATTAACATGTTGATTGGGGGGGTGGGGGGGCAGTAAGGGGGATAATGAGGGAAGGTAAAATATACACTAAGCATATTAGATTTCATCTTTAAAGGTATGATACATTTGTGGAATATGATTGGAGTGCCAAATACCAGCTGCCCTCACCACATCCTACTCTGCCCCCATCAGGGCCTCTATATTTAAATTTTCATTGGTGCTTAAAATGAAAACATTAATTTTGTTTCTTGTTCATCGCCTCACTTAGCATTTACCCCTTTGATATGACAAATGAGGCTTCTATTTTTGCATATTAGGAATGCCCTCTCCATCATGGTATTGGTTCATGGGTCCTATTCACCATTCAGGTTTTGCAACCAGTGGTCTGCCGGTAGTAAAGCTGAAGAAAGTGTGTTCCCAATTCTTTAAAATACAAGTGTTGATATCCTTCAATCTATCATCGTACAATTTGCCAGCGTGTCACTGCTTTGAACCGACATCGCTTTGGATAGGAAGTCATAATTGCGCCTTTGCATTCTTTTAAAAATAGTAACAGCTCTGGAGTCACCCAGGCACATTTGTTTTCAATTAGTGTTAATTATCATGGCATGCAGAAACAGATCTTATTTTTGTGCCGATTGCACTTTTCCGCTTCAGTCATTCTTCCTGCGTAAGGACAAGTTAGATGCATGGTCACAAGACTGAACAGAAGGAGAGTTTCAGCACCCTGGACAGGGGGCCATGCCAGGCTACTCAGAGAACACCATACACAGACACTGGCTCCTGGACAGGGGCTGCCTTCTGATCTTCATTTTACTGTTCATCAAATGGCTGGCCCTGCAATGGGTAACTTCCTATAATCTTGTAAATCCAACTTGCAGCTCTAAATGTAGCCCAACAAAAAAATCATAAACTTATTTAAAAATGTTGAATTTTTGGGGGAATACTGTGTAAAAATGCGTTTACACTTAGTGAACACAAGCTGCCAAATAAAAATCTGACAGTGTATCTTTATTGGACTTCTATAAGTTTTATCATCCCAACAAAAAATCCCCCACTCTTCACAATTACCCCTTATTCATGTCATCAGTTTTTGGCTACACCTATATTTGTGAGCAGTAATTTTCAAGAATGAAGCACATAAAGGGCAAAATTAGAACCTAAATATCTAATGAGCACCTTGAGAATTAATTGAGAATTGCTACTACATCCATCCAACCAGATACTGATGTGTTAATTTATCAAAAATAGTGTGACTAGCTTTATGTTGCCCTCTTTTACTTTCATAATAAAAAATATTTAAAAAAAATGAAGTTTTATTACTCAGGTACATTATCTATATCTGTGATCATTAAGGTGTAATCTGCCTGACTTTTTCTACTCATCAGCAATCCATATTGTTAGTATATTTTATGTGTGGCTCAAGACAATTCTTTTCTTCCAATATAGCCCAGGAAGGTCAAAAAGGAAGATTTAGGCCTGCAAATGCATCCATTCTGCTGCAGGTGTTGGAAATCCCTGGGTGTCTAGGACCTACCCAAGTCCTCTAATTGGACAGTGACTTAGCAGTAGCTAAGGGATAAGGTCAGCCTCTGTGCTCTCCTCTTTTATAAGCAAAATTTCTATAGGCAATAGGGTCCTGTTTGGCTCAGAGTGCTGCTTCTGCCAGGCTGACTGCTGAGTGACTTCTTGCTGCAAGAAAACCGGTGTGGGCATTGCAACTTCTG
Source organism: Pelophylax lessonae (assembly GCF_965119305.1). NCBI lineage: Eukaryota > Metazoa > Chordata > Amphibia > Anura > Ranidae > Pelophylax > Pelophylax lessonae. The sequence goes on along the minus strand of NC_138779.1, from coordinate 49,589,035 downwards.
AGTGCACTCCAACCTGCTACAAGCCTGTGGCCTGAGACAGAAACCAGAGTGTTATTGAAACCTGCTGAGGACCAGTGTCCCTACAGGCAGATCAAGAAGTGAGCTGATATCTGAACAGCAGGACCACTGTTGCTGTATCGCTCGGACTGGTGAGAGGGCATTGCTACCATTTATGTATTGCTGCTTCCAGAGACTTAGGAACTGGCCATCTAACTAGCAGTCTTACCACTGCATACAGACTTTATCGTGACTACACTTATGTGCACCAAAGACTGGACCCCGACACTAGCTGGCTGAAGAACAAGCTCTTAGGACTGCTTACCCAAATAGCTGCTCCACAAGAACTGTGCATATTGTCTATAGTAATAGATACCTCTTTAGGGAACCTTATGTTTCATTGTAGTCATTTGTATACAGAGTGCACTGAAGTGGTTATACCATACTTTTTACCGAGGAGATATCACACAATTGATTGTCATTGCTGTCACTAATTACCAAATGTTACTGCTCATTGCTGATTTTGCATGTTACTAGGTTCCCTTTAATTTAGTGGTATAGTGCTCTAATCCTAATTGCTAAAACATAATGATTACATTGTCTAGTGATTTGTGATTGCATACATTCTCTATTTGCATATTTATGCATACACTACCATTTATTTAAACCCATGATAATTTATTAAGTTCCTATACCACTTATCAGTGTGTTTGTTTTCTGTTATGGAAACATAGATGTGGGCAGGATATTTATATTTGTGCTACCAATATTATTACAGTAACCAGAGGGGCCGAGATGCGTTAGAGGGGCTGAGGTTGTTCATAGAGTTGAAGCAAAAGAGCAGAGAAACCAGTCTACCAAGAGGCTTCTGCAGGGGTGAAGCTACATTTTTTTATAGGTATTACTATTGCGCCAACAAGCTACGCACCTCTTTACATATATACTGTACATTCACATCAGTTCCTGCCCTTGAGGGGCTTACAATCTAAGGTGCCTGTAACACATACACATACTAGGGCCAAATAAAGGCGCCAATTAACCTACCACGTCTTTTGGATTGGGTTACCCATTTCTATGATTTAGTCACTACAGGTAACACATGTCAGGGAAGGTCGGTTTCCAGTCAGAGACTAGTTGCATTGTTGGTTCGATTGAATAAACTGTATTGAGTGATGCCATCAGCATGCAGCTTCTTTCCTTTGTTCTTTCCTAAGTGTTCACACCAAGTCACTGTGTTGCATCTACCTGAAATTTAGATTTATTGGTGCACAAAGGCTCTCACTGGTCCTGTTGTTGACTTGCTAACTCTGCAGTAAGCACAGGTAAACTTTAAAGAACTTTCCATTATTCACATCTTATTATTCCTGTAATACCTGCACTTCCCGTTCTGCCCTCCTCTGCCATTCCATCTACGCAACGAGCACCAAAATAAGCACATTTGCATAAACATCCCCCAGTGCGGAAAACAAGGAAATGTGGCGGGAACAGGCACCAAAAGCACAAAGCCGGACGGTTAAATTTAGAATAGGCGATGCAATTTCCACGCCAGGAGAACCCAATTATCCGAAGAAAGGGAAAGCTGAGCCCAATTATACCCACAAAAAGCCGAAGCTGAGAAAGAAAATTGAGAGAATGTTAATTACTGCACAGCACCCGCCAACAGCTAATTACCCTTGTTTAGAAGAGATTCAGAACTGGCAAAGTGAAGAGACGGCACATAGCGCCTCGGTTCCCACCAGGACAGAGCCGGGCCGCCTTGCAAACACTCACGATGGATCTTCATGTAGGGTTCGGTCATGCAACACACCGGCCCATTTTATCTTCCCTTCGAGCGAACAAAGGGCTGAATAATGGGATTTGTGTGCTGCGTCTGTAGCGGCAATAAGCGTTACTTTACGAGCACTGCCATAACGCGATCGCTGTGATGTTTCTGCATCACAAGGAACCACAGTAATCAGAACACTTCACAGGTTTCAATTACAATATTCCTCACTGTTCAGTCTGCCCGGCGACTATTTCACAGAAGCATCCATGCAGCTCTTTGTCGCGGCAGCGGGATGAGCGTCTTTTATTGCTTTTTTTTTAGCATTTTGTTTTTGGCTGGGGTTTAACGATCGAATTAGGCTACTGTTACTCATTAATGCAGAACTCTAGGTAAAAAATAAAACAGCCCAGTTATGTTTTCATTAAAAAATCGCTGATGTGTTTTTGAAACCTCCAGTATAATTACCCGTGATCTGAATTTATGTTCTCATGATCTCTTGTACAGCAGAAATCAGCTGAATCAGGATCTGTTTCACTGCACAGCATTATAATGTTACCATATTTTGGGCACCAGAGGGGAAATACATTAGCTTCATCACTCACACACACATGTGCTAAGGACGTGACACAGGAAGCTTCAGATTTGCATGGTCTGTGTATTGGTGTCACCCTCTGAGTTTGTTGTGCTGCAGATGTTTTGCAAAAAGTTCTATGAGGTTGTGTAGAGTAAGAAGGATAAAAGTATTACATGAAAAGCCATACAGGAAAAAGTAGGGGTGTTTGACAGCTGGTTGTACCCTTGGTCAGATTGAGTAAATTGTGTAGGGACTACAAGTAGGTCAAAGAAAGTGCCAAATGAGAGATAATTAGGAGTCCAAAATCTGTATTGTTCAACTGGTGGGCGGGGCTTACTGCACCTACGTGCGGGGACCTGAGGGTGGCTTTGACACTGCTGCAGCGTTAAGGGGGCATTCTGCACTCTGCAAGAATACAGCTAACTTTGTACTATGTGTGGCCAAATTCTGTAACACTTCACATTGTTTATACAGACACAGTTCTTCATTATACTCAGAACAGTTCTCTAAAGATGTGCAGCATTTCTGAGCCAGTACTACAGAGCTTGTATCAAAATCCACTAACCCAGTAACCTGTCACTTCACTCTTAATGACATTGATCAATATATTTCTCTTGGTTACTAAGAATCTCACTTGTACATATTTAGTGCTTATTTTTCTCTAGAAGACTCACTAAATCCCCTGTGACTCCCAAGCTAGATCCCTAGGATGCCCCATGCCACGAGGTCGGTCCCAGTATGTGGGGAACTGGCCTCTAGGGAAGGAGCCCATGACACCCGCTTCTAGTCTGGCTGACTGCATATGCACATGGCACTAGTACAGTAGTCTTTAACAACGGTGATATGGCCTCCTCGGTATTGCTTCTTTGCACGTTCAACCTCTGTACTGTGTCTTCACTAGCTTTTCTTCATCCATTTTTAAGCCCTGTTCTTTGGATACGCCATACATGCACCCCTTTAATGACTTCAGACTAAATTTATTAATGGCAATGTTTTTCTACTGAAATGGTTAAATCATACAGATGAATAGTTCTCAGAAACATCTTCAATACTCATTCCCATACAATGACCTCTAAGTGCCCTTTTGTTGTGCCCCTGGTGCTCCCTTTTGCCTCATGAGGTAGCATCCTCCTAGTCAGGTGCTAGATAGACAGAATAGTTTTTGGCTCTGTCTGCTTAACAACAGAGCAGCAGGCTAAATCTATGTGCTCCCTGCTTCACAGGGAGCAGAATCTGTTAGTTAGGCCTGTTCCAGGCAACGGTGACTCTGGAAAAACAGTGTTCATGAGTACAGAGGCACCTGCCTGGGGGTCTGCCAGGTAGGGGACCACTCCAGAGGCTAGAGTCAGGGACGGGTGTCAGCACACAGGCAGTGAGAGTAAAGGGGGTGCCAAGTTTAGAACCCTGAAGAGAATATTCAAGCATGAACATTTAAAGCATCTTCACTTCAGTGATCGAGTGAAACAGCAGCCTTGCCGCATTCTACAGTTAGCTGTCCTCAAGACTGTGAATAGTTTATAGTTGAAGTATCCCCCTTCATCCCTTCTCCTATCCAAGTTCTCAAAAAAAAAAACATCCCCTGGATTGATTATTGACTGAGCCAATAACTTTCATTGCTGTTTACCTGCTGTCAGTTGCTAAGGTTAACCCAGGGGAATCCAGAAAGTGTAATTCTCAGCAGTCCTCTGGTGGGCAGTGCTACACTTAAATAGGTGAGAAAGTATTTTAGTCCATTCAGTAGCATAAGTCTATACCCTTGGAACCCCTGATTGGGCTCCCACAAGGGGGTGATAAGGTGTCAAAGGGGAAATGGTATCCTCAACAGCTTCCTACTTCACTGTCCATAACAATGGCACACCATGGGACCTCTTACCTCGAGTCAGTTTTCCTTTTTATTTGTTTTGTTCAGCAGTGGGTGGTACTTCTTAGAAAAGCACAGGAAAACCTGGCCAGCAGTGTTAACCCATACCTTGCAAACAGCACCATTTCTGCTGAGCAACATTATCTAAGCAGCATAATCAACACAGCAGAAATACACCGAACCCAGAAAAGTAACTAACACAGGCAACACAATACCCTTTTTTAAGCACCTGCTTACAAACTGGTTACAACAAGCAGGGCAAAAGACAGTTAATGTATAATCCCCCTTTATTAGGGCTGACTGAAATGGCAGAATGGTAAATAGACTCAAAAGTACTCCTGAGCAGACTGATATGCAGGCAGAGGGTTTTATGAACAATAGTCAGTCCTGGTGTTCACAGTAGAGGTGGCAAGAGTGCAGGCATTACTTCTTTACACGACCCTGGGCTTGTTGGGTCTACAGTGGGTCCACACTGTGTCTTGGAGTTGAGTGCCAAAATGCTAATTGTGACATTCAGAATTTCATGGGGAGGGGGAACAATACAAAAGACCACCAGAAGGTGGCCCTGGAATTGTGGGTTAATGACATGGTAATTGGAGTATCATTGGTGGTTAGAATGGTTTGGGTGAAGTAACTGGTTATATGTTCTCTTGTTAGGGAAGAAATGCCATGCTTATTATGAAGAGGGGAAGAAATACCACTGACCACCGATGCTTTTCAGGGTGGGGTTGGCCTTTTCAGCCTGTACATGGCTTCATGATTTCTAAAGATGGCCCTGGAATTGTGGGTCAGTGACGTGGTAATTCAAGGATCATTGGTTATAGAAGGGTTTGTAATTGGTTAGAAGTTGTCTTGTTGGGATGGGTAAAATATTTCCATATTCCAAAAAATCTGTGCGTTTCTTTTAGTAATGACCTTTTATTCCATATGAAAAACAAAAGCTACTTTGTCAAGGAATAATCATATTGAGGGAGGTTCACGATAAATCCATTGATGTAGCATTACCTCCTTGACATTTGACAAAAGACAGATACTACAGTGAAGTTTGCTGCAGCACAGAGGATCATAGGTACCGATCTACCAAATTTGGATGGCGTATGCCAGCTAATTAAGAAAGCAGGCAAAAGCTATTAGCAGTGATCCAACTAATCCAAGTTAGTGTGCTTGCTACATTATCACCACGGAAAAGATATATACTAATTGCTTAAAGTATAGTTTTTGTTTTTTTTTTTCCCCCTAGGGCGGCATTGTCTATAAATCCACCAGGTACAGAGTTTTAGGAATTATTTGTGAAATATTTACTTTTTTCAGATATTTTAATTGTTTTTCTATATCTAAAGTGGATTGTCACTCTCCCAATCAACATTAGTTATTTTGAATCCTCATGCTGCTCTGCTAGTATTAGTAAATAGATAATAAAGTATATCATATTTACTTGTTCTTTTTTTTTTTTTTTTTTTTTAATTTCTTGAGTTACTTCCTTGCATCTTGTCTAGGCAAATTATGTCAGGCATCCCATTAGTCTTCAGGAAGGGAGGAGGAGAGATTTTCTCAGCTAAGCACGCCCTTCCGCATAAATGCTTGAGCTAAAGTCAAATGGATTCCAGGAAGTAAATGTTACATGATTCATCTTCCCTTACTTAAGATGGGCACAGCAAGAAATGCTAGGAGTTCTTTTTCCATGTGGTTTCTCAACAAAATAAATCACAGAGACATGTATGGACGGGGGAGTTTGCTTTGAATATTAAAAATTTGTGTTTCTCTTTCGTTCATTGACGGACACAGCTCCTGATCTTCATGACCACTGGGCTATACTGCCCCCTACTGGAGTAGGACACTAGGCAGAAAACAAATCTTGCTACGCCTATGGGCAAGCCCAGGGGGTATACTCCCTCTTTCTGCTATAGTTACTCAGTTTTGTACAAGCAGTATCAGAAGAATTACAACTCCACTGAGGGGTGGGTGCTGTGTCTGTCAATGAACATCAGAGAAATGGATTTTACGGTGAGTCAAAAATTCTATTTTCTCTTTTTCTTTCATTGACGGACACAGCTCCTAATCTTCATGACTATTGGGATGTGCCAAAGCAGTGTTAAACATGAGGGGTGGGAACAGCAAAAAAAATTCCTCGAAATCCAGAACACCAACCCCACGCTCGGCAGATCACATGTCCGCCTGTGAGCGAGGCCAGAAGTTACCATGGAGACTCAAAGTAAACCGCACTGCTCCAGAGGTGTCCCAAACCTGTATACAGAAAGCAATACATGTTTTATGAACACATCACATATACACATCACCTCCCCCACAGCCACAGAAAATAAAAGAAAAAAATGATGTGTGAATGCAGTGCCTTTTATGTGGGTAAAACAAGACGTGAATTACGCCAACGTATCGGGGACCATCTATATTACTCTATAGGCCTCCACCACAGATTTAAATTCGAGGTGGCCAAGTTTTTTGTACTGGAGGTGGTCCCCGAGGACCCTAGAGTAGGGGATTGGGATAAGAGACTCCTACAGCGGGAGACTCTTTGGGTAGAAAAATTGAATGCTACCATCCCACCTGGCCTCAACGAGGTACTGACCTGTAAACCCTTCTTATAATCTTTTAATACTGTATAATTAATATCTACCCCCCTTTTTTTTTTTCTTTTCTTTTCTTTTCTTTGTGTGTGATGTGTATGTGCGTGTGTATGTGTATGTGTATATGTATGTGTGTGTGTGTATGTGTATATGTATGTGTATGTATGTATATATATATATATATATAAAAGATTTGATGTCCCTATGTGTGTTTTTTCATTGCAATGTGAAGTGTCACTATATAGTGTGTCCAAACCTATTTAGGACACACTGGTTTGTTTTCTTTGTTCATCTATTAATTAAGTTTGTTCCTATAATATGGGCAATTATACTGGCATTTATTCATATAACATGTATTGCTTTCTGTATACAGGTTTGGGACATCTCTGGAGCGGTGTGGTTTACTTTGAGTCTCCATGGTAACTTCTGGCCTCTCTCTCACCGGCGGAAATGTGATCTGCCAGGCGTGGGGTTGGTGTTCCAGATTTTGGAACCTCCCCGCCCTGACATGGGTTGCGTTCCACTGTGAAACGCATCCCAGATGTGCAGGCGTGACTTTAGCGCATGCGGAGTATGGCGGATCAGATCGGGCGGCACCACACGCCGACATTAACTGGCGCGATGGGCGGACGCCTGGTAGGGGACTATATATAGCAGCCCCCCCCCCCCCAACTTGGGTGGAGCCTGCTGATTAACACCAGAGACATCCACTTGGACATAGGGTTGTCACGATGGACACACAGCTGTAGGGTAAGCACCTTCACCCTGTTTAATTTAATTATCCTGTATATCTGCATACCAAGGCTACTAAGCCCTTGTTTCTTCAATCCTTCTATTGCAGGACCTACAGTAGCTGCCCTGTTTGTAATATTAAACTTGGATCCCCTTTTTTTTGTACACCACTGTGGAGACTTACTACATCTTCCCTGCAGCCGCCTCTATCATAACATTTTTTCAGTGGATGACAGTCGTTCCTTTTTTTTATTGGTATCTATCCTCTGCATAGATTGATATATCCTTCTGGGTCCTTACTGCTCTAGCACTACTGTACTCCTCCTTTCCTTTATTCTTTTGTTTCCCTTTATTTCTTTTTATTTCCCTTTCCTCCCCTTTTTTCCCCCTTTTTTCCTCCCAACCACCTTTGGGTGTTTCCCTTCTCCCTGTTCGTGTTCCCCCCCCCCTCTTTTTCTTCCCCCCCTTTTTTCCTTCCTCCCCCCCCCCCCCCCTATATTCTCATCTCCCTCTTCTTGTTTTTCTTTTTTCCTTTCTGCAGTAGGATCCCATGATGGTTTTGTACTATATAATTTTTATTTAATTACTGATTAGATGCACTCATTTTAGTCCCCCATGTCTGCCGGAGAGAGACCTTATTGGCTGAAGTGCTGTGGGACATCTTGACCTGTGCTTTCTCCTGGTGAGCCCATATCTTCCCCATTAATCAAATTTTCTTAATTCACTGCTGTTTATCTGTATACACTGTTTTTAGGTTATATACTTGTATCCTTTTGGGTAGTACTTACTTATATGTTGTCATCATTTCTAGAGAGTGCATATAGCAATATCCTCCTGAAGATGCGGATCGTCCCCACGAAACATGTTGAGTAATATATGCCCAATAATGAATTTCTGCACTCTGTTTTGATGAATAAGTATATACTTGTACCGATATGTATAATAAATTGTCGTCGGACGATTGGTCCGTTTGTTTTTAACCTCAATATATTGTATTGAATTAAATTTTTGATATTTCTAAATACATGTATTTTTGAACCAAGATATCGTGAAAGTCCGATCATTCCCTTTCTTCCATTTCCCCCTTTTCCCTGAGACTGGTGAGTTGGGGGCAACAGTCTCTGCCTCCTTCCCCTAGCTTTTAAGTGTTGGAATCACTGACTCAGATAAACCTCTATCCATCAGCACCTGGCGTTCAACAGCCAAGCTGTTAAAGCCAGTGACTGTAAAGCAGGATGGAAGACTGGTCCTTGGGACAGCAGATCCTCCCTGAGAGGAAGCTTCCAATGACCGTCGGTGACCAGTCGCACCAGATCAGCGTACCAAGCCCTGCGAGGCAAGTCCGGAGCCACTAAGATGACCGGAATCCTATCTGCCTCGATCCTGCATAGATGTCTTGGCAGAAGCTTGAGAGGAGGGAAGACATAAGTCAAAAATCACATTTTTTGGCTTGTGGTGCTCCAATGCAGTGAAGATCTCTTTTAAGGACAGATATGTGGACATGTTTTAGGAAGTAGGCATGTGTTGTTGTGTTGACGAATGTTTTTAATTATGCTGTCGTAGAAAGTACCTTAAGAAATCTTGTATGTATTCAATGACAGCAGTGATGTTACTGTCACTATTAGAGTTGAGCGAACACCTGGATGTCCGGGTTCGGTGGATTCAACGGAACTTGAAAAAAAAGTCCGGGTTCGTGAACCGGACTTAACCCGAACTATGCCCCGATCCTGAACCCCATTGAAGTCAATGGAGACCCGAACTTTTGAGCACTAAAATGGCTCTAAAACAAACATGGAAAGGGCTAGAGGGCTGCAAATGGCAGCAAACTCTTCTTAAGAGCATGGCAAGTGCTCTGCAAACAAATGTGGATAGGGAAATAACTTAAAATAACATAAAAAACATAAAAATAAAAAAATAATAATTTTGAATGATGATGGAGGAGGACAAGGCACATATGGAGTAGGAGGTTGAGGTGGCGGTGGATATGGCGGTGTAGGTGGAAGCGGCGGCGGCAGTGGAGGAGGAGGACGAGGCCCATATGGAGTAGGAGGTTGAGGTGGCGGTGTAGGTGGAAGCGGCAGTCGAGGAGAATGAGGTAGCCAACACTGGTTTTTGTTTTTAATTTTATTTCTTTTTAAATTAGGGTACACCCCAAAAAGAGTGAGAAAGATCAAAAATACAACAATGGCTGGGTAAGGCCGGTATACATGTCTATTCTGCACAAGGTACGGACAAGTCCTGTGGGATCCATGCCTGGTTAATTTTAATGAACGTGAGCTTGTCCACATTGGCTATGGACAGGCGGCTGCGCTTGTCTGTGATAACGCCCCCAGCCGTGCTAAATACACGTTCAGATAATACACTGGCTGCAGGGCAGGCCAGCACCTCCAAGGTGTAAAGGGCAAGCTCAGGCCATGTGCCCAATTTAGAGAGCCAGAAGTTGAAGGGGGCAGACCCGTCATTAGCATGTTAATGCTGGGTCCTGGTGCTGCTGGTGGAGCTCCTGTTGCAAGGAGAGGACGTGGTCGATCTGTGCCAGCCACACGCACAAGTGAAACACCTTTCTCAGCTGCGAGTAGGTGACAGAACCTTACAGTAGTATTTGGCAGGGCTTAATGCGCCTCTACAAATGTTGAGGCCAGAACAAGTACAGGCGATAGTAGATTGGGTTGCTGACAGTGCCTCCAGTTCCTTCACATTGTCTCCCACCCAGTCTTCTGCTGAAAGGTCAGAGTTGGCACCTGCAGCCGATGTCCATCAATCTTTCACCTCACCCCCTTGCAAATCAGCCAAGCAGTCTGAGCCCCAAGTCATGCAGCAGTCTCTTCTTATTTTTGATGACTCTGTTAGCATCGTTTCCCAGGGCCATCCACCTAGCCCTGCCCCAGAAGTGGAAGAGATTGAGTGCACCGATGCCCAACCACTTATGTCTCAAGATGAGTACATGGGAGGACCATCGCAGCACGTCTCGGATGATGATGAAACAGAGGTGCCAACTGCTGCGGAATTCCGAATTGTGGAGACTGACAAGGGTTGCAGGGGTAAAGACTGCGTGGAAGATGATGTGGAGGACTATGAGTTTCTCGACCCCACATGGAATGAACGTCATGCAGTTTACCTGAGTAGTTTAGAGGAGGAGGCGGTGGTCGCACAGAGCCACCAGCACAGCAGAAGAGGGAGCAGGGTGCAAAAGCGGCCTTAGACACTACACCTTCTACTGCCCAACGCAGCAAGGGACCGAGCACACCAAAGTCAGCTCAAAGGAGTTCCCTAGCGTGGCAGTTCTTCAGACAATGTGCTGATGACAGGACACAAGTGGTTTGCACGCTGTGCAATCAGAGCCTGAAGCGAGGCATAAACCTTCTCAACCTGAGCACAACCTGCATGACCAGGCATCTAAGTGCAAAGCATGAGCTGCATTGGAGTAGACACCTAAAAAACCAAGAAAGGTCTCTGGCTCCTCCTGCTTCCTCTTCTGCTGCAGTCTCGGCCTCTTCACCCACCTCTGTAGTAAGACCGGTACCTGCCACCCCGCAAACAGAGGATCTGCCAGCAACACCACCACCTGGGTCACCAACAACCATCTCCACAATGTCCCGTGGAAGCGTTCAGCTTTCTATCTCCCAAACACCGGAGTGGAAGAGGAAGTACCCCCCCTACCCACCCGCGATCCCTGGCCCTGAATGCCAGCATTTTAAAATTCCTGGCCTTTGAAATGCTGTCATTCCGTCTGGTGAAGACGCAGAGTTTTAAAAGCCTTATGGCGGGCGGTGGCTGTCCCACAGTATGTCGTGCCCAGCCGCCACTACTTTTTCAGGCAAGCTATCCTTCCCTGCACAACCAAGTGGGTGACAAAATCAGGTGTGCACTGCGCAACGCCATCTGTGGCAAGGTCCACCTAACTACGGATACGTAGACCAGTAAGCACGGTCAGGGACGTTCTATCTCCCTAACAGCACACTGGGTAAATGCAGTGGCGGCTGGGCCTGAGGCGGATAGCAGTTTGGCGAATGTCCTTCCACCACCGAGGATTGAGGTGCGCTTCAGTTTGCCTCCTGTTCCTAACTCCTCCTACTCCACTTCCTCATCCTCTACCGCCTCCTCATCTGGTCAGCCTAACACCTTCACCACCAACTTCAGCACAGCCAGGGGTAAACGACAGCAGGCAGTTTTAAAACTTGCCTGTTTGGGGGAAAAAAACACATACCGCGCAGGAGTTGTGGAGGGGCATTGAACAGCAGACCGATGAGTGGTTGGTGCCAGTGAGCCTCAAGCCCGGCTTGGTGGTGTGCGATAATGGGCGAAATCTCGTAGCAGCTCTGGGCCTAGCTGGTTTGACACACATCCCTTAGAAATTACCCCAATATGTCAAAGCTGCTGCAGAAAGTGCGGGCCGTCTGTGCGCACTTTCGGCATTCTCACCCTGCCGCTGCTCGCCTATCAGCGCTGCAGCGTAACTTCGTAGCTGTTCCGCAGAGCGCCTCATGCGTACGTGCTGCAGCTGAAACTCCACTATGGCCTGCTGCTGCTCGCACAGTCTGGCCAGCATGTGCAAGGTGGAGTTCCACCTTGTGGGCTCGCCGCCTCATATGTGATGTGCCCACATGGTGGAACTCCTTGCACATGCTGGCCAGACTATGCGAGCAGCAGCAGGCCATGGTGGAGTTTCAGCTGCAGCACGCACGCATGAGGGGCTCTGCGAAACAGCACCACTTCACCACCAGTAACTGGGCCTCCATGCGAGACCTGTGTGCCTTGTTGCGCTGTAACATATGCAGACTAGGCCGCAATTTAATATTTTTTCACTAAATGGGTGTTTATTGAATAGCGGAATAGAACAAAAGTATCCAAAGGGTGAATCTCACAGTAATATATGCAGACTAGGCCGCAATGTAAATTTTTTTCCCTAAATGGGTGTTTATTGAATAACGGAATAGAACAACAGTATACAACGGGTGTATCTCACACATACAGATGCAGACTAGGCCTCAATTTAATATTTTTTCCCTAAATGGGTGTTTACTGAATAGCGGAATAGAACAACAGTATAGAAAGGGTGTATCTCACAGTAAAATATGCAGACTAAGCCGCAATTTATTTTTTTCCCCTAAATGGGTTTGTATTGCAAAGCGGAATACAACAGTATGCAATGGGTGTATCTCACTGTAACATATGCAGACAGGGCCGCAATTAACTTTTTATCCCCTAAATGGGTTTTTATTGCAAAGCGGAATAAAACAGTATGCAATGGGTGTATCTCACTGTACCATATGCAGACAGGGCCGCAATTAACTTTTTTTTCCCCCTAAATGGGTTTTTATTGCAATGCGCAACATAACAGTATGCAATGGGTGTATCTCCCTGTAACATATGCAGCCTAGGCCGCAATTAACTTTTTTTTCCCCTAAATGGGTTTTTATTGCAATGCGCAACACAACAGTATGCAATTGGTGTATCGCACTGTAACATATGAATGAAAATCTGAAAAATAATTGTCCCCTTAATTGGTGCTTGTTGAATAGCAGATTTGAAATGCAGTGTCACAGTAAAATATGAAGGAAAAAAAGTTTTTTCTTTTTTAAATGCAGATTAAGCAGACACATATGCACTGAGTTTGCAGGAAATGGCTGCTACACACCGCACGCCTAACAGCTTGGATACTCTTGTTGTTCTCTTCCCGCTATTGAATAAAAAAAAAAAACCATTTGAATTAAAAACTGAAAATATTTTTTTTCCCTAAATACTGAAAAATAATCATTTTCCCCTTACATTGGTGCTTTTTGAAGAGCAGGTTAGAAAAGCAGTGTCTGTCTAAACACTGTATGCCAAAGTAAAATATGAAGGAAAAAAGTTTTTTTCTTTTTTTAAATGCACGCCTAACAGGTTGGATACTGTGGTTGTTCTATTCCGCTATTGAATATAAAAAAAAAACCCATTTCAATGAAAAACTGAAAAATATATTTTTTTCCCTAAATAATGAAAAATAATTATTTTCCCCTTACATTGGTGCTTTTAGAAAAGCAGTGTCTGTCTAAAGACTGTATTTCAAAGTTAAATATGAAGGAAACATTTTTTCTTCTTTTTTAACCGCTTGCCGACCGCCGCACGACTATTTACTGCGGCAGTCAGCCCCCTACAGGCAAAACGACGTAGGGCTACGTCGCTCGCCCACGAGCCTCTAGGGGGCGAGCTCCTGCCCCCGCTCGTTCACTAACATCTCCGCGCGAGTTACCGGCGGCTCCGATGTCCGCGGGCAACTCGCGATCTCCCGCTGGAGAGGGAGAAAGGCAGGCGGCTAATGTAAACAAAGCCGTCTGTCATTCTCCCTGGTGTAACTGCAGAGATCATACGATCCTGCTGTGTAGGATCGTATGTCTCTGTGGTTACATCACAAGCCATGCCCCCCCACAGATAAAATCACGCCCCTAGGGATACATTTAACCCATTTATCACCATTAAAGTTAACCCCTTCCCTGCCAGTGTCATTTTTACAGTAACAGTGCATATTTATGCCACTGATTACTGTAGTAATGTCACTGGTACCCCCAAAAGTGTCAAAAATGTCAGTCAAGGGTCCAATCTGTCCCCCGCAATGTCGCAGTCCCACAAAAAAAATCGCAGATCGCCGCCATTACTAGTTTAAAAAAAAAACTATAAAAATGACATAAATCTTTCCCTTAGTTAGTAAACGCAAAAACTTTTGCGTAAACCAATCAAAATACACTTATTGCGATTTTTTTTCACCAAAAATATGTAGCAGAAAACAAATTCTGATTTTGATTTTTACATTTTTTTTGGGGGGGGGGGGGGAATTTCATATAAAGAAATGTGAAAAATATTGTTATTTTTTCAAAATTGTCGCTCTTTTTTTGTTTATAGCCCAAAAAGTAAAAATCGCACAGGTGATCAAATACCACCAAAAGAAAGCTCTATTTGTGGGAAAAAAAGATGTCAATTTCATTTGGGTACAGTGTCGCACGACCGCGCAATTGTCCGTTAAAGTCACGCAGTGCCGAATCGCAAAATAGGCCCTGGTCTTTGAGCAGCCAAATCCTCTGGGGCTTAAGTGGTTGAATGCAGATTAAGCAGACACATATGCACTGAGTAGCATATGCCATTAGTAGGCATGGCTGTGATGGCTTCTAGGGCACACTAGTTAAACGCTTGCTGATTGGCTGCCTTGCACCTGTTGAAACCGCGCCATTAAAACCGCGCCAAAACATCAAATAACGTAACTGAACAACGGACAGTACCCAAACATACAGTGAAATGTTCGGGTTTGGGTCCAGGTACTGAATACCCAAAAGTCCGGTACGAACCCGAACAATACAGTCCGGGTTCGCTCAACCCTAGTCACTACCCCTTTCAACCTTAAAACAGAAGCAACTGCCATAGGGCGCCCCATCCCTGCAAAAAACCATTGCACCCAGGGCAGCCGCTCCTCTTGCCCACAACTTGCCCTGGGCCCTGCCTGGAGGGGAGCTAATTATGCAGCACAAGGTGGTGGTGACACTGACCCGAGTCTTTCTCTGGCTGCCTGGCTATCCACCTTATTTATTAGATCTTGTCACAGCCTTATTGGTGGAGTTTATCTTGCCAGCAGACAGATTGGCAGCAGACAGATTGGCTCAGTTTGATGCCACCAGTGCGACATGGGTGATCGGATGTCTGTCCTGAATCTTTGGTGAAAACAGGCCTTTACATCATTGCATGGTATAGAAGTTTGTGCTCACGGTTCACTGGGATTGGCACAGACTTTTTGTTATCAGCTGTACGTTTTTGGCTATTTTCTATCATGTTTTCTATAATTATGCTGCTAAATCAACAACGTTCCAGCCTTGCCCTTCCAACTAGAACCGTTTCAGTGTGATTTATTAGGGAAGAAAGTGCAAGGTAGTTCATATAGCTTAGTACATGTTGTTCTGAATGAGTCTCAGCAGAAGTGTAACTCCACTTTTTGTCTAGAAAACATAACTCTACCTGGGTAGTAAATGTATATTGCTGGGAATTTAGCAAACTTTGTTGCAGATTTATCCTGTTTCTGCCCTGAAGACATAGTTGTTTTCCTAATCCGACTGCAGACTTATTCTGAATGGGAGGGCCTGGTTGATCCTCACAAAGAAAGTAATTTTACATTTTAAGGCTTTTTTTCATACTTTATTATTGCCATTATTTTCAATGCCACCTAAAACACGGCGCAGGTTTGCTGCAATAAATTGCAGGTTTTTTAGGAAAAATATTGGTACCTGAACCCATATTTTGTGGTTGTAGTGTGTTTTGAGATCGCGGGCAGAATTCTGCAAAGATTCTGCCCCGATGCCAAAACACCCAGGTGTTAATGAAGCTTTTGGCCCCTTTCACACTATCCTTCCGGACGCACTCAGTTTATCGCAGCGGGGGATCGATCCGCCGATCCCCTGCTGAGCAGGAGGATGACAGCTTTTCTCTGCACTTTGTGCGGAGACACAGCTGTCAGTTCCCCATACATCTCTATGGGGGAATCGGATGGGAACAGACCGTCGGTCCGTTCTCATCCGATCCCATCCGATCCACTGCACGGATGGAAAATAGGGTTTCCTTCCATCCAGATTTGACGGATCGGATGTCAGCGGACATGTCTCCGCTGACATCCGATGCCCCATAGGGATGCATGGGGGGACCGTTCAGATCCGCCAAAAAAAAACGGACAGGCGGATCTGAACAGTCTGCCTGTGTGAAAGGGGCCTTAGTGTTCTCGGTTTTTATTATTCACTCACAAATTACAGTTTGTTTAATATACATATCTTCCTGGCTGCAGGGCAGGTACGTGCATTTACATGGTTAACACATTTTAAGTCCCTCGCATCTTCCTGAAATTGTAAGCCGAAGTTGAGCGAGCAGCCATATGTACCAACGGTACCTTTTTTGGACTTTTATGAAGAGGTTAATTGGTTTAGGTTTGGCACCCTGCTCCTTCTCCACCCCTGTGCTTCACCCTTTGCCCTTAATTATAGAATTCAGCTGTTTTCAGCAACAGTTTGCTCTGCGTGAAATTACTCAGATGAAAATCTGACTGGTCAAGTTGTCATTAACCTGAGGCCGGCGCACGAATTTAGGAAGCAGATATGTTTTTGCAACTGGCCAGGATTCATTGTATATAAACCCTAACAGCGAATATCCTATTTGTTTCTATTTGGTCTGTTAAAAAACTATTTTAATGGTATATTTATCTGTTTAACCACTTTCCGCCTGCGCTATAGCCGAAAGTTGGTTACAGCGCGGGCTTCCAGTGCCAGGAGGGTGTCCATAGACATCCTCCCGTTAGCGCACTGCTTGCATGCCCCCTGCGGCACACGGGCAGCGCACTTTGTGATCGTCAAGTCCTTCGGACCAATCACAGCGGCCCTTTATCAGCTGTTCACGGAAGTAAACAGAAGCCGGTTATTGGCATTTTTCCCCTCACGCTGATAGCAGGAAGAAAAAAGAAGAAAGCCAGTAACCAGCTTCTGTTACAGGGACATCAGTCCCAACATTGCCCACCAGTTCCACCTATCAGGGCCCATCAGTACTGCTAATTAGTGCCCACTAATGCTGCCAATTGGTGCCTCATCATCAGTGTCACCTATCAGTGCTGCCTATCAGTGCCACTTACCAGTGCCCATCAGTGCAGCCTCATCAGTGCCTATCAGTGCCCATCAGTGCAGCCTCATCAGTGCCTATCAGTGCCCATCAGTGCAGCCTCATCAGTGAACATCAATGAAGGAGAAAAAGTTACCTGTTTGCAAAATTTTATAACAAACTATGAAAATGTGTTTTGTTTTGTTTTGTTTTTTTGTATATTTTGTTTCTTTAGCAAAAAATAAAAAACCCAGTGGTGAATAAATACTACCAAAATAAAGCTCTTTGTGTGAAAAAATTATACAAATTTTGTTTGGGTACAGTGTTGCATGACCGCGCAATTGTCATTCAAAGTCCTACAGCACTGAAAGCTAAAAACTCGCCTGAGCAGAAAGGGGGTATAAGTGCCCAGTGAGCAAGTGGTTAAAGATTGAAAAAATACCTGTTGATCCTGCCAGAAACGTAGTGATATAATAACCTGTGCACTATGCCTGTGCTGCACTCATTGTTTTTAGTTATTTCTTACAACACATCCCCTATGCTATGAGGAAAATGATAGGGGAGGTGGTTTGTAGTCTTGCCCTAAGGTGACAACACTGCTTGTCCATTGATACAGTACAGTGAGTCAGCGTAGTCACCCAAGAACAGGAAGTGTGCTATTGGCAGGATCACCGAGTGAGAAACAAAACAGATTGAAAAAACAAATGCAGCCACCACACCTGAGGAGTGGTAGGCTGCAATGCATGTCATTTTGTCCTTGGGTTCTGTTATTTTTAAAAGGTGACAGGCAATGCGCAGTTTCTGGCATCCAGTAAAATGTTCTAGCAATTTAACGTTTTTTTTAAAAATATGCACGAGGAATTAACTTCTGCAAGCGTCTGACGCTCAGTACATTGTGCCCGTCTGCCACCATCTCATCCAGCAATAACACCTTAAAGTATATTTGTTAATTCTATTATTCTTAAAGCTTAGCATGGATTTTATAATATCTCTGTGCTAATTACTATAAACCACCAGCCTCTCTGCGACCTTTCCTTGCTGTGCATTTCTGAAGTGGCACAAGTGCTGGAATAGCTAAGATGTTTTTCCCTTCCAACCAATCCTGACTGAAATCTGCAACATTTGAAGGGATTGCTTTGACCACACACTTCGCGATAAATATTAAATTCCTGTAATTTATTATTTTTTAAATAAATTGTTGTTTACTTGCGATTCACACATACATACACTTTGTCTAATTATTTATCATAATTTTATCTTTTTTTCGTTTTCAATATTTTATTTAAATTTTACACAAAAGAAGAAAAAAAAAAAAAGAGTTCACAATATATAAGCATATATCAAGGAGACTTCCAAAAGTTCTGGATCTCTGCTGTATAAAGTACTGTACATACAGAAAAAAACTGAATAAAAAAAAATGGGAGGAGTAAACAATTACATTTTACGGTTATAATGAGCTCCATTTTCTGTGAATATAGCACCGATCATATATAAAGGGGGAATTTCCATACACACTTTAATATGCTTCAAGCTTCCTTCAGACCGAGGGCCATATCCAATCATAGTGCAATATGTTAATATGACAGTAATATACACTTTTACCTCAATAATAAATGAGCTGACTATTTTGGTTTTGAATATGCTTTCAGATTTGTACATTTGGTCAGCCTCCTCCATGGGAGGAAGGTCGTTTTTAGCTTAAGGCTCGTACACACTATAAGAAAATCGGGCGAACATTTTCGTCCAAAGAATTTTTGTATAGTGTGTACAGAACTTTCTACAGACGATTAAGAATTTTCTTAAGAAAATTCTCGAAGGGACAAACTCCAAAATTTTTCTCGTACGGGGTAAAAACAAATGATTTTCGTTTAATGTGTACAGTTTTCGTATTATTTTTGTACAAGAAAAATCAGAATAGAAAGACTGCGCATGATCAGAAACTATAAACAACAAAAAAAGCCTTTGTCGTACGAGAATTTTCGTACAAATTTTCTTAAGAAAATTCTTTCATCGGTTCCGATTTGCTGTGAAACAATGAGGAAAATCGGACAATTGTTCGCCCGATTTTCTTATAGTGTGTACCCCACTTTACTTACAAAAGCAAGCCTTCTCCCTGAGCTTTCAAGAACACAAATGAGGATAAAGAAGAAAAGGCAAGAAAAAGTAGGGAAAAAAGGAGGGGTTAAAGGACTCCGCGCTCCAACCCTACCTTCCAGAAAGTATCCGAATTAGGTAAAGTCTGAGATCACTGGTCAAATACTTAATCCATGGATCCCATATTTTTTCATTTTGTCATTTAAGATTGCTGATAGACGCTCGCTTATCATGATCCAAAAAAGTTTGAGCTTAAGCTGTTCAAAAGTTATAATAGCTGTCTTCCAAAATTTGGCAATAGTGATTTTTGCAGACACAAAGGTAAAGATAATAAGTCTTCTCTGATGTCTCGGGGCATCCTCCAGCGTGCAACCCAGTATAGTGTGTTTTGGAGAATTGGCCAAATTAACTTCGGTAAGGGTGTAAATAAAATTGTATATTCTGATCCTAAAACACCTGACCTTGTGACACTGCCACCATATATAAAACACCGTCCCTTCCTGACCACAGCCTCTGAAACACAGTGGGGACACTCCAGGGACATAGGTAGCCAATCTGGCCAATACTATATACCATCTTAACAACACTTTTTATACTTTGCCTCAATGATGGAAGTTTTGACGAGCTCTCAAAGCTTTCCATGCTATCAAGTGCCATTCATCTAGCTTGAAAGTTTCCTTGAGATCCTGCTCCCATTTCTTCAAATAACCCTGTTTAGCTGAAGCATAGATCTCTGAGATAAATTTGATCATATTTGCGGCATAAGTATGCCATAGGTGACATGGAAACATTATCAGATTTACAAGACCGAGTGTTCAGAAAAAGTGCTTTCTGAGCATATGAAAAATGTTCCAACTCTGGCAACTGGTACGTATATCTCTATTAGAGCCGGTGATCACAAAGGTCTGCTATGCACAGAAAAACCTTTTTAGACCACCAGATATTCAGGGGGTGAACTCCCTGTTTTGAAGTAAAGTAAATTTGTGAGGTTGAGAGGATGTCCCATATTCCCAGTGAAAGAGAGGGAAGGGCACAAAATTGGAGGCCGTTCCTTCACTGGCAGCCACATATTATGGGAAATCGGCCTAGACAGGCAGGAATAGGATTCCGCTTTCATTTATAGTGGATGGAACTGAAGAGAATGGGATCTAATTGGCTAAGCCAACTGGGCAAAGTAAAAATATTTAAGTCAATTTGGGACCCCCAACCTCCTTTTTGTTTAGGACTAAATTATCTTTAACTTTTTTAATGCTTTAAGTACAACAAGAAGCAAAACTTGTTTTTTAGTTTTAGACAGAGTAGAGAGGGATTAGAGTACCTGTCAGTTTTTATTGCTATCTCTGCCCCTGTTAGGGAGATTCCCCCTCTCTATTTGGCTTGTTTACCATTTGCAGTGAAATTGAAAGCAACAGAAAACCCCAGATTTTGGGTTGTCTCTAGAAAATAATAGATGGGAAATCTTTGAATGGAGACACATGTTCTGGTGACCTGGGGGTCCCCAAGGGATTACCTTAATTTGCAGAGATTTTCTCTCACTTCCTGTTTCGGCTATAGGACAGGAAGTGAAGAGAAATCTCCTCAATGGGACACAGGTGGCAAAACAAACTGACAGGGGTTTTAAACCTCTCTTACTCTATCCAAAATGAAAGAAAAAGTTGTGCCAATAGTTCTAGTTGAAAGAAAAATGTGATCAATAACACACACACGTGATGAATCAAGCTCCTTCTTTTATTCGGTTTCCTGATGTTCTTTATAAAAGAATTTGTAGAGAGACAGCAAATAAAATCCACCCCTATGGGCTTCTCTTCATCTCTGTTTTATTTTGCAGGAGAATAAAAAGAGAAAGTTATGCAGTGATCAGGAGAACAGCAGCCTCTGCTCAAGGTGAAGGATTTTAAAGCTTATTTAGAAGACAAGCATTACAAAGTAAAAGTAAAGATTAAAAAGTAGAGCGATTAATACGCGTGGAGATTCTTACACAAGGTAGGTGTGCCAAATATCTGATCACCTGCTCATACTCAGACTTTAAAGCTCCAGTCTCGGAGAGTTGCTATGTAGGACCGTCCTAACATAAACATTTTACATACTACAGTATATAATTTACTTAACCACTTGCAGCCAAATCACATACCGGTATGTCATTTGGCTTCAGGTGGTTGCATCGGTTGCACCTCCAGGCATCACCCCAGTATCGTTTTTAGAGCTGACGGTCGTGTCTCTTGTAATAATGACCAATGCGGCTAAGCAGCCACTCGGCTGTTATTACAAGCAGTGGAAGGGGACGTCCCACTGGCTTCCGCCACTCGCCCGGGCTCTCCCGGGCTCTCCCGGCTTAAGTGCACATCTGCCGGCTGGCTGGAGACCCGAACAAAGCCAGAATCAGCTTTGATTGGCTCTCAGATATGGTAACTAGAAATCGACGTCATGACATCACTTCCGGTTTTCTCTGGAGCCAACGGGCCAGTTTTCATAAATCGAAAGTATTCAAAAACACCCATCTTGGCGTTTTGAATACTTTCAAGTGCAGAGGAGGAGTTTGGGGTCTTATAGACCCCAGATCCCACCATAAGGAGTACCTGTCACTGACTATTACTGTCACAAGGGATGTTTACATTCCTTGTGACAGCAATAAAAGTGATAAAAAAAAAGTTAAAGGGACAGTGTAAATAAAATGAAATAAGAAAATAAAAAAAAATAAAAGTACCCCATTCCTCCGTGCTTGCACGCAGACGCGAACGCATATGTAAGCTGAGTCCACAAATGTAAACAGTGTTCAAACCACACATGTGAGGTATCATCACGATCGTTAGAGCGTGAGCAATAATTCCAGTGCAAGACCTCCTCTGTAACTCCAAACTGGTAACCGTTAAATTTTTTTAAAGCATTGCCAAAGGACTTTTTTAAGTCCTGTAGTTGGATGCCATTCCACGAGCGTGTGCAATTTTAAAGCGTAACATGTTAGGTATCTATTTAGTCAGCGTAACATCATCTTTCACATTATACAAACAAATTGGGCTAACTTACTGTTTTCATTTTATTTTTTCATTAAAGTGTATTTTTTCCCAAAAAATTGCATTTGAAAGACTGCTAAGCAAATACAGCATGACATAAAATATTGCAACGACCGCCATATTTTATTTATGTTTGGGGGTTCTAAGTAATTTTCTAGCAAAAAATACTGCTTTTAACTTGTAAGCGACAAATGTCAGAAAAAGCCCTGGTCTTGAAGTGGTTAAAGAGGAACTTCAGTTATTTAAAAAAACAAATGCTGTAGTTGCTAATTTTTAACCACTTGCCGACCGCCCCACGCAGATTTACACGTACATGTACATGATTAGACACAGCGGGAGCCAGACCGCGGGAGGAGCGGGCTCGATTGCCGCTGGCCTCTCGCAGTCTTCAGAGAAACTGACAGGAGAGCCGCCTGCCTATGTAAACAAAGCAGGCGGCTCTTCTTTTAGACAGGCACATAGAGATCGTGTGTTTCAGCTTAGCTGAAACACCGATCTCTGTGTGCCTGTCACAGAGCCCCCACCACAGTTAGCAAGTACATTTAGGAGCACACTTAACCCTTTGATCACCCCCAGTATTAGCCCCTTCCCTGCCTGTGTCATTTATACAGTAACAGTGCATATTATTTAGCACTGATTACTGTATTAATGTCACTGGTCCCATAAAGTGTCAAAAATGTCAGTCAAAATCGCTGATTAACGCCATTACTAATAAAAAAAATAAAAAGTCCAAAAATCTATTCCATAGTTTGTAAACTCAATAACTTTTGCGCAAACCAATTAAAATACGCTTTTTGGGATTTTTTTTTTACCAAAAATATGTAACAGAATACAAATTGGCCTAAACTGACAAAAAAATTGTATTTTTTAAACATTTTTATTGGGAATGTTCTATAGCAGAAAGTAAAAAATATTGTGTTTTTTTTTTCAAACTTGACGCTATTTTTCCGTTTGTAGCGCAAAATCTAAAAACTGCAGAGGTGATCAAATACCACCAAAAGAAAGCTCTATTTGTGGGGAAAAAAGACATCAATTTTATTTGGTACAGCGTTGCACGACCGCGCAATTGTTAGTTAAAGTAACGCAAAAAATGGCCTGGTCATTAAGGGGGTAAAACCTTCCAGAGCGGAAGTGTTTAATAAACACTTAGCAGCCCCGGATTCCAGCGCGGTCTTTACCCAGACCGCTTTGTCGACTGCCTTTGGATCCCCATTACCTCCATGGAAAGCGAACTGTGACTTTCTGCTGGTTCACAACTCTGCATGTGTGAGACGTGCTGTGCTTTCAGACTGCTTCAACAGCCTCCTAAGACATGTGACCTGTCTCCAGAAGTTGTGGGTGAGGGTACAACCTTGTTAATTCTTGCCTAGGTGAGAATTGCGGATGAGGTAGCAGGTACCTGTCAGAAAAATGTACCAGGTACCTGCTCCCAAGAAAAAAAAAAAAATAGTAGAGGAGAATGAGTGGAATTTTCACTTGTAAGTGAAGTTCAGCTTTAAGAAATGTATTAGCAGCAAATCATTTGTTGCTAGGTATCTATTTCTTCTATCCCAGAACACTGAATTTATTTATTACACTTATATAGAGATGTCAATTTATGCAGACTTTACATACATATTATACATTCACATCAGTCTCTGCATTTACTCTAAAATCCCTAACTCAAATTCATACATACACATACTAGGGCCAATTTAAGCAGAAGCCAATTAACCTACTAACATATCTATCTATCTATCTATCTATCTATCTATCTATCTATCTATCTATCTATCTATCTATCTATCTATCTATCTATCTATCTATCTATCTATCTATCTATCTATCTATCTATCTATCTATCTATCTATCTATCTATCTATCTATCTATCTATCTATCTATCTATCTATCTATCTATCGTGAGGAAACCCGCACAGGGATAACATACAAACTCCATGCAGGTAGTGCTGTTGTTTGGATTCAAACCAACGACCTTAGTGCGGCACAAGTGCTGATCACTTAGCCACTATGCTGCCCACATCAGATTGGAAAAATCTCTCCTGCCAGCTATTGCATCCTGACAGCCAGCACTTGCGGCTGTCAAAATACCCAAACAGTGGCTGCTTGTGACTGGATGCAGCAGCTGTTAAAATGACTTGCTGCGCCAAATTTTCTGATCAAAGGATGTTGGGCACGAGGATGCTGAAAAGGCCAACCTTGGCTCGAATTTTAGCCATTTCATCAGGAACTGACTCCATGCACAACAAGGCATTTCAAGAGTCCCAAGAACAATCATCTCTTCTAGCAATGTTTCCCTGAAAACTCATTCTAGCAAGCAAACCTGTTATTATATATAGCACTACTCCCTTGGGAGCTGCTGGTTACGGGTTCCCCTGGGTTACCATTAGCAATAATATGACAGTTTGACATTTTTCCCAAGATTTTGAGCTCAGTCAGAAAACAGTCCGGTAGCTTTGGTTTTTGTGTTTTTATTTGGAACTTGGATAGGAGAAGGGAATGAGTGGGATACTCCAACTTTATACAACTATGCACAATAGGCTGGGACGACTTGAAAATGCTGAGTAACAGTGAGTAATGCTAGCCACAGTTAGGCCGCTGTTTCACTTTGCCCTTAGCTGTGAAGTATATTTGAATGAGCTTTCTGAGGTAAACTGTATCCTGATATAAACTGTATCCTGAGGTAAACTGTACTGCAGAACAACTTCAGGGCCCTTCCTTGCACCCCCTTTGTTCCTAATCTTCGGGGTCAACTACACGGCACCCCCTTTACTGATACACTCCTTGTGTGAGCTTGCTCCTTGATTCTCTGACTTCTCTGGAGTGGTCCCCTCTCCTAGGCAGAGCCTTAGGCAGATCTCCTGGTACTCACGATACTGTTTTTCCCAAGATGATTCTGCCAGCAGCTCCACTTGTCAGCACTCTGGATCCTCTGCAGCTCAGCTCCACACCTGGTTCACTAGGCCGACTGCCAACCACCTTCCTCACACTTGCAGGAGGAGAGACAGCCACCCACCTCCTCCTGGGACTTTTTTTTCCCGCCAAAAGACACCCTGTCACATGCTCCCTTCAGATTTATTGTCCATCCCAGGATGCATTGCGGCAATGCCCGCCCACTGGGACAGCCATAAACCCTGGTGTGCTACTGGTCAGGTTTCCTCCACGTCCAACAACCTTCCTTATTGGACACAGTGGGGAGACTCCCTTAGACCCAATAAATCATACCTGGAAACATGTGACAGACCAAACTAACATATCAGGCTCTCCTGAAAAGCAGAAAAGAGACACCAAATGCGTTTTCCTAGCACCTACCTAGGAGGGTGCTACATATATAAAGAACATAACGGCAGCATATAAGCACTTAGTAATGTAATTTATTCATTCGTAAAATACATGATAATTATTTTAAGTCAATTTAGTACAGCTCATTAGACGTACAAACTAGTTTGTTTTATTGGGAAATAAGTCTGAATGTTTTATATGTCTGTGTATGGATACTTACTGTAATAAATGTTTTATATGTGTACCAATATTTCCAGGCATTGGGCCTGATGTGGGTCTGCCATGTTTACTGTTAACACCAACAGCGCATTTAAGCTGATTGCCCAAGTGTGAGATCTGAGACAATGAACAGTCCGGCATCTTTGGTTTTTAGTTTTATTGTAGGAACCTGGATGGGAGAAGGGAATGAGTGGGATACTCCTCTGGCTCAACTAGGTACAAATTTGGGACACTTGAGAAAAATGCCGCCTAGCGCTGTCTTGGCGCCGGCTGAAGGCTGACCAACGCTTACTGGCGCTTGTGAATCTGACTTGCTGTCTGTAAACTGAAACTTGACTTTTGCTACTTCCTAACAGCTCAAAAGTCCTTTACACTGCTCCCCGTAGTCTTCACTGACTGAGGTAGCTACTTGCAATGCTGCTGCAACACTTAACACTTTACACTTTAGGGCCCAATCGCTGGCACCCCCTTTACTCTTCAGGGTTATCACTGGCACCCCCTTTACTATAATCCTGCACCGGCTAGCTAGCTAGCTCCTGGATCCCTCTGACCTTCTCTGGAGTGGTCCCCTTTGCTAGGCAGACCCCCAGGGGCAGTTTTCAGTACTCACGACTCAGAATGCTTTCCTGAAATTCGACCCCAACGCTCCGCTGGTCCTCAGCACACCTGGATCCTCACTGCAGCTCAGCTCAGCCCTGTGTCCACTCAGGCCAGCCGTCTGGGACACCCGATTCTTCCTGACAGGAGGAGAGACAGCCGTCACCTCCCTCCTGGGACTCTGCTTCCCGCCAAAGACAATCTGTCATGTGCTCCCCACAGACTTATACCCCCTCCCAGAATGCTGTGCGGCAGAATATTCCCTTCCAGGATGGATACAATTCCTGGTGAGCTATTGGTCAGCTTTAATCCCCTGCCCAATGAGAGCCCTCATTGGGACACAGTGGGGAGACTCCCCAACACAACAGGCACACCTGGGAACACATGCCAGCCTAGCTGAAAACATGGCCCCGCTGATAAGCAGACAAGGCCCAATATTCTTTACCTAGCACCTATATTGGAGGGTGCTACATATGGTATCACATTACATAAATGTTTAATTTAAGGAAGAGTTTATGGTTTCCAAATATTGTAATACTAGAAGGAAGGGTCTCCTCTAGGGTGGGAGGGGAGGGTCCCTGACTTATGATTAGTCAACGCTCAATTCTAATGTCTGATAGATATCAGTCTCTGTTGCAGCCTCTCACCTTATGACTTCCTGCAAAGTTACAATGCTGCAGTTTCAGGAGGGGAAAGGGTGGACTGGGTCAATGCTCCTTCCTGCCTGCAGCATACTAATGACTTATCTCAGTCCCTGATTGGAGCTCAAGCATGTCCTTTTTGGTGATTAAAGGTGGAGCTTTTCTGAAAAACTGTACTGTTGTTTATAGTGTCCCATCATAAAAATACTTGAAAAGTTATTGATATGACCAATTTGTCTGAGCCTGACATTTTGGAGGAATGTCAGGGGTCAAAGGTCTTTTTAATCACACCATCACATACCTCCAATCAGATTTTGGGAACTCATTGGTTGGGAGATGTATTACATTGTAATGGGCATAGGGACTGTCACAGGTGACCCGACTGATATCTTGTTCTGGATAGTTCTATTCAGCACTAGCAGTGTTAACCTCCATAGCCCTGGCTGTACATGGCATATATACGGCATATACCTGGAGTTACATTGATTAGCTGTTTGATGTGTAATTAGAAGTGATTGCAGCAATTTTGATAATCAAGCTCTTTCAGGGAGACAAAGAGTATGAAATAGCAGACTTTTAACTCGTCTTGCACTCCAGCCATATAGAATACTGCATTTCCCAGCATGCTGCAGTGTTTGTATGGCAATGAGGGGGTTACGAGGAAAGCTTGGGGTAGAATACTTAATGAAGTGCCATAGCAGGAGGGTGACGTCCCTCTGGGTCACGTATGTTCCCCTGTTATGACAGGCTCCCTTTGATGAGGAACGTGGCCTTTAGGATTGTAATATGATGAATTTAGGGGGGCTAAGTGTCAGTGTTATACCTCCCCAACTGTTATCTTAGATATCTACATTAAAAATAATATTAAACGGCTTTGTGAAGCCACAATTTTTTTTTTTTTTTAGTTAGAGGAGCTCCAGGCTTCTTCAGAAAAAAATAAAAGTCAGCAGCCACAAATATTGTAGCTGCTGAATTGTAATATTAGGGCACTTACATGTCCACAAATCCAGCAGCGTCCCTACCTGAGCCGATTTTTTAATTGGCTCTCAAGTGCTGCCGCCACCATCTCAGCTACAGGAAACTGGCAGTGAAGCCTTGTGGCTCTACAGCTGGTTCCCTACTGCGCTGCGCTTTGTGAATGGCCCAGCTGTGGTGAAAGGAGGAGCGGGGGTCGAACTTCAGAATGAGTTTGCCGTGGCAAAGTCAGCTAGGAGTGGGAGCGGGTACCTGTCAAAACCAGGTATCCCCCCCCTATTAAAGTTGCCAAATGTGGCAGCGGAGGGGGGGGGAGGAGGCAGATAAGCGGAGCTTCTCTTTTGCGTGGAGCTCTGCTTTAATGTTGGAATAGGGAGGAATTAGAAGACCTGACAGGTTTTTATAGCTGTCTATGTCCCCAGTGGGGAGATTATTCCCAAATAGCATGCAATTGTGCTGCAAGTTTGAAAATGACTTGCTAAGCTATTGCTAGACTTGCCAGGCTTCACAAGCTGCAGGGACTCAGCCACCTGTCGATCCAGGCATCTGGAGAGATCCCGACATTAAAGTAGGGATCTCTCCAGAGTCTTGACCAGCTGAGTGTTGTGTCACAGGAGTGGAGAAAGAAGTGCATTCCTGTGACCTACAAGCAAAGTAGATTTGGCCCTACTTCTCCTTTAAAGGATAAGGTAAAGGATAAGTTCACCTTTTGTAACATGTTACAACCATATTCAGGGTGTAACATACAACATGTTACAAATGCACCGTCCCCCACGAGCCCCCCCCCCCCCCCAAGTCCTTGTTTTACACAGCGAACGGGGGAACTTCTACCCCACTTTCTGTTACAAGCTACAAAAAAATTGATAGCCTTTGCAAGCTTGCAGTTCTTGTAGTTCTCAATGAACTACTAGAATGATGTTGATTGCTCTAGGTAGTTCATTGAGCTTCCTGTCAGAGTGTATCTGAACAAATAAAAGAAAAAACACTGCGCTTAAGTAAAAAAAAAAAAAAGGGAGGGGAGGGGGGGGGGGTGGGTAGCAGCCAGCACTTAAAGTTAAAATACAAAACTCCAAACAAATTATATATAAATTTGTGCCGTGATAGGATTGATAACCAAATACAACTCCTAAATTGTAACAATAATCACAAACATAGACGTTGATTAAAAACAGTGCAAACATCTAAGATCATGCTATAAAAGATAAATAACTGTCCATAGAGGAAATAAATTCCTCATCCAAATCCTGTGTGGTGGTAAGTTAAGAGAAAGTATTATTGATTAAAAGAGATAAGGAGAAGTCTAGATCCACACCCACTGTGTTTAATACAAACTGCTTACCAGATGTAATTGACCACTGAGTTAAAGGGGGGCAGACTGGGCGTAAGGAAAGCAAGGTCTCCCTCAAACCATATATTAGTCTCGTCATTGACACTCCTCCAACGAAGTTCATGTGTAAAAACAAAACAACACTTCCATAGTGTATTACGTATAAACCGATTTATTGGTAGTAAAAAAGGTTGTACTTACAAGAAATCCAGATAAAACAAGCATGTTAAATCCAAAGCACAGATAATGGTCCTCCTGGCTCTCTTGTAAACCAACCAATCAGAGATGTAAAACAGGATGGCGAACCCTATGCGTTTCGTCACAGAGAACGTTGTCTGTCCAGCGAGACATGGCACTACCATCACACACTGCTCTCCAAACTGTGACACCTCCCTCCACCGATATGGATGAGGATTTGATTTCTTCTGTGGACATTTATATATCTTTTATAGCATGATTTTATATTTGTGCACTGATTTCAATGAATGTCTATGTTTGTGATTATTGTTAGAATTTATGAGTTGTATTTGGTTACCAATCCTAGCACTGCACTGATTTTGTATCTGCCTGCCTGATTAGGAGGTACTGCCAGACAGCTACACAGTCTGCAAGACCGTGGCATTACACCCACAATTTGCTGATCTTGGGAGCAATGCTTTACAGGTCCCTAACAAAAAAATAATTAATGCATATTTTTTTACCTCCAAAAAAATATGCAGTTTTTATTTTTTTGTAAAAGTGAACTTATCCTTTAAACTAGGTCAGCACGATTTGTATGAAATGTTGTTAGATTATTAAAATAAGATATATATACATATATATATATAAATCATTAGTGTCTAATTGATATACAGAAATAAACTATCAGGACAAGACTAAGGAATATTAGGGCTAATTGCCACAAAATTAAAAATCCAATTAAAATGAACTAAAAATAAAACATAAATTATCTGAAAAATGATTTTGAAAGCAGTCACTATAATTGTCCTTGTCTGAGATTATTATTATTATTATTATTGTTTTTATTGTGACAGCCAGCCAACAGAATTTCAGCAGGATGGTTGGATAACATCAGCCTGCCTCTTCGTCCTATACATTTGTGGTGCTCTCGGAGGCAGTTCTACGGGGAGAGTGGGATTTAAAGTGTTACTAAACCCAGGACTCTGCATTCACTATATCTGGTCTCCCACAGTATACAGAATCATTTTAGTATCTGTAAACTGCTAAATACCCTTTCTCATTAGCAGTATATAGCAGTCTTGTTACTTCCATCAGTGTCTGGTTAAAGCTTGTAGGAGGAGTTTACTTTCTCCCGATTCTCCTATGAGGCCCCTGACCCTCTGTCTGGACAGTGCTAATTGGCCCTATGCTGATCACATGCACTCTTCCAAGAAAAAAAAAACTCTCTGTAGGCCCCTTTCACGCGGGCGATCCGCCAGTCAGTTTTTCAGGCGGATCTGATCGGATGCTCCATGCATTCCTATGGGGCAGCGGATGTCAGCGGAGACATCTCCGCTGACACCCGCCGCTATCTGATTCCAATCCTGTCCATGAAATCCGGATGGATAGAAACCTTATTTTCCATCCGTCTGGAGGATCGGATCAGGTCGGATGGGATCGGATGAGAACGGACCGCCTGTCATTCAATATCCCCATAGAGGACAGCGGGGATCTGACAGCTCCATCTCTGCACACAGAGCGGAGACGGAGCTGTCCGCCTGCTCAGCGAGGATCGGCAGATCGATCACCTGCTGAGCAGAACGGACTACATCGGGCGGTGCGCCCGTGTGAAAGGGGCCTATCAATACACAACAAACAGAGCATGTGCAGCTTGTCCCCTAGCCTCAGTACTATCAGGAGATTGATCGGGGACTGTAAAAGAAGAGGAGGATCAGAGAAGACAGGATCAAAGAGCCTTTTTACACAGTGTGGGGTATTAACCCCTTAGGTTCCGCAGTGAGTATAACAAGCATGCTTTACTGCAAATACAGACTGATTTTACTGCTGTGGGTTTAGTAACACTTTAAGAATAGTCACCTTAGATCTGTGGCTCCATTCAGCACCACACGTCACATTTCTTGAGGTAGAGGCAGGTGAAGTGATTGTGCAGAGCTCTGTACATGTTGCTCCAGCGTACGGTATCATTTTTGTACCGTTTTTCCATCATGTCCAGCTTCCAGCTGTGCTGAACCTCCTGGAGAGAACCGGGGCAGATTCTGACTCAGTGTCTGCCATCGCCCAGACGCCTAATCGCTTCTCTTTCTTGGATAAAATGACATATAATTTCAGCCCGCTTAGTGGCTCTTTTGTGCCAAGTGTGTTTTTCAGCTCAGAGTAAAAATAACTCACTTCAAGGATAGGGTTGCCATTTGTGTTTGGGAAAACAGTAAATTTGTCCCAAATATTGCAGATTCAGTTCTAAAAAGTTAGACGTGATCATCTGTAATGTTCGAGTGCACTTCATTTAGTGCAAAAAATGCACTAAAAACCACGCAGCATGAATAATTATATGTGTGTCATGGTAATTATGCGCATATCATTACTCATGTAGCTCTTTAAAGTCAGCGGGATTTAGTTATATTGTTAAATTGCAAACCAGTGCAGGGCTGGTTTATAATTCTGCATTGTATTGTCACTATAGAAAGCCCCTGCAGCTGTGGAGGGTTATGTAGTAAAAAAATAAAATAAAAATGGCATAGGGTTCCCATTAATATATTAATATTTCAACCTATCCAGGCCAGAAGCCTTGGTGACCAGGAAAGAGAGGACAATGAGTGTGCCCTGCCGTCTTTCTTGTACTAGATGCCTTGAAACATATGGGGAGCTACCCCTCAAGAGGGAGGCCACAAAGCACCCCACCTTCCCCCCTTACAAAGCATCCTTCTCCTAATGGTGGGAGACAAGGGCTTCTTTCCCACCTCCATGTACCTTTAAAAGGAGGTGGGGGTAAATGGGAGGGGGGGGGGGTTATAGTGGGATCTGGAATACCCTTTTATAATTAGGGAGTAGAAGAATGAGTAGGGGGGTAGTACCACTTATCCATTCCCACATAGCATTAAAAAAAAAAAACACACACACCATGAAAAAAAATAAATTAATGAAATAAAACAGATACACAGGCTTACCAACTGTAAAATTAAAGTTCATTAATGCCCCTAGAAGTAAATTCTACATCAATCATGTTTACCTGTCACCCGCTGATCTGTACATGCCACACTCCCACCGCTAAATGACAGATTCCCGACTGTTATAATTAAAGTTTACTGCTGGGAATTCCAGGTGATGTCATCCAGGTGAGGCCAATGACGTCATCCAAGATTCCTGGTGGTATTACTGCAGCTGGGAATCTGTCATGTAGCAACCAATCCAAATTTTGACACCAATCACTTCAATGATATTCGCATTTTGGGTTTGCTGATTCTGCAATTTTTCTCAAATTTGGCAAAATTGTTACATAGTTACATAGTAGTTGAGGTTGAAAAAAGACTATAGTCCATCCAGTTCAACCTGTGTAGGTGTGTGTGGCCGTAATCATTTCTCATACCCCTTAATGTTCTGATCCTTGAGATCTATGTCTTTTGAAAGTAGCCATACTTCCTGTAGTAACTACCTCTTGTGGTAGAGAATTCCACAATCTTGTAGCCCTAACAGTAAAGAACCCCCTGCATTGCCTGAGGTTAAAACGCTTCTCCTCTAATCGTATTGTATGACCTCGCGTCCTCATGCAATCCTTGTGACTGAATCGTTTTTTTCTATGCTGAGATCACCGTTGAGGTATTTGTAAATTGCTATCATGTCCCCTCTCAGGCGTCTCTTCTCCAGGGAGAATAAATCAAGCAATTGTAAACTCTCTAAATAATTAAGGTTCTCCAATCCACTAATGAGTTTGGTTGCCCTTCTCTGGACTCTCTCCAGCAACAACACATCTCTCCTGTGGACTGGTGAACCAGAACTGGACAGAATACTCCAGATGCGGTCTGACCAGAGTTTTATAAAGTGGTAGGATTATAGTTTTATCTCTGGAAAACATCCCCTTCTTTATGCATGCTAATATTCTGCCGGCCTTGGCAGCTTCAGCTTGACATTGCATGCTATTGCCTAGATTATCCTCTACCAGGACTCCCAGATCTTTCTACATTTTTGATTACCCCAAAGTCCCCCCCCCCCCCAAAGTGTATTGTGCTTTTATGTTTTCTTCTCCACATTAAACCTCATTTGCCATTTAGCTGCCCACTCTGTTATTTTGTTCAGGTCATTCTGTAAGATATCTGCCTCATGTTGTGAAGTTATTGCCTTGCCCAATTTTGTGTCATCTGCAAAAACTGAGATTGAGCTACTGATCCCATCCTCAATGCTGTTTATGAATAAATTGAACAAGGTTGGTCCCAGGACTGAGCCTTGGGGGACCCCACTTACCACCTCAGACCAGTCTGAGTATTCGCTATTTATTACCACCCTTTGAACACGCCCTTTTAACCAGTTCTGTATCCAAGAGCAAACCTTGTGGTCGATGCCTGCAGACCTTATTTTATAAATTAAGCGCTTGTGGGGAACTCTATCAAACGCTTTAGCAAAATCCAAGTACACCACATCCACTGGTCTCCCCCTATCTAGCTTACAGCTCACCTCCTGATTTTACCCTCTGTTAGCCAAAGCGGCAAGTCCTGTGTAGTACTGCTAACCATACAGTCGTGGTCAGTATATCCCTCCTTTTCCTGTGTAAAGACTGAGGAGAAAAAAGCATTAAGCACGGTTGCCTTCTCAGTGTCCTCTGTAACCATCCTCCCTTCATCGTTAATTATGTTTGCAACATGGTCAGACCTCATTTTTTTGCTGTTGATATATTTAAAGAATTTCTTAGAGTACTTTTTACTATCCTCCGCTATTTGTCTCTCAAAGCTGATTTTAGCCATTTAGATTTCGTATTTACATTTCTTATTTGCTTCCTTGTATTGCTGGAAAGCCGATACTGTGCCCTCTGATTTATATTTCTTGAAGGCCATTTTTTTTTCCCTAATAAGTTTTTTTACATTACGGGTTAGCCAGCCTGGTTTGATTCTGTCTTTCTAAATTTATTTCTCATAGGAATGCACTGCGAGATGCATTTGTTTAACCGCTTCCATACAGAGCAGTTAGACACCCTTCCTGCCCAGACCAATTTTCAGCTTTCAGCACTCTCACACTTTGAATGACAATTGCTCAGTCATGCTACACTGTAACCAAACAAAATTTTTATCATTTTTTTTCACACAAATAGAGCTTTCTTTTGGTGGTATTTGATCACAACTGGGGTTTTTTTTTTTCGTGATATATGCAAAAAAAGAGCAAAAATTTTGAAAAAAAAACACTTTTTTTTAGTTTCAATTATGAAATTTTGCAAAAAATAAATTTTTCTTCATACATTTGGGCCAAAATGTATACTGCTACATGTCTCTGGTAAAATTAACCCAAATTCGTGTATATTATTTAGTCTGTGTGAGTCTAGAAGCTATGGTACCAATTACTGAAAATTGATCACACCAGATGTACTGACTGCCTATCTCCTTTCTTGAGGCCCTGAAATGTCAGGACAGTACAAATACCGACCAAATGACCCCTTTTTGTAAAGTAGACAGTCCAAGGTATTTAGTAAGAGGCATGGTGAGTTTTTTGAAGTTGTAATTTTTTCCCACAATTCTTGGGAAAATGAAGAAAAACATTTTTTTTTCTTTTTTTTCCCACAAAGTTGTCAATTTATAAGCTATTTCTAACACATAGCATGTACACAGCAAAAATTACACCCAAAAATACATTCTGCTACTCCTTCCGAGTATGGCGATACCACATGTGTGAGACTTTTACACAGCCTTGCCACAAAAAGAGACTCCACGTCCAAGAAGCACATTCAGGCGTTCTAGGAGCATAAATACACATAAAACTTTCTTACTACCTATCACACTTTTCAAGGCCCTAGAGCACCAATACAATGGAAAAGTCCACAAAATGACCCCATTTTGGAAAGCAAACATTTCAACGTATATTCTATGAGGCATTATGGGTCGTTTGAACATATCATTTTTTTCCACAGGTTTTTGGAAAATGTGGGAAAAAAATGAAAACTTTTTTTTTTTACACAAAGTTGTCAATTTATAGGATATTCCTAACACATAGCATGTACACAGCAAAAATGACACCCCAAAATACATTCTGCCACTCCTCCTGAGTATGGCAATACCACATGTGTGAGACTTTTTCACAGCCTAGCCATATAGAGGGGCCTAACATCCAAGGAGCATCATCATGCATCCTAGCCACTTGCCTAGGCCTATTTTTGACATTTGGTGTTTACAAGCTAAAATCAGTTGTTTTGCTAGAAAACTGCTTAGAACCCCCAAACATTATATATTTTTTTTTAGCAGAGACCCTAGAGAATAAAATGGAGATTATTGCAATATTTTTTATCACACCGTATTTGCGTAGCGGTCTTCCAAACGCAATTTTTTTGGAAAAAAATCACTTTTTTTAATTAAAAAATAAGAAACCAGTAAAGTTAGCCCAATTTTTTTCCATAATGTGAAAGATAATGTTACGCCGAGTAAATAGATACCCAACATGCCATGTTTCAAAATTGCGCACGCTCACGGAATGGTGACAAACTTTGGTACTTAAAAATCCCCATAGGCGACAATTTAAAAATTTCTACAGGTTGCCATCTTTGAGTTACAGAGGAGGTCTAGGGCTCAAATTATTCCCCTTGCTCTAACGATCGCGGCGATACCTCACATGTGTGGTTTGAACACCGTTTACATATGTGGGCGGGGTTTCCGTATGCGTTGCTTCTGCGCGCGAGCTAACGGGGACAGGGCGCTTTAATTTTTTTTTTTTTTTACTATTTATTTTATTTATTTTTTATTTTTACACCGTTTAAAAAAAATAAAAAATTGATCATTTTTATTTCTATTAAAAGAAATGTAAATATTCCTCGTAATAGAAATAGGCACGACAGGACCTCTTTTTTGTGAGATCTGGGGTCAAAAAGTCCTCAGATCTCACAAGTACACTAAAAGATAGAAAAAAAAAAAAAAATAATAATTATAATATAAAATGAAAAAAAAAAAAAAAGGACCTTTAAACCGGTTGCTAGGCAACAACATTTTCCGTAGCTCCGGTCCTCCAAGACCATAGAGTCAAGTGAGGGCAAGCTTGCCCTCACTCGACATCCTGTCTGTGAGGATTCGGGACCGGATCGTCTTCCCCGCTGCCGGCGGGTCCGGTAAGCGGGGAAAAGGACCGGAACGCGTCGGGAGGGGGGGGGGGCGTACTCGGGTACTCTGATGGGCAGGTGACAGGCAGGTGATAGGTACTGATGAGTAGTACTCACTGACTGATAGGTGATACTGTACTGATGGGTACTGATGATGATCAGTACTGATACATGATAGGTACTGATGAGTACTGATGAGTAGTGATGGGTACTGATGAGCAGGCGGCAAGTACTTGGGTACTTCAGGCGTCAGGTACTCTGATGAGCAGGTGGAAGGTACTCGGGTACTCTGATGGGTAGGTGACAGGTACTCAGGTACTCTGATGACGGGTACTCCGTTGACAGGTACTCAAAGTACCCGAGTACCTGTCATCAGAGTACCCGAGTACCTGTCATCAGAGTACCCGTCATCAGAGTACCCGAGTACCCGTCATCAGAGTACCTGAGTACCCGTCATCAGAGTACCCGAGTACCCGTCATCAGAGTACCCGAGTACCCGTCATCAAAGTACCCGAGTACCTGTCATCAGAGTACCCGAGTACCCGTCAGAGTACCCGAGTACCTGTCATCAGAGTACCCGAGTACCTGTCATCAGAGTACCTGTCATCAGAGTACCCGAGTACCTGTCACCAGCCCATCAGAGTACCCAAGTACCTGTCATCTGAGTACCTGATGGGCTGGTGACAGGTACTCGGGTACTTTGATGGGCTAGTGACAGGTGCTCTTTATTGGGGGGGGGGCAATCAGTGTGTTTAGTGTGCACTGTAGTTGGTAACTAGCTGTTACCACAATCTCCTCCTCACACAGGATCAGTGTGTGAGGAGGAGAACACGGTGACAGCTAGTTACCGTGTTCTCTGTTGACATTTGTGACCGGCTGTGATTGGACACAGCCGGTCACGTGGTAAAGAGCCAATTTCATTGGCTCTTTACCTAGATCGGGGATCGACTCTGTCCGAGGGACGAGCCTCGTCCCCGATCGCTGCTCTGCGCGCCCCCGGGGGCGCGCATTGCAGAGAGAACGAGCGGCTCGTGCTGGAGCCGCTCATGTGATCGGCTGTGATTGACACAGCCGATCACGTGGTAAACAGCCAATTTCTATTGGCTGTTTACCTTGATCGGGGATGGGCTATGTCCGAGGGACGAGCCTCATCCCTGATCGCGCCGCTGCGCGCCGCCGGGGGCGCGCAGTAGCAGCTAGAACGGGCCGACGTCAAATGACGGCGGCCCGGATCTAGACAACCACTTTGCCGACGTCATTTTACATGACTCGGTATGGAAGTGGTTAATATGTTCCTAAAACATTTCCATTTTTCCTCCGTGGCCAGTGTTTCTAGGGTTTACCTTCTCCATCATTGAGCACAATTTGGGAAAGTTTGCCCTTCTGAAGTTCAGGGTTCTTATGTTCCCCTCTTGCCTTGTTATATTGTTATTTACGCTAAATGTGATCATCCTGTGATCACTAGAGCCCAAGTTGTCCTGGACTCCTACCTCGGAGATTAGGTTTGGGTCATTAGTGATTAATTGATCCAGCACTGCATTTTCTCTAGTAGGAGAATCCACCAACTGAGATATGTAGTTGTCCTGTAAGGTTTCCATGAAGAGACGGGCCTTCTGTGAGTGAGTAGTCCCCTCTCCCCAGTCAATGTTGGGATAATTGAGTCCCCTACTATGATGACTGATCTCAGCTTTGCCACTTTTCCCAACAGTGATATAAATTCCAGTTCTACCTCCTCCCTTTGGTTGGGTGGCCTATAACAAACCCCCACAATTACTTTCCCCTTTCCTCCTTCCCCATGGAGTTCTACCCACACGGATTCTAACTCCATACTCATCCCTTCCATAATATCACTCCTCTCCACCACCCTTACATTATTCTTGACATAGAGACATACCCCTCCCCCTCTTTTTCCTACCCTGTCCTTCCGATACACAGAATACCCTTGGATATTGGCCAGCCAGTCATTTGAGGGGTCGAACCAAGTTTCTGTTATTCCCACAAGGTCTATGTCCTCCTCATGTACTAACATTTCTAACTCATCCATTTTATTGTGGGCAAAATAAACACAGGCGTGTTTGGTATAACACTGTTCACAGGCAGCATCTAGTCTACAGAGGTGGTGATAAGAGAAACTTTTAAAGTTCTATGTCTTTGTAAACAACTGATTGTGGTTGATGCTAATTGTTATATCAATATCAGTGAATCTTTTTGAAAACCTTAAAGTAAAACTATAGACAAAACTTTTTTTTATCATTTTGGACAGAGTAACGGAGTTTTATAACCCTTGTCAGTTTATTTTTGCATATGTGTCCCATTGGGGAGATTTCCCTTCAATTTCTGTCCCATAGACAAACAGGAAGTGAGAGGAAATCCCTGCAAATTAAGGGAATCACCAGAACTAGGGTCCCCATTGGAAGAATTCCCCTGTATATCTTTTCTGGGGACAACCCAAAATTTGGGATTTTCTTTTACTTTCACTTTTAAAGATAATAGTAATCGAGACAAATAGAGAAGGTGAATTTCCCTAATCGGGACACAGACAGAAAAAAACCTGACAGAAATAATCCATCTTCCCACTATGCAAAACAAACAAAGTTTATTTTTCCTTCATT
Organism: Pelophylax lessonae; assembly: GCF_965119305.1. Lineage (NCBI taxonomy): Eukaryota > Metazoa > Chordata > Amphibia > Anura > Ranidae > Pelophylax > Pelophylax lessonae. The sequence goes on along the minus strand of NC_138779.1, from coordinate 49,549,928 downwards.
GACAGACACAGTGCTCCATATTCAGAACCATAGACAGTGCTGTATTTTGGCCTAGGCCGACAAGGCCCAGGCCTAGGACAGCACTTTGTAGGGGGGCAGCAAAAAAGCCGCCCCCCCTCCACCTGAGACTCTATTGGCCACTGGTTGCTAGAGCTGCCTCTCTCACCCCCCTCCTCACTTTCTCACCCCCCTCTCTCTCATCCTCTCATTCCCCCCTCTCTCTCTCATCCCCCCCTCTCTCTCTCATCCCCCCTCTCTCTCTCTCACCCCCCCTCTCTCTCACCCCCCCTCTCTCTCTCTCACCCCCCCCCTCTCTCTCACTCCCCCTCTCTCTCACCCCCCTCTCTCTCTCACCCCCCTCTCTTTCTCCCTCTCACCCACCCCCCTCTCTCTCCCACCCCCTCTTACCCCCTCTCTCTCTCTTACCCCCCCCTCTCTCTCTCTCACCCCCTCTCTCTCCCACCCCCTCTCACCCCCCTCCTCTCGTGAGATCCCAGGGGTTCATGCTGGGACTTGTAGTCCTTACATTTTGGAGGGAGTCACATTCGTTAAAAAGGAAGGAGTGGGGCAAATTTACATAGGAGGGGGGGCGCCTACATTTAGTCTTGCCTAGGGCAGCACAAAACCAAAATACACCACTGACCATAGGGCTATATTGCTCCCCACAGGAGTAGGACACTAGCAGAAAAGCAAACTTGGCTACACCTATGGGCAGTTATAGCTAATATACATCCCCCTCACTGCCTAGTGCCTAGTTTTTTTTTTGCCTAGTGAGTAGTAGGGACCCGGCACCCTGCTGGGACATGCAGTTTCATTACTCTTTTCTTTTTAACAGAATATTTTGCTGCAGAGATCTTTTATCCACAGCCAGGCTGGGCGACGGGCTGGATAATCTAGATCCAGGAGGTCACCCCAGTCTAGCCAGCAAGCACGCGCAGACCTTAAGCTATGCACTGGGTTGGCCACGACGGGCCCCATCCTGGACAGGGGCGGCCAGCGAGTTAAACCTCTCACAGGGACACATATGACCAGGTGTTGATGGTTCGTGTCACAGTGTTGCCTTGGCTGACAGCCCCCACATTTCAGTGGTGAGGAGGTTCTGTCTTGGGAGTGTTACCTGCACATTTTCGCTGGATCGGTAGGTAAGGGGCCCCCTCCTATCCTTCCCTGGATGTGGTGTAGGGTACAGGTACTCCCTAGGGTGGTTGGTCCCTCCGGGGGGTTCGCCTCCCTCCCGTGTGAGGCTGTAAGCTGGCATTCCTGCTCTTTGTTCATGGAGGGGATAGCTGGGGACACTGCATGCCCAGTCTGTCTGTGTCCCCTGGCCTTGGTAACTACTGGCGCACTGTCCCCCCCTCCACCCTCAGGGCTTTTACTAAGGGGTGGCCACCATTGCAAGGTTCAGTCTTTGGCCCCCTTTGCGGGCCCTCAGTCAGTGGCCCCCTGTGAGTTTTTTGTTTCCTAGGTGGAGGTGGTGTTTGGGCATAAGACTAGCAGAAAGCGCCCTCTGCCCTCTCCTGCTTCATCCATCTAATCATATCCTGAATCTGGTTCTGTCGCGACAGCCACCCTTCGGGGTTTGACGCCATGCTCCCTCATCCATCAGATAATGGGGATGACTCTTCCGTGGCTGCAGCAGGGCACAAGAAGGCATTGGTGGATGCACTTATTACCTCTATGCGTTAGACATTAAAGATGGAGGATGCAGCTGAGGCGGCTGACATAACTTTTGGCACTCGCAAACCGGCTTGTACGGCATAAAAAAAAAAAAAGTGTTTGTCCTTTTTCTTCCTATTTGATAAATTTGTCTGCAAGATTTGGAGTGCCCGAAACACCCTTTTTTGGTCCCTAAATGATTTGCAGTATCCTTTTGAAGAGTCACTGCAGAAGAAGTGGACTGTCCCACCAGCGGTGGAACCTCCTGTTTCCAGGTTAAATAAAGCAACCATGATAGAGGGATCCCTGGCCTTTAAAGATCCGGCTGACAGAAAAGCGGAGTCTGTGGCCCACAGTATGTTTTCTTATTGCTGGTTCGGTATTGTGTCTTGTCCTGGCCGCTGTCCTGGTGTCGCAAAAACCAGGGCAGCGGTGAGTAGATTCCCCTTGCCTTTGAGTTTGTGGACCAGTTGATCAAGGGGCTGCAATTTGTCTGCAATGCCTCTCTGGGTGCGGATCCCTTGATTTCTAAGCTCTCTGTTTCAGTAGTGGTGCTTAGGTGTGCTTTGTGGCTTAAGGAGCGATGCGGGAAACCCTGTAAATCCAGTGTGGGTTCCCGCACTGTACCTGAATCGCTGGCGGTTCACACTGCCCTCTGCGAACTGCTGCGGGTGTCAAAACAAAGTTAATGACACCCCCAGGTTGGTTTGCAGATTGCAGTGTGAACTGTCCTTTCAGACAGGAGATGTATTGCATGAGTGTGAACACCCATGTGATCCACTTCTGGTGCGGACAAAAAAAGGTCCTGCACGAGTTTGGTTCGAATGCGTTGCAAATTCAGCCATACCAAATTCGCATCACACAGACATCGTATGTGGTCTGTATAGCAATGCGGTGCGAATCACATGCAATGTCTGGCATCACACCAGTGTGAACCGGCCAAAACCGGCAGACCAAACCTCCTAAAAAACTCTAATTGATTGGCCCTTTCAAGGCGATCGCCTGTTTGGGGCTACCCTGGAAGACATCAGTAAGAGTCTCATGGGGGGGAAGAGTACCTTTCTTTCACAGTCTGGGAAGGGGAAGGAGCCATGTTGTAGATGTGGCACTTTTTTCTCAACACAAAAAAAAAAACGGGAGGTTCCAAGCAGCCTTGGTCAGGCAAGCTGAGAGCGGGTTTCTCTAGACCCGTGGACAAGGCACCTGCCACAAGATGGTTTGCCCTCACCCATGTCTGGGAAGGAGGGACATTTTTTCGCAAATTTTCAGCCGCATGGACCTCCTTGGTGAATGACAAAAATGGGTCCACAAAGTGATTATGTCCGATTACAAAATAGTTTCGTTCTCTGGAGAGATTCCTTCAGCATCTGCCTTCAAGCTGCAAGCTCTTTTCAGGGCGGTGTAGGACCTGTGATCAGGGAGTGATCGTCCCGGTTCTGGTATCAGAAAGGTTTCAAGGTTTTTATCCAAACCTGTTTACAGTCCCAAAAAGGAGGGCAAGGCTAGTCCGATCCTGGACCTCAAGGCCTTGAACCGTTTTTGTGCAGAAATTAGGAATGGAATCTATTCGAATAGCGGTGGCATCCCTACATCAAGGGGTTTTCTTAGCCTCTATAGACATCAAAGATGCTTACTTGCACATTCCAATATGAGCCCGACATCAGCGTTTCCTCTGCTTGCTGTTGGGGGGGAGCACTATCAGTTTGTGACATTACCCTTTGGTCTCGCCTCTGCCCCTCGGGTCTTTATGAAGGTGTTGGCCCCGGTCTTGGCGTTGCTGCGTCAGTGTGGGATTGCTATGCTGGGCTACCTGGATCACCTTCTCTTGCGAGCAGAGTCCTCTTCTGCATTGACGGGCGACGTAGAGATCACTATCAAGACCTTGAAGGCATTCATTTGGCTTCTGAACTTCCAGAAGTCTGCCCTGATCCCGTCCACGAGATTGGATTACCTGGGTCTGACTCTGGATTCAGCTCTGGCCAAAGTGTTTCTTCCTCTGGACAAACTCTAGAAGTTGCATTCTGCGTTTTCTCTGTTGCTGTCCAACAGGTGGTCCTCTCTCTGGATTTGCATGTGAGGGCTGGACCTGATGGTGTCTACCTGCGAGGCAGTCCCGTTTGTAAAGTTCCATACAAGGTTCCTTCAAAAGGAGATCCTGGTGAAATGGGACAACGCCGACATCCCTTGGAGGTTGCCTCTCTGGGAGGACCGGTTGTCCCAAGAGCCGATCTTCTGTCTTGAGCAGAAGTTGGCCTTGAGTACCATCAAGGACCAGGTGTCTGCCTTGGCGGTCTTCTTTCAGCGACCCTTGGCCATGCATTCCTTGGTGCATACTTTTATTCAAGGGGTTTGACACCTGACTCGGCCAGTGTGGTCTCCTTTACCGCTGTGAGATTTGAACTTGGTGCTCTGTTCTTCAGAAGCCTCCCTTTGAGAATATTCGGGAGATGCCCCTGCTTACGCTGTCACAGAAGGTGGCCTTTTTAGGGGCTATCACATCTGCCGGCAGGGTGTCAGAACTGGTGGCGTTATCTTGTCATACCCCCTGCTGGTGGTCCACAAAGATAATTTGGTTCTTTGTCCACGTCTGTCGTTCCTACATAAGGTTGTCTCTGACTTTCATCTGAATAAAGACATCATGTTGCCTTCCTGGTGTCCAAGGCCGCTCCTCCCAAGGAATTTGCATTGTATGCCCTGGATGTGCTTTGGGCGATTCGGGTGTATCTGGCAGCCACGGAGTCTTTTCAGAGGTCAGACTCGCTTTTTGTGATCACGGATAAGCTAAAGAAATTGCTGTCAGATTCTTCGGCTGCCATTTCTAGGTGGATCAGACAGTCGGTGATTCAGGCCTATTCTATCAAGGGTCAGGTTCGTCCCTTCTCCGTCGCTCCTTGGGCCTTTCTCGCCATCAGGCGTCGGTGTAGCAGGTTTGCAAGGAAGCCATCTGGTCGTCGGTGCACACTTTAAATTCTGCAAAGTGGATGTTTTGGCATCTGGAGATGCCTCTTTTGGCTGCAAGGTTTTGCAGGCTGTTGTTTAGAAGGCCTGTTCCCTTTTTGGTGTGTAATGTTCAGGTCGGGTTCCTGCTATTCTGTTGAGCTCCTGTTACCTGGTGGGCTTCTTTTGTTTAGCCTTGGGTTTTTGTCCCACCTCTCATATTCTTGGCACTGCTTGGGGACGTCCCTATGGTTCTGAATATGGAGTGGTGTGTCCGTCAATGAACCAAAGTGAAAAAAGGATTTTTGTTACTTACTGTAAAATCCATTTCTCATTGATGACAAAGCATCCACCCCTCTATGGAGTTTTGATACTTCCGATACTGCTTGTTACTAAACTGAGTGTCTATGGCAGTGAGGGGGGTTGTATACCAGCTAAGACTGCCCATAGGCGTAGCCAAGTTTGTTTTTCTGCCTAGTGTCCTACTCCTCTAGTGGGCGATATAACCCTATGGTTCTGAATACGGAGTGCTGTGTCCGTCAATGAACGTAATACTTTAATTGTAATTGTGAAGCAATTCACAGCACAGCTGGGTTGTGCAATAATTGTGCTATACTGTTTCTCCTTTCTGTGTCAGTCAAAATGATCAGTAGATATATGGACTGCTAAATTTATTAGCAAATCTTTTTCCCTCAAAGTCAAGATTGGCTCTGTCTCTTGTACCTCCCAACACTGGATGGTGTCATAGCTTAGCGTCATATGACTCTGCATTAGGGCTGCTGTGAAGCCTTGTGGGAACCCTGATGAATCATGCTTTAAAGGGGATATAAATCTCAAAATTAAAGGAGGGTATTTCTGACCGTGTCCTAAGTAGCATTAGCAGCAAACTGAACTCATTTTATTAGAACCTATATTTCTGTGTCACGGGGCGTGGGGCATTCTCAGGCTAAACCCAGGTCGTGCTGAGTTGAGAAGATGAAACGCAGTCATGTACCTGATGAAATAAAGGTTAAAAAAAATATTTGTATATTATAATATATAGTTATATATAAATATATAATATTTATATTTTATCATTTTTATATTTGTGCAACCCCAATTCCTAAAAAAGTTGGGATGCTGTGTAAAAACAGAATGCAATGATTTGTAAATCTCATAAACCCATATTTTAGTCACCACAAAAAATAGAAAAAATATCAAATGTTTAAACTAAAAAGATTTACCATATTAAGAAAAAAATATTGAAGGTAATTTTGAAATGAATGGCAGCAATGTCTCAAAAAATGTTGGGACAGGGCAACAAAAATTTGGCACACTAAGTGGTACTAACAAGGAAGAGCTGAAAGAACATTTTGCAACTAATTAGGTTAATTGGCAAAAAGTTAGTAACGTGATTGGGTATTAACCTCCCTGGCGGTATGATTATGTCAGGAATTACATACCAAAAGCGGTACAATTTTTTTAATGGAAATTTGGCGTTATGTATTATAGGCCTACAATTCTTAGTAATTACTGACTTAAACCTGACCAAAACAAGAGTCTAGTAGACATCCCAGATGTGATAAATTTGAAACACAAACGCATGAATTATAATCGAATCAATAATATAATTTACTTATTTAATATATAATATATATAATAAAATTATATTATTGATTAGATTATAATTCATGCATTATATATATATATATATATATATATATATATATATATATATATATATATATATATATATATATGTATGTGTGTGTGTGTGTATATATATATATATATATATATATATACACACACACATATATATATAACGCATGAATTATAATTGAATCAATAATATAATTTTATATATACATATATATATATATATATATATATATATATATATATATATATATATATGTGTGTGTGTGCATATATATATATATATATATATATATATATATATATACATATATACACACATATATATATATATATATATATATATATATATATAATGTGTTATGTGTTTTGTGCAACGTTTGTTTTTTTTTTTTTAATTTCCCTCCCTAGTTCCGCTCCCATGCAGCATTGCTGCTGCAGGGAACGGAACTAGGAAGTCATCACACCGACGGAGGACGGAGGAGCGGCGGGACTCTCGGCTGGCGGTCACAGCAATTAGAGATCATCGCTGGATCGCCAGGAGAAGGTAAGAGAACAACGCTGCGCTCTCTGCACATCTACCCCGAGCGTGACTCGGGGATACCGATCCTGCACTAAAAAATCCACCCCGAGTCACGCTCGGGATTACCGCCAGGGGGGTTAAAAAGAGAAGCTTAGATAGTCAGAGTGGCTCAGAAGTAAAGATGGGCAGATATTCACTAAACTCTGAAAACATGCATCTAAAAAGTGTTGAACTATTTTAGAATATTGTCCCTCAACGTAAAATTGTGAAGACTTAAAATGTATCATCATCTACAGTATATAATATCAAAAGATTCAAAGAATCTGCAGAAATCTCTGTGCGAAAGAGGCAAGGCCAAAGTGAAATATTGAATGCCTGTGATCTTTGGGCCCTCAGATGTTATTGTATTACTGCATGGAATACTTTAAAAAATCAGTCTGTGAACACAGTTCGACGTGCTATCCAAAAGCATGATAAAGCTCTTTAACGCAAAGAAGAAGCCATATCTAAACATGATCCAGGTGCGCGGCCATCTTCTCTGGGCCAGAGCTCATTTAAAATGGTCTGTTGCAAAGTGGAAAACTGTTTCGCAGTCAGAAAAATCGAAATTTGACAATTTCTTTGGCAACCACGGGCAACGCCTCCTCTGGATTAAAGAGGCGAGGGACCTTACGGTTTGTTATAAGAATTCAACCAGTTCAAAAGTCTGCATCTCAGATGGTATGGTGATGCATTAGTGCGTATGGAATGGGCAGCTTGCACATCACGAAAGGCACCATTATTGATAAAAGATATATCCAGGTTTTAGAGCAGCAAATGCTCCCATCCAGACAACCTATTTTTCAGGGAAGGCCTTGCATATTTCGGCAGTACAATGCTAAACTGCATACTGCATCTATAAAAACAGCCAGGACCCCTGATATGGGGGTAGCACCAGTCTTTCAAAGGTACAGGGCCCAGGCCAGCAGGAGGGGGGCGGGCAGCAGTGGAATCAGATATGGGAAGTAGAGGGGTGATTGGAAAAGTGGGAGGGGGGGGCAATTATAGGAACTGATCTGCTGGGTGTCTCTCCCTACAGCAGCTAAAAGCTGGCTTCTCTTTCTCTCCCTCCCATTGGTTTTCAGCTGCTGCAGGGAGAGACCCACAGGGGATCGGTCCCTGTAATTACAGTAAAACCTTGGATTGCGAGCATAATTAGTTCCGGAAACATTGCTATAAGCACTCCTATATCAAAGCGAATTTCCCCATAATAAATAATGGAATCTCAGATATTCGTTCCACAACCATTTGTTCATAAGTCCTTCAGTCTAATGTCCAAACTAAAAAATTTTTAGCAATGTGTGATAGGTTGTGTAGCCATAAAATATCCATTCACAAATTGCAGCCTCCACCAGGGGATTAGAAGCAAAATCCAGCAGGAGCTACAGATTATAAAAGAGAAGAGAGACACCTCTAAGTGTAGCAACAAGGTTACATTTAATAAAGGTTCAACATTTAGCAACTCACATGGTTGATGATTAAAACAGGCACATCTAACAATGCAGGCACCTGGGGTAAAGTTGTCCACCCACATTGACTATTACCCCGGACGTGTGCAAATTGTTGTACCTTCATTAAAATTAACCATATTGCTACACTTGGAGGCGCCCCTCTTCACTTTTATACTCAGTTGTGACATGACGCTACTTGTAACTCAAGACATCGCTCGTTTATCAAGTAAGGATTTATAAAAACACTTTGCTTGTCTTGCAAAAGCTCTCAAACCAAGTTACTTTCAGTCAAAGGTTTTACTGTAGTTACTGCTTTTGGAGATGAATGCACACCATGTACACTTGCACTATAACTGTTCTCCAGGTAACTCTCAAGTTCCTGTGGCAATTTACACCTTCTCTGTAACTTGTATTAAAGGAGCTTGAGCCCAAGTCTTGTCCACATCCACCCATCCAATGTATCACCGCTACCTCACTCCCAGTAACAGTATTGGGTCCTGCTGTGCACCTAGTGTGGACTCTATGTGTGGACTTAACTCCACTAAACTCTTCTGTACCTGTGCACAGGCTGGGGACCTCTGCAGTGGGAGTCTGCTCCCATTTCTATGGTAGATAGATATAAGGTAGCTTGCGGAGAGAGTGCCGACAACAACTCCCTCCTGCAATAGGTTATCCCACCTGTCTCAGGCACAATCTTAACGACAGGCTGCTTGGTATACTTTTGTTACCCTAAGTAACAACTTGTTGGAGACTTCGTAGTCCTGATGACTTTTTACATGACAGAAGAAGCAGCAGATGACCTTCTTTCACGCCTCACAGGTACAGCTCTCCAATTCTCTCTCCTACAGGCTCTATGCTCCAGACCTCTGTCCCTCTCTTATATCACAGGATCAGTGGGTTGGACCCAAAGAAAACCAAAGATCTGGGAAAGACAATAACCCCTTCCTTCCTGTCCAGGGCAGCACCTAACTGGCTTAATTTCAATCCGCTTACATATTGAAAAGTTAGAATCCTATATCAGGCAAGAATGGTGCAATATTCCACTCCCAAAATGCCAGCAACTTATCTCCTCAGTTCCCTGGCATTTACAGAGTGTTGTTAAAAAAGAGGGGATGCTACACTGTGGTAAACATAGCCCTGTCCTAACTTTTTCTTAAAATGGTATGTAGCAAGGTTTCCAGGCCTGTGGCCTGATTTGGGTCTGCCATTAGAACCGGTACTCTCTCCAGCCCAAGTGAGCTACGGCCCTGGGTGTGACAACTGAAGCAGCGACAACTCCGGCATCTTTGTGGTTTTTATTTGATTTAAAGGGGATGGAAGAAGGGAATGAGTGGGATACTCCTTGCGACTCAAACTAATTACACATGGGACTTTGTTGCTGAAAAATGCCTGTTGGCGCTTCCTTGACGCCAGGCGGGGCCAGCCAACGCTCGCTGACTCTGAATACAAACCACCGTAAGTTTATACAGGAAAATATACATGTATGATAAACAATTTATAATTTATTAGCACATAAAAATTAAAATTAAAACAAACTAGTATGTGGTAAATACGAAATGTGTAATTAATTGATAATTTAATAACTAAGTGTATTTAAAACAGTGAATGGGGGACACCTAGTGGACATGTAGTAAAATGCTGAGAGAGGAGAATCTGTAATCGTACATATGTATGGAGGGTAAATATATATATATATATGGTTTGTATTGGTTCATGGCACGGTGCATATATACTATTTATTATATTTTTTAAATTTTTTATATATGCATTTACTAAGACTAACAGCATTTACACACTAGTTATAATTTGCCTTCGGATCACAGCAATTTAAATTTTATATTATCAAGGCGCGGAGGATAGTTTTTAGGTGCTGCCATATCTTCGTAGCCTTTCACTCCTGCTGACTAGCTCGCTGTTTGACCGACAACATTCTCCGTTGCCAGGTAACCACCGTATACAAATACGGGGACACAAGAAGTGATGCGACGCTGCAGAAGACGTCTGATGACGAAACGCGTACAGCGCCGTCACATCACTTCCGGTTCCGGCTTACTGGTGGAACGCATTGCGTTCCGGGACGCCGTTTACACGCTTGTATTCCCTGTTTCTTTGTGAGTACCCATTTTATTGTTTGATTATCTGAATAAACCTTACGGTATTACACTATTTGGCCTTTTCCTTTTGCCCTGTATGATCCCACGGACGAGTTATTTAAATTTTCCCTACGGACATCATATATAACGTTGTTCCTATTGGAGAGGACCTTTATATCCTATACCTCCTGTGGTGACACCCGGGACCCCCAGGGACGGCCTCCAGCATCCCCTTGATCGGGAAGGAAGTTAGGATCCAAACAAAGGATTTCCATCTACATCCTAATACCCGCTCTATACCCCTGTGTGGGGTGGGTGTATCTGGTTAGTAGGCTATTTATTAGTGGGATTTTCCCTTACCTCACCAGTTACCCACCACGGGGTCACCTTGAATTTCATCCACTTACCAACTCTCTCTGGATTTGGACTATTTTCTTAGGACTATTTCTTATTTCCATTTATCTGGCTACCTGGATTATTCCTTTAGCCAGTCACGAAATTATTTATTGCTTTTTTTGCACAATCTTTTTGCACAATTTGCACTTACCACACTTTATTCTACCGTCTTTATTTGTGATTGTACTACTTTGCATCATTGGTACTGGCTACTAAGCTATTAGTTTTTTTAGCCAGTCACTATATTGTTGATTGCATTACCACCGATCATCTTTCTTGTACTTTATTACACCTATATCTTACACTTCTTTGCTGGCAATATATCCATATATCTATATTTTTGTTCACCTATACAGCACTTTCTAGTCACCGGTCACTTTGTATTGATTTTATATAGATTTATCTATATAATTGGATATAAGCACATGATTGCACTCAGTATCTTTTATTCTCACCAATGGTCACTTGTCACTTTCAACTAATTTGATATTGATTTTTATATATTTATATATTTTTTTATCACATGATTGTACTCAGTATTTTTTATTATCACTAATGTTTACATGTTGATCTTTTAATACCATTTTTTATTATACATATGCCAATTTTATGATATTAACGTCACGTATTAATGCACTGATATCCACCTTTACATACATTTATTGATATTTGCACTTTATCATATGTACTACAGGCAGCGCCAATTACCCACTCACTGACCTTTCTGCTTATACAATCCCCGGATTGTAGTTTAGGGTAGGCCGCAGCCTAATTACCTCTTCTTCATGCGTTAAGATATCCACAGCGCAGAACTTATTTCCTTACTAATGTATTGGAGAAGTGTCAGAATTGGCTTGGGCAGCTAGCGCTTAAACAGCGTCCCAACCTTTTTGCAATTGGGGCTGTAAATCTTTTACTCTGTAAATTAATCAGTTATGGTGTGCCCTATCCTTGCAAGGTGGGAACATAGTGGGGGACAGTAATGAAAAAGGTGACACAAGCTGGGGACAGTAATGAAGAAGAAGGTGACACAAGTGGGGGATGTAATGAAGAAGAAGAAAGTGACACAAGCGGGGGGACGGCAATGAAGAAGTAGTGACACAAGCAGGGGACAGTAATGAAGAAGAAGGTGACACAAGCGGGGGATGGTAATGAAGAAGAAGGTGAAATAAGTGGGGGGATAATAATGAAGAAAAAGGTGACCCAAGTGCGGGACAATGAAGAAGAAGGTACCACAAATGGGGGACAGTAATGAAGAAGGTGACACAAATGGGGGACAATATTGAAGAAGAAGGAGGTCACACAAGTGGGGGACAATAATGAAGAAGAAGAAGGTGACACAAATGGTGGACAGTAATGAAGAAGAAGGTGACACAAGTGGGGAACAGTATTGAAGAAGAAGGTGACACAAGTGGGTGGTAATAATGAAGAAGAAGGTGACACAAGTGGGGGAGAGTAATAAAGAAGGTGACACAAGTGGGGGACAGTAATGAAGCTGACAAGTGAGGGGAAATGAAGGTGACACAGGGGAACATCTGAGGGAATAGTAATAAAGAAGGAGGTGACATAAGTCATCATCATTACCATCTTTTTTTTGGCAGGGGTAACTGTTCTGTCCACCAGACTTTTATTCTGATTACTTGTGTTTATGTTGCTTAAAATAGCATGTTGGGTTTTCTTGATTCACGCAAGTTAGTTATGTGCAGAGCGCAGGCGCCATCTACCATTCTTTTCTGGTATAGCTTCAGCTGTTCTGCAATAATTGTAAACTCAGAATGTGTTTAATAAAGTTGTTAGGATCCAGGGATATTCTGGGTAGAATTTCTACAGGAACTGAATCAGCCACCATTTTGAGAACCTAATGCAGGGCAGCAAGGCATGTTTCTTCAATCTCTCACCATCACCCCTGAGATAGCTTAAAAAGTGAGTTATTGTTATCCCATTCTGTATTATAGAGCATTGCTTCTATGCAATTTTTTACTGATTGATGTTCATTGTTATCAATTTGTAGTTTCACCTGGCTTGTTCTAATGAATTTAAGATCAAAGAAATATGGTATCCTAGAGACAGAACAGTAACATCTGATCTGTAAAGATAAATATCTAATATGTAGTAATCTAATCTAAAATAATATACGTGACGCTGTTTTAAACAAGGTTAGGACTGTATGAAACGTTAAATACCGTTCTGTAAGCAACGCCTTATTTTCCAGCAGTGCCCCTCCCGAGACTAGACTCTGGATCTACCCCTGATCGACCCCCTTGCTACCGGAGCTACTTATCACCTTTACCATGTACCGTGCCTAACGACTGGTTGCTCGTAGCTTGTCCCTTCACTTGGTTACCCATAGCAACTACTCTTTACTTCTGTGTCTTGCTGAGTTAATCCTTTTGTAACAGTGTTACTTCATACCCCATTGTGCATTTATAGACCCTGTTTCCAACATGGACCCCTTTGAATAACTTCAGACCAGGCTCAGAACAGTTATTGTAAGTTTATTGAAGAGATGCAGCTTCAGCTACAGTTCAATATGAACAATGTCCTTTCCCTAATCCTGACTAGGTTAATGTAGTGGACCAGTCATATCTCCATGAGGTGATAGTTCATAACGGCATTGTCCAAGATGCTTGCAGAACTGCGCAAGGAAAAATATAAAATAATTCAGTAGTGAAAAACGAAATGTGTATGGCACAGCTGCTATTTGATTGATAAAAATCAACTGTGAAATGTGTGGTGTTTAAAACTGCGCTCGGGCCATTCTTATCAGTGGCAAAAGTTATCAATAAAAAACAGTGAATCTTTAGTGAAACAATAAAATTATACCGGCCAAGACCCTGCCTGGTGGATCTATGTGAAAGTGTGCATCTCTAATATGCAGGAATCTGATGTGAAACAAAAATAATATATCCTTTAAAATATATCATATACTGTATAAAAAAAATCGCAAATATGAAGAATCACATTAAAAACACATACAGTATAAATGGTGCTCCAACTATTGAAAAGAAATGTCTATTATGAAATAAAGTCAAAAATGCTTGTCAATTGTTTCCAATAACTGCCTGACTGTGAAACCTTGAACTAATGTGCTAAAATGTGAAAATCTTCAACATTAAACATTACCAAGTGAATCCACCAGCAGCTGAACTAAATGGACTCACCAGAAATGTCTGCTGGAAACCCAGCTAGTAAAGCTTTTTCCGCTGGGAGTAATGATCTCAAGTATAGATAGTTGACTCTTTATCTCATAAACATGGAATCAATAGACCATCCATCCATACATCTGGGAAAAAGAGAGCAGAGTCCCCATAGTGTAAATCCGTATAAAATCGTATTTATTAAAACATATGTTGAAAACTCACATTTTAAGTTCTCTCCACTGACACCAATATATTGCAGAGTTTTTATATAAATCCAGCCGTACACTCTGGCCGCAAACTTCGAGCTGTCAGTATGTGGTGATGTCACATCCACTGGCCCCACCCTACGTGTTTCGTCATTTGATGTCTTCCAAGCGGCAGTCCTTGGATTGGTTCAGGGCTTGGATGTCTTCCGAAAAACCCTGGTTTCTTCAGCAGCACCAACAACTGCGCTCACGTGTGATGCTGGAGTTCACTGGATCTACCGCAACCTGCCTTTTTGGACCTCAACTGTCCCCCTTTTTATAGCACAGATGGGCTGGCTAGGACCAAAAGCTCCGAAACTAGGCAATAAACACTTACCCTTTACCCAGCCGGCTGCAGACTTACATACTTCAACTTAACTATAAACGTGCTGGTCAGTTATTGTGCTTGTGCTGTCTTTTATGGAAATTCTTGTTAGTTGTTGCAGCTGTTCCCTTTATTGTGCTGCAGCCTTCTCTCCCACTGTACTGGGGAAGAAAAATGATTTCCAATGTGTCTGCACTTCACTGCCGAGTGTCTTACTGCAGAAGCATATACCAGTATGTTCCAGCACAGAAGCGAGAATGGCCATGTCATCTGTTGGAGTGTGCGTGATGCCAACAAATGAATACAAAGTTCCAGGGAGACCGCCATCAATAGATTTACATGTCTGTTCCAGCGGCCCATAAATTCTATTAGGAAACGCCATAATAATCATTGTCATATAACGGGGCCTTGCTGACACGCTCTGACAATATTCGCCTTTATTGGAAGATATTACTTCTTGGAATTTATTCCTGTTTTGTGTTTTATTCAGAATCGTATTCATCTTCCGCCAAATACGTTAACATCAATTTATCTCCAGATCAGTTACTGGCCGTACCTGGCACTGTCTGCGCTAAGAGAGATACGATATTTGCCGTATTCAGAAATTCTAATTTAGAGTACGCCGAAAGCGGAGCTGAGCGCCTTCCCTTGGACCTCATCCATTATGTACCTTTTGTAATGTGAGTTTTACAGTCCGTGGGGAATTCAAGTACAAACAGGCAGCGTTATTGGGGATATTTGCATCACTAAACACACTTTTACTGCCTGGGAATTTACTGTAATTCCGTTGGCTGCATCTCAATTTTAGCGATGTAACAGATTTGGCATTTTTATTGATGACTGAGACAAAAAATGTATGAGAATGATTGAAAGAGCACTAAGTGTTTACAGTGCCAGTCTCTGCTGCAGAGGAGCAGATGTGCAGGTCCTTGTGGGCCTATGAGGTCAGGGGACCCGGATGCATATGCTTTCCCCCCATCTGTGATCTAATGTTGCAATAGATATAAAATGAAGCAACTTTAGGCCTCATACACATTGTAAGCTTAATAAATAATAATTATAATAATAATTAATAAATAAAGATGTTTTTTTTCTCCTACAATAGTTCAGCAGCGTTTTTAGGGAAGGTTAAGGCCTTATACGCACTTGCAGCTCAAAAAAGCTGCTCCTACAGGCTTTTGAGCTGTTTTGAACTTTTACTTTTCTCTGCCGGTAAAGTAGTAGTAAAACCCGGCCTTTCAAAAAAAAAAAAAAGAATCCACTGCAAGGCAATGGCATAATTTAATGATGCATCGCATACTACCACATTATGAAATCTTTACCTAAGAACGAAGCCCTCCAGCTGCTGACAGGGCTTCCATTTTCCCCTGGTCTTAGTTCCTCGATCGCTGGCTCTGGTCCTGTAAATTCCTGAGCCATGATGACGTAACTCCCGTGCATGTGCACAGGAGTCAAGGTTTATGGCACAGAGCTCTGACGGGACAGCATGGGTTTGCCATCCCTTCAGAGCGCTCACGCCAGTGACATCACTGACAGCATCCAGGTTGAATATCTTTTAACTACTTGCCGCCCGCTGCACATATACTGCGACAGGCTGATTCGGCTGCGCGAATCGATGTATGGGTGCGTCGATTCGCTGGATCGGCGAGCGCCCGTCCCCCCAAGGCAGCGGGGATTCCGATCCACGAGGCCGGCGGCCACGATTGCCGCTGGGCACCCGCGATCGCTCCCTGCTGAGAGAGAACAACGGTCTGCTGTTGTAAACACTGCAGACCGTTGTTTTCTCTGAAATGATCACAGAGCGCCTGTGATCCTCCTATTTAGGAACACAGGTCTCTGTGTTCATTTCAAAAGAACTTCCCACATACAGTTAGAAAGCACTCCCCCAGGGGGGCATGGCCTGCTGCCGTCTGGAATGGCCGCATAGAGCGATAGCTCCAGCTCCACCTCGGCACACAGCGGCTTCATCAGCATCTACAGCCATCCATCCCACTTGTCTCCTGTAGGCCCGGGTTCCTCGCTACACCTAGAGCATGACCCGCAAACGGAAGGACACCTCCCGAACCCAGAAACTTACGGCCTTCTTCACCTCCCACTCCCAGGCCTCCAGGCAAGACAGCGCAGGCTCCTCTCCACATGCTGCAGGCGGCTCCCCGCGTGTCTCTTCCCATGGCGACTCTCCTGGATGCCACACAACTAGCTCAGGCAAGTCTCCCCCTGCCTTTAATTCCCCCCCCCCTTGTCTGGAAGCCCGGCCAAGGCCAGATTTAGGCTAGCTGTTGACACTGAGAGGGGGGCCCTGATAGCGGAGCAGAGGATGATACCAGAGACCTGCCAGACTCCATAGATCAGTTTCCTACCACTAATAGACCTGTGGTTGACACAGTCCTCAAGGACATGCTTATGGCATGGCCTCTCACATGCACAAAGTCAGTAGGGACCTGCAGGCTGTCACTGGGAAAGTGGATCATATAGAGGATAAAATGGGGGAGTTTGCCACCACTATAAACAATGTCATAGATGCCCATGATAAGCAGGAAGACAACATGGAATGGGTTAAGGCAAAACTAGCAGATATTGAGGACCGTTCACGTAGGAACAATTTAAAAATCAGGGGGATTCCTGACTCAGTCCACACCGAGGGCCTCAGAGCATTTGCCCTTGACCTTGTTTAGAGCCCTAATGCCTGATTCTACCGACCTTGACCCCACTATTGACAGGATTCATCGTTTACCCAAACCCTCCTTTCTGCCGGATAATGTCCCATGTGATGTCATCCTGCGACTTCATTTTTGTCCATGTGAAAGACCGTATAATGAAGCTCTCCCCCCAATCTGCCACAACTGGAACCCCACTTTGCTAACCTACCATTTTTTGCTGACTTGTCTCAATATACCCTACAAAAGAGGAGGGGACTCAACACCATTACTAAACCCCTCCGAAACCATAACATACATTATAGATGGGGTTACCCATCCAGGCTGTCGATCACTTGTGAGGGGTCTACCTACAACGTCGACTCAGTTGCCAGAGGCCTAGCACTTCTCAGGGAATGGGGGATCCTTCCTGCCTCTCCCCGGGGGACCCTTACCCCAGCCGTCTGAACCACCTATAGTCGGAGTGGCACGTGGTTACAACTAGGAACTCCTGCAAACACAAGTAATGGCTGTGTAAAGGACGCTACCTCATACTAGTATGTGAAATAAACTCTGTTCCGTACCCATTAGTGAATCTATATGCCCCCAATTCTCGCCAGATACATTTTTTTAATAAACTGATGTGCTTAGTTCAGAAAGAGCAGGCGGGCTCGCTTCCCCTAACTGGAGACTTTAACATTACTACACCTGACTACGAGCTGGATTCTACGTTCATTCCCAAGCGGAAACCCCAGGAACTTATAACACATATTCTGAGATATGGTTTATATGATGTCTGGAGATGTCTTAATGCTAACGCCAGAGACTATAGTTTTTTTTCTGCTCCTCACCAGTGCTATAGCAGGATCAATTTTTTTCTGGTAGACCACGCTTTGCTGATGAGGGCCTCGTCTTCTGGGGTGGGTGACATCACATGGTCTGACCATGCTCCCGTGTCACTCGTCCTCGAGGACGCGCTCTCCACTAAAGCGGCTCGTGTTTGGAGGCTGAAATCCAGATTGCTACAAAACCCTCTATGTGTACAGAAAGTTGCGGAATCCTTATGTAATTATTTTACTGATAATGTTCCCTCTCCTGGTGATCCTTATCCCCTGTGGAATGCCCACAAGGCCGTCAACAGAGGGACCCTTATCAAGCTGGGAGCTAGGGCGAAGAGAAAGCACACTGTCGAAATTAACGACATTCTCTCACGAATCCATGTCATGGAGAGCAAAAATAAATCTACCCCTACTCCCTCCCTATCTCGTGATCTCTCTGGTTCCAGACATCGTCTCCGCTCTCTTCTCCTAGACAGTTTTGAATTTGCCTCTAAAAGGCTTAAAATGACTCACTACGCTCTGGGGAACAGAGCGGGGAAAATATTGGCACAACGCCTGAGGGGAGCGGGAACGAAACTGAGGCCTCACTATCTTTATCACCCGACCACTAAAGAAAAAGTTTTCCATCCTCAGGCTATCGCCAATGCTTTCTGTGCCTATTATAGATCCCTCTACAATCTGAAGAATGATACTTCTATTCCCCAACCATCCTCTGACGCCATCAAAGCTTTCTTTGACAATCTTCGGATCCCCAATATTAAACCAGAGGATCTCTTCGTTCTCAATGCTCCCTTCATGGCTACCGAAATCACCAAAGTGATCTCCTCTTTACCCCTCAACAAGTCCCCTGGGCCCGATGGTTTTTCAGGAGAATATTATCGCCAATTTAGTACCATTCTCACACCTCACCTATTGAATTTGTATAACCCCACGGCTTCCTCCTCGACCTTTCCCTCAGAAAGGCTTAGGGCTATGGTGGTGACTATCCCAAAACCTGGGAAGGAACCAACGCAGCCTCAGAACTACCGCTCTATCTCCTTGTTAAATTGTGACTTTAAAATATATGCCAAAGTGATTGTGCCCTTAGACTGGGAGAGATGGCACCATACCTTTTACACCCCGATCATTCTAGTTTTATCAAATCTCTTCAAACCTCAGATGCTTCTCCTAGAGTGATCAACATCCTTTTTGTGGCAAAACAATCCGAAACGCCTTCTCTGCTCCTCACGTTGGAGGCAGAGAAGGCGTTTGACAGAATCCATTGGAACTATTTAGACCATACCCTGACTGCTTTTGGCCTTCGGGGTTTTATTCATTCTGCGATAATGGCAGGGACGATCCCAGGCGGGTTCTTAGGGTGCAGTGCGCCCAGGCGCCGCCTGGTGGGGGGCGCACTATCCTCTCCCGACCGCAAGTCTCTCACTGCAGCCTCGGAGCTGCCTGCTATATCCTTTGTAGTTGTGAGCTGAGGGGAGGGGCGACAGTGGGGGAGGCAAATTGACACCCACATTTTTTTCTAGCAGTTTTGTGTGCAGGGCCGCTTCTATTAGTGCACATAAGTCAGGGGCGCCGGAGGTGCCCCCTCCTCATTGTCTGGGGTTAGGGACAGCAGAAGGAAAGGGGACTTCTGGACCGACAAGCTCCATGTCTCCCCCCCGTCCAGGCGGGCAGATGGTGCATCCCAGTGAGCTGGGACACAAAGCAGCATCAGCAGATGGGCTGTCTTTGGAGCCTGGCCGGGGGGCGGAGACTAAAGGGCAGCTGACTCGTGAGGGCTGAATGTGGAGGGCTGGAGCTGATCTCGGCAGAGGTGTCACTGCTGCTAGTGTCAGACACCACGGAGCCAAAGTGAGTACTCCTAGGCGTGCACACACTTATCATCTCATGCACATTACATACTTGCCCACAGCAGTGACTGTCCCAATACAGCTCTCAAACTCTTTTTCTATCTTCCCCAGAAATCTCCTGTACATTCTATCTGTTCCCTGATTTTCTTAGATTCCCTCCATCTCAGTGTCTGCTCAGAGAACCTGGAGGTGGGTTCTGCTGACACTGTGCAAGGAGGGGGTGAGCTGATGTTCTAAGAAAAGTAAATTTAGGGAGATAAGCTGTCCATTTTACATCAGCACTAATCAGGAGGATTTGATTGCAGGGAGATGAGAATGATGGAGCTATTACTACATACACCCCCCCCCCCCCCCCCACACACACACACACTCTGTGTATGTCCAGATAATGTGAAGAAACTTTATGACCATTCCATTAACCCTCTGTTATCAAAGTCTAATTCCTCACATTACCTAACCACTCAATACAAGTTAACTGTCCTCAATAAACAGAGCAGAGCACAGTGTTCACTGCCATTTACATGGTAGTGCAATTCTATGAACACTACATATTTGGAGAAAATCTGTTATTTTGAATTTACAGTTTAGCTTTTTTTTTTTGCACACAAGCGCAGGTGTGGTTTTTATGCATCACATGTAGGGCTGCCCATTCATTTCAATGGGCTACCCTACTCATGAGCAACATGGAAAAGAAGTCCCTTCCCCATCCCCCACCAGCACTGCCACTGATCCCACTGTCATATACTACCCTAGCCTGTCCGTATACTACCCTACCTAGCCTGTCCGTATACTACCCTACCTAGCCTGTCCGTATACTACCCATTATGGAAGTGTATGTGTAGTGTACTACATTACATGGTCTAAGGCTCGGTTTCCACTAGTGCGACTTGACACATGTCAAGTCGCACAGCAAGTCAAAAGCCATTGTTTTCAATGGGGCCCGTTTCCACTGCCGCGTCTTGAGTTGCGGCGACTTCAAAAGTAGATCGTTCACTACTTTTGAGCCGTCTTCAGTGCGACTTCCCTCTATAATGAGGGACAAGTCTCACTGAAAGCCGCAAACAACTTAAGCTACGAAGTCGCGCTAGAAGTAGCATGACCTCTTAGCCGCACTAGTGGAAACCGAGCCTGACTGTAACTTAGACTGAAGTTTAATGCATAGTAAAACGTTTTAGGCTTATGGAAGTGTATGTGTACGTTCTAACAGTGACAGCCGCAGCCCCGCTGAGATATCACACAAGAGCTTTACACCACAGAGCCCAGCACACCACAGAGCCCAGCACACCACAGAGCCCAACATACCATTTTTCTATTGTTTGGTGACACTCTAATGTAGTCTCTCATCGGGGATGGAGGGGATTCTTTCTATCAGAGACTCTCCAATAGGCACAGAGAGGGCCTCTGTAAGATAAACCCCCCTCCAGGTCCCATTAGACTCTGTTGTAGTCTCTAATGGGGCCTGGTGGGGGGTCTTTCTAACATAGACTTTAAAATGCACACAGAGATGACCTCTGTTCGAGAGACCCCCCTCCAGGTCCAATGATACAACCCCATTGTAGTCTCTAATGGGGCCTGGTGGAGGCTCTTTCTAACAGACTCTCTAACAGAGGCCCTCTCTGTGTTCCTTGGAGAGACCCCCTCCAGGTCCCATTAGGAATGGGGAGGAGTTAGTAAGATGACCACGCCCACACGGGGGGCGCCATAAATATTTCTGCACCCAGGCGTCTGTTACCCTAGGATCGGCCCTGGATAATGGCACTTTACCCGACACCTTCCGCACAGGTTTTCTCGGCTAGAGCTCTGTCTGACCTGTTTCCCATCACCAATGGTACGCGGCAAGGGTGCCCTCTCTCCCCGCTTGTTTTGCAATTCCGTGACTGTATTATATATATTTTTTTAAGTTAACCTCCTTATTTGTGTTTCCTGCTATGACCCAATAGTTTGACGTCAGCATGTTCTCATGACCTGTGAATATATACATGATTGGTGGGGGGAGGGGGGTGGCTCTCCTCGGGTTATGCTGATTGGCTTTGCCAGGTTTATGTTCCTCTTTGAAAACCTTAATAAAAATGTATTGAATATAGAAAGCACTCCCCTTAGGCTCACACTAAACCCTTTGAACCCCCCTGGGTTATCCCCTTCCCTGCCAGTGCCATTATTACAGTAACAGTGCATATTTTTAGCACTGATTACTGTAGTAATGTCACTGGTCCCACCCTAAAGTGAGTTAGGGGTCCGATCTGTCGGCTGCAATGTCGTAGTTCTGCTAAAAATCGCAGATTGCCGCCATTCCTAGTACAAAAAAAATAAAAAATAAAAATGACCTAAATCTTTCCCTTAGTTTGTAGACGTGATAACTTTTGCGCTAACAAATCACGCTTATTGGGATTTTTTTTTACCAAAAATATGTAGCAGAATACAAATTGGCCTAAAATGATGAAAAAGTTTGATTTTCTTTTTTTCTATGGGGAATGTTATATAGCAAAAAGTGAAAAACATAGATTTTTTATTTTTTCAGAATTGTCGCAATTTTTTGGTTTTATAGCGCAAAAAATAATAAATGCACAGGTGATCAAATACCACCAAAAAAAAGCTCTATTTGTGGGGAAAAAAAAGACATCAATTTTATTTAGATACAGTCGCACGACCATGCACTTGTCCGTTAAAGTAACACAGTGCCCAATCGCAAAAAATGGCCTGGTCATTAACCACTTAAGCCCCGGAAGATTTTACCCCCTTCCTGACCAGGGGGTATTTTGCGATTCGGCACTGCGTGACTTTAACGGACAATTGCGCGGTCGTGCGACGCTGTACCTAAACGAATTTGACGTCCTTTTTTTCCCACAAACAGAGCTTTCTTTTGGTGGTATTTGATCACCTGTGCGATTTTTTGATCACGCGCTATAAACAAAAAAAGAGCGTCAATTTTGCAAAAATAACAATATTTTTCACATTTTTTTTATATGAAATTCCCCCAAAAAAAAAGTAAAAATCAAAATTTTTTAAAATTTTCGGCCAATTTGTTTTATGCTACATATGTTTGGTAAAAAAAAATCGCAAAAAGCGTATTTTGATTGGTTTGCGCAAAAGTTATGGCGTTTACTAACTAAGGGAAAGATTTTTGTCATTTTTGTTGTTTTTTTTTTTAACGCGTAATGGCGGCGATTTGCGATTTTTTTTGCGGTACTGCGACATTGCGGCGGACAGATCGGACCCTTGACTGACATTTTTGACACTTTTGGGGTTACCAGTGACATTTCTACAGTAATCAGTGCTATATATATGCACTGTTACTGTAAAAATACACTGGCAGTGAAGGGGTTAACTTTATTTGAGAGGGAGGGGCTGTGTGTGTCCCTAGGGGCGTGATTCTAACTGTGATTGGCTGTGGCTTGAGGTGTAGTTACACTGATCAACGGTTCTACATAGTAGAACCGTATGATAAGTGTTTCTACACAGGGAGAACTGACAGGCAGCTTGTTTACACAAGCTGCCTGCCTTTCTCCCTCTCCCCCGCCGATCGCCGAGTGACCAGCGGACATCGGGTCCGCCGGTCACACGAGCGGGGGGGTCCGTGACCACGCGAGAGCGCGCCGCCGGCGGCGCGCGCTCGCTCCCCAGACCCTCCCAGGCTAGTGACGTACCGATACGTCACTCTGCCTGTGAGGGGCTGACCACCGCAGTATATAGTCGTGCGGCGGTCGGCAAGTGGTTAAGGGGGCAAATCCTTCCGGTCCAGAAGTGGTTAAACACTGCACGTTTAGGAGATATTCACTGTACCTACAGGTAAGCCCTAATATAGGCTCACCTGTAGGTTAAAGTTTAGAAGCGGAGTTTAACCTCCCCTCCATGTTAGCCTACAGTATTTGTCTGTGCACTTTATAGGTGTTTTCAGGAGTTTAGTGGCAGAGAAGTTTACAAGCCCTTTGGGTGTTTTTTTTTCACCTGTAAACTTCCCTGCCACTAAACTCCTGAAAATGCCTATAGTGTGCATTGGCACTGATGGAGATAGAGGGCTGTATCTGCCCATTATACTGTGCATCCGGAAAGTATTCAAAGCACTTTACTTTTTCCACATTTTGTTATGTTATAGATTTATTCCAAAATTGAATAAATTCATTATTTCTCTTATGTCCTCTGACATTCGCCGCCTGTTCAGTTAGCCTTCACGAGTGGGTAATGCGCCTCTCTGCAGGAATAGGCTAGGCAGTGAAAAGGTTAACAAACAAAAGCTTTTACACATAACACACCTCTAGGGGGCTGTTCCTCAGCTATTACCCATCAGCCACTAGGAGCTGCTCTTCAGTTTTCTGCTGCCTAGCATAGGAGTAGAACATAGGCTTACCTGCTGGGACCTATGTCTCAGTTTTTTTCTCTTTTTCTTTGCAAAAAGTTTTTTCTTTATTTCTTTCCTCACTCACTGTCGCTAGTTAGTCAGAAGGATCCCTGGAGGACTACAAGTGACAGCAGAGCTGGGCCTCGCACTGGATACTATAGATCCTTATGGAGTCCCAGCCTGCCAACGAGCGTCGCAGGTCATTGGTGCGCCCTGGCCTCCCAACAACAGTGCCCCTGAGGACGGGGGTGAGCCTGTGTAGAATCCATCTTCGCCGGTAGGTCTCAACTCCAGATTGCCCTGTATTACTAGCATCCCTTCCTGGCTGCCGGCACCCCCACTCACGGTGGGAGGTGTTCCGTGTCGGAGTGGAGCCTGCAATCCGTAGAATAGTGAGAAACACTACCCCTGTGTCCCCGGGACAGTTATATGGGGGTCATGGGCCCACTCCTAGGGGAAGGCAGAAAAAACGTGGTCTCTGTAATATCCCGCTCCCTGGCCCTTTTGGGCGGCCCCTACCTCCCTGCCCCCGCTGGGGGCGCTGTGCAGTGCACACTGCCTGCATGGGGGGGGTGCGGGGGCTTGTTTTATGTCTGGGGGGTGCCTCT
This sequence comes from Pelophylax lessonae, assembly GCF_965119305.1. NCBI lineage: Eukaryota > Metazoa > Chordata > Amphibia > Anura > Ranidae > Pelophylax > Pelophylax lessonae. Next base: position 49,525,219 of record NC_138779.1, on the reverse strand, counting down.
GAGGTGTCCCCGCGGTGGCCAGGTCGCCATCTGTGACATAAAGAGGCGGGGTCTCCTTATCATGTCACCGGGAGGCCATGCCCCCCAATGGCTATATAACAAGCTACGCAGACCCGGAGCCGGCATAATCACCGGAGACATTGTCAGAGGAGGACCAGAGGAAGAAGAAGACCAAAGGAAGGAGAAGAGTGGAGGGCAAAAGAGCAGAAGGCAGAAGAGCGGAGGGCAAAAGAGCAGAAGAGCAGAGGGGAGAAGACCAGAAGAGCGGAGAAGACCGGATGAAGATTTTTAATAAACTTTTCAAAACGTCTCCTGTCATTATTTACATACACTGCCTTTTATGGGATGAATGGGTAGGGGTACAATGTACGCCATAACCATTCACACAGGGAGAGGTTCCGGGATCTGGGGGGCCCCCTTGTTGAAGGGGGCTTCCAGATTCCAATAAGACCCCTGCCCGCAGACCCCCACAACCACCGCCCAGGGTTGTTGGGAAGAGGCCCTTGTCCTCATCAACAATGCGGGCAAGGTGCTTTGGGGTGGGGGGGGTGCAGAGTCCTACCTGCCCCAAAGCACCCAACTCCCCATGTTGAGGGCGTGTGGCCTGTTATGGTCCAGGGGGGGTGGGGTCACTTGCTCGTCCCCTCCCCTTTCCTGGCCTGCCAGGCTGCATGCTTGGATAAGGGTCTGGTATGGATTTTGAGGGTGACCCCACGCCATTTTTTCGGCGTGGGGCTCACCTCAAAATCCATACCAGACCCAAAGGGCCTGGTTTGGAACCTGAGGGGGGGGACCCCCACGCCGTTTGTTTCCCATTTTGGCGTGGAGTTCTCCCTCAAGATTCTCAGAGCGCAAGTCACACCACAAGTCGGATCATCCTGAAGGGAACCATTGATTTTCAAAAAACGGTATAACTTGGCTTAACACTTTATAAGCAACGTTAATCAGCCATTAGCAGCGCCAGACGTTTTTACAGCTTGACGCTGCAGCTCCAGAACGCACTAGTCCTGGGGTTTTTTTGCAGCTCAAAAACGCCTATGCCACTTGGAGCTCCTAAAAGCCCTGTGTGTGCATGAGGCCATAGAATAACATGGAGGGGCGTTTTTAAGCTGCAAAAAACGTCTAATGCTCCTTACTGCAGCTGCAAAAATGCCCTGTGTGCATGGGGCCTAAACGCTAAAACCTTCACAAAGACCTAATAATATATACTTATTTGGGTTACTTTTACCAAAGATATGTAGCGGTATAACTTTTGGCCAAAATTCATGAAAAAAAAATTACTACATTTGCAAAATTTTAAAACTGAAACAAAGAAAAATGCATTTTTTTACAAAATGTTTGGTCTGTTTTCATTTATAGCGTAAAATAAAAAAACACCAAAAGAAAGCTCTATTTGTGTGAAAAAAGGGACAAAAAATGTCATATGAGTACAGTGTTACATGACTGAGTAATTGTCATTCATAATGTGGGATCACTGAAAGCTGAAAATTGGTCTGGTTAGAAAGGGAGTATAAGTGCCTAATGGGTAAGTAGTTGAGGTTTGTATTGCTCTGGATTGTACAATATTTGTTTGTTTTCACGCAATGGTTATACAACGAAGTTTTGCCTATAGTTCTACTTTAATACAGCGCTGAAATCATTAAAACTTAATTTAATGCATTTTTTTTATAACAAAAATTGTTCATACCTTACTTGCCTGGTATCAGCCACTTACAATCTCTCTAAGCAGAACTTAGAGAGGGGGAGGAAGAAGCAGCACAAAGCCAAAAGATTGTGCTGCAGTGCTCAGCAGGGAAATTGCTGATAGGAGTAAAAGACAGCTTGACAGATGAGCTCATTGGTCTGCTGCTTCTCCTTCACTGTCCAAACACAGACAAGTCCAATTACAGAAGGACGGGACCTGTAAGAATTAATGTACCGCAGTGGAGAAAAAACAGGTCTCCTGTCCAAAAGGCAGGGATGTGCTGTGTGGTAGAGCTGTGAAAATCTCAGGACTGGTTTGAAAGAAATACAAATTCTTTGGATGATAAAAAGCTGCCTTAGTAATTTAGTAGTAATATAGCTAAAATACCAGCTTCAGCTCAGTCCCCTCCCGTAGGTTACACTCCTTTGACACATTTCACCCGGATAGAACTTCGATGTAGAAGTCTATCCTGGTGAAATGCATCGGAGTGTATGGCCTATGGAAGGGTACTGAGCTGAAGACAGTTTTTGATCTATATTACTATGATTATTATTGCCAGTATGCGGTCTCGGTTTGCTCCATGGGTGGATGCAAGGATGTGCTCTTTAGGAGGACTGGTACCTGGAGCAGTCACTGAAGCTAACGGGAGGTACACTTAGGGGCTTTGAAGTGGTGCTATCTGCATTAGACTAAAGCTCCCATATTTGTATTTCATTTGTGTATTCAGCTGTTTGCTTGAAGTTCAGCTTTAAAGCTAAAGAAAGTTAATATTTGTAGAGATCCGTCGATTGGACAGTGTCTGGAAATCAGTTAGGTGCCTCCTGTTCTGGTCCAAGGTCCGAGAAATGTGCATTCATCAGCAGCAACCATCTCCAGCCATCCTCCAGGGAACTCTGAGAATCGCCCTTCTCCCCTGCAGGGGCTCATCTTGGAGAGGCATACTTACACATTACAGTTCTGGTTGACTGAGACAACATTTGGCCTTGTTTATACCCAACAAAAACACCTCAGTTTACTGTCACACTTACCCGCTTCCTGAATCATGTCATTCTCTACATTTGAACCAGCAGCGATAGCAGGAATTTGTCTAAGACACGCGCCGGCCGTGTCTACAGATCATCCATCCGTGTCAGGGAGATCGCCAGGCTGTCTGCACTACTTAAATCTTCAAGAAATGGGTTTATTATCTGTGTATGCTACCCGGCCTGACCAGCATATGCGGAGCGTGGAGGATTTCAGGCACTTGATTGCCCACCGTCTCCAGCTTTGCCACGCCGGGGGTACCAACCAATGACAGATTTGCAGTCTGTAACAACATAAGGGGTGATTATTAAGGCCAAACGGGAGTGTTTCCTGCATTTAGTCTTAGTGGCCACTGTATTTTAGAACCATATTTAACCAGTTCAGCTCTTACACCTGTAGAACCCCTATGGAGCTACAGGCCTGTTTCCTCAGTATTAACGTTGACAAACAAGGCTTTCTTTTGATGATATTGTCTTATGTATTTTTTAATGCAAAAAAACTAACAAAACTGATGTATTTTTCTACTGTGATCAGTGTTAGGCTTATTTCACATGGTCCGCCTCCGCAGGCGGATCCGTGTTGCTCAGCGGGGATCGATCCGCGATCCCTGCTGAGCCGGGCGGATGACAGCTCCGTCTCCGCTTGCAGAGCGGAGAGGGAGGTGTCTCAGCACCCGCTGCCCTCTATGGGGGATCGGAGGAGAGCGGACCGCTTGTCCGCTCTCACCAGATCCGCTCCGCTCCGATTACTGAACGGATGGAAAAATAGGGTTTCCATCCGTCCAGATTTCAGCACAGGATCGGATGCGGATGGCAGCGGGTGTCAGCGGAGGTGTCTCCGCTGACACCCGCTGCCCCATAGAGCTGCATGGAGGATCCGATCAGATCCGCCTAAAAAACTGACAGGCGGATCTGATCGGACCGCCCGTGTGAAAGAGCCCTTACAATAGATAAAGGTATATGTTTTATTTCATAACATGTCCTGTTTAAAATGTTTTACAATTTTAATACAACATTTTTACAACATAATGAAAAATTGTAAATATTATTGGACAGAAAAATAGAAATAAACAGCAAAATCATAGGAAAATAATAGTTAAAGCGAGAAGGAGAAGAGGGTGTTAATTAGGTCTGATTAGGATAAACTAAGAGTTAAAATGTTTGTTACCTCAACATTTCATATTATTAACATGTTTCTGTTGTAGCAGGTACTTGTGTTAAAAACTATGCTATTATCATTGTATTTTTTCCTTTGTGTGAAATACCTGGTGATACTTCCAGTCTCTCTGCCTTCCTATTTCAAACTGCCCATGCTAGGTGAAAGGTAATACCCCTTGGTAGGTACACTTCTGCTGGCCAGCCTCCCTTCAATCTGTAATGAATGTACGAGCCCTCGGAAAAAAGACATCAGACTCAGATATGGTCTATCAGTCTGTATTTGACGGCATTCAGATCAGGACATCTTACTGTATATACAGTTCATAAAGGAGATGTGACATTAGTTTCCCAGACCAACTAAAAATATACATAAAATATTTAAGCGCAATTGACATAACATATACATAGCCGGAAATAGGTGTATACATAACAGGAAAGCAAACTCAGGAACCAACATCTCAGAATAGCAAAAATACCGTGCAACCAAAAAATGTTCTCACAACTCTGATAACAATGGGAGAAAATTTACATTCTCAACAGCAAAAATGTCTAAGTTGCAAAGAAACAGATTTTCAGTAGAATTATAAGTTAAAGTAGAACTCCAACATTCAATTAAGCATGACTATATAACATTTAAATAAAGCATAATTCTAACATTCCCTCCCATTTGTCACAAAAGTGACAACTATAAATTTTGTCTCCAATATGCATCATCTTGTGTTGCCTTCCTTTAAATGCATTGGCTTATCTTTACAAGCAAATATAAAAAGAGAAGAAGCAATAAACACATTAAAATTAACATTCCGGCTTGTTTAAACCATGATAATAGAGATCCAAAAGAAATCTCCAGAACTTCCCAATCCCTTAAAAGGATTCCACCCATCATAAACAATTTTCCTGGCTTTGGCTTGAAGTCCTGCTACCTCCTTTCGATGTTTATCAATTACTTCATAATAATCAGACACTTTCATGCTTGTATTATGAATCCATGTACAACACTCATAATCTTCTGTTACTTCACAGAGACCAGTAAGTGCCGCTCCTATAGATTCAATTGCCAGCTCATGTAACATTTACTTCGTACTTTATTCCCAACTAAATAGAGCAATGTTATCTGACATTCTATTTAATACCTCATCCATTAGAGCCGGGTCACACTATTGCGATGCGGGAAGGCTGCGAATTCGCAGCCTTTTCCCGCATCGCACACGCACCCCCGGCAGTTCACACTGCCATATGCGATCCGCTGGGGGTGTCAATGTAATCTTAACGACACCCCCAGTTTGATCGCATATCGCAGTGCGATCGTGCAGTTCGCACAGGATGGGATCGCACAAGTGTGAACCGCTGTGCGATCCGATCCTGATGCGGCTGCAAAAATGCCTCCTGTGCGTGTTTGCACCGGGTGCGATGCGAATTTAGCCATACAAACTGTATGGCTAAACTCGCACCGCACAGCTGATCGCATGTAATGTCGGAGCAGTGCGCTCCGACATTACATGCGAACCCGGCACTCGCATCAGTGTGAACCGGGTCTTATAATTGAATAGTTTTTAATCTTTTCATTAACTCAATTCTCAATCCTGTCCATGATGGGAACCATGCCCTTACCTTGTCCCCTTTATTAAAGAATTCTCTCCTATTTACATGTTTAGGGGATATTTTGGATGTTTACTTGCTTGCAATACATGGCGAGGCCCCCAACTCCCAATTCTCTCCATGACTGGAACCAGAGAGGTCAGATGGCACCATCCTCTCTCTTGTGTAGGGATAGATGGGTAACATACATTACCACAACAGATAAACAAACTATTACCAAATGTAAAAAGGAGCAAGCCCAGCACCTTTTTTACTTGGTTAGAGTAACTTGATAAAGTAAGTATTGACAAAACCTTACCAGTTGAAATATATAGTGGGTGTGTATCATTCATTATGAACCAAATTGTGGCATTTAAGTCTTTGCTAGAAATGTTAAACATAGAAGATAGGTCCGGGCTATGTTGAACTGTGACTTCTGACACATTTCCTCTCTCCTATTTGACTAATTTCCTAGTCTTAAACACCAGCTTGCTGAGTAAATTTTAGTGATTATAGGAAAGGAAATTGATTTATTTCCCTGGACTCCTGATATGTTTTGTATACTTACTGCTGCCGTGCCATTCAAAAAAGAAGTGATGTTCACCGACACAGCCATCAAAGGAATCCTCATTGTACTTGGGTGTAATTTACTGCAAACCTAACATTTATCATACCCTCATTTTTTGCATAGCTATATTTGAATTGTAACAAAAACATCTTATCAGTAAAGCCCCGTACACACGTACCGATCGTCGGCATACAAATGTTCGTCTTTTCTCCCCGGGATGTCGGTGTCTGTTGAAAAGTGCAAAGACAGCACAAGGACAGCACAAGAATTTTGTCCGCAGACTTCAGCTGACTGCAGAAGTGATGTCATGTAATGGTTAACTTTCCCTGTGTTTTTAATTTTCTGAGCATGCCCAGTCTTGCAAATCTGCGGTCTGTCGGCCGAATTCTGTACTGACAGGCGAACAATCGTCCGTTCTGGTGTCCGCAGACAAAAATTTTCATGTTTGCAAGAAAGACTTTTGTCCGCGGATTGTGCGCAGACAGCTGTCGGAGGCACCATACTAACACGCGTACAATCGGCAGATCTTTCGTCCGCCGACGTTTATATGCCGACGATCGGTACGTGTGTACGGGCCTTAACAGATGTGGTATCCGCTGATGTTAAGTCTCTTGCTGGTCGATAGGGAGTCCCGTTGTATTGCACAGTTCTTGGACAGAAAGGTAAGTCCTGTGGATGAGAGTAACAGGTACCAATCACCCATATTGGCAAGACAGCGTCAGTGAGGGAAAGCCTATCAAAACGAAGAACCTCCAAGATGTCTTGGGACTGAGAATCAACATCTTGCCCTGTGTCTTCTGATTCATCTGTTTCAGAGACTTGTGCACCTGCTTCACTCTCTTGTTTGTCTACTTCAGGAATTTCTACACCTTCCTCACCCTCTTTGTCTGCGCCTTGTATCCCAGGATCCTCTGGGACCTTTTTCACCCTTAACCACTTCAATACAGGGCACTTTCACCCCCTTCCTGCCCAGGCCAATTTTCCCCTTTTAGCGCTGTTGCATTTTGAATGACTATTGCGCGGTCATGCAACACTGTGCCTACACCAAATTTGTCATTTTCCCCCCACAAATAGAGCTTTCTTTTGGTGGTATTTTGATCACCTCTGGGTTTTTTCCTTTTTGCTAAACAAATAAAAAAGACCGAAAAGTTTAAAAAAAAAAAAAGTTTTTTTGTTTATGTTATACAATTTTGTAAATAAATACATTTTTTCCTACACTGATGAGCACTGATGAGACTGCACTGACAGGCACTTATGAGGAGGCACTGATGGGGTGGCACTAATAGGCGGCACTGATAGGCGGCACTGATAGGCGCTGATATGTGGCACTGATAGGTAGCACTGATATGCAGCATTGGTGGGCACTGATAGGGGGCACTGCTGGGCACTGATAGGTGGCACTGATGGGCACTAATGGGCGGCACTGATGGGCACTGATGGGCACTGATAGGAGGCACTGATCGGCACTGACGGGCGGCACTGATGGGCACTAATGGGCACCGATAGGCGGCACTGGTGGGCACTGGTGGGCGACACTGATAGATGGCAATGATGGGCAGCACTGATAGGGAGGGCACTGGCGGGCAGCACTGATGGGGAGGGCAATGGGGGGCTCCCTGAGCCCCGATTGCCATCCCTGGTGGCCATGGTGGGCATCCCTGGGGTCATGGGTGGGCATCCCTGGTGGTTCCCATGGCACCCCCCCCGAGGGTCTGCACTGGTAATCAATGATCTTATTACCAGTGCCGACCCCCCCCCCTGTCAGGGGAGCCGCCGATCGGAACTGCTTTACTCGTGCCTGTCAGGCATGTACTGAGGAAAGCCGATCAACGGCTCTTCCTGTTTACTATGTGACCAGCCGTGATTGGACATGGCTGGTCACATGGTAAAGAGCCTACGTCAGTAGGCTCTTTACCGAGATCCGAGATGCAGGGAGTCAGACTGACACCTCACATCAACGATCGCCGCTCTGCGCGCCCCCGGGGGGGCGCGCAGAGCGTATTATCCTGCCGCCGTCATATGACGTCCGGTCAGGATAATACAACCACATTCCCGCCGTCAATCTGCTATAGGGCAGGCGGGATGTGGTTAAAGCATGAATCCAGGCTTTAGAATTGGCCGTTAGGATTGCGGTTCTTGTTACAGCAGTCACCACAGTTGGCTCCCCATACGGTGGATCTGTAACCTTGTGCTTGTGGAGTGCTTTAACCAATACTTGGTCTCCTGGTTTAACCTCCCTGGCGGTATGATTCTTTCGGATTTTAGGTGCTGAAAGCGGTACCATTATTTTGCATGTAATTCTTAAGAATGAGCAGCCCAAACCAACTATTTACATATGATTTTTTTTTCTGTGCTCGGGTATGATAAAGTTTGAAACACAAAATCATAAATTATGAAATAATAAAAAACTATAAATAAATTAAAGTATGTATAATATATATATATATATATATATATTTTTTTTTTTTTCAATTCATAAAACTGTTTTTTTTTTTTTTAAATGCTACGCAAATACTGCGTGACATAAAAAGTTGCAATGACCGCCATTTTATTCCCTAGGGTCTCTGCTAAAAAAAAAAAATATAATGTTTGGGGGTTCCGAGTAATTGTGATTGCTGATTTTTACATGTAGGAGCAGAGTGCCAGAAATGGCCCAGTATGGAAGTGGTTAAATAATTTATTATAGCTGAAGGGTTTTGTCTAGGATCTGGGGATTTCCTGATAACCTCCATGCAGTATTACATGTCCATCGGTTTAACCATAACATCAATACCAACTATGATATAAGGTGCTATTAAATCTGCAAATGGGAAGCGGTATGCAATGGGGGAAGAGGTACTGGGCCCAGGGATGGGAGTAGAGGCACTGGGCTCTTATTTAAAGTACCATTTCTCAAAGTACTAGGGGAGGTTAAGGGAACCTGACTAACATTCTCCCTTCTGTGTTAGCTGCCGCTCCTCCCTCCTCAGTAGAGGATGTTACTTTACCTCTTTGGGCTTCCCCTCTTTGTTCATTCCACACCTTAGGGGCAGCGGCTCCTGCAGAACTACCGGCCTGAAATTAATGCTGGGGAATCCCATGCCTGTCATCCGGCTGTACTAGGGTCCTAGGATGCTGAGGCGGGAATGATTTGCAGGCAGTCTACACCTCCTGCATCCTCATACTCTGCTATTAACTGTGATGTTAGAGGTAATTGCATGTATATCTGTGTATAGTTAAGGGGCCCCGGGGGTGGAGAAGTAGGCTCAATTGTATCTAAAAGGAAAGCATTATTTGATTTTTTTTGTTTATCTGCCTTGCATGGTCCTGAAGGTACATATCCCAGTGCATATTTTCACCAGTTTAATCCTCCCACCATCATATACTTTTTATCCCATTCTGGATCAGAGTCAAACCATGGGAAAGCCTCCCTGTCTCCTAGGCACACACCCTTCACCATATTCATATGAAACTCATCATTTGCGCCATCTATGGGAAAAGGGCTTGAATTATGCATTAACTCAGTATATCCTGACAGATTATTTACTCAAGGATTTACATAATAATAATCCCACGTGGATGTCCGTGCAACATACTCTTTACGTGTTCAATTTTCAGGATTTGGTTTTGGAGCTGATTCTTGCATATTACTAAGTTTACGCAACAATTTCTAGAACCTTTCTAGGAGACTTAGGTTGATCTGGGAGTTTCCCCTTACCTAGGGATTTTTCCATCCTTTGGATGCAAAAAAGTGGTTATGCAAGTGGTTCCTAGTGTAGTGATAATCTGCCAATATTATTTGTGTTGGAGTAGCTGACAACACTTACATAGAAGAAACAAAAGGTGCAGCGCTTATATATATACTGTATATATATATATATAGTGAACAGTTCGTATATAGTCCACAAGCAGAGATGAAATAGGAGATCGGTGTTATCCCAATTCCAGTACAGATATAAATCCAGGGGCCACCACCAGCTATCACCCAGGTGTTCAAGCCTCTTACCAGATTTAAACGACCCCTATTACAAAGGTCAGTCAGGCACATATAATAAACCTCCTGGAGAATCCACACCAGTCCCCTCAGCAATCGTCCTATAGCCCGATATCCACCGGTACCAGACCTCAGATCAGAGAGAAAAGGACACACTCCTCATGGTGCAGCTTAATAACAAGCAGGTTTATTAAGCATAAAATTGGCCACTTACACAGTAAACAGTATAGTGTTCGCTCATCTGGTGGTCAGCACTAGCAGTCAGCAGCAGCTCTGGTAACCAAAAAGATGGCCGCCGTGTCATCCGATGTACTGAGTGTCACGCCAGCCAAGCTCCACCTACATGTTTCGTCGTAATCAGACGTCATCAGGGGGTGCCCCTGATATATAAATAACCCTTATTATAACACTTACATAGAGCCTCTGTCAAAACTTCTCAACAGCATAGCTATGGCTTAAATCAGACCGAATTCAGTACACCCCTAACATTCAGTCTCTCCCCCACTTGTTCTCACCTTCTCTGGGTCATGGCTGGTAAGCTAGCCAGAGATTTGGTGCATCTTGAGGAGATCAAGAGTACTAAAAATTCTAACATTTCATTCTAACAACAGCACAATAAGCAATCTAACAAAAGTACAATAAGCAAAACATGCATATCACTCTTAACAGGTTGAAGGGAGTATCCCTGCCACCATTTAAATTTGCCTAGGCTAAAAATCTGTCTGTGAGTTACCTCAGCTCAAACAGACCTATCTCCTGTGCTCTCGCAGCACTAGGCTTCTTTGAAATGTGCCCGCAATCAGGGTGTCATAATGCAGGAAGTCTTACTTACCTCTGATGGCGAAGTCACATCCCACTTCTGATCACCAGTTCTGAAAGATAATACCCCTTGGTAGGTATATCTCTGCTGGCCAGCCTCCCTTCAACCTGTAATGAATATACGAGCACTCAGAAATAGGGCATCAGACTCTGATATGGTCTTCCAGTCTGTATTTGACAGCATTCATATCAGGACAGATTATATACAGTTCATAAAGGGGATGTGTCATTAGTTTCCCAGACCAACTAAAAATATACATATAATATTTAAGCACAATGGACATAATACGTATATACATAGTTAGGTAATAGGGGTATACATAACAGGAAAGCAAACTCAGGAAACAACATCTCAGAATAGCAAAAATAGCGTGCAACCAAAAAATGTTCTCACAACTCAGATAACAATGGGAGGAAATTTACATCCTCAACAGCAAAAAATGTCTAGGTTGCAAAGAGAGAAAGTTTCAATAGAATTATAAGTTAAAGTATAACTTAACATTTAAATAAAGCATAATTCTAACACAAGGCACAGAAGAATATCCATCCCATAGTTGTCAACATTTCATTCCAGAGACACCTTTTGTTTGCTGTGTGTCCAGCAAGCCATTGCAGGAGAATGTACTTTAATCAGTGGTGGGTAGAACTGCACAATTAATCGTAAAAAGGGAACAAAAGAATAAACATAAATATAAGAGGAGAACCATAAAAAGCTGATTGTGCAAGATAAGACATATTCCCGTATTGTTAGGGCCAAAGGCTTCTGCAGAAATAAATGGTATCCATCAGGTAGTATTGGCATATAGCACACTCCTTACAAAGACAAAGCCGCTCAGGTGAGACAATGTTTCCTGGTGCAAGTCAGATCCGTCATCCAGATAATGTCCAAAGCAAAAAGAAATGACCGCACTCAGGATCTTGATGAAAACCCGGAAGTATTTATTCCTCACCACAGGTAGCAAACTTGACAGTGCATCACAGGAACAGGTAATAGGTTGACGCGTTTCATGATACAGTAGATCGCTTACTCATAACCACACTGGTTATGAGTAAGTGATCTACAGTATCGTGAAACGCGATTTATCTGTCAAGTTTGTTACCTGTGGTGAGGAATAAATACTTCCATGTTTTCATCAAGATCCTGAGTGCGGTCATTTCTTTTTGCTTTGGATATAGCACACTCCATCTGGTGCCCCCCATCCAAATCCCCCCCTCCCCTATCGGAGTGTGGCAATCCGGATACTTTTGGCCGCGTCTGACATCAGCTCCGACCGAGTACCACTATACTGCACGTGTGCATCACTGCCCAAAAGGACACCAAACAGCACACACATGTGGAGGCCCAAGATGGCTGCCGCTCATGTGCAATGCGACCCATCCGCCACATATTGGGCAGGGAGGAAGACGGAGGGTCCAGGTGGTTTTGGTGCGGCTGCGATTTTAGAAGAATGTGCAAGAACAGTTGAGAATTGCCAGCAGGAAGGAATGGTAGCAAGAAGGAAAGGTAGCAATAGGGAGAAAGGACAGGGCATGATACACACGTCGTATGGACATGTGGAACAAGCCCAATGTCCAAAACTGGTTAAAGCCTAACTTTTTTTTTGTTTTTGTTTTTTTTGTGTAGGTTTTTTGTGTAGTGCCACGAAGGGTTAAAACAACAGAGTTTGTAACAGGTTTTTATTTCAGTGTGAGAAATTCTCCCCATTCCTGTCCTTGTGAAACCAGAACAGGATATGAAGGGAGGTGGTTGTCACCTGAAGTAAAGTGAGAAACTCTGAAATCACTAAATATAGCCAGTTTGCACTGTTTCCCCCTTCCCTTGCAGCACTGGACTCAACATTAGAAAAATGGCAAGTCACCACGTTTTTCCTGATTATCAGCGCAACTTGAATAAAGCAAAGGAGTAAAGGAACATGCATTATGGGTATTTTGAGTATTTTTTTTCTGGAATAGCGTTAGGTGGTAGCACAGTGCAATAATGTGGACTGGTCCATGACAGTCTGAGCCCAGAGAAAGTTTGGTTAAAGCTGAGTGCCATTCAGTCTAAAACTGGCAGCATATAGAGGCAAAAAGGTATTACTACGAAGCAGTGGCGGCTGGTGCTAAATTCGTCGGGGGGGGGGGGACACAGACGGACCTGCCCACGGACCACACCAGATCCAGCCCGCACCGCACACCATGTATTAGTTTGTTTCCGAGCATGCGTAGTCTTCTCATGCGATTTTTTTTTTTGGGACGAAAACTGTACTAATTAAACGAAAATCGGATGTTGTGTTCACGTACGATAATAATTTTATAGCCTGCACCTCCAGTTTTTGTCGTATGAAAAATCCTAATCGTCTGTTGAAAGCACTATACTAATGATCCGAAGATCGGCATACGAAATTTTACTTCCAATTTTCTTATTGTGTGTGAGGCCTTTAGTCCAATGGTAGGCAAGATATGGGGAGGTGATACAAAGCTGCAAATTGTAAACTGTGTTATCAGCCTGTGAGCGGATTGAGTGAACCTGATGACTGGATGAACAGATTGACAAAGGCAGAGATGTTCATGTGTGTATTTCAGCTGCATCGTAAACCATTGTAGTGCAGTTCCCCTTTTAAACCTGGGAGTTGGGAAAAGGTGTTATCTGAATTTTGGTTCCCTCCACAGACAAGGCGCTGCAGATGTTTGTCAATTATGTAAATCTTGCGCAGACAAAGCGGATTTTATCTTGAACAGCTGTTCAGCGCATCGCGCGGCGTGTTTCTCATTTCTTTTTACTGTCATATTTTAATAGACAGCGCCAGTAAATCCTGCTGATCAGCGATGATTTTCTCGCAGCTCGCTCCCTGACGCTTCCCATATTAATGAGAGCCAATCCGGGAGATCCGGCAGCCCAGCCGCAGAGTTTGCTTAGTTAGATGAGCACGGATGAGATCATAAATAATTACATTTGATTTCCGTTTTCCTTTTTCTCCCCTCCACGGAGAGGCTTCCTGCGGATTGCCACAGCTCATCGAATAATCACTGCCGTCGCTATCTAAAATAATGGAATGAGGGCTTTTTTCTTTTCTTTAATTGAAAATGAAGAACAAAACCCTATTGATCCAAACTTAGTCCGATATTGCTGGAAGACGGAAAATAATTTGTGGCCAAAGCCTGCAAGTGTCTGAAATAGGAACTGTCTGTGTGGGCCATGAGCTGCAAATGGTCTGCAGTCAGCTGACTTTGGGAGCATTTATTGACAAAAAGGTCAAATCCAGACACATCCCCACGCAATGTGTGGTCATTTTTCTCTATGACCATACCCAGCACATATACACTGTATGACCAATGGGATGTGGCTCACCCTCCAAATGAGTTCAGATGTTTCTGGCAAAGAGTAAACCCTTTTCATACAGCATGCAAAGTCATTTTAGACCTTGAGACAACAGTTTATAGAAGACCCTTTCCTGTTCCAGCATGACTGTGCCCATGTGTACAAAGCCAGCTCCTTAAAGACATGGTTTGCCCAGTTTGGTGTGGAAGAACTTCAGTGGTCTGCACAGTGCCCTGGGTTGAATGTCATGAAAGCCAACAACCAACATCATTACCTAACCTCACAAATGGGTACAAATTCCCATAGACACTCTCCAAAATCTTGTGGAAAAACTTCCCAGAACAGGCGGAAGAACTCCATATTAGTGGCCATAGTTTTGGAATATGATGTCCAACAAGATCATATACTGTAGGTGTGACAATCTGGTGTCCACGTACTTTTGGACATACTGTGTATACATGATGGAACCGTAACATGATATTTTATTTAGTTATGTGTTGATCAATTTATATTTGAAGCCCAACTCTGGGCAAAATAGTTTTGTGATAAAATAGCCCCGAGCAGGAATATGGTACAAAAAGCTCAGCTCTGGCTGCAATACTCACTTATACTCCAATGCTGTCCACCACAGTGCTTTCTGCTCTTTCTGATCAGTTCATGAACTGATGATGTTCAATTGATGATTTTTTAGTTCAGTTAATGAGCCATTTCCCATCTACATACGCTCCAATGGCTGTATGACTTTTTTTCAGGGTGGATTATTTTATTTTCTTTAATACAGGGTGCAGCTGTCATACAGAACTAGGAGGTAGTAGTGATAGGCAACTGAGCCTCTGACTCATCCAGCTGTAAAATTTAGCTTGAGCTGTTCAGCTCTGTAAACAACAAGCTTTTTGTTTAAAGCCCAACTCTAGGCAAAAAAAAATTACCTCCCGCAGTGGGGCTGTGTCAGCACTGCAAGGATGTATTGCTTGTTTATGTCTAGGGGAACAATAAAAGTAGACTTACTTACCCAATCCTCTCCTCCGCCTTAGACTGGTCCCTGCAGTTTCTACACCCCCAGGCTTCACTGGTGTAGCATCCTTATGTCATCAAGACCAAAATAGGGTCCATAACTGTGGATGTGAGGACACCAAGGGATAGTCCACTGCTGGATTGTGGGGCAACATCACCTGCCAGAGAGTGGAGGATAAGGTGAGTAAATCTGTTCTAGTGTTTAAATGCCCGTGCTATGGTGTATTCAAAAGTAATCATGCCCGATTGGACTGCTGCTGGGGTGAAGGTGTGATCCAAGCGCTATCCCCATATATATCAAAAAAATTCATATACTGTATATACAAACAACCAAATTTTGCAAACATATACAATTTCAACCCAATCGTGAAGCAATTTGCATAAGTTCATAAATAGAGTTCATACATAAAGTTTTTGAAATATATTAGAACATATTGAATATACTGTATGTAATTTATTAGGTTGACATATTGACATATTGGTAACAATAGGATGTTAGGGGTGGCTTTTTTTTGTGAGTGTTTGCCTGGGTTCACACTGGGACAACTTGTCAGGCGACTTAGCCACCTGACAAGTCATGCTCCATTCAGTGCAATGGAACCATTCTAATAGGAGCAACTCAAGTCGCTCCGACTTAGAAAAAAGGTTCCTGCACTACTTTGGGGGCGACTTGCATTGACTTTTAGAGAAGTTGTTTGCAAGCCCCGCTGAAGTCGCGCTGCAGAGTCGGGCGACTTTGAAGCCGCCCCCAGTGTGAACACAGACTTACACTTATATTTTAACAAATCTTTTTAATAAATGGAATCACACTATGGAGATCTTCCGATTCTTCTTACGTGTTAACACATTGTACCGACCTGTCACTTTGCTGTGAGGAGTGGAGGAGCTAACAGTACAGCATCGCTTGGGAAAGTACCCACATTGACATGCATTTTAAACTTCCATAAGTTGGTGAGTGGGGGCAAATGCACAGCACCTTTTTGCACTTTACTGCCACAAGAACAATGGAGCACTTTGAACACACTACATTTTTTGCACCATATGTATGAACTTTATTTATGCTTCACAATTGTATTGAAATTGTATATGTTTGCACAGGTTGATTGTGTGTGTATATATATATATATATATATATATATATATATATATATATATATATATACACATTTTTTGGATATATGGGGATATCGTTGGGATTAGTATACTAAACAAGTATAACTGTTTAAACCCCCCCCCCCCCCTCCCTCTAGACAAAACAGGCTATTAATCCTTGCAGTGCAGGCGCAGTCCCCTACAAGGGATCATTTTTTATTTGCCCAAGGTTGGGCTTTAACACAACAGCTAAGGGTAGCTTGGTAAACAAGTGCACCTGCTGCTGACTTGATTTTAAATATGAGATAGCCATATGAAATATCTAATTAAAGAGGCTAAAAACACAACAGGAGATATATACATGGAACATTTTGTTTTCCCTATATTTTTCTGCTGAGTATAAACCGTAAAAGTTGTGATGATCGGCAGTATTTTATATACGTACCAATGGCCCAGAGCCAGGAGTCTCGCCCCCTTTTAGGGAAGTGATGCAGAATTGGACTGCCATCCATGACACTCACAATGCCAATACAATAGACATTCCCCCTCATATAAAGCTCCAGCCTAACATATATACCTCTGCATGAAATCCCCTCTTACACATTTTTCCCTGGAAAACAGGGAGATTTCCCCTCTGCTCAAGTTTTATTAATATTGCAGACTTTCTATATTTTTCTGTGTCAGTGGCAATGGCCTCCTCCCAAATAAAAAGGGTGAATCTTCCCAGCAGGGATGTAGTCAGATAAAAACCTGACAGGGGTTCTGATCTTCCACGCTCCATTCAAAACCAAAAAAATAAGGTTTGGCTTTATATATACTTTAATGCTGAAATAGTTATGAAACTAAAGTTTAGCCTGAACTTTGGCTAATTACAATAGTTGGAGGTCTATCAAGTTATTTAGTCGCTGTTATCACCAGAGAGCGCTTTGCCCTGATGTGTGTCTCTTTATGGCTGCCAGGAAGTCACCCGTTGCGCGCTCTGCTTGCATCAGTTTGTACGCACTGCTCCACTGACTCTGCTGCATCGTACAGAGCGATGTTATGAAGCCGCCGCTGTGTTTGTCTTGGGAATCTATTTTTTGCCTCGACTCTCCATTAAATTTATTATCCGTATAGTGTGAGAAGACGTGGTTCATTAGGAAGCCTCACAACCACCTCCTCCCCTCCTCATTGAGTCTCCGTCCCATCGCTTACGGCCTCCTTCTGCAGATATCCCCTGGCAAAAAAAACTGCTTTATGCTTCTAAAATGTTCCCAAATAAAACCTGGCGCAATATCGTAATGTCCGAGTCAGCACTGTTTCCACAAATACACCTCGGCCTCGTTGTGCGCTCAGCAAAACCTGCTGTGGCCTTATTGAGGGAGAAGCGCATCGCTCACCCCTGGTGACCTCACTGGAGCTTCATTATATCTGCTTGTTATCTCTGTGTCCCCCCCCCTCCCAGCCTTCATATCATCATCTTCAATGGAGACGGTCAGGCTAAAAATATGCTCTAAGCAAGATCCAGGCAGCAGAGTACAGAAGGGGATATGCTAGGACTGGAGAGACGGCAGCAAGAAGATCGAGGATGTGCAAATTGGGAGAAATTGGGACCATTTTGGTGAAGTTTGCTCATTAAGCAAAGTGCATTGGAGTCATTAGGAAAGGTGAAATGAAGGGTTTTTTTTTCCTAAAGAGAATCCCCCCATTTTTATTTTTTTTCTTGCTTTCCTGATGCTGGGGTTGTCCTCAATTCAGATACTTACCCGCCCAGTGGATTCTGCAATGTCCTGCTGAGACCCTTTTCTCAGCAGCTGCTGCTTGGGTCCTGTGCCACCATTTTCACATGTGATGTCATCAGGAGGCTGTCAGGTCTATCGGGCAGAGGCACCGCCTCCCCATGATATGCAGCTAGGCCCACCCCCACACACACTTTACTTAATGGAATGATGTGCAGTGCTCCTGGTCCCTCCAGGTCCCAGGAGGCAACCAGGGGCACTGACGTAATTTGCCTAGGCGATCTCAGGAAGGGCACTGACGTAATTTGCCTAGGCGATCTCAGGAATGGGAGATGGGCTGAAAACTCTGCCAAGAAAAAAAGTTAGTAAACAGAAAAAAAATAAGCCTATTTGTGTAGCAGAGGGGGGTGGAATTGAGAGAATTAAAATTGATTTAATGGGTAAAGATCCGCTTTGAAAATGCAACAGGCTTTAAATGACTATAATGTGTTACAGAAGTTCCCATGGCCGCACTCGCCTCTTCTTCGCCTGGTCTTCTCTCTACTGCATCCAGCTTACATTGTGTACATGTTCTACTTACCTGCTCTATGCAGTTGGTTTTGCACAGAGTGGCCTGGATTCCTCCTCTTCTCTGGTCCCTCTTCGGCTCTCCTGGCCCCTCCCTCCTGTTAAGTGCCCCCACAGCAAGCAGCTTGCTGTGGGGACACCCGAGCTGAGTCACAGCTCCCTGTGTCCATTCAGACACAGAGCCACGACCCGGCCCCGATTCGCCAATTTCCTGACTGGCTGAATGATTTTGATTGACAGCAGCTGGAGCCAATTACACTGCGCTTCTGTCTAAGCCAATAAGGAGGGGAGTCCCAGGCAGCTTAGACACTGCAACATCGCTGGATAAATATGGGCTCAGGTAAGTATTAGGGGGGCTGAAGGGGGCTGCAGCACACAAAAGGTTTTTCTTATCTTATTGCATAGAATGCATTATGATAAAAATAAATCTTCTGCCTTTACAATCCCTTTAATATCAATAAACTGTTTTAAATTATTATACAAATATATATTTGTAATCAAATCTTTATTATTTTTTGGCAATAATATGGTGTGGGCAGATTTCTGCTAGTCACAGTCTGTGTCACACCCCTCCAGACTGTGTCTTAGAATAACAGGGAGGTGAAGCCTCCATTTATCTAGATTTAATATCCGGCCCCCATTGTATTTAGGTGGTTTGTGAGTATGGAGAAGGAGGGAGGGGGTGGGCTACTATTTACCACTGTGTATGCGCCCACATGTGTGACTCTATAGTGACATGGGCTGCTCAGATGCAATAGGGAGGAAATACTCAGCATAGAAACTCAGTGAAAACTGAGCATGTGCAGAGCTGCCAACACTGCTCTGCAAAATCACTAGCTGCCTTGGGGACTTAGACAGAAGGTGGAGATAGAGAACAGCAGGATCAACCAGTTTTTTTGCGGAATACAAAATAACAAATCTCAATGTAATACAGCATAAATTGATAAGTCTTTATGATGTGGGTTTAGTGACACTTTCAATTTCAAAGCAATACGTGGCTTGGTGTTTTAGCAATGACTCATTGCCCTTTTGCCGAGCCCCCTCCTGCTGCTGTACTTACCTGTACCCCTGTGTCTCCTCTGTTCTCCATGCCTGCCTCTAGCCTCTGGTTACTAGTGACACCAGTGTGCCCAGTGACTTCAAGGGTAATCCCTGTCCACATGTCATCTTGTGACCCCTAGTGCACCATGTATCTCCAAGTGCACTCCCCTGCCCAATGCTTCTGTATTCCGGATGGTCCGTCTCCCTTTTATGTGACACCTATCACCAATCCTGGACTTGTTCTTGTGCAAAAATGAAAGTCAGCCCTAAAATTACATGGAAACCTTAACCTTAACCCTTAACCTTAAGGGTAACCAAAACCCTAGAATGAACACTGATGATAACCCTAACCAAAGCACATTGAATTGTCAAGTAATCCCTCAAGTCACTTTACTTGGAGACTTATTTCTCAGTAACTTTTTTGTACAATCCCACTTCCTGACGCCCCTCAGGCAGGCCAATTGGGGGTATGGGCTTGATCTAAATACAACAATTATAAGTGCATTACCATGTTTTATATATCTTACCACATGATTCTCTGCACAATCCGAAGGACATTGTCATTTTTTTTTAAGTCTTCCACTCCATGAGGACAACGTATGACAAAATGCGTAGGGTGGGGCAAGGACACTGGCGTCACTGCGCATGTCTGTTTCGCACTCGGCTTGTGGTTAGCAGCTGAAGGCGATCAGCAATATAAAACAGCAATAATACCTTAGTGTCGGGGAGACACTTTTTACATGTGAGTGGATTTACTCTTTTTAAATAAAGCCTGTTTTAAACGTTATGACGCTATGGAACCCTTCCTCCCTGCATGATAGGTTTCAAATGCGAAAGACAATATCGAGAACCAGTACCGTGGGGATTAACTCATTGGGATCCATTGTGAAGCGCATTCGTTGGTTTATATTTGACCATCCATTACCTCTGGTGAGTTATTATAGTGTGGATGGTGAGGGATCACACCGGGAGTTACTTATAGTGATTTGAATAACACTTTAAGAAGATCTTTCCAGTATCAAGTTTCATTGGCCTTTTGGGACTGTTTTTTTTTTCCGGGTCACATATAGATCTTCTTCTGATTGGATATTTATTTTGTATTTTGCGCTTTTTTCTTCATTTATAGCACTGGACTTTTTCCAGTATTTTGCACTTTTTTGCAGCGTTTTGTACTTTGTCATAATAATTTTTGCACATAGAATTATGATTTCATTGCTCTGCAGAGAT
Organism: Pelophylax lessonae; assembly: GCF_965119305.1. Classification (NCBI taxonomy): domain Eukaryota; kingdom Metazoa; phylum Chordata; class Amphibia; order Anura; family Ranidae; genus Pelophylax; species Pelophylax lessonae. The sequence goes on along the minus strand of NC_138779.1, from coordinate 49,504,457 downwards.
TGATATTATTGATATATATTATTACATAGAATATTGATCTTTATTTAATCATCATTTCTGAAATTTGGCACAATTTTAGGTTCAGTTTCACTAATAAGTAATATCATTTTTTTAATTATTATTTATTTTTAATTATCAGTGCAAACCAGAGAAATTACTGACCAGCACCGCTTGCTGATTGTTTGTAGTAGTGTTTTTGGGGTATCACTGAATTATTAGTGGCAATTGTTTGTTACAATCCTTTTTTCTTGCATTTTCCAACAACATCCTGGGCGCCGTATTTTCTTTTTTACAAATAATTTTTTTAAGTGACTCATCAAATTTTACCTCCAAAGCTGGCAAGGATTGGCACTGCCACTTTTTATTTACATGACTTTGCCAATATTTGCAGTCATGGGCTTTGTTGAGAAAATGGGGCTTTGTTAATAAACAAAGCCATGTCAGAAGCAAGAGTTTATCAACACAGCTACGTGACATAGTTCAGAAGTCTCCCATTTTTTTTGTAAAAATGCTGACTGCCTTGAGTGTGCCATGGTAGAATTTATTCAACATCTGTCATTTGATCACAAAGTTAAATTTTGTGAAACCAAAAAGTTACTTTTCAGATGATAGGATGTGAGTACCTTCTATAAATCCATAAGTGACCCATATAGAGAATTCAGTGGGCACCATTCACTTTAAGCTCACTGCAATAAACCTAAGGGCATCTGCCACAGTTAGAGGAAATGTTATATTTCCTGTAAGAGCTGTGCACATGGGGAACAGTCTTCTACAAGAACTGGTTCCCTTCAAATAAGGGGTTGCAGGGAAAATGTGAGGGCTTCTGTTACTGTACTCCTTCTGAAAATGCTATTTTCTTGGCTCCCCTCTTCACTTACTGAGTCGCTGACCTAGAACTACATTGCATGTCAGGAAAGTGAATCCAAAGCCCTAGATCTGTAAATGCACAGTGCAGAAGAAGATGATCAAAAATATAAACCTGTACATGTTTCTGAGCTTTAGAAGCATGGCAACCCCCACCCCAAAAAAAAATATATATTTTTTTTTCTTTTAGAAAGGACTAATACGGGTTTTGTACACAGATTATGCTTAGACTGGTTCTCCTTAACAAAGTAGTTGTGCTCATATGTACAGTGCAGGAGACAAAATTGTGTGTCTTACAGCAATTCAGCAACACAGTGACCCTGGAAATGATGTGAGCACCTGCCTTCACCCCTAGGCCTTCATTGTACTTCTCATTCTAATGGCGTTCTGCAGTAAGATGTGTCTGGGCCGCCGAACAGTCCCTGCTACGACCTCGCTTTGTTCAAGACAAAATCCTTTTTATGCAGCTGTATAATACTGCCTGCACAATCTGCGTTCTGCTCATAATGCCGCCACTGAAATATACCGTCTACCTGAGCCGCCTTGCCGTCCTCTAAGGAAGCTTTTTTATTCATCCGTATAAAGGCCTCATCACAGCGTCACGGCTGATTATAGTGAATGCGTCCCCCGCTTGGCACGGATACTCCGTATTCTCCGCACAGCAAAAGACACTTTGGTGTCTTTAACTCAGCGCCTTTCATGCGGCTGGCTTGTTATCATAGTCATTGCTGTCTGGCACAGCGGCTGGGACAAATGCTAATATAATGGGTGCCGGTGACAAAGGCCCACTTTGTTTCAATTAGTGGCAAAAATGTAAAGGACTTTAAAACATGACCACTGATGGCACTGACCCTCTAACTCCTCCAGAGATGGTGTTTAACGTTCTGCACTAGCAACGGTATTTATCACTGAAAGTGTCAATCTGCACAAAATTGGTATAGCAGTCCCTGGTAGATGCAGGAGGATTAGCGTGCATTCATATGTTGGTGTGTGTTACACGCTTGCATTGTGCATGCATTTAAGGAATGCATTTCCCTGCATCATGACCCTTAAAAGCTGTAATGCATACACCTGTGCTGTGATGGGAAAAAGGCCACGTGTGTTATGGATGCATGGAGGTATGTTGAGATAAAAAAAGGATTGCCATATGCAGGGCTTTTTTTCTCAGAGAATAGGTACAGGAACTATCCCGTTTTAAGTCACTTTGTGTCTCCGCCCCCTACCCACCTCCGAGCACTGACCCTTGGTTCCACCCCCCTACCCAGCTTCCAGTACGGCCCCTTTTGGAGAATATAGGGCCAAGTATAATTTTGTAGTGTAATGTATGGAATTTGGTAATGATAACAAGAAAAGCAATAAAATAGATCCCCCGCAACCAGCAACAATAGACCCCCAGCAGCAACAACAGATTTCCCAGCAGCAAGCATCAATGGACTCTCCAGCAACAGTAGATCCCTTCCAGAAACAATTAACCCCCCAGTAACAAAAGATCCTCCACCAGCAACAATAGATTGGCATGCAAAGATAGACCCCCTCCAGCAACAATAGAACCCCCAGCAGCCAGCATCAGTAGACCCTCCAGACCACCTGAGCACCCCTTGCCCTGGCATACATTCAGTGCTGGAGGTGCCGGAAATGCGTTCCCCCGCATTCCCACTGAAAAGAAGCCCTGACCATATGCAAAAAGACATGTGCACTAAAATTTGATGTGGCTTTAACAAATGTGAATGTGCACTTAAAGTGTTATTGAACCCAGAACCTGCATTCCCTATATCCGGTCTCCCACAGTACACAGAACATGGAAATGCAATTATTATTATTTTTTTTTTTTTTAGAAATGCAATTATTTTAGTAAATATAAACAGATAAATACCTGTTCTCATCAGCAGTACTGTATATAGCAGTATTGTGACTTGTATCAGGTCCTAGTAAGGCTTGTAGGAGGAGCATGTGCAGGCCGTCCCCTGGCTCTATAAATATCAGGTTATTTTTTTGGAGTCAGTAAAAGAAGGGGAGGATCAGAGAGACAGGATCAAACAGCCTTTATATACAATGAAAAGGATATACCCCTTAGGTTTCACAGTGAGTATAACAAGCATGCTTTACTGTATTAAAAGACTGATTTTACTGTTGTGGGTTTAGTAACACTTTAAGCATTTCAGTACAAGCATAATATATTCCATTCCTTTCCAGGCCATTTTTTTTTAGCATTCACTGCTGTGATAGTTTGACTGACAGTCACTCAGCCCTGCAACACTGTATCCAATGAATTGTATAAAATACTCTGTTCTGTCTATTAGACAGATAGATAGAATTTTCTTTAGGTGATATTTAATAATCACTAAGTTCATTTACTATTGAGGTGGTTAAAGGAGCATTTCCATGTTCAAAGTTGAACTATAGGCAAAATGTTTTTTTTTTTTTTTCATTTTGGATAGAGCAAGAGAGGGTTATAACCCCTGTCAGATTTTTTTTTTTTTTTTTTTTACATCTGTGTCCCAATGGGGAGAATTCCCTTCCCTTCACTTCCTGTCCCATAGCCAAACAGGAAGTACGAGGAAATCCCTAGAAATTAGGAGAATTCCTTGGGGAACCTCAGGTCACCAGAACTAGTGTATCCATTGAAGGATTTCCACCCTATTACTTTTCTGGGGACAACTCAAAATTGTGGATTTTCTTTTTATTTCATTTTCAGTGATAATGAGAAAAAGGACAAATAGAGAGGGTGAATCTCCTTAACGGCGGGGGGGGGGGGGGGGGTGTTATTCGGGGCGCAGACTGCAATAAAAGCTGTCAAGCATTCTAACCTCTCTGCACCTGATCCAAAACAAAACAAAGAGTTTTGCCTTTACCTATGCTTTAAACCTCCAAATGTTTGACCTTCTGTGTCCTGGCACTCTAGTAATGAGATCTCCGCACAGCAGAAATGGTTATGATGAAGGTGGGAGGTGACATCCAAGGTAAAACCAGAGACAGAAAATCACCGCATTTTTTTCTTTAAAAAGGAATCAACTTTAGTCTGCCTGTCAATCGCCTGTAAATGACCTGTGGCTTTTCGGTGAGCTGATGTTTTTGGCTTACTGAGAGGACGCAGCCACTGCTACATGCCTGTTCACGCTCCTGTTTTTTAGGTGTGTTGTGGGTTTGTTTTTGTGGCACTTTACCTGCATTACCATAGGGTGTGCATTTTGCCGGAAACCACATAAGTTATGCAGCAAGAATATTTTTTTCTAATGCACCTTGCCCACAATGCACCGAAAATGTGCAGATGTGAAGACTCGGCAAAGTAATGTCCCACAACTAGAAGCACCTAACGTTCAAACCACCCTAACACCTTAGCATTCTAGTGCATTCTATTAACTCTTTGCAGCCCCCAACATCCTTGTGTGCTTGAGAGAGTAGCTATACTGTACAGCATCATGTAATGGGAGGCTGCAAACCAGTCTAGGAACAGCAGCTGGAAATGTGGCTCAGGGATTTTCCAATGAATGACATGAAGGATATTGACGAATGACCTATCTTTGGTACTTTCTAAAGGGGAACCATGTGATTAAATAATAAAAAGTTCAGATTACCCGAGGAGCGCCTACAGGCATTCGAAGCAGTCTCTTAGTGTTTTAACCCCTGCGATGCCGGATGCTGCCCTGTGGTCATGCAACATTTGCTGTGCCTTGTTATTCAGGAGGTGTGTGATGCAGTGAGCGGGCAGAGTGTTATTAGACCCGCCAAATGTCCCCGTGGTGTAGATTACCAGCCTCAGCCTTGCCTGGTGTGATCAATTTAAAATGAATCCACATTGTACAGACTTGACCCAAAGCCATTTTCTCCTGGCGAAAAAATTGCCTAAGCCATTAATGTTCCCAACCTTAAAGTGTGTGCGTTTCCCTGAGCAGATATTACCGCCGCTCCGTAATGCACATCCTAATGTCCTTGGTTTAAAACATTATAAACAATCTGCTGACAATCTGATTAAGGCAGTCCTCCTTCTCATATTTAGATTTGTGTCTGGCTCAAGCCCTCGCTAATCTGTTAGACATATTAACATCATGTTGGGGTCAGAGCTGCACATTCCCCTGAAATTACAGCAGATTTTCTTTCTTTTTTATCATTGCTTGGAGTAGAACACAGTTTAGCCATTTGTTACTTGTAATATGCTCCATTACCCTTGCCACCTGCCTGCCAGCATCACTACTGAAAAAGGGGCAAGCAATAGTACTGGTCAGCAAATGAAAGGGGAGGGGCCAGAGTATTTTACATTATTGTCAGCAGACTGATAGGGGCATTTTTTTAAAGCAGTGAATATGATATTCACCAAACCTGCTCTGCATATGAATCATCCAGGTATACATGTTCTAAATGTAGCACCCTCTAGCCAGTGTGCTAATTGTAAATAGGTTTTACAGTGTAGTGTAGGAAAATTGGTTTGGCTGAGAGCCAGGCCTGGGTTGAATCTGGGTCAGGATTGAATGACTCAGGGAGGCTGGATGACTCTGCAGACAGCTCTTCTGGTGCCTCCCCCTGTTTTATGGAACCTTGGAGAAGCTTCCAGATGCAGTGGGTAGAAGCTAGGAGGGGCTGTTTGGAATATTTATGGGGTTCCCAGCCAATTCCCAGCAGAAAGGGGCTGGAAGGGGGCAGACCACTTCATAAATAGCCATGAGTCATGCCAGCAGGGGCAACCGGGTGTAAGATGGAGAAGGAGTGCTGAGGAGGCTGTCGGTTGGTCTTGAGGGCGCCCCTAGTTCGGGGGGGGGTGATTTAAGGCCTGGTGCTCTGGTGCTGGAGGGACCCTCTAGAACACATGAAGGAATCCTTTCCTGAAAGCACAGGAGCAAGTGTGAGGACAGCAGGAGCAGGTCAGCACATCCGGGGGATCTCCTGAGAAGTCAGCTGGGTGGGCTAGTAAGTGTGCAGTCTGGGAGGACTTTGGAGAAAGTATCAGTGTGGGCGGACTTTGGAGAAGTTAGCCAGGAGGGCTAGTGAAAGAGGCAGCTTCAGCCAGGCGGCTGGCAGTGCCTGAAGAGGTGGTGCTGGGATCAGTAGCCACAGGGATGTATGGTAGACACTCTAAATCTGAGTGCTGAGCCAGATTAGGCATCAGTGTGCCAGTGAAGTAATGCAAACAAGTGAGTGCTGGAGGAATCAGAGCAGTGTACTGTATATAGACTGTATATAAGAAAAGTTGATTTCCCCTTGCTTTGGGGAGATTTCCATTTGGGTCTGGTATGGATTCTAAACAGGGCTGTCTTTAGTAAGCGGTAATAATGTGCAGTAACCTCTAGCAACCAATCAGCAAGGAGAAATATGTATTGTAACCTGTAACAAGTCAATGAGTGGTAAGGATAGGCTGTAAATTCTGGCAACCAACTGTAATCACTGCATGATCTGCTGCATTAAACTGATTTTAAATCTACCTGCTATTTAACTGCATGTCTCTGAATGGAGGGGGGGCCAAGGAAATGTTTGCCCAAAACCCCCAATCAATATTAAAGACAACCCTAATTCTAAGGGAAAAACCCCCACGCCCCCCCCCCCAATCCAAATTCAAGATCCTTACACAAGCATGCAGCCCTGCAGGTCAGGAAAGGGAGGGGACCAGCTAGCGCCCCCTCCTCCTGAACCATACCAGGCCACATTCCTTCAACATGGGGTACTTTGGGGGCTGGGGGGGGGAGGCAAGGGTCTCTTTCTCACAACCCTGGGCTGTGGTTGTGGGGTTCTGCAGGCGGGGGTCTTATCAGAATAACCAGATTCCGTTTCATGTGAATGAGTATGGGGTACATAGTACCCCTATCCATTCACCCAAAAAGTGAATAAAGGCAGAACACAAGTTTTTGACAATTCCTTTATTAAAAAAATTAGAAACAATGTCCCTCGATGTAGATCCATCCTTAATCATGCCGCTCACCCCACTACCAGACCCGGAAATAGAAAAACCTCCAGCCTCGTTGAAGGTTCCCCATTAACTGCCTTCTCTTCCATCTGACATTTCTTAAATAGGTAAGGGGCGGAGTCACCCAATGATGTCAGCGAGCGACTCCTCCTTGTGATGTCACTGACCAGGGCATGCTGGGTCGATGACATTACTATTTCATTTGGAGATTCGGATACATCGGAATCTCAGAATAATCAAAACTTCATCCGCATTCACATTTGGACCAAAACAAATTGCACATGTCGAGTAGGCAATTTCAGTACAGGAGAGGAACCTGTAAAACTGCAAGAGTGAATGGAAGGCTGGAGGTAAAATGAAATCACAATATGTTATTAGAACAGACTGGCAGACAGAGAAGATTCCACAGGTATATTTTTCATTTTCATATGTGCCTAAGAGGGACTGTGTTCCACAGCTAATCATAAACACTTGGAGCGCTCTGTGGCCAGGACACAACATATCCAGGGAATAACGTTCCTCATGAGAAATCTGGAAATCTCAGCAGAGTGTACCTACTGTGAGGATGGGGAATCATGTCAGACATAGTACAGCAATTCCTTTTCTTTCACCATAATGGACATTACAGGTTTTCTGATTTAGATGGACACTGATAGTTTGGTGTACGTGTGCTTTATTCGAGCACTCAACTTTTGGTGACTGTTGCTCCATTATTATTTAAAACTTGGTTCTGCAAAGAGACAACCTGTTGCTCTCACCCGCTCTAATTCTTTCACGCCATCTTTGTGAGTGCCGTAAATACCCCCCCAAGAGACGAATTATGGTAGGTGGCTTTGAAAACACATCAATATTTACATCTGTTTATTGAGGTGCAAAATGTTTTGTCACTTTCATTTTCACTGTTTATCTCACGCCACGATTCTCTCGGCTGGTAAATTTACACTTACTCTGCTGGAGCATTTAGGGGGAAGTAACGAGGCACTCGTCTGCTCGACTTATTTGAGGAGCGCTGCCTAACATTGATATTTGGCATTGCTGCCTTGGTAGGACTCGATACAAGTCTGAGCCTCAGGTGGCAAGGAAAGCAAGACTGCATGTCAGTTCTTACATATTAGTCGGTTGAGCTCCACCATCACTTACCTGCTGCCAAAACTTAAGCAAGAGGCACAACAATTACAACAAACTGGCACACAATGAGGGAGCAGATTTTACGTTTTCTTTATATTTAACAGGCTTTTTTCAAACAGCTTGTCACTTGAGTTGTTATTTTAATATTTACCTGAATGTTTATAGAAACCTAAAATGAAATACTTACAAAATATAAGGTTATCCTACTCTTGTTCCAGTGTGTAACCGGGTGTTGGGCATGTAGTTCTCACTTTTCACCACTAGATGCCTCTACCTGTCCCCAGTTACTTTAAAAGGATCTTCAATCCTAACAAAAAAATAAAAAGTCAGCAGCTACAAACACTGTGGCAGCTGAATTTTAAAAAAGGGCACTTACCTATCCAAGGATCTAGCATCATCCTCCCCTGGGCCTGTTCTTGGTTGGTTTTCAGATCCCCTGTGCCTGCATGTTTACTACGGGAAGCCAGGTGTGCCTCCTTGCAGCTTCACAGCTCCACTGTGCATGCGTAAGCCATGCTGCATTTTGTGAAAGGTCCTGCAGCCTCCTGGGACCTGTGATGTGTCCCAGAATGTTTTGGGCAGGGAAGTGGTTGGGGAGGGGGACTTCTGCTCTGATCACCTAGGCATTTGGAGCAGAAATGGTAAAATGGGAATGCGTGCCTGCTAAAACTAGGTACCCACTCCTTCCAAAAAAAAAACAAAAAACCTTTCAAAAGTGGGAGAGAAGGATGGAAGGAGAGGTTAAAGTGGAAGTTCTGTTTAGTTGGAAACAATTTGTATAGGGAATTCTTCTCTTTGGTTTTATCTAGGGAGAATACCAGACATGGCACCAGTGTGTCCTCTTCCATGGACTCTGTGCACCTTCTTTGGAGTCTCCTGTGTCTCTAGCGACTCCTGTGCACTCCTGTGTCTATAGTGATTTATGTGTCTCCTATAAGCCCTGAAAACTCATGTGGCACCAGTGACCCCTGGGCACTCCTGTGTGTGCAGTCACTTCTGTGTCTCCAGTGACTCATTGGCACTCCTGTGTCTCCAGTGACCCATGTGTGCTATTGTGTTACTAGTGACTCCTTTGTCTCCAGTTACCCCTGTACACTCCTGTGTCCCCATTGACCCCTGTGCTCCCATGTCTCTAGTGACTCTTGTGTCTCCAGAGACCCCTGAGCACTTCTGTGTCTTGAAAGACCCCTGTGCACTCCTGTGTCTCTAGTGACTACTTTGTCACCCAATGACCCCAGTATATCCTGTACATTTTTTTATCTTAGGGGGGTTGTGCATGGGCGATCATTTGCAAAATGAATGATGTTTCAGAAACTGTAAGGTAACCCTAAGATGCTCACTGCCTGTGGATTGCCATCGGACATTCCAACACACAGCATGACAGCACATACAGCCCACAGGGAGCATGCATCTTAGGATGATGATAATGCTTCTGCTTAGAGAACCACTCATGGAGCATTGTCACCCTAGGACAGAAAGCCAGGACATCATGGGATGTCCACATCGTCAGAAGGAGCTGTGTACTCCTGTGTATGGCACAGGTGGCAGAAATGACTGCAAGCAACAAGGTAAACATGCAGACTCCAAAAGCCAAATATTGGGGTGTATTGGAAAAATCCACACACACCTACTAGATCACAAGGGAATATTTATGGTAATGTTTAGTTTTACTGTAAAGTAATTTTAATGGGTCATGTCTACAAGCTTGCTCTGCCAAATTTTCATTAGTAAACAATTACTGTACAGCATTGTTAAGCAGAGCGTACCACTGTAGCAAACAAATATGGCTGTGCTCATGTATACATGTAAATATAACCGTACACAGAAACATAGGCCGGATGGGGTCGTTGCCCGCTTACAAGGATTTCGATTCGGCTGTAAATAACCATCTAACAGCCCATCTGTAATCGGCTGCCGTCCTTCTAATCTCTGGACATGTTCCAGTTATCTGTGCTGGAAATACATATAAAGCCTTCTGGAGTCTTATGGAACACTGGCGGATCCGGTTTCAGGGTAATTGCTTTGACCTTGTATGAGGACACACCACGTCCGAACTGTCAGAGGGACCTAAACCCCTTCCTGAGCCAAGCTAAGAATGCAGCAACAAGCTGATCAAAATTACCGCCTTCCCAGAGGGGCGCATAGCATAGCATAGTCCTCTCATTCTGAATTGACCTTTGCACTGACGCTGCAGGGAGCACACTTAAAGTTGAAATTTAATTTGCTCTTTCTGAGTTTCTCAGAAAAATCGTAAATACATAAAAAAAAAAAAAAAAAAAAAAAAATGTGTATTTTCTTTAAATACTTAGTTGCATAGTTACATAGTTAGTGAGGTTGAAAAAAGACATCAGTCCATCCAGTTCAACCTAGGATGTGTGTGTGTTTGCTGTTAACTGTACATTGTAAACCCCTGTATGTTGTGGTCTTTAAGGTGCCCATCTAATAGTTTTTTGAAGCTATCGATGCTCCCTGCTGATACGACTGCTTGTGGAAGAGAATTCCACATCCTTACTGCTCTGACAGTAAAGAGCCCCTTACGTATTTTAAGGTTAAACCGTTTTTCCTCTAGTTTTAGTGAGTGGCCGCGTATCTTATTTTATTTCCTTTCTCTGAAAAGTTTGTTCCTTATGCTACCTTATTTTAGACCAAGTGATGTCATCACTGGGTCTCGGTGCTTCTTTATGCAATGCAGGCAGATCATAGCTGGTGGTAGGGATCGGCAGTAGGGGTCATGATGGGTGGATGTCAATCTGGGGGAGTGGGCATTCCCAGGTAGACTGTATTTGCTTACAGACCACCCTAGGTAATGCCCAGATCTGATGCGGAGCCTCCATAATTGATCAAGCCGAAATTCAATTAAAGTTAACAGACTGATTTTCAGGGAAAAGTGCACTAAAATGAATTTTACTGTGCGCAAACACAATACAATACCTGATTTTTCTGGTAAAATTTAAAAGATGATGTTGCGTCAAGTAAATAGATGCCAAACATGACAAGATTAAAAGATGCGCATGCCAATGTAATGGGGACAAAGTACAGTAACCGAAATTGTATATAGGTAACGATTTAAAAGTCTTTACAAGTTATCAGTTTAGAGTTAACTGTGAACTAGGGCGGCCCTAGAATTATTGCTTTCACTCCAACATTTGAGGCGATATCTCACATTTATAGTGCAATCACTATTTACATATGCGTGCCAGCCTATGTGTGCATTAGCCTGTATGCGCGTGGTGGGAGGGGTACAGTGGTCCTACTAATTTATTTTTATTTTTTTTACATTTACTTTATAGCTATCACAAAGGTTTCAGCCTTGGTGTTGCCTGGATTGATGAGCGGGCAATTGCCCATCTTGCACTTACACTTAAAGACAGAGACACTGCTTACGGACACCTTTACAGGAGACACTGTGCACCAGTTACCCTCTGTTACTGAATTTCTCTGCAAAAGAGATCTCTGTGCCTTTTAAGCTAGCTGAAGATAACGAACATCTCCGTTATAAGAACTCCCACATATCTTCTCCTGCCACGCCAAGGACTCGGTGACAAACACTGATACTCATTAAGGAGGAACTATAACTTTAAAGCATAAAGTTGATGTTGAATGTTGTTGCATATTGCAACATGCATTTGTGTTTGGGTATGTGACCTCCGGGATTCTAGGGAAACAGATTGACCAGCTAAAGTGTTTTTTGTTCCCCTTCATGCCTGAGCACATAGGTCTTATGTGGGCCTTTTGAGTTTGTTAAAACTGTGCTCTAGATACTTTGCCTGTGTCTTTATGTTATCCTTGCCATATTTAACTACCTAGTTAAAGTTATTACTGTTGTTTGATGCAAAAGTCTTTCAGTAAAATACTTTTGGTTTACTACAGTTTGGTGTCCTTCTGCCATTGTGTCTGCAGTAATATTTGATCACTAGGTGTGCCAGAGGGGCAGAGGCTGTTCTTGGAATTGAGGGGCAGAGTACAGAACCAAATTCAAGCAGTTCCTGACAAACATAAAGGTCAGGGTATAAGAGAGAGCATAAATGATCTAAAGCATATTCATTGACGGGTCGGGGGTCACAGACCACCTTTATCAGGACTGTGAAAAAGGGAAGCCCCAGAACTGAGCCAACACATGACTGCTAAGGGGTGGGAGCAGGGCTTTTTTTCTCAGAGAATAGGTGCAGGAACTCCCACTTTCGGAGTTACCCCTTGTCTCCGCCCCCTACCTACCTCCGAGCACCGTTCCTAGGTTCCACCCCCTACGCACCTCCCAGTACTGCCCCTTTTAGAGAATACGGAATCAAGTATCATTTGTGGTGATAAGTAATTTGTATGGGATTTGTTAATAACACGAAAAGCAGTAAAAATAACAACAAAGGACCCCCCAGAAACAATAGATCCCACCAGCAACAATGGACCAGCCACAACAAAATACCCACCAGACAACAATAGACCCTCAGCAGCAACAGCAGATCTCCCCACAGACAGCATCAATAGACCCTCCAGCAGTCATTTACAATAGACAGTTCCCTCAACAGTAGATCCCGCTCAGCAACAACTGACCCCCCCCCCCCAAGCAACATATGACCAACCCCAGCAACAATAGACCCCCTCTGTAAAAATAGATCCCTTCTGGAGACAATAGGTCCCCCAGGAGCAACAGTAGACCTCCCCAGCAACAATAAACCCCCCGCAAAAATATATCTACTCCAGCAACAATAGATCCCCCACCAGCCAGCATCAAAAGACACCCATAGCAAAGCCCAGCACCCTTTGCCATTACATACATTCAGTGCTGGAGGTGCCTGAACTGCGTTCCCCCGCGTTCCCGCTGAAAAAAAGCCCTGGGTGGGAGAAACTGGCTCAGGCTCCCAGTGGCGTGTTGGGAGGCTGAGCCAGCTGTCGGGCATACATCTGAGTGGATCCCGACATTATTGTCAGGATCCCTGCAGAGCTTAGGTAGACTGGCTCAGTGATGTCACCCGACAGTGGAATTTAGCTCACTGTGAGCTGATTCTGGGTCACAGGAGAGCACAAGGAAGTCCCAGAAGAGAAGTATCACCAAACAAGTTGGCCATACTTCTCTTTTTTGCAATGCTTTTTACTAGTAATATTGTCATAAACAGGACAAATTAAAAAAAAAAAAATGTATACTTTGTATCTACAGTATTTTGTGAACTGACAATGGTAAAAATGGAAAAAAGCGCATTTTTAGGATTTTTTATTTTTTTACATATGTGTGTCTATAGAGTGTGTAGAAAATAAAATCAGTTTTGCAAGACAATATTACCCCCCCAAAAAAAGCCTTGTTTGTCCATATAACAGTAATATATGTATTACTCTGCTATCTTAAGTAATTGCAGTTACTGCTGAATAAACAGGTCCATGGAATAAATGTAAAATCGTTTCTGGTCCATGGAGGGTGTACAGGTGTGAGAGCTGAACTGGTTAAAAGGCGATGGAGTTCCTTTTAATGGCTTCATCTTCAGAGTTGAGCTTGTCCAGGAGGACCTTGTGCCACATCCTGTCATCCTTTTCACAGATAAGCTGCCGGCTTGTATTATTAATGATAAATGACAAAACATGATAAAAATGTGAACTCTACAAGCCTTCCTGATGGAGCACTCACATTTCTAGGCCAGTCTCAGGGGGTTCTGCAGAGGTCAATTAAGCAATTACACTCTTTTCCCCCGGTCTGCCCTCTCCAGGCTGGCGAGGTGTGAGGCTTCCACTGCTGGAATTCTCAACCTCTCCTCCCCCGCTGCGTGTTGCAGGCCCTTTGTGGAATTGGAAGTGTGACATGGAAATAAAAGAGTTTGATGGAGAGGAGATATGATGACTGGTGTGCACGGAGGGAGTGAAGGAAACACTCATTTTAGAACTCCGCTAAACAAGAAAACTTTTCTGTAATCTCTAACAGTAGATATGTGAGAGCCTACAGAAAACAATGTTGGCCCATCTCCTAAACCACGCCAAGAATTGTTATCAGCTGCCATCAAGGGTGATCATGATTGGAAATTAGTAGGAGGCGTGTGTGTCCGTGCCCACCCTCACTGTTGACAATTTCTGAGAAAGAGGCGTGGTCTTGCACAGGCCTCTCTTAGTCGTTACCCATTTTCAACGTAAAGTATACTAACAGGCATCACATAAAAACAGCCAAGGCTTTTCAGGGGGCATCAAAACTTCCCCTTCATCAGGGCTCAGATGAATGGAACAAGAACTTTAATGGACTCAAAGTAAACTAAAACAAAATGGATCTATATTTGATCTGGTGCAAAAAAACACCTTTTGGATTCAAATTATTACAATGTACTTAGCACCAGTCTACTGCATTGGCTGGTTTTAATCTGACAATATTACGAACAGTTAAAAGCACTTCAAAAGTGAGGGATGTAACTTTCATCTATGTCGGGGTCCACCAGAGTGCCAGAGCTAAAGAGGAGATAGCTTTCCTTATTGGCACTGCCTTAAATGGTGAACAAACACATGGCTATGTATTCAGGCAGCTCATTGCTACACCTAAGCCTGCTTTCCAACTCTTACTTGCTTCCTTGTGCCCCAGTGTGTTCTCTCTGACTTGGTGCATCCTGTGTTCTCTGTGCCATCTCATTGCTTCCTGTGTCCTCTGTGCCTCCACAGTACCTCCTGTGTCCTCTGTGCCTCCATGCCTGCCTTCAGCACTTATGGCGCTTTTCCACTGCATGGAACTGAATGGTTCGGCACGCTTTTGTGCTTTTCCACTGCTGGTACCGCATGGTATAGTGTCGGAACGGTTCGGTACGGTACGGCGGCACTTTTCCACTGCATGGAACCGAAAGGTACGGTACGGCTCTGAAAAAACAGTACCTACTCGATTGTGGTTCCAACAGGTACCATAACTGGTACCATATCCCACAATCCTTTGCATGCAGTCACTTCTAGCCACTGATTGGTCAGAGAATCCCACCCACCCCATTGTTATCCCACCCACTTAACTTTAGTACTACTTTAGTGGAAAAGCAAACCTATACCGTAGCATACCGAACCGTTCCAACACCGTACCCTGCGGTACCAGCAGTGGAAAAGCAAACCGGGCCAAGCAGGGCCGAGTAGAGCCGAGCCGGTACTTGCAGTGGAAAAGTGCCAATAGTGTACTCTGTGTCTCATTAACTTCTGGAGTCTGCAAGTACCTCTGCTCCTTATTTATGCCTCAGTGTGCGTCTGCTCCCTTATGAACTTTTATGGCTCCCAAGTTATCCTTGTGTGCTGCCATGCCTCCAATGGTGCCCCTGTTTACCATTGTGTCTCCAAGTGTGCCTCCAGTGCACCTCTGTGACTCCTGTGTCTCCATGAGGTCACCAGTACACTCTACAGTAATTTAACATGCTGCACTCCACCTCATTCCCCTATGCTCTCTATCCTTAAGGCACTCTCCGGGAATCACCTGGACTCTCCCTGTCTCAGGGGATATGGACCCCTCTCCATGACAAGGGAAATCCCTTCTTACATAGCACATAGCTTCCAACTGTCCCTGATTTCGAGGGACTGTCCCTGATTTGTCCCTCTTTATTCCTCCTTCATTTTGGTCTGATCTATATTTTTGTATATTAAATGTACTATTTATCTTTCAAAAAGTGTTGCCCAGTGCTAAACATTTCATTCAATTTCTAGATTGCTGCATGTATAAATTTCAAAAGCCAGTATGAACAAATAGTAGTGGTAAAAAAGCACTTGTGGGTTTAACTAATCATTTTTTTTGTATAATTCTCCTTTAGGGGGCATGGCAGGGGGGGGGGGGGGTGTCCTATGCCTACATACTTTTTTTTAATAGATGGCCCTTGTTCCCATTTCGAAAATTTGGGAGGTATGCTCTTAGTGCCGGTTCACACTGGAATCACACAGGAATGTGGTCAGCGTTCTTTTGTGATTCAGTGCAAGGCAATTTTCAGCCCATTCATTTAAATAGGTTGAAATTGCCCTGAATCACACCAAAAGTAGAGCATGAAAATGCACTGTAGCTGGATTGCATGGTACTGCAGGAACATGCAATGAGGAGCAGACAAGCACACTGCATTTGTGATCTGTGCTTGGGGTGTCATTAGAATTACATTGACACATCACACCCAGGTTTCCCGCACCAAGTTCTGTTGTGAATGGGTGCTCAGAGAGTTGTTACTTGAACAATAGATCCTGTTCAGGTGACAATTGTGAAATACTGTGTTGCCCCTCACTTTCTTTCCCAGTGGCAGTGGTAACCAGAACAAATAGAGAGGGTGAATCTTCCCCGCAGGGACACAGACAGAAGTTAAAAACCTGACAGAGGTTCTAATTCCTTACCACTCCACCAAAACCATAAAAAAAACAATTCCATAGAGATAAACTTCATTGTTTTGTAAGTTAACCTATCCAACAGGACAAAATGTACATTGGAAAACAGCGATGGGGACAGCCAGTAGAACAATATATGTTGTTGTATTGTATGGCTTTTGTTGTATTTCTTTTAAATTTATATTTTGTATTCAATAAAAACATAAAAAGATTTTATTAATTTAGTATCTGAATTGATTGTGCCGTTATAGTCCCTTTGTTTCTGTGGTCGTTTTTTTAAATACATTGGAAAACAGTTTATATTTATTGTGGAGTGTTTACAATAAAACACATTTCATGTTCAAGCGCAAGAAGCTAACTGTTCAAGGCGTTATCTCTCACACACAAGCAATAAATCAGTGTTAATGGCCCAAAGGGAGAAGGTGGATGTGGATAAGCTCCAGGCTGCAGATGACAGGGGGCGGCGACAAGACCAGTCACCCTGTACAAAGAGAGGCAGAAGCAGTGAGCGGTCTTTACCACAGGGAAGCCCAGAGTAAAGGAGAGAAAAGCTATGGACAGAGGGCCAGCATGACAGGGGTTAAAGGGGTTTGGGTCAAGGAGGGGTTTCAGGCCACACCGATAGAAAATATAGGTGTTGGGACTTACTTAATTGGTGTCTTGGCCAGGAATGGGTGGAGCTACAGGGAGGGGTCAAGCTAGGGGCCTTAGGAGGTCTTCCGTCGGAGGAAAGCTGCATTGGTGAAAATTTCACGCCCGCTTCACTGGCCTCTGATTTTTGGCATTTTCTATGATTTGAAGAGCCTTCCTCCTAACTGTGGGCTGCAGCTTCTGTTTGTGGTTCTGGTAGGGTAGTCTCTGTTATGATGGCTGTTGGTGGGAGTCAGGCAGAAGAACAATGCTCAGGCACCCCCTGCTCCTGCACGTGCTTGGAGGTTGAGGCCTCCGGATCATTTAGGTCCCAACATGACTCCCTGGGCCGGTGGCATTTTAATAGCCCCCCTCCAGCAGTGCCTCTAAGGGGCCTCTGGGTACGGCTCCAAAACGCCTCTCAGCTAAGGTTCTAGTGCAGCCCGGGAGAAATTCTCTGCCTTCCGCTTGTCCCCTGGGAGATTCTGCCTGGGCTTTATGTTTCTTCCCCTTTCCCTGTGTCATCTCAGGGGGTCCTGTATCGGCGCCTCTGAGCAGGGCTCCAGCTCTTAGGCAGCTTGGCGCAAGATTGCGGGAGTCAGCAAGGGTCCTGGAGCGGCCGGTGTCCCTTTATGTACCCCCCTGTCCAGGGAGTGCGGCGGGGGGGAGCATGGCTGGTAACTGGAAGCAGCAGATCTGGGCTCCAAAAGATGGTGGCGGTGGATGACGTCAGCAGCAGTTGGGCTGTGTGTCCCAGCCAGCATGCAGTGGCGGGCCAGAGCCTGGACAGGTCATCAACGCTCCTCTCTGCAGCTCAGAGGGTGAGAGCAGTGATGTGAGCATTGTGGATAAAGGGCAGCGATGGAGGTTTCTGCAGCTGCTGGGGATCCTGGACAGCCTGGTGAGTAGCTGTTCCTCTATTCCTGCTATAGCTTTGCCTGTGGCAGTGGGGTCTGGGGGACTGAAGGGGTCAAAGGTTGCAAGCCTTTGTGGGGGGTAGCATGGTCAGTGCTTATGCTGGGGTGACTGCTTAGGGCACTGGCAGGTGCAAGTTGTTGACTGGTCTTTGAACATTCTTTCACAGTGTGGGTACTCCTCGGGGGGCTGGCAGCCAACTGCTGCTTAGGTTCCTCGGGGACAGTAGTTACCATTATGGGGACAACCCTCCCCCACTTTTGGCTTTGGCTGTGTTTTTCTGCCACGCCAGAGGTTGCAGGGCTATTGATGGGGAACAGTGGTGCTGTGGCGACAATTGGGTGTATAGGATGCTGTTAGAGAATTCCGTGAAGTATGGGGTGTACGGGAGTTTTTTAGCGTAGGCATCAGTTGCTTTCGCTGATAATTTGTGACTGCCAACATGTTTTCTATTCTGGTGGATTGGGGAGGCTTCATAGGCCAGGATCCAATATTTCAGAACCATCTGAGTATTGCTGGTTGTGTAGTGAGGGCATAGGTCTGTTTGGCTCGATGAGCCAATTTAAGCTGGAGTCCTCATTTCCTCCATGCTGTTGGATATTGTGGTGGTTTCTCCTTTGGGGGGTCACCCCCCCAAAAGGAACCTAACACCTTCCGGCTTATACCCCATCTGTCTTATACCAGTGGTTGGTTGGTCAATGGACACCTTGATAGAAGGTGTTAGGTGGCATATACGTCCCTCGATATGGCAGTGCTTGGGTTCTGCATTATGATCAGGGAGCTATGAAAGAAAAAACTGATAGTGACTCTGCTTTTCGGTTACTGCCTGGGTATCCTGACAGTATCTCTCTTTTTGAAAGACAATGGCAGGGTTCTGTTTTTTATTATTTTATTTTTAAATGTTATTGATTGCTTCCGGCCCATGGGTTGTTCCCTTTCATGTTTTGGGTTCAAAATGTTTTTGTTTCCTGAATTGGGGGGGGGGGTCTGTTGTTGATTCTGTCATACACTACTTGGCTGATTTCTTGTGTACAGGCCCTGCTGCTTCTACTTGATGCATGGATTTGTTGGCTTCTGTTCAACATGTTGTTCTGCTGGTTCCTGACAGGACAGGGGGCTTTCCTCAGTGCGTGGGGATTCTGTCTGATACTTTGGCAATGTAGGGTGTGCTTATGGATGATACAGTGGTGGATTTGACTTCTGAGATGGTGTTGGTGTGGCGGCATAGAAAATTGCCTTTGCGGCAGCTGCAGTCTGTTTTGGATAATCTCTTTTGCCTGCCCTGTCATGCTTAGTGACAGATTTTTCAATCATTGTTTCGCAGTGGCTATTGAGAGCGCTCAGGCGCCTGGTCATGGTATTATTTTACCCGGGATAGTGGGGAATACGTTTGATCTGAGGAAACCCTGCAATAGTAGGTTGTTATGGCTGGCGGATGTCATGTGTAGTTTTAAGCTTTGTGTCTCCACTGGATCTACAGGTTGTACGAATTTGGTGTCGGTGGAGGACAGGTCATTGGCCGCCACCATGGTGGGAGGCTGGGTTTACTGGAAATTTTTGTTTTTGTTTTGTTTACTATGGTTCTTTGTAATATGGTTCTTTGTAGACCTGCGGGTTTTTTTTTTTTATTTTGCTATAACAGGCTCAATTCTCTGTGACAATTAACAGCGTGTCTGTGTCGTTTTATATGGCCGTCTGGTCAGCTTCAACTTTGGGTTTAGGATTGTTGGCATTTGAATTCTTTTGTTTATGCAGTCCTTGTTCCTGGTTGTACTAACTCCCGGCTGCTGCTCTTTCTTGGTTTCCGTGGGACAATTCTCCATAAATGGTGTACCTGAGAGTTCCTTGTCCATACTGGTGGTGTAGTATTGCAATGCAGTACTGCTTATCCTATTATGTTCAGGAGAAGGCCACGTGGTTGTTACATCACTGGATGAGGGAAGTAGATTTGGGTTCGGTCCATAGGTTGGGCAGATCCACAGGTCAGGCAGCGTGATCTTGAAACCGAGGGATAGACAGTTGCTGTGGTTCGTTATTGGGCATTATGGTTATAGGTGTTTCAGTGTCAGCCTGTCACTGCAAATTGGAGGATTTCTTTTATTTAGTTTCCGATGTTGGGACCATGGGACATGGAAAAGGACTTTTATGTTTGGACAAGCTGGGACAAGGCACCGGTGGAGTTGTAGACCTGCCAGATGCAGGCCTGTGTAATTTTATTTTTTTGTTAATTTCCCTGAATAAGATATTTTTCCCAGGTCATCATCTTAGGGAGGTGTATTCCTGTAGGACCTTGGTGTTGGCCTTCCTTTGAGCTTGTTTATTTTTCATGATGTAGGGCGTACAGTTTCCAGGTGGTTACGTTCAGTGTCATCTTGGTCAGAGTGTTTTGGTTTCCGCGTTTCAAGACTGAGGAGGTGGGTTGTGGGGTTGTGAGTTTAATGTGTGGTGTGAGTGGTTCTTATGTCCACACAGTTTGGACTGTTGTCTGATCTTAGTAGTGGGATATGGTTTGGTGCTGTCTCAATAACACTTTGTATGGTTTGGAGGGTTTATCAATTTTGAGGCTTTGCGCACCTTAGGGGGTGTTTAAGGGCCTCGACTGGAAGGTGTCTTGGGGTTCCCATGGGTATGTTCACCCTCACTTGTTGCTAATTATGTCTCTGCCATGTTTGGCTTGTATGTTTTTGTTTTACCGTTTTTTTCCCTCTTCTTCGTGCATCCCTGGGGTGATTAGTCAGGTTTCCTTACTGATGTTTCCTACTGGATCTATATCGGGTGCACTCCTATGCATAGTAGGGTGTGCAGGGTTAAGTTGTAGCTGGCCAGCTAGAACCTGTCCTAAGTTGCTAATATGACCTACATGCATATACAGCTAGACCTGTTAATAACCTCAATACAGTGCATATGTTTATATGTGAGAGACAAAAGCAGTTATTTACTGTGATTTCATGTTTGGATGTCACATAACAATTGTATATTGTGTTCACAGAAGCAAAGGAAAAATATGCCTGTAAGATTCATTTGTATGCATGTAAGGTAAGCTCAGACACAGCAGAGTTGAAACCAGAAAGCACAGAGTTAAACTTTATTACCCATAAGGAGTTTGTGGCCAATCACAGCCAATCTCACACTCAGCAACAGTCTTGGCCAATCACAGCCAGCCTTACACCCATTTTTTTTTTCTCTGAAGCCTCATGCTTCAGCCAGCCTTCTCATGTTCCACTACAGAAGAGAACTGAATAGACACACAGATCCACAGAGCAGTTTTATGGAAGCAAGTGGCCAAAAATAGGTAATTAACAGTTATACATGTTCCTATTGTTAGTAATGTGATAAGAGCTGTATACTGAACTAGTTATGTGTTCACTTGTAGTTCCACCAAACTCGAACACAAAACAAACTATCAAACTTCAAAAGTTATATCGAATTCAAACTATCGAACAAACCCAAGCAAAAAAACTCAAACAGCAAACAGCAATAGAGAGAGAAATATATCCACCATTTGTTATAATGTATTCAGCACATGTTGTACATGGACTGTCTGCTGCAAAAGTGTCACTGTTATCTATGAAGAAAAGTTGAAGTTAATAAAGAAGATATCTTAAGCGTTTGGTGTGCTCTTTAAACCTACTGCTTTCCATAGAACGGTATTAGAGCAATTTATAGAGTAACAGACAGTCTGGTTAGACTGAAGTCAGAGAGATCCAATTCTTCTAATGCCACAGCGCATAAGGCACTTTGTAGTGCGCCGCCATCCACATAAGTCGCTCAGCCTAACAGATGGGAACTAGGCATTCCCAGTAGGAGGATACAATACAAAAGATTGGGACGCCTGGCTTAGGTGGAGTAGGGTTGTTTCCATGGTCGATTGTTAAGCTTGACTGGATTGGGCCCTATAGGTATGGTTGGTACACGCGGGGGGAAATTATGTGGGATTTAGATCACTGTACAAGCTTTTTTAGTGCAGTAAATTTTACGCCTTGCACTTTCTGTCCAGGGTTGGCACTTGTTTGGTCTGATATGGGCGTTGTTACTCACTGGCATTTGGGCGGTCGATGGGGAGCCTGAACAAGCCTCAGGTTTACGTCAATGAGAGGTGTCCCGTTTTTTAGTCCAGGCTGGAGGTTTTTTGGTGCTGCAACATCGGAAGCTGGAAGTTGAATTGTGGGGCTACTGGTGTGGTTATGGGTTTTACTTGAATGCCGTGGGTATTAAGCGGTGGTGTTTGTGTGCAGGCGGGTTTTTGGAGAGCCCTGCAGGTTTGGGGGGGCCGCACAAACATAAGGTTTTATTTTTGTGCGGTGGTGGCGGGGTACAAGGTCCTGGTGGGTTAGTATGGTGCAAAGTCAGTGCTCTGGAGGCTGGAGGCATAATTAAGTTGGACGCATGGTACTTTCTTCTTTGATGCCTACCGGGACCTTGAGGCTCCAGTAAAACTGGGTTTAATGTGTTATTTACTTGTTATGTATACAGTTTGTTAATAAAAGGCTGCTATTGCCATTTAACTCCAACCTGTGGTCATGTGGTTATTTTTTAAGGGAGGAGGAGAGTGATGGTCAGAGCAGAATGGAGACAAATCCTCTGTAATACCCTAGTCAAGGAAGCTTCTATACAGAGGGAACATTTCACACTGGATTACTGCACAGATCTGGAAATACACAAAACACACCAAGATTTAAGGAAGAAAACACACATGACAAATGTATTTAGAGAATATTTGCTTATCCTGGATTTCAGCATTAATTATATCTTATTCCAAGTTCAGTAGTGTGATATCCATTACAGAGTACATGTCAGTAGTGCCGTGCGTTCTGGAAATCATTTGTGTTTCATTTGGTATTGTCTGTTAGAAGAATCCTTTTGTGTCAGATCAATGGCTTCTTTTGGCTGGGCTGGTAGCGGCGGTCGGGCATTGTGCGTGTGATATGACGGCTGTGATCCTGAAGTCGTAGGATGGTTCTCATAGGGAAACATTTCCTCCTTTTATTCCTTTCTCAGCCAGCCACTTTGTTGTATTTACAAGACGATGTGAAGCTTTGGATGGACAGATCAGCGGTCCTCTTCCTCTGCCAGCTCCCCGCTCTCACCGGACACAATGGTTTTCATCGATCTTTGCCACGCAGCTGGCCTCACCCGTCCTTATAAAGGGGATAACACAAAGTTGGGAAATAATGTTTCTTATGAGTTCTTATGTGTTCTTATGTGTTCTTATGTGTTCTATCGCACTCACCACAGCCTGTTTTGTGTTTGGAGGAGGCAATGTGCTGCTTGTCTTACAGCACCGGGCTCCATGTGGCCATGCTGAGCGCTTTGAAAATGAGTGGATTGTACCGCTTTGCTACTGAGTCACGATTTAGGCTTCTTTCACACTGGTGGCCATGTTTACTGTCCTCTAAAAAGCAATCCGTGGTGGATCACTTTTCAGAGGTAGGTTTAGCAGCAGTTGGCAGGCTTTCAAGAGGAGATACTTCCACCTTTGTAACATTGTCCTTTTTTCTTAGTCCCAATCAGGATTTTGTAGTAAAAAAAAAAAAAAATCACACTGCCACCACGAGCTCCGTTGACAGGCAGTGCGGCAGCTGTGAAGCAAAGCATTGTGACCATGGCATGTGTACAGCCCTGTCAGTCAGATGACAAAGATACAGGGGATAGAGATGACAGAGAGATACAAGGGATAAAAATGACCGAGATAGAGGGGATAGAGATGACAGAGGGACACAGGGGATACAAATTATTGAGATACAGGGGATAGAGATGATTGAGATACAGGGGATAAAAATGATTGAGATACAGGGGACAGAGATGACAGAGGAACACAGGGGATAAAAATTTTGAGATACAGGGGATAGAGATGATTGAGATACAGAGGATAGAGATGACAGAGGGACACAGGGATAAAAATGATTGAGATACAGGGGATAGAGATGATTGAGATACAGGGGATCGAGATGACAGAGGGACACAGGGGATAAAAATGATTGATATACAGGGCATAGAGATGATTGAGATACAGAGCATAGAGATGACAGAGGGACACAGAGGATAAAAATGATTGAGATACAGGGGATAGAGATGACAGAATGACACAGGGATAAAAATGATTGAGATACAGGGGATAGAGATGACAGAGGGACACAGGGATAAAAATGTTTGAGATACAGGGGATAGAGATGATTGAGATACAGAGGAAAGAGATGACAGAGGGACACAGGGGATAGAGATGATTGAGATACAGGGGATAGAGATGACAGAAGGACACAGGGATAAAAATGATTGAGATACAGAGGAAAGAGATGACAGAGGGACACAGGGATAAAAATGATTGAGATACAGGGGATAGAGATGATTGAGATACAGGGGACAGAGATGACAGGGGAACACAGGGGATAAAAATGATTAAGATACAGGGGATAGAGATGACAGAGGGACACAGAGGATGAAAATCATTGAGATACAGGGGATAGAGATGACAGAGGGACACAGAGGATAAAAATGATTGAGATACAGGGGATAGAGATGACAGAGGGACACAGAGGATAAAAATGATTGAGATACAGGGGATAGAGATGACAGAGGGACACAGAGGATAAAAATGATTGAGATACAGGGGATAGAGATGACAGAGGGACACGGGGGATAAAAATGATTGAGATACAGGGGATAGAGATTATTGAGATACAGGGGATAGAGATGACAGAGGGACACAGGGGATAAAAATGATTGAGATACAGGGCAGAGAGATGATTGAGATACAGGGGATAGAGATGAATGAGATACAGAGGATAGAGATGACAGAGGGACACAGGGATAAAAATGATTGAGATACAGGGGATAGAGATGACAGAGGGACACAGGGATAAAAATGATTGAAATACAGGGCATAGAGATGACAGAGGAACACAGGGATAAAAATGATTGAGATACAGGGGATAGAGATGACAGAGGGACACAGGGATAAAAATGTTTGAGATACAGGGGATAGAGATGATTGAGTTACAGAGGAAAGAGATGACAGAGGGACACAGGGTATGGAGATGATTGAGATACAGGGGATAGAGATGACAGAATGACACAGGGATAAAAATGATTGAGATACAGGGGATAGAGATGACAGAGGGACACAGGGGATAAAAATGATTGAGATACAGGGCATAGAGATGATTGAGATACAGGGGATAGAGATGAGTGAGATACAGAGCATAGAGATGACAGAGGGACACAGAGGATAAAAATGATTGAGATACAGGGGATAGAGATGACAGAATGACACAGGGATAAAAATGATTGAGATACAGGGGATAGAGATGACAGAGGGACACGGAGGATAAAAATGATTGAGATACAGGGGATAGAGATGACAGAGGGACACAGGGATAAAAATGTTTGAGATACAGGGGATAGAGATGATTGAGATACAGGGGATAGAGATGACAGAATGACACAGGGATAAAAATGATTGAGATACAGAGGAAAGAGATGACAGAGGGACACAGGGATAAAAATGATTGAGATACAGGGGATAGAGATGATTGAGATACAGGGGACAGAGATGACAGAGGAACACAGGGGATAAAAATGATTAAGATACAGGGGATAGAGATGACAGAGGGACACAGAGGATGAAAATGATTGAGATACAGGGGATAGAGATGATTGAGATACAGGGGATAGAGATAACAGAGGGACACAGAGGACAAAAATGATTGAGATACAGGGGATAGAGATGACAGAGGGACACAGAGGATAAAAATTATTGAGATACAGGGGATAGAGATGACAGAGGGACACGGGGGATAAAAATTATTGAAATACAGGGGATAGAGATTATTATGATACAGGGGATAGAGATGACAGAGGGACACAGGGGATAAAAATGATTGAGATACAGGGGATAGAGATGATTGAGATACAGGGGATAGAGATGATTGAGATACAGGGGATAGAGATGATTGAGGTACAGAGGATAGAGATGACAGAGGGACACAGAGGATAAAAATGATTGAGATACAGGGGATAGAGATGACAGAGGGACACAGGGATAAAAATGATTGAAATACAGGGGATAGAGACGACAGAGGGACACAGGGATAAAAATGATTGAGATACAGAGGAAAGAGACAACAGAGGGACACAGGGATAAAAATTATTGAGATACAGGGGATAGAGATGATTGAGATACAGGGGATATAGATGATTGAGATACAGGGGATAGAGATGACAGAATAACACAGGGATAAAAATTATTGAGATACAGGGGATAGAGATGACAGAGGGACACAGGGATAAAAAATGTTTGAGATACAGGGGATAGAGATGATTGAGTTACAGAGGAAAGAGATGACAGAGGGACACAGGGGATAGAGATGATTGAGATACAGGGGATAGAGATGACAGAATGACACAGGGATAAAAATGATTGAGATACAGGGGATAGAGATGACAGAGGGACACAGGGGATAAAAATGATTGAGATACAGAGGAAAGAGATGACAGAGGGACACAGGGATAAAAATGATTGAGATACAGGGGATAGAGATGATTGAGATACAGGGGATATAGATGATCGAGATACAGAGGATAGAGATGACAGAGGGACACAGGGATAAAAATGATTGAGATACAGGGGACAGAGATGACAGAGGGACACAGGGGATAGAGAGATGATTGAGATACAGGGGATAGAGATGACAGAATGACACAGGGATAAAAATGATTGAGATACAAGGGATAGAGATGACCGAGGGACACAGGGGATAAAAATGATTGAGATACCGGGGATAGAGATGACAGAGGGACACAGGGATAAAAATGATTGAGATACCGGGGATAGATATGACAGAGGGACACAGGGATAAAAATGATTGAGATACCGGGGATAGAGATGACAGAGGGACACAGAGGATAAAAATTATTGAGCTACAGGGGATAGAGATGATTGAGATACAGGGGATAAAGATGACAGAGGGACACAAGGGATAAAAATTACCGAGATACAGGGGATAGAGATAACAGATACAGGGGATGAGGATAACCAAAATACAGGGCAAGATACAGAGGACAGAGGTGACAAAGTGACAGAAAAGGAAATACGGATTCTTTTTTATCTCTTTTGGTCATCTTTTATTATTTTTCCCACTTTGTTTTTTCTTCTCTTTCAAATTATCATCCTTCTTACCTTATCTATCATGTTGAACCATTTTGTGCTTTTACATTTTCCTTACTGTAAAGGCCCGTACACACTTGACGGAGATCAGATGAAATATCTTCTGATTTTTCTCTCTCTTGCTCAGCGTTCATTACCGTTTTTAGTTGACAGTGCATAAATGTTCACGAAATTTCTCGTCCGATTTTTTTTTTTTGTGACATTTGTTCCCAGACTTCCGGGTTGTCAGCAACTTCAGATCATGCGCGGTCTTTCGTTTAGATTTTTCACGGACGTACTGCATACACATTAAACAAAAATTGGTAGTCTGGGGACAGACGATAAAAAGTTTGGTGTTTGTCCCTCCTTTTTTTTTGTTGAAAATGTCGGCATCGGCTGCTGAAAGTTGTGTACACACTAGCCGAAAATCGTATGATTTTACCTCGGACGGGAATTTTCGGCAGATTTTCTACTAGTTTGTATCCCACTTAACCGACCTCCATATACAGACACAATAAGATCTTGATAATTCTTTTGATTTTGTCTTCGATAATCAGTGCTATCATAAACAGTTGTCATTTTGTAACAAAATCCTTGCTGTCCCCTATTATCTTTCTCCTTTGTTACATCTCAGTGCTGCTGATCTTCTGCAGCTTTTTTGCAGCCACTTCCTGCCTGCATGCACTCCAGCGGTGCCTGCATGGCATTTCTCCAGGCAGTTTCCTAAGACCTTGCCTGTGTAATCGATGTTCAATCAAAGCCCATGTGACAGGGTGACAACGCAGGGGAGCAGTTGAAAGACAGGGACAGAGCGTTGTCACCCTATTCACAGGAAGAGCCTGAAAAGGAACCTTTATAGCAGGATCACCAGGGATTATTTTATGAAAGCTGCAGATTTAAAAAAAGATAGAAAATAACATTTGGTTTCTCAAGACTGGCAGATCATGACTTTGGCTGTCTTGAAGTGTTTGAGAAATGTTCCTATTCTTTAAAATGCATATAAATTGTTATACCGCTGGTATTATATGCCGGCCCGTTTGGCTTGCATTATTGTTAATTATCCCTCAACTTGTTTTTGTGGTTGTAAGCAACAGGGAACAATGGCACATATCTGGTGGAATTGTCCAAAGGTGAGCAGACTGTGGATTCGGGTCTATACTTTGCTTTGTACATTGTCACACTCTAACAATACAGTGAAGTCTCAGTTTCTTTTTCTTTAAAAATAACAAACATGTTATACTTACCTGCTCTGTGCAGTTGGTTTTGCACAGAGCAGCCCAGATCCTCCTGTTCTCTGGTCCCTCGCCGACACACCTGGCCCTTACCTCCTGCCGAGTGCCTCTCTAGCAAGCAGTTGCTTCCGAGCCGACCTGCTGCTCCCTGTATCCATTTAGACACGGAGCCATGATTCAGCCCCGCTCCCTCTCTCTCTCCTCATTGGGTTATTGTCTTTGATTGACAGCAGCGGGAGCCAATGGCTCCACGCTGCTGTCAAAGCCAATGAGGAGGGAGAGTCCCAGGCAGCCGAGACAGAGAGTTTTGCAAACTTGGATATCATGTTCTCACCCTTAGCATTTTGTTCATCAGTTGTTGGACATTTGATACCCCTATGCCCTGACCCCTGGGATGCTCTTATTATTCTCTCTGTTTTCTCCTGCAGCTCTCTTTTCTTCTATTTTGTCCCTCTTTTCTCTTCCCTTTTCTCCTTCTTCTGGGTGTTCCCCCCTCTGGATTATCTGTTATGCATAGTGGTCCTTTTTGGCTGCCCTTTTCTGGTCTCTTTTCCTTTTTAGGGCCCCTTTCACAATGGCTTTCCGATCCGGTCCGCCTGTCAGTTTTTCAGGCTGACCGGATCGGATGCTCTATGCATCCCTATGAAGTGGTGATATGTCTGCTGACACCCGCTGCTATCCGATCCTGCCCGTGAAATCCTGACAGATGGAAACCCTATTTTCCATCCATCTGGAGGATCGGATCGGGTAGGATCGGATGAAAAGAGACAGGCGGTCTGTTTTCATCTGATCTCCTCCCATAGAGGAGAGGGGGGATCTGATAGGTCCGTCTCTGCACACAGAGACAAGATCGATCACAGCTGAGCAAAACGGAGTCTGCCCGAAAGGGGCCTTACTGTTGGACAACATTCACCTCATGTGTATGACCATTATGTTTCTATTTGCATTATACAGTATGTGGACTTTTAGCTGCCCATTGTGTACTCAACTTTATTCTCTTGTATAGTTTTTTTCCGCACTATTTTATACTCCTTGAATATGTGCCGTTTTGTTTTCTTTTTTTTCAGTTGCTATCCATTAACTTATAGATTGTAACCTCTAACGAGCAGGGCCCTCCAGGTCCTCCTGTATTGAATTGTATTGTCTTCCCTCATATTGTAAAGCGCTGAGCAAACTGTTGGCGCTATATAAATCCTGTATAATAATAATAATTAATAAAACTTATTGTAACAGAAAATAACATCTGAAATGACGTTAATATGTGGAAGCTTAATTGAGAATTTAGGGATTGAGTTTACATCTACTTTAAACACTCTTCTGTTATTTTATGTCCTTTTCTTGCAGCAGATATCTCATTAATTACTTTCATGTAAAAAAACCAATAAAAAGCATGTTGACAAATTCATTTTAATAGCTACAAATCCTTCATTTACAAGTAATTATTCCCCAGTAAAAATATGATTTTCTGGTTGGCGAGGCATCCAAGAATAGTAGTGTCTCCAGTCTCATTCACCCGCCCTCCATCCCGAAGGCGCTAAGTTGGTCATCGGCTGACATCACAGAATATAATGTCACTCTTCTCCCTGGGCCAAGCTCCCTCTAATTAGATCAGGTATTACAATCAAATCTTCCCGCGTACCCACACTCTTTATTATTTTCTCCCTGGACTTTTTATTCATCATGGCGCAGCAGAACTAATCGCCTTCCATCCAGTGGCAGCCATATTTAAATAAACGTCCGTCGCTCCGGGCCTAGAAGGAGGCGAGAGGGACTGATCTCTAAGAACCATTGGCGCTCATTTTCATTGTCATTATGGCAAAGAGACCTGAACATCTGTCACTGGGAGAGAGACCTGTAAACCGCGCAGACCCGGCGTGTAATCACTGACACATCGTAGGATTAGCGTTCGGGATTTATGGTGCACTCAGGATAAAAATAAATATTAAATATGATTAGGAAGTCACTCAGCTGTCTGCCATACATTATGTTGATGGATTTGGAGTTTATACAGGGCAGGGCTGCATTCGACACAAAGCGTTGTTTTATTAGCACATTGTTCGGCCGTTGTTCGGCCGTTGTTCGGCTTGTTCTCAGTGGATGGTGACAGCGCGGGAATACTCGGCAGGCCTGGAAAATAACAGGATTATCCCTTTTAATTCAATAAATCTATGTATTACAGTCAGGTTTTGGTGAGGAGAAATGTACAAAGCACAGTCAGAGCAAACAAAAGGAATCAACTTTCACTAAACTGACCACATCACACTGACACATCACACTGACACATCACACTGACACAGCACTCTGACCACATCACACTGACACACTGACCACAGCACACTGACCACAGCACACTGACCACAGCACTCTGACCACAGCACACTGACCACAGCACACTGACCACAGCACACTGACCACAGCACACTGACACACTGACCACAGCACTCTGACCACAACACTCTGACCACATCACACTGACAAACTGACCACAGCACACTGACACAGTACTCTGACCACAGCACACTGACCACATCACACTGACACACTGACCACAGCACACTGACCACAGCACACTGACCACAGCACTCTGACCACAGCACTCTGACCACAGCACTCTGACACACTGACCACAGCACTCTGACCACAGCACACTGACACAGCACTCTGATCACAGCACACTGACAGAGCACTCTGACCACAGCACACTGACAGAGCACACTGACCACAGCACACTGACCACAGCACTCTGACCACATCACACTGACAAACTGACCACAGCACACTGACACAGTACTCTGAACACAGCACACTGACAGAGCACTCTGACCACAGCACACTGACAGAGCACTCTGACCACAGAGCTTGTTCTCAGTGGATGGTGACAGCGCGGGAATACTCGGCAGGCCTGGAAAATAACAGGATTATCCCTTTTAATTCAATAAATCTATGTATTACAGTCAGGTTTTGGTGAGGAGAAATGTACAAAGCACAGTCAGAGCAAACAAAAGGAATCAACTTTCACTAAACTGACCACATCACACTGACACATCACACTGACACATCACACTGACACAGCACTCTGACCACATCACACTGACACACTGACCACAGCACACTGACCACAGCACTCTGACCACAGCACTCTGACCACAGCACTCTGACCACAGCACACTGACACACTGACCACAGCACTCTGACCACAACACTCTGACCACATCACACTGACAAACTGACCACAGCACACTGACACAGTACTCTGACCACAGCACACTGACCACAGCACACTGACCACATCACACTGACACACTGACCACAGCACACTGACCACAGCACACTGACCACAGCACTCTGACCACAGCACTCTGACACACTGACCACAGCACTCTGACCACAGCACACTGACACAGCACTCTGATCACAGCACACTGACAGAGCACTCTGACCACAGCACACTGACAGAGCACACTGACCACAGCACACTGACCACAGCACTCTGACCACAGCACTCTGACTACATCACACTGACAAACTGACCACAGCACACTGACACAGTACTCTGAACACAGCACACTGACAGAGCACTCTGACCACAGCACACTGACAGAGCACTCTGACCACAGCACACTGACACAGCTTTCTGATCACAGCACACTGACAGAGCACTCTGACCACAGCGCACTAACAGAGCACTCTGACCACAGCACACTGACAGAGCACTCTGACACAGCACACTGACAGAGCACTCTGACCACAGCACACTGACACAGCTTTCTGATCACAGCACACTGACACAGCTTTCTGATCACAGCGCACTGACAGAGCACTCTGACCACAGCGCACTAACAGAGCACTCTGACCACAGCACGCTGACCACAGCACGCTGACCACAGCACACTGACCACAGCACACTGACCACAGCACATTGAAACATTTACCACAGGACACTGACAGTAGCACACTGACCACAGCACATTGAAACATTTACCACAGGACACTGACAGTAGCACACTGACCACAGCACACTGGGAACGATTTACTAAAACTGGTGCATGCAACCAGTAACCAATCAGCTTCTAGGTTTTATTGGCAAAGCTTAACTGAACAAGCTGAAGTTAAAAGCTGATTGGGTACTATGTCCCCTGGAGCTTATTTACTAAAGGGAAATAGAGTGTGCACTTATCAAGTGCAGTTGCTCCAGAGTTTAGTAAATGAGCAGAAGTTCTTCTGACTTCTATCGTTCAATCATGTGCAAGCAAAAATGCTATTTTATTTAATTTTTTTTTTCTTCCCTTGCATGTGATTGGTTATTCTTTGCAAAGTGAAGATTCACTTAATTTACTAAGCTCTGGAGCAACAGCACTTGCAAATTGCACAGTCTATTTACCTTTTACTAACCACTTGCCGACCGAGTACGGTAATAGTACTGCGGCAAAGTGGTTCGTTATCGTCTGACGACGTAGTATTAACGTCGTCAGACACTCCCCCTTCTGGGCGGCGCTTGCGCGCCGCCGGAGGCTCGCTCCCGCTGTTTTCATTCACAGCGGGAGTCGGGCCAGGGGAGGAGCAGCGGCGATCGCCGCTGCTCTGCCCCGATCGCCGGGGATCTAGTGTGGAGATCCGCCCGCCTGTGTAAACACAAGCGGGCGGATCTCCATAGTGACAGGGAGTGACAGATCGGACTGTTCAGCATAGCTGGACATCCGATCTGTCCATGACTCACTCAGTCAACTCCCCCCCTACACGTCAGTAAGCACCAGGCATACATTAACCCCTCCCTCTCCAATAAAATTAACCCCTTCCCTGCCAGTGTCATTTTTACAGTAACAGTGCATATATATAGCACTGATTACTGCAGTAATGTCACTGGTAACCCCAAAAGTGTCAAAAATGTCAGTCAAGGGTCCGATCTGTCCGCCGCAATGTCGCAGTCCCACAAAAAAAATCGCAGATCGCCGCCATTACGCGTTAAAAAAAAAACACCAAAAATGACAGAAATCTTTCCCTTTGTTAGTAAACGCAATAACTTTTGCGCAAACCAATCAAAATACGCTTATTGTGATTTTTTTTACCAAACATAGGTAGCAGAAAACAAATTGGCCAAAAATTTTTTAAAAAATTGGTTTTTACATCTTTTTTGGGGGGAATTTCATATAAAAAAATGTTAAAAATATTATTATTTTTTCAAAATAAATGCTCTTTTTTTGTTTATAGCGCAAAAAGTAAAAATCGCACAGGTGATCAAATACCACCAAAAGAAAGCTCTGTTTGTGGGAAAAAAAGGACGTAAATTTAGTTTGGGTACGGCGTCGCACGACCGCGCAATTGTCAGTTGAAGTCGCACAGCGCCGAATCGCAAAGAGTGGCCTGGACGGAAGACAGCAAAATCCTCCGGTGGTAAAGTGGTTAAATCAGCCCCCGAGTGTCATTGTGCAACTAAAACTGGAGCGTGCAAAATCTGGTGCAGCTGTGCATGGTAGCCAATCAGCTTCTAACTTCAGCTTTTTCAAGAAAGCTTGAAAAAAAACTTGGAAGCCGATTGGCTTCTAGGCAGATCTGCACCAAATTTTGCACTCTCCAGTTTTAGTAAATCAACCCTAGTGTGTCAATGTGCTGCAGTCTCCTTGTGCTACAGTCAGTGTGCTGTGGTCATTGTGTCTGTGTGCTACAGTCATTGTGTCAGTGTGCTACAGTCAGTATGCTGTGGTCATTGTGTCAGTGTGCTACAGTCAGTGAGTGTGCCAATTTGTATCAGTGAGCTGTGGTCAGTGAGTCAGTGTGCTACAGTCACTATACATCATTTGTCAATATCTCCAATCTCTAGATAGGGCATCTGATTGCCTTACTTCCTGTCTCTGTCTTAAGATGGCCATACACTATTCCAACACTCCTAGTTCCCTCCCTGCATGGCTGTCAAACTGGGACATGCAGTCTGTCCGTGCAGCTGCTGCATCCCAATAGACATGACTGGACTGCCTGCACTCAGCACCTGGTGGCTGAAGCCACATAAACAAGGCGCTCATTTACTGACTATGGGTGTCAGCTACTGTTCGAATGAGACCTTACTATGTGTCTGTATCTGAACATTGTTTATAAACCCTGTGTCAGTCGGTCAGTTGACTGGAGCAGCTTCTACAGTTAATGATTTTATATATCACCTTCCAGCTGTCGGTATGAGATTTGTGTGAGGGGGGGGGGGGGAGTGGTGGCAGGGTAGAAGGTCGGCATACTGCCTATGTTTTTCAAGGAAGTTTTTTTGAGTGTGTGTAGTTTACATAACTGGGGAATTTGTAATAACATAGTGCTATGAAATGCAACATTTATAGAATAAGGAGGAAGGAGATAGAGAAACAGGAAGAAAAGAGAGTGCAGGACAGAGTAAAAAAATAGGGAGAGCAAGAGAGAAACAGAGAAGGAAATAGAAGGATGGGATAGAGAAGGCAGAGTAAAAAAGATTGAGAGCATGGAAACACTCTTCTCTCTTTCATTACTTTTCCCTCGCTTACCCCAGCTCTCTTGCTTCTTCTATTTTGCTTCCCTTTCCTTTTTTTTCCTCTTGTTATCTCTTCTTTCATCCTTTCTTTCTCCATCTTTTCCCTTTCCTTTCCCCCTCTCTCCTTCTTTGTGTATCTTTCTTTCTTTTCTCATCTCTCTCTCTATCCCGCCTTAATTCTTTCTCTCTCTATCCCGCCTTAATTCTTTCTCTCTCTATCCCGCCTTAATTCTTTCTCTCTCTATCCCGCCTTAATTCTTTCTCTCTCTATCCTGCCTTCATTCTCTCTTTTCTCTCTGTCTGTGCCTTCTTTCTTACCTTATTTTCTCCCCCCTCCTTTCTTCTCTCACCTGCTCCTTCTCTCTCTTTGTCGTCTTTTTTTTCTTTCTTTCTCCTTCCTTCTCTCTGTCTTCTTTCTCCTTTTTACTTTCACTTTTTCTTACTCCTTTACTGTATTTCCATGTATTGTATGGAATGGCAGGAAGGATGCTATACTTAAAATATTTACCTAAATAACATAAATATCAATAATAAAAAATAGGCACAACAGACACTTGAGCTTTTTGGCAAAATATGGCCGCGGCCGTTTATTACTGGTTTAATATAATAAATAAACATAACACAGTAAATCCAGAGTTGTATAAAGTACTCGAAACCCATACTTGAGTAAAAGTACAAGTGCTCGATCAAAAAGTGACATGAGTAGAAGTGGAAGTGATCGATCAAAAAGTGACTTGAGTAGAAGTACTAAAGTATTCAACATTTTTTGTACTTAAGTATTGCAAGTAGTTTTTCTAAAAATTTTGCTACTCAAGTACTGAAAGTAAAAGTAGAAGTACTGTGTTATGTAGTTATTAAAGAAAGAAGTCAAAAGTTGAAAATCATATTGTTTTTTATTATTTCAAATGCAGCTTTTATTTATACATACAGTAGCATTTATTTTCGTATGCGCTGATAATACACGTTTTGAGCTTCATGAAACCTGCCATCTACTGTTCTGGCAGTGGTAATTTTTATAATTGTAACGAGTAACTATGCAGCACAAAAAAAAAATATCGGAGTAGAAGTATTGAAATCATTGAAAAAATGTAGTGAAGTAAAAGTGGAAGTAGGAGAAAAAAATTCTACTCTATGAAAGTACAGATACCGCCTTTCGGTACTTAAGTACAGTAGTGAAATAGTCCTACTTAGTTACTATACATCTCTGAGTAAATCACATAACAAAACAAAACCAGTCATCACAACTCGGGCCATATTAACCAAATAACATATTTTAAAATAATTCACGTATACATTTAAACAGAGAATAACATTGTCCCCCTCAAACATAGAGGATACCTTACCACGTAAAAATTATGGCCGCGACAAACAAGGGGAGGGAGGGGAAAATTTGGATAAGAAGATTCCCAGGAAAAGATTGAATTTTACAGATATGAGAGCTGATTATATAGCCCCCAAAAGCTGGTCTGAGCGGGCTTTGGGGGGGGGGGGGGAAGCAGGATCGGGAAGACTCCTATTCGCTTACAAAAATAGAGGTAAGCCAAATCTACCTAGTAACCTGACTAAAACTCCCTGGCTACTAAAAAGCGGGAATAAAAAGCGGGAAAGAAGGTGCTGACCAAGCTAAGGGGTCAAAAGTTCAGCTTCCTGGGGCGTGGTCTCGACATGGAAGCGTGAGGACGCACCGGCTTGGAGCTCCTGGCTGACCACTGCATTTACCACGGATAATCCGCACCTACGGACCCCGGACTCGCTCCATAACATGCTTCCGAAGCGGCGCCAGTCACCCCAGCCGCAGAGGACTCCGCGGCCGCGCTCTGCATCGATCGATGCCTTCTTCTCCGGCAGCCACAGGCCGGGCCCGGAGCCTCCCAAGATGGCGCCGACACGAGGCACGCAGCATGAGAGGGCCCAGTCTCCCATCCTCTCACCGCAGATCCCACTACCTACTCAACTCTCCCCGGTGTCTCCGGGCTCCTCCGCTGCCCCCAGTACTACCGCTGGCACGGCAGAGCTGCAGGGCCTGGCGGACTTGCGGGCACACATTCTTTCGCTCCCCACTGCCGCGAACCTGGACAAGCTGGCAGAGCGGGTCGAGCGGGCCCTGCGGCAGGACATTAACGCACTTCAGGAGGACACTGCTCACTTGGGGAACCGGGTTGAGTCCATGGAGACCAGGGTGGATGATTTGGTTCCGGCTGTGCATGCCCTGACCGCTAGATGTAACCAGCAGGACAGGCGCATTGATGCCTTGCTGGATCAATTGGACGACGTTGAAAACCGCAGCAGGAGGGGTAACATCCGCATCAGGGGTCTGCCCGAGGCCACGGCTCACAAGGACATTGTTCCCACCTTACAAGGTATTTTCAAGCAGATATTGGGCCGGGACTCCCCTGATCACATAGAGATTGATCGCGCACACAGGGCTCTGAGACCCCCTTCGGATGACCCCGAGAAACCCCGGGACATTATATGCAAGCTACATAAATACTCAGTGAAAGACCGTATCATGTTTCATATGCGGGGTGTCCCCTCTATAGACTTTGATGGCGCACGGATCTCTCTCTTCTCGGATGTCTCCCACCGCACGCTAATGCAGCGCAGGGCCCTGAAGCCCCTTCTGGAATCCATCAGGGGGGCTGATCTAACCTACCGCTGGGGTTTCCCCTTTAGCCTCTCGGTTACTAAGAACGGCCGCCAACACGTTCTTAGACACAAAGATGACCTTCCGCACTTCTTGGCCCAGCTGGAGCTGCCCCCTGTGGACATTCCGGAGTGGCGGGTCTCCCCGGAGGTCCCCCTGCCTGCTCGCACTCCTCCCTGGCAACCTGCACGTCGCAGAGGCCGTAATGGGCCTCGCAACAGACCTCCGCGCACGGATCAGTGATGCCTTCCTGCCTCTCCACTAGAGACTCACTGCTGCCACTTTTTTTAACTCTTTGACCTTCAGACCATGGATGACCTTCTTGCCCATTCTCCTTCAGAAGATGATGATCGCCTGTGAACTGTTGGTCATACCTGGACCCTATGGCGCATGGAACTTTCCGGCAGATTCCTGTACCTAACCATGGCTGGATGTCCCGCACTTGAACTGCGTTCCCTAGTGGGGTAGATTAGGGGTCCACTCCACCCGGTGGGGGTTTCAGCCGGACCCCTTGCTCTCTATGCCTCTTTCCCCCCAGAGGGGCTTTGGCTCCCTCCTATGCTGGACTCCCTGGAGTCCGTGGTGGGTCCCCTCTTTTTTTTTTGGGGTTCTGCCCAGGTGTGGCCGGGGGCGCCCCCCTCCCTGCCCTGCCCCCCTTGGAGGAGAGGGGGGGGATCGCCCTGGCATACACAGAGTGTCCGCAGGGTCGTGGACGGTTCCGCGGCCTTTCTGGACCTGGTTTTTTGTTCTTACTGTTTGTTTGATTTGTTATTTCCTTTTCTTGACCAATATGCTGTACCTGTTCTGGTGTTTTTCCCCCTGTTTTTGCTTATGGGTGCTGATCATTTCATTATTTCTCTGCAGAGTGCGCTGGTTCCAGTCCGTGGGTGCTGGAGGGTCCCTCACCCACTCCCCCAGGGTCGTCCTTGGGTATCCGCTACCGTGCTTGATCCATGGCTTCGCTGAAGTTTTTATCCTATAACGTCCGGGGACTCGGCTCCCCCTTCAAACGTGGTAAGTTGTGGCTGGAGTTGAGGCGGGCGGGTGCACAGGTGGTTTTTTTACAGGAGACTCATTTTCGCTCCCAATCCACGCCACGACTGCCGACACACCTGTACAGCCAGTGGTTTGTCAGCTCCTCTCCCCGTCCGAAGTCCGGGGGCGTGGCCGTTGCCATCCATAAGAGTTGCCCCTTTGTGCCCATCGACCACTGCCTAGACCCCCAGGGTAGGTTTGTCTTTCTTAAAGGGACCCTCTATGGTAAAACCCTGACCTTGGCCTCCATCTATGCCCCTAACACAGGTCTGTTGTCCTTCCTTGAGTCCACACTGGACGCACTTTCCTCGTTCCGAGAGGGCCGGGTGGTTCTGGGGGGAGATTTTAAGTTCTGCCTGGACCCCCGGGCCGACACTTCAGCGGGACGCTCGGCTCATTCTGCCGCAGCCCACCGCCGCCTCTTGAGGCTGTTGCATGCTTCAGGCCTTGTGGACTGCTGGAGGCTGCTCCACCCCTCCTCCCGGGATTATAGTTATTTTTCAGCGACCCATAATTCCTACTCGCGCATCTATATGCTTCTCACTGATCAGGCATGCCTGGATGCCTTGGTGGGAGCAGACATAGGGACCCGCACCCTTTCTGACCATGCCCCTGTGACTTTGTCCCTTGCCCCCCTGACTGATGCCAACAGGGCGTGGACTTGGCGCTTGAATGAGAACCTTCTGGACGACGCAGTGGTTGTCCAGAGGGTGACGGAGACATTGGGGAACTACTTCAGGGAAAATGCTGGGGATGACGTCGCCCCCTCCTCTATCTGGGAAGGCCACAAGGCAGTGGTCCGGGGCGAGCTGATCTCTCAGGGGGCTAGGCTGAACAAAGAGCGCATGGCTGACATGAAACAGCTCCTTGACAAGCTCCGTCAGGCTGAGCTGACTCATAAGCATACGCTCTCGGCGGAGGCTCTCAGGGAACTTGGAGCCCTTCGGGAAACCCTGTTTGACCTACTAGAGACGCAAATTAGGCGGCGCCTCCGGTTCCTGTCTCACAAGTTCTACGAATTCGGTAACAAGTGTGGGCGCATGCTGGCGCGGGCGCTGCGGCGGCAACGGGCGGCTACTCGCATCCCGTAGCTTCAGACGGCTCGGTGGGATCGCTCACTGAACATCCCTCCCGCATCGCGGAGGCATTCAGGGAATATTATGCCCAACTCTATAACATTGCCAACCCTTTGTCGCCGTCTGCGCTGGCTGCTAAGCGTGCGCGCATCTTGGACTACCTGGGGGAGTCTGCGACCCCGAAGTTTGCGGAGCAGGCATCCACGTCCCTCGAAAACCTATCACTGTGCTTGAACTGGAGGCGGCGATTAAGGGACTGCCAAAGGGTAAAAGTCCGGGACCCGACGGTTATACGAATGCCTACTACTTGAAGTTTAGCTCTTCCCTCCTATCCCCGATGTGCGCCTATTTCAACGCCCTCGCCATGGGCTCCTCCGTGGCCCGGGACACCCTCCTCGCGCATATAACGGTTCTCCCCAAAGATGGGAAGGACCTCACCCTACCCAGCAGCTACCGTCCGATTTTGCTCTTGAATACGGACATCAAAATACTGGCTAGGATACTGGCAGACCGGCTGAAGCCCCTTCTGCCGTCGGTCATCCACCCTGACCAAACGGGATTTATTGCGGGCCGGGAGGCACGTGACAATTCAAACAGAGCCCTGCAGATCATCCACTGGGTTAACTCACAGCCGTCCCATCCGCCCTGTCTCCTCCTGTCTACGGACGCCGAAAAGGCATTCGACAGGGTGGATTGGACGTATATGGAGTTGGTGTTGAAGCGTCTGGGGCTGGGACCGCGCATGTCCAGCTGGGTAGCGGCGTTATACGCCTCCCCTGAAGCGAGGGTTAAGGCGGGAGGCTTTCTGTCGGCTCCCTTTCCGATCCGCAATGGCACGCGCCAGGGGTGCCCGTTGTCCCCACTGATATTCGCACTGACGCTGGAACCTTTACTTGCCAGGGTCAGGGCGAATCCGGACATTAGTGGAGTCACTGTGGGCTCCACTGAACACAAGCTATCCGCCTATGCGGACGATGTTCTTTTCTACATAACTAAACCGCAGACGACTCTGCCGGTTCTTATGTCGGAGCTACGTGCATTTCAGGTTCTCTCGAACTTTAAAATAAATTTCGATAAATCGGAAATAATGCCCCTTAACGTCCCACAGGAAGTAGGAGACTCGCTGCGCCTGGCGTTTCCGTTCACTTGGTGTCGCTCTAGACTTAAGTACTTGGGGGTATTCCTGCCCGGTAACTGTGCGGATGTTTACGAACAAAATTACGCCCCACTGCTAACGACAATCTGAAAAGACCTGGCAGACTGGACTAAACTGTCTGTGACGTGGATTGGTAGAGTGAACGTGCTTAAAATGAATGTCCTACCCCGCATCCTGTTCTACTTTCAGATGCTGCCTGTGCGCCTGCCCAGGTCCTTTTTCTTGAGCCTCAACAGCCTGTTCATACGCTTCATCTGGGATGGCAAGCAGCCCCGACTGGCTTTCAAGAGTATGCAACGTTCTAAACGAACGGGTGGTTTGGGGATTCCGGTGGTTCGTAGGTACTACGAGACGGTTGCTTTGCAACGTATCCTCGACTGGCACCACCAGGTTCGGGGCAAACGCTGGGTCCCCATGGAGAAATTCATGGCGGGCAGGAATTTGTCCCACGCCCCGTGGTTGCTACCGCCCGACAGAGGGCTCTCACCCCTGGCATCCCCTACCACCACGCATGCCCTACAGGTGTGGGATGAGGTTAATGGGCGTCTCCAGCTGTCTACCCGCATCTCTCCGCTGGCACCCCTGGGGGGCTACACCTGGTTCCCACCCGGAGAGGACGTATCCTTCTTCGGGACCTGGGCGCTCAGTGGGGGAGATCCGCTGCGGCAGGTTTGTCCAGGAGGGGTCCATTGTGTCGTTTGCCTGAGCTCAGGGAATGTTACGGAAGCTTCCCTATGGACTTTTGGAGGTATAACCAACTCACTCACTTCCTGCGCCCCTTATTGGGCGAGGTGCACTCTCCAACTCAGATGACATCATATGAAAAATTGTGCATATCTAAAGATCCGATTCCTCACGCTATTGCATTGCTTTACCAACTCCTACAGTCGGGCAGCCCTGCCCCGAAGCCCATATATATTCGGGAGTGGGAGAGGGACCTACAGCACACCTTCACGGACCAACAGCTGGACCACATGTACCAGCTGACGCACTCCAGCACAGTAGACACTAGAATGCAGGAAAATGGGTATAAGCTACTGACCCGTTGGTATCGGGTCCCCTCGAGGCTCGCACAGATCTACCCAGACCAGTCGGACCGCTGTTGGAGGGGCTGTGGGGAGCGGGGCTCCTACCTACATATTTGGTGGGAGTGCTCGCTCTTGCGCCCCTTTTGGCTGGATATCCGGGCTCAGATAACTGCGATCCTGGACGTGGAAGTCCCGGACGACCCAAAATATTTTTTGCTTTACCTTCCCTCCATCCCCCTGAGCCATTACAGGAAAAGTGTTCTACCACACCTCCTGAATGCCGCGCGCCGCTTGGTGCCGATTTATTGGAAACAATCGGCGGTGCCAACCCGCGCGTCCTGGGTTAAGATGGTGAACGATATCATGTCGGCAGAGGAATGGATGGCCAAATGTAAAGACCGCTACGATAAGTTTTATGCCAAGTGAGCGCTATGGATTCACTATACTACTCCTGACTCATAAGGACTCCTGACCCAGCTGCATCTGCCTTTGTACACATTGAGATGTTTAATTCTTTGATTCTTGATCCACCCAATTCCCCTTGTTTTTCTCCCCCACCTGACCTCCCCCTTTTTCCCCCCTCCCTTGCCTTAGTCGAACCCCGGCCTTAACCTCTCCATTCCTGCATTGCGCTGGTTGGATGGAGGCCACCCTGCTCCCCACTCACTCTGCCCTATAATATGATTTCACTTTGTGACAAAATTTGTGGCTGAAGTTGTGGGGTGGGGTGACAGATGATGGGGAAGCCTGTGGGCAGGATACTAATCCCACCCAATTGTGCACGTTATACTTACTTCATGTGTGTTTGAAATTTCTGTACTGATTCTAAATGCCTTGTTGTTCTCCATCACCCGTCCGGCTCATGCAACCCGGTCGACTGTTGGGAGTTTCTGTTGTTCCCCCTCTTTTGTTTACTATGCATACCCTGCCCTATTGCTGTTTTGTTACATGTCTTTTATTTTCTTAAATAAAGATTATATAAAAAAAAAGTTCAGTTTCCTAATACCTAAGAATCTCTAATACTAAATTACCTATATCTAATACTAATAATTGATCAGTCACTTGGGCCTAATATCCACCCTTCCGCCATCCCATAAGAAAAGGGGGGGCTAAAAGCTTCTCTCATTGCTTCTCTTTCCTTTCTTTCTGTCTTTTTTCCTTCTTTCTTTCATTTTATGTATTTTCTTCTCTCTCATTGCGTTTTTCTCCTCTCTCTCTTTCTCCTTCCTTCTCTCACTCCATTTCTTCTCTCTCTCCTTTCTTCCTTCCTTCTCTCTTTCTCCATTTTTATTCCTCCTCATTGCATCTCCCTCCTCACTCTCTCTCTTTCCCCTTTTCTCTTTGTCTCTTCTTCCCTCTCTCTTTTTCAATTTCTTATCTTCTCTCTCATCTGCATCACGCTCCTCCCTCTCTCTTTCTTCGCTCCTCATTCCTTCTCTCTTTCTCTCTCTCTATTTCTTTTCTTTTCTCTCATTGCATCTCTCTCCTCTCTGTTCCCCCTTCTCTCTCCGTCTCTTCTTCCTTCTCTCTTTCTCAGTTTCTTATCTTCTCTCTCATCTGCATCACGCTCCTCCCTCTCTTTCTCCTTTCTTTGCTCTTTCTCATTCCTTCTCTCTTTCTCTGTTCTCTTCTTTCTCCCCCTCTATTTCTTTTCTTCTCTCTCATTGCGTCTCTCTTTATCCTTTTTTCTCTCACTCCATTTCT
This sequence comes from Pelophylax lessonae, assembly GCF_965119305.1. Taxonomy (NCBI): domain Eukaryota; kingdom Metazoa; phylum Chordata; class Amphibia; order Anura; family Ranidae; genus Pelophylax; species Pelophylax lessonae. The sequence continues at coordinate 49,461,231 of NC_138779.1, read as the reverse complement.
TCTCTCTCTCCCTTTTTCCTTCTTTCCCCTTTCTTCTCTTTCTCCATTTTTCTTCCTCCTCGTTGCATATTTCTCCTCCATCTCTCTCTTTCCCCTTTTCTCTCTGTCTATTCTTCCTTCTCTCTTTCACAGTTTCTTATCGTCTCTCTCATCTGCATCACGCTCCTCCCTCTCTTTTTCCTTCCTTTGCTCTTTCTCATTCCTTCTCTCTTTCTCTGTTCCCTTCTTTCTCTCTAATTCATTTCTTCTCTCTCATTGCGGCTCTCTTCTCTCTCTCTCTCCCTCTCTCTCCCTCACTCTCTCTCTCCCCCTCTCTCTCTCTCCCCCCCCCTCTCTCCCTTTTTTCTCTCTCTTTTAACTTCTTTTCTTCTCTCTGTTCCCTTATTTCACTCTATTTATTTTCTTTTCTCTCCTTTCTTCTCTCTCTCTCTCTCCTTTCTTCTCTCTCTCTCTTTCAGTTTCTTTTCTTCTCTCTGTCCCCTTCTTTCTCTCTCCCTCTCCCCACTTTTTCTTGCTCTCTCTCAGATTTCTGTATTGCCGTGCTCTATATTATTGGAATTTATAGATAATAATGAGCTGGATAGTTAATCACACTTTCTATAATTCTGTGTAGCATATAAGCTGACAATGGCTTTCGACCATCCATTTAATTAGTACAAGGTGTTCTTAGCAAGTGCGAGGTAGTCTCATTTCAGCGGCTTCACAGCGAGCGCCTGATGAGGCCCCGAGGCCAGCGAGCAGCCCGGATGAGAGACAGTCACCATTCAGAAACAAAGAGACCTCACTTAAAAATATCAGCGTCCACTAACACGGCTGTCACTGTGCCAGGACACCTGCCAACATTAAACACATGGAACTCCGACACGAGACAATGGGGTCTTGAAATTAATTAAATTAATATTTCATTAGTCAGACTTCATCTGCGGTTGTTATTAAAATAGTAGTGACCTAGTTTTAACTAGTACAAAGTAAAACAATTTCTGCTCAGTGTGTGATTCCACACCATGAAATCAGCAGAATCTTCGCCGCTCCTCACCATCGCAGATTGTGTCATTTCCAATCATGTAATTGTCTTTTACAACGCCAACAATGGCAGATATATTACATGAAGTACAACATTATTTCTTTTTAATATAATAAAATCTAGATTGTAAAAAGCAATGGGAATAGTAATACAAGGGACACAAGTAGACATCCAGTATAACAAAAATTATTCTCATAGGTCACAGTGAGTTACAGCCGATGCTAAGAGAAGGAAGATAAGACAGGGGTGTGAAGTAGGGTGACCAGATGTCCCTGGTTCTTGGGAACAGTCTCCAGACTGAGGACACTCTCCCCGGACCAAGTCTGTCCCTGGATTGGACTTGAACATGGGCCTGGACAATGTTGCACATCTAAAATAAAAAATTCCTAATTACACACCTGCCGCTCCTACCAGCTTGGGGGGGGGGGGTGTATTTTTTCCATTATCCGGGCCCCTTTCTGATGATCATGTTCTGGTCGGAGTGGATGGACTATTTCTTCAGTTTTTGGTGCATGCCCATTCCGCTCCCACTCGCATGTTCTTCTGCCTTGGCTCAAGTCCCAGCCAGCCGCCTGCCTTCCTATCTCCTTGCATTCCCCGGCGAAGTGATCTTCCTCCGCCCCCACCCAGTAGTAGCCGGGGCCCAGTGAGTGACACTTGAGAGGCGGGTGGTGGCAGTGACAGGCAGAGAGAGGCAGCTGAGCTCAGCTGACAGTGTCCAGCAGCAGGAACCAAGGGGGAGCAGATCTGATGATGGGGTTGCCAGTGCCTTCAAGGCTTCAACACAGGTGTGCTTTGGGGGTGTCTGTGAATAGACTACATTGCACTGTGTCTGTCTCTCTGGTATCATGGATGGTATTATAACTCACAGGCAGCGGGTGCTCTATCATGGCTCTGGCTGGCAGTGCATTGTCACAATGTGTCACATAAGATGGCTGCTGGGTGCTGATTATTGGTCATAAGTTAACAAAAATCAGCACTCAGCAGCCATGTTATATGACACACTCTGACAGTGCACTGCCAGCCAGACCCATGATAAAGTGCCTGCAGCCTGTGAATTATTATAATGCTGATGGTCTTAACCATAGCAGATTTACTACTACAGGGCGGTCACGCTGTGCAGGATCATGTATATATACGTGATTCTACATTTCTGGGTATCTGAGCCGAACAGCGTGTCCACCGGACTCTAAGTGGAGGGACAGGGATCTATGCCTTCCCTTAGTAAAAGCACCTCCCCCACAGTGAATAACACTTGTTAGACACACATTTAACCCTTTGATTGCCCTAGGTGTTAACCTCTTCCCAGCCAGATTCATTAGTACAGTTACAGTTCATATTTTTAGTACTGATCACTGTATTAGTGTCACTGGCTCCCACAAAGTGTCACTTAGTGTTGGATTTGTCCGCCCAAATATCGCAGTCCCGCTATAAGTTGCTGATTGCTGCCATTACTAGTAAAAAAAAAAAAAAAAATGTCCCCTGATTTCATTTTAAAAATCTGGTCACCTTTCACACATGCTGTCTGTCTGTTTTTCATCCATCTCTTGGCGGATGAAAAACGGACATCAATGCATCTCTATGGAAAAACGGATGTAAATGGGTGATCATCCATTTACATCCACATCCGTCATCGTTTGTTTTTTTAAAGCTGATAAAAGCTCTATTTTTCTTCCGTTAACCACTTGCCGTCTGCTCACGTTGAGCCTACTGCGGCAAAGTGGTTCGTTATTGTCTGACGACGTAGACCTACGTCGTCAGACACTCCCCTTTCTCGGCGGAGGCTCGCTCCCGCTGTATTCAGTCACAGCGGGAGTCGGGCCAGGGGAGGAGCAGCGGCGATCGCCGCTGCTCTTCCCCAATCGTCAGGGAATCGAGTGTGGAGATCCGCCCGCCTGTGTAAACACAAACGGGTGGATCTCTGAAGTGACAGGCAGGGTCAGATTGCAGGGTTCAGCATAGTTGAACCCTCGATCTGTCCTTGTGTCACACAGTCACCCCCCACACGTTAGTAAGCACCAAGCATACATTAACCCCTCCCTCTCCAATAAAATTAACCCCTTCCCTGCCAGTGTCATTTTTACAGTAACAGTGCATATCTATAGCACTGATTACTGCAGTAATGTCACTGGTACCCCCAAAAGTGTCAAAAATGTCAGTCAAGGGTCCGATCTGTCCGCCGCAATGTCGCAGTCTCGCAAAAAAAATCGCAGATCGCCGCCATTACGCGTTAAAAAAAAAACCACCAAAAATGACAGAAATCTTTCCCTTTGTTAGTAAACGCAATAACTTTTGCGCAAACCAATCAAAATACGCTTATTGTGATTTTTTTTACCAAACATATGTAGCATAAAACAAATTGGCCAAAAATTTTAAAAAAATTAGATTTTTACATTTTTTTGGGGGGGAATTTCATATAAAAAAATGTGAAAAATATTGTTATTTTTTTCAAAATAAACGCTCTTTTTTTGTTTATAGCGCAAAAAGTAAAAATCGCACAGGTGATCAAATACCACCAAAAGAAAGCTCTATTTGTGGGAAAAAAGGACGTAAATTTTGTTTGGGTACAGTGTCGCACGACCGCGCAATTGTCCGTTAAAGTCGCACAGTGCCGAATCGCAAAAAGTGGCCCAGACGTAAGACAGCAAAATCCTCTAGTGGTAAAGTGGTTAAAAAAATGGATCGGACGAAAAACTAATGTAAACTAACAAATGGTCAGTTTTTCATCTGTTTTTTGGTATGATGTAAAAAAAACAGATGAAAAACTTATGAGCACTGATGAAAAACTGATGAATACTTCATCCATTTTGACGTGACTGAACTGATGAAATGAAAGGTCAGCATGTGTGAAAGGGGCCGTAGTGTGAAGGGAGGAATGGTGGACAGGTAAGGGATGCAAGGTAAGTGCACATCGTAGGCTGTGGGTATAGACAGCCTTTATATGGCAGTATAACTGGGTGCTTACAGGGTTTGGTTATATCAGTAAGGATTCCGAGTAAGGTCTCAACTTTCTCTAGAAGGCTCAGTTAGAAGGTGAGCCCACTAAGGGAGGATGTCCACAAGGACCTACTAGAGTCCAGGACTCATGAAATGTATACATGGGCTCCAAAGATAATAAAATGGTCTCGTATGTTGTTAGATTTTCAATTCTCATCATCAAATGTCTCTAGATAAGAGTTTGCATAGCTGACACAAAGAAATTAAAAGGTATGGGAGTACAATTTAGGTGGAATTGACTGCCACTGAAAGGTAGATATCAAATATAGTGGCTTAATATGTGGGCAGCTCCACCAGATATGTGGCATGACCAGGGGCAGACTGCCAACTTTCGGCCAAGGGGGCAAGTACAAACCAGAGGCTCATGGTGCAGTGAATCGACCCCCCCCCCTCCCACTCTCCCTCTTCCCGGGCTCCTCCTGACCCCCATTCCAGGCTGAAGCTTTGCTCCAGGTACTCTCTACTCACCGGCCAAATCCGGGTTCCCGACCTGGTCAGCAGGGGGCAGATGGGGGGGATCTAGGTCAGCCCCGTTGGGGCTGTCTGGGGGATGAGAGTTTCCAGTGGGGCATGGAACCCGCCTCTGCTCAGACACAGTTTATTACACCATCCATGCTGGGGGGGGGGGGTCTGCGCTCTGTCCTTGTCTTAATCTTGCACTCAATAGGTCAGCAGCGGTGACTTATTTCTTCTCCTCAACAGGAATCCTTTAGGCATGTCTGTGGCAGAAGCGGTGCAGCCTGTAACAGAGCATCAGAGTGGCCCAGGGGGCAATTGCCCCCTTGCCCCCTGGCCCAGTCCTCCCCTGGGCATGACACATTAAAAGATCATCTCCCCTTTTGTTGAAAAAAAAAAAAAAAACATTCCCCTCTGGGTGATCTATGTACATTGTAGGCATGTTCAAATTTGTTGCAGATTCCTACTTTTTTTTATTCTGTAGAAATAGCTGTTTGACGTCATTTCAATTTTTTTCAAATATTTTAAAATCTATAGCTGTTTTTAAATTAATCCCTGGTGACCCTGCCATGAAGATAATTTTTAAGGAACTTTCTGTTAGAATGTTAGAATGCTCTGTCCCGGTCTCCTGCAGTATCACCTTGTTACACAGCCTTCCAGTGAAGACTACAAGTGGACGTTTCAACACACATTACACAACCATGGTCTACTGTTGTCACTGTCAGGAAACCCACCATGAGAAATGCCATGCAGACATCACTGGACTGTATTAAGACACGAGCTATCTGCAAAGAGGCTGAAAAGATCATCCACACTGGGATTTAACAAAAGATGAAAACAAATTTATTGGGACCCTTCTGTGGTGCACAAGTGGTGAATCTTGCTTCAGTCTATCAATCCTTCTAAAGGTGTTTGTAGGGTGATAATTTAGAAAATAAACAAACACTGGTAGGAGAAGATAGTTTGAAATAAGCTGCGGTGGGATGGGGAGAGTAGGAGGAATTGTGCTTCTGTTGGATGTCCACAGGGGTCTCCAAACTATGGCCCATGCCTCATGGGATGTGTAGTTGCGTTTAACAGATGGAGGGCCATAGTTTGGAGATCCCTGTCCTAGAACATATGATATAGAAATATCTGTTTGCTTCTGTAATTTGTGTAAAACTGAATTTTTGTAAAATCTTACTGTAAAATTCCTTTCTCTGAGTCCTCCGACAGTCGCCGCCACCTCTAAGTCATCACTATTGGGTATTGACTTCCGCTCCGCAGGAGTAGCTAGGCATAAGACTTCATCAAAAGAATAAAGCATTTAGCATAGACACACCAATGGGGGCTGTCCCACTGGTCAATACCCCCCTGCAGTGATCCCTCCCAACTCAGTTTGTCTCTGCCTAGCGTCAGGAGTAGTTAGGCTTCCCTGTGCTGGGGCTTTCAGTCTCAGCCTTCTAATCTTTTCTTTTGATTTTTATTTTTTAAAAATGTCAGTTTTTTCTTTGCTTTAATAGCTGTTGCTAAATGCTTTATTCTTTTGACTAAAGCCTTGTACACACGCAACGATTATCGGCCGACCGATCGGCCGACTTTTGTCCAGTGTTGTTGTGTTGGTTGAAATGTGCTCTAGACTGCACACGAATTTTCTCGGCCAACAAAAATCTACTTCAGAAGTGATGTCATGTGATGGTTTACTTTCCGTGTGTTTTTTCATCTCTGAGCATGCCCAGTCTTGCTCATCAGATTTTTGTCTGCCGAAATCTGTACTGACTGACGGAAAATCGGCCGTTGTGGTGACGGCCAACAAAAATTTTATAGCCTGCACACCAGATTTTATTCGGCCGAAAAGTCGGAGTCAGTTGTCGAAAAGCATCATACTAACAAGCCTGAAAATCGGCCGATTGGACGTTGGCCGAAAATTCACGGCCAACTATCGACGCGTGTGTACTGGGCATAAGTCTTATGCCTAGCTACTCCTGCGGAGCGGAAGTCAATACCCAATAGTGATGACTTAGAGGTGGCGGCGACTGTCGGAGGACGTAAGAGAAAATGGGTTTTACAACCCTCTCGCTGGTCTTAATGGCGGAGGGACCTCTTTCAGCTTTATAGCGCAAATTTTAGATAGGCTGACTTGATGTATGCAATATGAGGGACCACCAGGTCCATACTAAGATGTAGAGACCATGTGATGATTATCAAAATTGACCTTGATTTACCGAGAAGTCACAATAATTTGCTGGGGTCCTCACCTTAAAGCTGAACTCCAACTTTCTTTTCACTAGACCTGAATAGAACGATCAGTCCCAGTATAGATCATACCTTTGTACCATGTTGCTCTGTTGTCTGCAGATCCTCTGATATTGTGGGTTTAGTTGAGGCTTTGTACCATGTGACACTGTGTGTAGTCTTGATGTAGACTGAAGGCCTTCCAGACATTTGCTGCTTCATCTCTAGCCTAGAACACATGCCTCAGTAGTCTTTCAGGGTCTGCAAATGATGTAACTTCCTTCATAGCTCTGATGGTGGCTGGGATGGAATAGATCCTAATTCACATTAAGTCCTGCCTGGTCACACCTACAGGAAGAATCCAAACCTCCCCAGTCCCTTCTCACAGATCACAGCATTATTCAAAATCACATAGTACACGCCTTCATACACAGTCTGTTCTGATAGCCAGCTGTGCTGCTGCTGGGCAGGAATAAATGGATGACTATTGGAATTCAATCTTGCCCAGTTAAAGAGGTTGTAAACACCAGAAAAAAAGAAGAAAAACCTGAAAAGGCATAATGAGCTAGTATGCATCACATACTAGCTCATTATGAAATAATTACCTTAGAACGAAGCCCCCGCAGTACCGCCTGCTCACCGTAACACAGCAGACATTTTCAGTCGTCCTTCTTCCTGGTTCACGTCCCAGCCATCTGATTGGCCGGAGGCACGATGACATCACTGCCGCACATGTGCGCGGGAGCCGCCGTTCACGGCACAGGGCTCTGAAGGAACGGCACGGGTGGCCCTTCCTTCAGAGTGCTTGCTCATGCTGTGTCTAGAGAGGAGTCAAAAGTGGGAGTGCTTCTGGGTTGGGGGTCATGGGAGAATTTAAATGTGTGTGAACTGTGGAGAGGAGACTGTGGAATAAAACCAGAGCCGCCACGCTGGAGCCATCTGACTGAGCCTGCATGGTGCACCTGAGAGGCGGTCAGTGACAGTGCCCGCCAGGCCAGTCTAAGGGGGTGGGGGCCCTGATATAAAGGTTTCCTCCTTATAGCAGGGATTCCCCCCCCCCCATTACCTTAGTGTAATTACTCTGCAGGAGGTGGTTTCTGTTGACCAGAGTCCCCCCTCCCCCCCCCCCCCCCACATTAGAGTTCCTGACTGTTGCAGAGTGCGATCACTGGGTGCAGCGGAGTCCATTCAGATCAGACATTGTGGAGTAAACAGGAACTGGCTTCTTTTATTGGAACATAACCACAGATTACCTTCTCATGGTGAGAAAACACAGACAGGAAGAAGTAACCAACAAGTACAGTGCAGTGTACAGGAAATGACAACACATCATAGAGAATGCATAGCATATCACTAAGCATTAGCGACATCTACTGTCCTATTTGTGAACTGCAGTCTATCTGCTAAGCTGAAAGCTGTTGTATCTCCAACACCCCTTCTCAACAGCTAAGGCTTAGTCTATTAAACCCATCTTCTTCGTAAGCCTTGAGTGTCTTTCAGCGGTCAGAGGCTTTGTAAGGATATCTGCTGTCATATCCTCGGTTGGGCAATAAAGTAACTCAAGAAGACCTTGCTCTTGAAGATCCCTAAGAAAGTGGAACTTCACATCAATGTGCTTGGTTCTTGAATTAACTCCTTCCATGCGTGCAAGTGCAAGGCATCCTTGATTGTCCTCATAGATTTCTGTTGGTCCCAACTGTGGTTGACCCAAATCTGTTAATAGCTGTCTCAGCCATATAACTTCTTGGCTTGCTTGCACTGCAGCAACGTATTCTGCTTCAGTAGACGACAGTGAAACAGAGAGTTGCTTTTTACTAGTCCAACTGATGGCACCTCCTGACAGAAAAAATAAGTATACACTGGTAGATTTCCTGTCGCTGGTGTCTCCTGCCCAGTCAGCATCCACATATCCTGTTAAGGTGCTTTCATCGCTTGCTGGTAACTTTAGCTTGTAGTGCGAAGTCCCTATAAGATAGCGAATGATTCGCTTTACAGCATTCCAGTCCTTTTGACTTAGCATTGAAATCTTTCTGCATAGGATTCCAACAGTTGCTGCAATGTCCGGCCTTGTAGCACTGGTAAGATATAGCAATTTTCCTATTGCCTTCCTGTATTGAGTATTAGTAGGTAATGGGTTATCTTGGCAATTCATCTCCTTTAGGTAGTTGGTTTCCATAGGAGACTTTACTGGTTTGGCGTCTTCCATTCCAAATGTTTCAATTATTTCTTGTATTTTGTGTCTTTGGTTCAGAAGGAAGCTGCCATCTTCCTCTCTCTCGATCTGGATGCCGAGGTAATTCTTAATGTTGCCAAGATCTTTGGTGTTGAAGTTCTGATTTAATTTTTCTAGTATTTCTGCTTCATCCCCTTCTTGCTCAAAGCAAATCAGGATATCATCCACATAAATAAGCATATAGACCCATCTGTCTGCCAATTTCTTTGTGTATAGGCAGGGGTCTGCTTTACTCCTCAGAAAGTTTTGATGTGTAAGCACTTCATTTATTTTTATATTCCACGCTCTGGCTGCTTGCTTTAGACCATATATACTCCTGCGAAGTTTGCAAACTAGGTCTGGCCTTTGTTCATCTTTGAACCCTGGCAGCTGTTCCATGTAAATTTCTTCTGTTAGCTCGCCATGTAGAAACGCGGTTTTCACATCAAAATGTTTCGCTTGCATTTTCCTTGTGATGGCTACTGTCAGTAAAGTCCGTATTGTAGTGTGCTTGACTACTGGTGCAAATGTTTCATCATAGTCCTCTCCGTATTTTTGGGAATAGCCCTTGGCTACTAGTCTTGCTTTGTATCGCTCAATTGTGCCATCTGCATTGTATTTCACTTTAAAAGTCCATTTACAGCCTATGGATTTCCTTCCGGGTGGTAGTTCTGTAAGTGTCCATGTTTTAGTGTCATGCATGGATTTTATCTCTTCTTCAGCAGCCTTTATCCATTTACTTGCTTCTTGTTCTGAAAGCTGAGATATTTCTTCCCAGGTTGCAGGTTCGTTGATACTGGCAGTACTTGCTTTGTATGAGAGACATACAGGTGGTTTACCTTTGTTTTCTCTTGTTGAACGTCTCAGTTTTGTGTCTGAGCCTTCTTGTGTCTGCTCTTCAGTACTGGTAGAATCTCCACTCACTTCAACTGTTTGTTCAGAAGTTGCAGAAATAGGCTGGTCAATGTCAGTTTTATCTTCTATTCTTGCTTCTACTGTTGTCATTACATTGTCTCTGAAATCTTCAACAAAAGTTATGCTGTTGCTAATGGTAACCTTGTCTGTTTTTGGATCAAGGATTCTGTAACCTTTGACATTGTCACTGTATCCAACGAAGATACCTTCAAATGCTCTGTTTTGGAGTTTGGTGCATTTTTCTTCAGGTATGTAGATGAATGCTTTGCATCCAAAAACTCTTAGGTGCTTTACATTTGGCTTCTCATTGTGCCATAGTTCATATGGAGTTTTCTCTATTGTTCTGGAAAGAAGTCTGTTCTGCAAATATGTAGCTGTCATAGCTGCTTCGCCCCAGTATTTTTGTGGTAGTCCAGAGTCTGTCAGCATACATCTGATCATTTCAGTCAGAGTTCTGTTCTTTCTTTCAGCTACTCCATTTTGTTCTGGTGTATATGGGACTGTCTTTTGATGTTCTATTCCATTCTGTTTTAAGTACTCTTGTATCTTGTATCCTGTGAATTCACCTCCATTGTCACTCCGAAGTATGAGAGGCTTCCTCTGAAACTTGTTACTGGTCTTTATTATATAGTCTTGTAATTTGTCAAAAACGTCACTCTTGTGTTGCATTAGGTAGGTGACTGTGTATCTTGAATAGTCGTCTATGAAAGTCATTATGTACCTTTTGCCTCCAGGTGTTGGTGGGTTTAGGGGACCACACACGTCACTGTGAACTAAGTCAAGTGGTCTTGAAGCTCTCTTCTGACTGACTTTGGGAAGTGTTGCTCTTGTAGCTTTGGATTTAATGCAACATTCACACTTAACAGTAACTGGACAAGGGGATATTGTTAGATCCCTTGTCAGATTCCTCCTCTGTAGTTCCTGTATGCATTCTGGGTGTCTGTGACCTAAACGTCTGTGCCATATATGTATACAGTCATTGTGCTTGTGTGTACATAGTCTCACCTTTTCCTTCACTGTGTCGAGGTGATATAGATGATCATCCAGCTTGGCACTTGCTACTGTCTGGTTGCCGTTTAGGATTGAACACTTGTCACCTTGGAATTTTACAGTTAGTCCTCTGGCTGTCAGACGCTTCACAGATAAGAGTCCTCCTTCTAGATTAGGAACATAAAGTACATCTTTCACTGGTATGGCTAGGCTGTGTCCTGCATCATCAGGGCATACAAGGGTTCCATGCCCATATCCTTCTGCATGTATTTTGCTTCCATCTGCAAGATAAATAGTTTCTTTGTTGTTCAGATCAAGTTCTGTGAAAAAACTTCTATCACTCGTCATGTGACTGGTTGCCCCCGAATCGATGCACCAGCCTTGACATTTATGGTTGCCTGTTGCTTTAAATGTGGCATTCCAGTTTCCTTCCCATGGATCATTGATTGTGGCTTTGACCTTTTGTTTAGCATAAGAGGGACACTGTCGTCTTTGCTCTGCTTTCCATATAGTTCAGTCTTTCTTTATGTGTCCCTGTTTGTGACATCTGAAACACACTCTGGTCTCTTTCCTGTGTAACCTTGTGTCTGTAGCTTTAAGAGCGGTTCTGGTGTCGGTTTCTGTGGAGTCACGCACTAATTCCTTTCTTCTCTGATACTCATCTATGAGCCTGGTTTTTACAAATGATAGTGTCAGATCTGTCTCAGGTCGTGTCTCCAGTGCATTGATCAGTGCAGTATATGTATCGGGCAAACTGGATAACAACATGGCTGCAGCGTGGCTGTCTGTTATATTCTCCCCGATTCATCTGAGTTGTGCAATCACTTCCAGCATTGCGTTTATGTGCTCCTGCATGTCCTGTTCTCTGCTAAGTCTCATTCTGTAAAGTTTCCGCAGTAGAAACAGCTTGCTGTTTAAACTGGATCTTTCATGCAGTGTATTCAGAACGTCCCACATGCCTTTCGCTGTGTCTTCATGGCGTATATGTATGAGCTGATCATCCTCCACTAGTAAGCTTATGGTGGCCCGTGCCTGTCTGTTTTTCTTGTCCCAGTCCTGATTATTGTCCTGTGGCCTCTCTGTAGTGGTAACCTCCCACAAGTCATCTCTAGATAATAGCATTTCCACTTTAAACTTCCATAGCTGATAATTGTCATTGTTCAGCTTGGCCACTGAGAGTTTAAGTTCTGAGTTTCCGGCCATTTTTCCCTCCTTTATATATAAACAGTCTTACTTGTCTATAGGAGATGTCACTGGAAAGCTTCCTTATGTCGATCTTTATCCGGATCCTGGGCCCATAACCTGTTGCAGAGTGCGATCACTGGGTGCAGCGGAGTCCATTCAGATCAGACATTGTGGAGTAAACAGGAACTGGCTTCTTTTATTGGAACATAACCACAGATTACCTTCTCATGGTGAGAAAACACAGACAGGAAGAAGTAACCAACAAGTACAGTGCAGTGTACAGGAAATGACAACACATCATAGAGAATGCATAGCATATCACTAAGCATTAGCGACATCTACTGTCCTATTTGTGAACTGCAGTCTATCTGCTAAGCTGAAAGCTGTTGTATCTCCAACACTGACATCCCCCCTATAGTAGAGTCTGCAGGATTCCCCCCTTACAGTGCAAGGGGGAACTCTGCGGACCCTGATGTAAAAGGGAACTCTGATGTAAAGGGCAATGCTGCAGACCCTGATGTAAGTGGGAACTCTGATGTAAAGGGGAACGCAGTGGACTCTGATACAAGGTGGTTTATGGTCACCAGAGTCCCCGCTTACATCAGAATTCCCCCTTAAATCATGATCTGCAGCATTCCGCTTTATGTCAGAGTTCCCTTGCACTGTAAGGGGGAATCCTGCACACTCTGATATATGGGGGAACTCTGTGCTGGCTGGGATATATTAATCTGACCTTCATGTAAATAGAGAAATATGGTTTTTGACTTTAGTTTAGCTTGGACATATTGCTAATAGCACTAGCTACATGTTTATAGTTTAAGTATTGATATTTGCACTGTTTAACACTAAAAAGACCATTTTAGGTACTTTTTTGCAGTGTCAGTAAAAAATGTGGCTCTGTCAGTAAATTTTATGATTTTTGCCAGTAAAAAAATTGGTGCTGTTTGTAAGTTTTGGCATCCTGATAGTAAATTTCACTTCGGGGGGGTTGGCAACACTGGGACTAATCTTCACTAGTTGAGCAGAAATCACTCTGCCTGACAGTACTGCTGCTTCTTCCAGGAGCCCTAAGAGCCCCAGCACTGGGAACACCTACTGTATGCCACTGGGGAAGGTGCTGTATTGATGTATTGCGCATCACCAATGCAGACTTTAGCAGCCAATTGACACTGGCAGCACTGCTATGTCACTGCGCTTGTAACGGACACACTGCCCCACACATAATACTTCTGCTCCTGGAGCTCATGCCCCTCATTGTCCCAGGCCTGATTATATCATATATATTTTTCTACAATATAAGGCAATCTTTAGTAGATACAGCAGAGACTGAGTATGAGTAAAGGTAATATGTGAGAATGCAGTGTGTTTGGTGACTACACGCACACTTTACAACAATTGAAGATTTGTGTGCGACTCAGGCTGGGTTGACACTCGCACGATCACAGACATTGCATGTGATTTGCACCGCATTGCTGTGCAGATCACATGCGATGTCTGTGCAATGCAAATTCAGCCATACAAACCGTATGGCTGAAATCGCATTCGCATCAAAATGGCGCAGGAACTTTTTTTTGGTCCGCACCAGAATTGGATTGCATGGGTGTTCACACTTATGCGATCTGATTCCTGTAGCATTTGACAGTTCGCACTGCAATCTGCAAACCGATCTGGGGGTGTCATTAACTTTAGATTAACACCCCCCTGCAGTTCACAGATGTCAGTATGAGCCAGTGTGTGATTCAAGTGCGATGAGAGAATCGCAGGGTTTCCCACATTGCACCAGTGTGAACCGGGACTAAATTGAGTTTTAGGTGTGTGTTGTGTGTGCAAACACTGTGTACACATTACTAATCATGCCTTCAGCATGCCTTCAACAAAGACAATTTGCTGTTTTTCTATTAAAAAGAATGAGATCAGAGCAGAAAAAAACAATGATCATGTGACCAGTCTTATATTTGTGTGCTGTTTGTAGCTAGTAGAATGGCTAATTTCTTGCCCAAGAGATGGTTTGTAAGGTTACACTTCCTGCCTGTACAGAACTGCGTTCCAATACTCCTCCTTCACCACCCACCCACATGAAGGCCCAGCAACACCCACAGTAACCCTAGAACCACACCCACAGTAACCCTAGGACCACACCCACAGTAACCCTAGGACCACACTCACAGTAACCCTAGGACCACACCCACAGTAACCCTATGACCACACCCACAGTAACCCTAGGACAACACTCACAGTAACCATAGGACCACACCCACAGTAGCCCTAGAACCATACCTGCCAACTGTCCCGTTTTTCCCGCGACAATCCCGGCAAATAGGAGCCTGTCCTGGGTAATCCTCTGCTGTGTTTCAACTTACTCTTTGCTATAGACAGAGCCTATCCACAGCGCTCCTTTAGATGTGACCCAGCCTAGCTATATCCCCAGGGCTCCTTAGGCTGTGAGAGCCTAACAAACAGCACATCCCCCTTGGCTCCTTTACATGTGACATAGTCTAGGAGAAGCACATCCCCGAGGCTCCTTTACATGTGACATAGTCTAGGAGAAGCACATTCCAGAGGCTCCTTTAGATGTGACAAAGTCTAGGAGAAGCACATCCCCGAGGCTCCTTTTAGATGTGACAAAGTCTAGGAGTAGCACATCCCAGAGGCTCCTTTAGATGTGACAGTCTAGGAAAAGCACATCTCTGAGGGTCCTTAAGTCCCCATTCACACTAGCGCGACTTGTCAGGCGACTTGGTCGCCTGACAAGTCGCGGTAGGTCGCCTGCCATAGAGTAGCACAGGACCCGTTCTAATAGGAGCGACACAAGTCGCTCCGACTTAGAAAAAGGGTCCTGTACTACTTTGGGGCGACCTGGAGGCGACTTGCATTGACTTCAATGATATGAAGTCCGTGCATGTTGCGCCGAGGTCGTGGTGCGCGACTTCACAGGTCGCCCCAGCAAGTCGCGTCGCCCCTGTCTGAACGGGGTCAAAAATGACATAGTCTAGGAGAAGTACATCTCCGAGGCTCCTTTAGAAGTGACATAGTCTAGGAGAAGCACATCCCTGAGGCTCCTCTAGAAGTGACATAGTCTAGGAGAAGCACATCTCCGAGGCTCCTCTAGAAGTGACATAGTCTAGGAGAAGCACATCTCCGAGGCTCCTTTAGATGTGACTGAGCCTAGCTGTACCTCATATATGTTAAGGGCCCATTCACATCAGGTACAGTAGGAGTGCGTTGGGTGACTATTCCAGCACTCCACTGTAAGACCAGGCAAAATGGCTTGTCACCCATGTGCCCGATTCTACCACTGCATTGCAGTGGTGTGTGGTCAGCGTGCACCAAAAAAAGGTATGGCTGGCTGAAATATTTTCCAGCGTAGCACAGTGCAAGGCAGCCAATAGAACGATTAAAATTTCACTGTGTGACAGTTCAATAAAGTTTGTTTTAAAAAAAAGTGAACAGTGAGAAGCACCATGGTTGGTGCACGGGGACTGCATTTATCCAGCCAGACTACACCGCACACCAGCCGCTGCAATGTAACACTGCTGTTAATAGACCCTTAACAATGGTGTTGTGTTATATAACATCTCTGGAAAAAGCAGACTTATTCACCACAGTGTTACACTGCAGTCCGATCGCTGCTTGCTGATTCAGCTCAGGCGGAAGGTTTATTTCGATTGGCTGCTATGGGATGTTGCTCACCTTTATGCTGAATAAGTGTGGAAGTCCATTGACTTTATCGTGCAGGAAACGTCTGGTAGGTTGAGATCGCTCCCACGAAAACCCTACCAGCGCCGGTTCTCCTCGGCTTCATATCGATGGGGCGGCCGGCAGCACGCGGCAGACCAGCCAGCAAATTGAATCAGCCAAGTGTGAAATAGGAAATCCTGACAGCGGCATGGCGGATGAAGAGGACTCGTTCCCTAATGCGGGGCCTTTAATAGACATCTGGAAGGCCTATAAAACAGACAATGCCTCTATATCATCCTAGTTAAATCAATGTTGCTTATATTAACCTCATCACTTTCCCTTTAACGTTTATTACACTTTGCCACAGCCATTTATTTAGCTGCGCTTGACGATTAAAGACTTTATTTTGGAGATTTTTCGCTCCTCTCCCGTGGGCTTTTTTTCTTTTTCTTTCCGTTTGGGATCTGCTGCGACTCGTCCTTCATTATTTCCCTGGCATTCGAGATGTAAAGGAAGATGAGGGCTGTTCTGCAGTACATGCATTTTATCCCCCTAATTTAGCTAACATGCCGCGCAGCGAAAAGTTGTTGAAAAAGGAACACGGAAAATGGCTCCATTTATTTGTCAGACAAATGAAACTAAACCGGAGAGAGCCGAGTTTTGTTTCATGAAATTGCTGACACTCCCATTATTACTTCTCTGACAAATATTTGTTCTCTTATAGAACTCTCGTCTCCCTTTAATGCCTGTTTGGTTCCAGCGGTACGCAGCAGCGCAGTCTACGGCCTGGGCGCTGTCTGATAATTCAAGCGCCGGCACAGTAAAGTACAAAGACTTCTTCAGTCAAATACAAACATGCTTTACTGAAAAGAAACATGTACTGGAAGAAATGCCGCGGTGGCCATTGATGGCTTCCTTTTGAAGTTGCTAGTTGCCTGGCTGTATTCAGCTTTAAGTAGATGTAAACTATTATAAACTGTATAAATTGTAAACTGTCATTTAGTTTGCTTTGTGCACTGTATATGATAAAACATTTTTATTTTTTTATAAAATCCTGTTTTCAGCTTTTCTTTTTGATCTTTGTTGCATCTCAGTGCTGAAGGTCTCCATCAACCTCTTTCCAGCTACTTCCTGACGGCATGCACTCCAGCGATTTCTGAGGGCGGGTTTCCTGACGGCATGCACTCCAGCGATTTCTGAGGGCGAGTTTCCTGACGGCATGCACTCCAGCGATTTCTGAGGGCGGATTTCCTGACGGCATGCACTCCAGCGATTTCTGAGGGCGGGTTTCCTGACGGCATGCACTCCAGCGATTTCTGAGGGCGGGTTTCCTGACAGCATGCACTCCAGCAAGTTCTGAGGGGTGGTTCCTGACGGCATGCACTCCAGCGATTTCTGAGTGAGAGTTTCCTGACGGCACGCACTCCAGCGATTTCTGAGGGCGGGTTTCCTGACGGCATGCACTCCAGCGATTTCTGAGGGCTGGTTTCCTGACGGCATGCACTGCAGCGATTTCTGAGTGAGAGTTTCCTGACGGCACGCACTCCAGCGATTTCTGAGGGCGGGTTTCCTGACGGCATGCACTCCAGCGATTTCTGAGGGCGGGTTTCCTGACGGCATGCACTGCAGCGATTTCTGAGGGCGGGTTTCCTGACGGCATGCACTCCAGCAATTTCTAAGGGCGGGTTTCCTGACGGCATGCACTCCAGCGATTTCTGAGGGCGGGTTTCCTGACGGCATGCACTGCAGAGATTTCTGAGGGCGGGTTTCCTGACGGCATGCACTGCAGCTATTTCTGAGGGCGGGTTTCCTGACGGCATGCACTCCATCGATTTCTGAGGGCGGGTTTCCTGACGGCATGCACTCCCGCGATTTCTGAGGGCGGGTTTCCTGACGTCATGCACTCCAGCGATTTCTGAGGGCGGGTTTCCTGAAGGCATGCACTCCAGCAATTTCTGAGGGCGGGTTTCCTGACGGCATGCACTCCCGCGATTTCTGAGGGCGGGTTTCCTGACGGCATGCACTCCAGCGAGTTCTGAGGGGGGGTTCCTGACGGCATGCACTCCAGCGATTTCTGAGTGAGAGTTTCCTGACGACACGCACTGCAGCGATTTCTGAGGGCGGGTTTCCTGACGGCATGCACTGCAGCGATTTCTGAGGGCGGGTTTCCTGACGGCATGCACTGCAGCGATTTCTGAGGGCGGGTTTCCTGACGGCATGCACTGCAGCGATTTCTGAGGGCGGGTTTCCTGACGGCACGCACTGCAGCGATTTCTGAGGGCGGGTTTCCTGACGGCACGCACTGCAGCGATTTCTGAGGGCGGGTTTCCTGACGGCACGCACTGCAGCGATTTCTGAGGGCGGGTTTCCTGACGGCATGCACTGCAGCGATTTCTGAGGGCGGGTTTCCTGACGGCATGCACTGCAGCGATTTCTGAGGGCGGGTTTCCTGACTGCATGTACTCCATTGATTTCTGAGGGTGGATTTCCTGACGGCATGCACTCCAGTGATTTCTGAGGGTGGATTTCCTGACGGCCTGCACTCCAGCGATTTCTGAGGGTGGGTTTCCTGACGGCCTGCACTCCAGCGATTTCTGAGGGCGGGTTTCCTGACTGCATGTACTCCATTGATTTCTGAGGGTGGATTTCCTGACGGCATGCACTCCAGCGATTTCTGAGGGTGGGTTTCCTGACGGCCTGCACTCCAGCGATTTCTGAGGGTGGGTGTCCTGATGCTGACAAGAGAGGATCAGTTCTGTCTAATGTGCGTAGAAATATGTGCCACTTGTAGATGGGATCTTGTGACAAGGTTACAACAGAGGAGCACATCTGGGAGCCCGTGACAGAGCAGTTTCACCATATGACAGTGCCTGAATAAGAACCTTCATGGCATACTGTATATGAATAGTCCATATTCTCAACAACTAGCAGGGGGCACTCTCATTTATTTTTCCCATGTTAATCAGAGTGTAATCTTTTTTGTTTACAGAGTTCCATAGCTCAAGCTCCAAGTCACACATGACTCTGAGTTAGGGCTGGTTCACATTACATTTTCTGCATTCTGGATGCATTTCTGCAAGCACGTTCCAGTGCATTTTTTCCTCTTTTTTTTTTTTTTCTTCATCTCAATTGAGGACATGTTTCTGATGCATTTTGCCACAATCCAGATACATTCCAAACCAGTAGCATCAGACGGGTTTGTGTCACCTGGTGCAGTGAAACATAGTGTCACCCCCTAATCCCCTCAGCACTTGTTGCCTATTACATATATAGATAGAGGGTGCAACCCTCTAAATGTAGGCTGTATTATAAAGGGTGTAAATATAAAGGTGAAGCGCTCACTGCATTGATGGTGATGAAGGGACATCAGTGGTGTAGAAGGGGCAAGCTGTCAGGCGGTGTGGAGGCACATGTAAACTTTCAGCTGTTATTGGTTGCTAAGGAAGTAGTGGGTGTTTGCAGCTGCTGTGTCCTTACCAACCACTGACCTCAACAGCCCATTCACTTACATTGCCAGAAACCCCTGGCCGTGTAAGCACATGGGTGGGAATCAGAGGGGTTACATCATTATCTAAATAAGGCTACATGGTTGTATTTGGGCAGTGATGTCACCACTCTCCCTGCCCCGTTTTTTTTTTTTTTTTTTGTCAGCGAGTCAGCAGGCATCATGATTAATGATGGATTTGCAATGAGGGATGTATTTTTTTGTGAATGAGTAGGGGTACTACATAATATTGTTAAAGAGGGTTTCCAGATTGATATTTACCTCGTCCACAGACCCCCCACATTCACCAGCTAGGGTTTTGGGGAAAAAGCCCTGCCCACTGTTAAGGGCTTTTGGCCTGGTATGGAAGGTGTGAACACAATTGTCTACCTCCTTTACTGACCAGCCAGGTTGCATGCTCAGATTAAAGGTCTGGTATGGATTTCCTGCATCACGCATTTTTTATTTTTTTTGCATGGGATAACCCCTTATAGTCCGTATCAGTCTCAAAGGGTGTGTTATGTATTTTTAGTGGGGGAGGCGCTATGCAAATGTTTTTTTTTTTTTTTTTTTCATTCCTGCTGTAGGATATGCAACAGCAAGAGTGACATTTCCAAAGAGTAATAAAAAACAGCACACAGACCACTCCAAATGTCCTCCTTTGATTTCATTGGGGTTCAGATTCAGTATCTAAAATTCTTTAAAGTTTGCCAAACCCTACTTTACCTGGACCTAGGTCAGATTGTCTCATCCTTAGCAATGTAAGCACATGAATTTGACCTGGTATCAGCCTCTTGCAGTCCCTGTACAGCAAAGCTCAGACTGGGAGAGGGAAGAGCAGAAGGAGCTAATAAATTAATATGCTGATAGGAGGAGAAATACCAGTGACACAGAGATTACTTTTCTCCTTCACAGTCCACAAGCCCACTAGGTCCATGACATCCTGGGCTCAGAGAATTGGATTAAATGATGCTGGATGTCATTCACCCCAGTGGACTGAGGACATCTTGTGGAGAAACAAAAGTACTACAGGGGACAGGTCCAGACTGCATGGTGAAAATTGCAGCAAAAGCTTCCTGTTGACACAAACACCCATATAAATGCATTGTAGCTGTACAAGTTTCTCATTTTGCACCTGTATTCCAAACTGAACCACTCCATCCCCACATTGCTTCCATATTTTCCCCCCTCATCATTATCCTTGGTGCTCAATGTCACAATGCTGCTTACAGCCTTTTAAACACTCTATAGATCACTTTTAGGGAATGTTTCCTTCTGTGTCTCTACCAGCGACAGCAGGTCCCTTCCTGCGTTCTAACTTCTCCAGAAGTGAAGGAAGCCCCAGGGGATTGTGTCATTATCAGCAAATGTCACACTGGCCGATTCCGACAGCCTGGTGAGTGGTGTACGAGTTCACAGGGAAGGTGGCGGAGCCCTGCGGCTGTTGTGACAATAGACAGAGATGTGTGGCCGGATTTTCTCACTGTCGGACTACTCAGCTCATAACAGACTGGCACAGCTTGGGTTTATTAATGTGACTCTTCCTGCCCCTGTCTCTGTACTGGGAGCAGATGGAGGCACTCTGATAGAGAGTGACATCCAGATTGTCAGTGTTGGCTCCAGCCAACAGTGGATTTGGAGCAAAGAAGGCTGGAGTATGAGGAATTCTCACATCCGCATTATACCAGCAGACTCTGTTTCACTTATGTAGTCTGTAAAGAGTAACAAAATACATTTTTGACAATCCATTTGGGGTTGGTGATGGTCACCAGCAGACTGTAGCACAGCACAGGCAGTATGTTCGGCACTGGCATTGCAAGCTACACATAGTGGTGGCATGCTCCTTATCCCATCTGATTTTTTTGATTTAACCACTTCTGGACCATAAGGTTTTACCCCCTTCATGACCATGCCATTTTTTGCGAAACGGCACTGCATTACTTTAACCGACAATTGCGCAATGCCAGGGACTGACTGGCAACTTTTGGCCCAGGGGGCAAGTACTAACCAGAGGCCCCCCTCCCACTCTCCCTCTTCCTGGCCTCCTCCTTGCCCCCTATTCCAGGCTGAAGCTCCACTCCAGGCACTCTCTACTGATCGAATCCAGGTTTCCCACCTGGCCAGCGGGGGGGGCAGTTGGGGGGAGCTGGGACAGCTCAGTCAGGGCTGGCTGGGGAAGGAGAGTCTCCAGTGGGGCATGGAACCGGCCTCTGCTCAGACATAGTTTACACCAGAGGCCTGCACTTTTTCCTTGTCTTCATCCTGCACTTAGTAGATCAGCGGTGGGAACTTTTTACTTCTCTTCACCAGGAATCCTTTAGGCATGTCTGTGGCAGGAGCGGTGCAGCCTTTTAGGGGCTTTAGAGCAGCCAGGGGGGGGGGGGGGGGGCGATTGCTCCCCTGGCCCAGTCCTCCCTTGTGCAATGCTGTACT